>NC_042619.1:225650406-226260406 GCF_901001135.1 Rhinatrema bivittatum | reverse complement strand
GCTACCTGGTTATAGGTTTGGATCAGGACAAATTTGTTGGACAGATGTTCTCTGAAAGCCCATAGCGCATACCAGATTGCTGGAAGCGCCAGATTTGACAAGAGTGTTCCTGAGCAGAGTAGAGACCCTAGGTGCTGAGTCCATCCTCATGAGCACCCCACGCCAGAGTGGACGCATCTGTGTTTAGGACAATTTGGGTAGAGGGACTTTGAAAAGAGATCCCCATACCAGATTTGAAAGTACTCGTCACCAGGACAATTAATCCCAGAGAGACGAGGTGACTCGGATGCAATCCTAAAGGTTCTGAGTGGCCTGGAGCCACTGAGACCTCAGGGTCCACTGGGCTCTGTGCATGTGTAAATGTGCCAAGGGAGTGATATGGTAGGTTGTGGCCATGTGGCTCAACAGCCTCAACATGTGATAGGCTGACACCTGCTGGCTGTGCTGAATCTCTGCCACGATAGTTGTCAAGGTGACGGCCCTTTGACGAGGCAAGAAGGCCTTGGCCTGAGCTGGGTCTAGCAGGGCTCCTATGAAGTCCAATTGAAGTGACAGACTGAGAAGGGACTTTGGGTAGTTGATGACGAAACCTAGTAACCCGGGTGATCACGTGTTTAGACCTGATGGCCCCTGCCTAAGATGTGCTCTTCACCAGCCAATCATCCAGATAAGGGAAAACATGCACTCCCAGGTGAGCTTCCATCATGGCCAGGCATTTTGAAAAGACTCATGGGGCTGACGCTAGCCCGAACAGCAACACCCAGTACTGGAAGTGCTGTTTTTCCACCATAAATCAGAGATACTTCCTGTGACCGGGGAAGATCTCGATGTGAGTGTATGCATCCTTTAGATCGAGGTACCATAGCCAGTCCCCTTTCTATAAAAGGGAGATCAAGGTGCCCAGGGAAAAGATCTTGAACTTTTTTTAGAAACTTGTTCAAGGCACTTAAGTCTAGGATGGAAAGAACCCACTGGTCCGAGGTTATACTGGGCTACTGGTTTGCAAAGAACTACAGTCTGCCTCTGGCAGGGGGGTCCAACATCCCTGGTATGGGTGACTGGCCTACGTTCCCTATGACCCAGTCAAAACCCCATCCCTGGAGTTGACTGAGGAGTTGGCTGGGGCTTGGGGGCTCTCTGCTGTCTAGATGGTTACGGGAGCCCTGATGGTGTTGATGGGAATGAATGGATGAAGGATAGTACTTCATTTGGCGAAAAAAAGACTTCCTTGGTCCTCTGGCCTCCTAGAAGAGGAGGACAGGTCCAGAGTGCTGGCGGAGAGTTGATGGAGGGGTTCATGAAGTTGGGCCAAGGTATCCCTCACCCTATCTCCGAAGAGATTCTCCCCAGTACATGGCATGTCGATGAGTCATTCCTGTACCTCTGGTTGGAGATCCGAGGCCCGTAGCCATGCCTTTCTGCGGTTGCCGACTCCTACTGCAGAGACTCTTGATGTAGTCTTGAAAACAATATAGGTTGCTTGGACCTCGTTTTTTCTGCACTCCAGGCCCTTATACACCAGCAACATGAGGGTGTCCTGCTGCTGTTGAGGCAGCTGCTCGGCCACCTCCTGCACATACTTCTAGATGTCTCATGAGTACTGGTTCATGTAGAACTGGTAGGCACTAATGCAGGCAATGACCATAGTGCCTTGAAATACCTTCCTCCTAAGAGCGTCCATCACTCTGTGATCCTTCCCCGGGGGCACCGAGAAATGAGTCCAAGAACGCTTGGCCCTCTTGAGGGCAGATTCAACCACCACCGACTGGTGGGGCAGCCGATGCTTATCGAATCCAGAAGCCTTCTGGTCGAAGTAGATCCTGTTAGCCTTCTTATTAACAGGAGGCAATGTAAGGGGATGTTCCCATATCCTCAGCAGCAGCTCCTTAAGGATCTTCTGCACTGGGACCATCACAATCTCCTTAGTAGGCGCCATGAACTGGCGGATCTCAAGCATTTTATGCCTGGCATCCTCCTCCATTAACAATTGAAATGGAATGGCTTCCGCCATCACCCTCACAAAACCCTCTCGAACCCTGCAAAGGTCAAGTCCTCAGGCGGAAACTTCCTTCGCTCCTCTGGAGGAGAAGGTTCTGATGGGAGATCCTTGTATCCCTCAGAGGAGGACTCCAAAGCATCATTCCTCCCCCCCCCCCCCCCCGGGGTCATAGGGGTCCTCATCCTCACTGTAAGCTACAGGGGATGGGTCCCTAGGTGCTCGGCCTTCATCCAGAGGTGCAAGCACCAGTAAAACTGGACAGGGGCTGCAGGCCTGGGCATCTCAGCTGGCATCAGTGGACCTTCCTCAGAGGAGGAACTGGCAACAACCACTGTATCGGTAGAGGGAGACTTCGATGTCCTGCTGGGCACTGATGCTGTCCCAGGAACTAACACCAGCTGGGTCGGTAATGCACCGATGAGCATGTTGAGCTTTTCTAAAAGTTTGTACGAGAATGGGCAACACTGAGTCTGGTGCTGTTAGTGCAACAGCACCAAAGCCCTGCAGTGCCCGCTCCACCTCTAGCTGGACTTGGTGCTCCAGATCCTCCTCAAACGTTGCTGATGCCAACACCAACTGGGAGGAAGGAGGGGTGGCCAGATCTTCTTCAGACCTTCAAGGTGGATCGGTGACTGGCATCAGGACTGGTGGAGACCATTGCGGACCCCTGGCACCAATGGAGGATTGGCACTCCTTGCCACTGGGTCGCTTCGGGTGCATCGTGGCATGAGCCTGGGCATCCCCATACTCAGCACTGTGCATCAGTGGGGACCGGTGCTGATGCTTCTTCATCTTCCCTCGATGCTCAGCCAAGTCCTTCCCTGGTGCTGAGGCCAATGATGAGGAATTCGACAGCCTCGGCCTGAAGAAGATTGATAGTGGTTGGTCTCCAGCGCCCCTATTCGCTGATGGCACTGACAGAACCAACAGTCCCACCGATATCGATGGCTCAGAGTCCCTTGGTGTGGCTCCTTAGTCCTTTGATGCCAATGCTACTAATGCCAATGGCTCGGACTTCTTCCACTCAAAGAGCTGTTCCATTTTTTCGAGTCAAAGCCGACATCCCTTCGGGGTCATCTGGGCGAATAAGCGGCAATCCTGGACAACATGCAATGCCCCCAAGCAGAGGACACATATTTCATGAGATCAGTGATGGACATGGTCCTCGGGCACTGGGTGCATCACCAAAATCCGGAAGTGGCCATGTTGGACAAAACAAAAGTGGCACAAACCAAAAACAATGGTGGGGCAGAGCAGTGATGGTCAGAGGACACTGATGCACCACCACCATGGGGAATTGACTGCAAAAGGAAACTTACCAGATTCATCATAAACCCTGACTAGGAGCACTATGGGAAGGCACCGAGAGGGACCTAGAGATGGAATAACACGGGAAAATTGCAAAAAATAGGAGAGAGGAAAAGTTTTCCACAAGGCCAGAAACAGCCAAAAATGAGCTCACTCACACCATGAGGCTTACAGCTCCACAGAAAAATAGAGAATGGAGAGGGACCCCGCGTGGACGCGTGATATAGGGCATGCTGAGCATGCGCAGTGTGCCTAGTCAAAGTTCTAGAAACTTTGACATAAGTTTTCTGCATCAGGCTCCATATGATGATGTCATCCATATGTGAGGACTAACATCCTGCTGTCCTCAGAGAAACCGGTTTTCCTCTGTGGCTTAAATAAACTTCCACTTCCTGATCTGGCTGCCTCTTCAGACCCATGAAAATTTACAGGCAACTTCCGCCTTAGGTGAACCAGATCCCTGAAAAAAAGGATTCAGTCCACTACTTGAATTAGTGGTTCTAATAATGACAAATTTATTAAACGCACAACAGAGGTAATCAAATAGTTTCACAGGCTTCCACAGCAAGAAATAAAACAAACAGCCAGTATCACAATAAAAACACTTTAAAATAACAATAAACTCCTCAGAATAGAGAAATCATTCCTGGCAAAATTCCAGCACAGTTCATCAGTAAGAAATTGTTATGTTCACCAGTCACAGGACCCACCCGCAACCAGCATCACTCACCCCTACGACACCCCAGGCAATGTGAGTCCCTTAACAGTGAGAGAAAAGAACCGGATTGCCATTTACAGAGTACAAAAGACCCCCATCCCATATAACCGAATTGTCACTCTCAAGGACCCTGAACAGAAATAATCCAGACTGTAATAAATGCGCAGAAAAATAAAAGAAAATGAAAATGCGCAATACCCCTCCACACAAAACTCCCTACTTATTTCATGATCTGCCAAACCGCCACAGCAGATCTTTCCCCTCATTGGAGGCAAAAGTGACAAACCAAACAAGAAGTGAAGCCGTCTCCCTCCCCCCCCCCCCCCCCCGATTGCCTAATTTTAACAGCATACAGAAAATTATCGACAGTAACAGATATCTATCATGTAAACTAGAAAAAGCACAATTGAAAACCATTGCTTTAGAATCTGCAGGGTAGTAATGCAAAAACATAACCATTGATCTAAAACAAAGTTGACCAGTAGCCTGACAAAACAATGAGAAAGCAAAAAGTCATCTATAGTCCTTTGCCCTGATTAGACAAAGCTGAATGGGAGTCCTCCAGCTGCCAACGTAACTGCAGTGCATTGCCACCTCGGATAAATATCTGTTTTGGGAACGCTGGTCGCCATCTTAGGCACGTTGAAACTGATAGGTAGGCTTCCTTGTTTGAAGGCATCCATGACTTCCGGGACGGATTTCACCTGATAGGTAATGCCTTTAAATGTAAAATTCAATCCAAAAGGGAAAGTCCATTGGTAGCGTATTTGTTCAGCACGTAAAGCTCGAGCCACCTCCCTCAACTCCATCCTATTTATAAGCTTTTGAAGGTGGGGTCTCCAGGATTGTACACAGTATTCCAAGTGAGGTATCACCAGGAACCTATACAGGGCAGTATCACCTCCCTTTTTCTGCTGACCATTCCTCTCTCTGTGTAGCCAAGCATCTTTCTGGCTTTTGTCATTGCCTTAACCACCTATTTTACCAATTTCAGATCAACAAAATTCAGTCACCCCCAGATCCCACTCTTGATTCGTGTCTAGAAGACTTTCGCACTCTAAATCTGTACTGTACCAGTTTTGCTGCTGTTTCTTCTGTTTAAACCAGGATTATACGGAGGTTTTCCAGTTCATTCTTTTGTGGAAAGTCTTTGATTTTCTCTTAGAGTTAGTCAGTTAAGTTTATCCAGCTAACCTTAGAACTGTCTAATTTATCTGGCTAACTTCGCCGGATAAGTCTGAATATCGTCACACCCAGGAATGCCCCTGTCCCGCCCACCCATTGATGAATAGGTTTCCGGCTAAGTAGCAGCCGCTGAACACAGCTGAATATTCAAACACCGATAAGCTAAGTGGCGCTGAATTATTGACCTCCCTATGTTACGGAGCGCTAGGAGAGCGGTCCCGTTTACCAGAGGATGCGTGTTCTTGGACCACAGCTTGACCCCAGAGGAACTCCGAAGAGGTGCTGTGGCAGGCGAGGCATGCCAGAGCATGGGCTGGACAGGAGAGAGGCTGGACTGAAGACAGATAACTGGAGATACTGACCCTCCTCCGGACCTGCATGCTTCGGAAGACCAGCAACGCAATAGTGGTCTTATGAACAGTCCTCTGACCGTTCCAAGCCCTTTTGGATCTGCCGCAGGGTACGGCAAGAAGCGGCAGGCCGGGTGGAGGCCAGGGCAGCGAAGACTGGAACATGGAGATTCAGATGAAGACTCAGGAACAAGGTACTTGGAGGCACAGACGAGACTCAGGAACTAGGTACTTGGAGGCACAGACGAGACTCAGAAACGAGGTACAAGGCATTCAGAAGACTCAAGCAAGTACTGGATTGAGACTATGATGCAGCACACCCTACTCAGTCCACCCGTGGGACTGGTCACGGACCACGCTGGACTCAAAGAGCCTCTAGACGAGATGTGGAGCAATGAAAAGGAACATGTCTCAGAAGCTTTAGAGGCCTGCACCAAGGTGCACCCTACTCAGCCGCCAGTGGCTGGTCGCGGACCACGCTGACGGTACAGGTTCTGGAAGAGTCTTTGGCTCAGACGGAGCAAGCACAAGGGACTCTGTAGACCAGGGACAAGTACAGAAGTGGAAGTCTCCCAGAGGCTGGTGCTGCAGAAGTGAGGAAGGTATAGCACCATGAAGCGCCCTCCTCAGCCCGCCTGTGGGACTGGTCGCGGACCACGACATGGCACATCAGGAAGAGTGGCATGAGGAACCAGGGGTTCAGGACAGCTGGACAGGATCACGGACATCAGGATTAGGAGAAACAACATCTGGACTGGATCACGGACATCAGGTATGGGGAACAAACATCTGGACTGGAACATAGAATACAGGATCAGGAGACAGACCTCAGGAGTGGATCACGAACATCAGGAACATCAGGCGGACATCTGGACTGGAACGTGGACATCAGGACAAGACGAGGAGTTCCAACGAAGAACAGGAAACAGGACTTTGAAGAAGAGCTGGAACAAGGACGATTCCTGGAGCGAAGGACAGCAGGATCCCAGGAGTGTCTAACTCCTTGCAAAGGCAAAGCTGGAATGGACGCTGAGCCCTTTTGTCAATATCTCCAGTCATCTGTCTTCAGTCCAGCCTCGCTCCTGTCCAGCCCATGCTCGGGCGTGCCTCGCCTGCCGCGGCACCTCTTTAGAGTTCCTCTGGGGTCGAGCCGTGGTCCAAGAACACACATCCTCTGGTAAGCGGGACTGCTCTACTAGCACTCCGTAACAGATTGCGAAGGCCATGTGTTCAGCGTTCATGTCCTTGTGATGGGCTCATGCCAAGTCTCGGAGTTTCTTTGCCAACGATTTTTTTACCGGAGTCGTGCATGGCCCAGGGGGGTCAGCAGAGTGCCACACCTGGCTGGCCCTTGAAGAACAGGAGAGAGGTGCGCACCCGCGCCTAAGGGGAGCTGGAGAAGAGGAGCAGGATCGTTGGTGGTGTTCTCCCAGCCACATGGAAGGCCCAAGAAGCAGGCAGGCAGCGGGAGCAGCCCTGCCAAGAAGCTGGACAAAGGGCAGGCTGCTGGAGCGGCTCCATGCCGTGAAGACTGGAGCAGGAAGTGAAGGATGGCTGCAGGCACCGGCAGGGATGGCTTCCCTGCCAGGCAAGGACCTGGGCTGAAGCAGGCACTGGCAGGGACGGCCTCCCTACCGGCTGAAGACCCCGGGAATGGTGCAGCGCGTCGGGGGAAAACCGGATCGGCAGTGAAGGTCCCGGTCACAAGGGAGAGCCCTCGTTGGCCCGACCCTGCCACACAGGGTCGGAGGCAGCCGGGGAGGAGCCCGGCGACAGCGGCACGCCTGCCGCAAAGAGGACAGCGCTAGCAGCCCGACTGGCTGGGGCAAGGTAGGGAGCCTGCCCGCTCCCTACCTTGCCCCAGCCCCAGGATTGCAGCACCCTAATTCTTTTATGGTGGATCAGAGCACAGCAGGTGGTGGAGGCAGTATTATACCAAGGATTCAGGTTTTATCCTTGAAAATGGATACATGCTTATGATATACAGATATATTGAAAGTACACAAAATAGTTTCAGTCTAAGAGAACTCACAAATGGACCATCTCAAATCCTTCTAATTACCTATGTTTACATGTAGGCTCACTAGCATGTTGCTGAGTGGGATACATACATAAAGTAGGATTTTTATCTCCTCTAGGATTTTACTCATAACTTTTAGACATGGGTCCCTGTACTATGCTACCATGTGGGGAACATGTAACCTTAGATATTCCAATATGCACTTTCAGATACTGCACTGTCAAACACCACATGCAAAATCCTAATATGGGACATATAAGACACAATGAGACACATTATAACGTAGATGTCACATACTTTACACATACTTGAGGTAGCTGAAAGAAAAAGTCAGTAGCTGAATTGATATACTGTCAAACGCTTGATTTTGGAACATATCTTTTCACATGAGGGGTAACAAAAAAGGTTTTACCACATGGAAACATCAGACTGGATGGAATCTTCTGACCACTTGCAGGCTGCGAAGGGGACGCGGAATATCCAAACTGAAACTCTTCATTAAAGTCTGTGAGCTCACCAGGTATGATATGGTGTTGCTCCTTCAGCTTTCCTCTTGCAGACTCGCACTTAAAACTAAGCTAAGCACCTCTAGAGGGTTTACACAAAAGGAGCTTCACAAATTGTTTCACCAGGGGCTTAAAGAAATACATACATGTTTTATAAAACATGCCCAGGAGCACTGGGGTCACATGTGCATAAGGTAAGACTGAAAATTACCAGTTGAGAAGCTTCCCTCAAAAATCAGTCTCTCCCTCTCTTTTCTTTCTGTGTTGCCGTAGTTACATCTTGGAAATGGTGTGTTGGAGAAAACTGATTAATCAGACATGTGTGACTATGAATCATTAAAGCACTTGTAAACTAATAATGATACCCAACCTTCTGACAGAAAGATAGATAACACAGATATATATTCTATGTATATACAGTGTATACATGCATATACATATCAATAACAGATTTTTCAGAACTTAAAGATTTGAAATTAAAGATTTACTGTGTGATGCAGGCTATAAGTATTTTACATAAATAAATGAATAAATAAATGGATCGATGTTGTATCTAGGGTAACTGCTTCACAGTCACCTGCATGAAAACTCCTATTAGAGATAGGTCATGGTAGTCATTATTGAAAAAGAAAATGTTCCCTTACATTCCCTAACCTGCATGAACTTTCTATAGATTTTATTGTTTTAAAATAGGATAGTCAAGAGCAGTTCCGAAGGAGTGGAGACGGGCAGATGTGGTTCCTATTCACAAAAGTGGAAGAAAAGAGGAGGCCAGGAACTACAGGATGGGTAGTCTGACCTCTGTGGTGATCAAATTAATGGAATCGCTGCTAAAAGTGAAGATAGTGCATTCTGAAATCGATGGGATTACAAGATCCAAGGCAACATGGTTTTAACAGGGGTAAGTCCTGCCAGACAAATCTGATCAGTTTCTTTGATTGAGTGACCAGAGTTGGATCGGGGAGAGCTCCAGATGTAGTGTACTTGGATTTCAGGAAGGCCTTCAACATAGTTCCACATAGGCGACATATAGTATGTAACTAGCTGGGTTAGAAACCTAGTTGAGTGGGAGATGATAAAGGGTAACAGTAGATGCAGTTCACGCCAAGCAAAGGGCTATTACCAGTGGTGTGCTACAGAGATAGGTTTTTGAACCGGTTCTTTTCAACATTTTTTAGTAACATTGCGGAAGGATTGTCATGAAAGGTTTTTCATAGTGAAGATGACACCAAAATCTGTAGCAGGATAGACAGCCAGGAAGGTGTGGAAAACATGAGGTGGGATCTTACAAAGGTCGAGGAATGGTCTAGAGTCTGACAGCTAAAATTGAATGCTAAAAAATGCAGTCATACATTTGGACTGCAAAAATCCAAGAGAACAGTACAGTATGGTGGTGAAATTCTTTTATGCATGAAAGAAAACTGGGATCTGGGCATGATGGTATCTGATGATCTTAAGGTGGCCAAACTGGTGGATAAAGCAACAGCAAAATCCAGAAAGATTCTTAGCTGCATAGGGAGGGAAATGGCCAGTAGAAAAAGGGAGCTAATATTGCCCCTGTATATGTCCTTGGTGAAACCTTGTTTGGAATATTCTGTACAGCTGTGGAGACCACACCTTCAAAAGGATATAAATCAGCTGGAGTCGGTACAGAGGGTGGCTACTAAAATGGTCAGTGGTCTTCATTCTAAAGCATATGGAGATAGACTTAAAGATCTAAACATGTATGCCCTGGAAGAAAGGTGAGATAACGAGATATGATAGAGACATTTAATATCTCAAAGGTTTCCATGCACAGGAGGCAAATCTCTATGAAAAGAATGGAGGCTCTAGAACAAGGGATCATGGAATGAGGATAAAAAGGGTAGATTCAGGAGTAATCTAAGGAAGCATTTCTTTACAGAGAAGGTAGTGGATACTTGGAACAGCCTCCCCGTGGAAATGGTGGAGACAAAATCAGTATCTGATTTCAAGAGACCATGGAATAAACACAGAAGATCTCAGAGGGAGTGGTAGGGATTGTAGAGCTGAGCAGTTGGCGTACATAGGCAGACTAGATAGGTCATATGCTCTTTTTCTGCCATCATGTTTTTATGTTTCTAAGAGAGAAAAATTTACTCTCCTTTCCATTATTAAAAGGAAATTCTTATATTTAAAAAAAAGTGATAGAGTTGTGGCCAGAAACTTGTGACCAGAATGCTAAATTTGTGATTTCTCAGCTAGAATGGCCAGGGGATAGGGAGCTGGAGGGAGAGTGTGGGAGGGGCATGCTCTTACAGGGCATTGCAGCCTCTTTAACTCAGTGTCCTGGAAGCATCATCAGGCTCCTTAACTTAGGGGTGCTCCCAGGAAAATTAATTACACCCCTTAAAGTGTATCTAACTTTTACAGAATAGCACAGTGCACAATGTTTTTTTGCACACTGCGCTACTCCATGGCATAGCAATAAGCTGCTTTGCGTGCATTTGCATAGAATGCATCTCATTAGCATAAACATGTTATACCTGATCTAGGAGCTGTAAAATAACACACAGAAGTTTGTGGTAATCAAAAATCCCATGCATTGTTTCCATCTTGCCTATGATAATGTATTTTACCATGCATTATCTGTTATGGTTAATGGTGTTTGGGTGGATCCTTGGACACTGTGGCAGCTGACCACGCCCATGGGGGGCAGTCCTGTGAGGGACCACAGTGTCAGGCTAAACTCCGGACAGACAAACACAGATTTGAATCTTTCATTAAACAGTTTATGGAACCACCAGAGGTGGCAGTAGTGAGTAGTAGTTGTAGAGCCCGGTTGGGCGCGTCTCTCACAGAACGCTGGAATAGCGGATCCTCTGTAGAGCAGTGCTGTAGTGGAAAGAGACTGAGAGTTATGAGCACATAATAAGATTAGCATTCAGAGTCCCAAATAGAATAGGAGAGCTCAGAGACAGGGAGAGAAGGCCCTCAAGGAGCGAGTACCTGATCCCTTAGAGAAGAGAGACTCAATGGTGTTGTACTCACTAGCAGTAGCAGAGATTCCAGTAGACGAGAGGTCTGGCACCGGAGCAGAGAGCAGGCCCTCGAGGAGCGAGTACCTGATTCCGGCGAAGCGGTACCATAGAGAGAGATGTTTTCTGTACTCACTGATGGTGACTGTAAGTTAGTTCTTCCAAGTAGAAGGGTAGAGGTTACAGGCAGCAACACAGGGAACATGGGCCCTCGAGGAGCAAGTACCAGTTTCCTAATAACACCTGAAAGAAGCAGAGAGGCCCCCGAGGAGCGGGTACCCCGTTAGCGACCCCGAAGGGTAGTAAGAGTTCCAGATAGAGTTGGAGTGGCAGAGTAGCTTAGGCACAGAGAGCGAATCCCATCCGTATGAATCCTGTTGCTAACTCAATGAGCTAGCAAATACTGTAGGCGGATATACCCTGGAGTCGTGACGTCAGAACAGGGGGACGCCCCTGAGGTTCACGCCAACGTGAAGATAAAGATGAGGGCAGTGTACACGCACGCGCCCTAGAGATACCTTGAAGGAGAATGGCGAGAGGCAGCACCAAAGCCGATCCGGGGACGCCAGAGAGAACGGCAAGCAGACGCCGCGGCAGCCATCAGTCCAAGGTGAGCGGGAGGAGCCGCAAATAGAGAGAGGTAGGCGGGGCGAAGCCGTCGAAGACCGATGGACACAACATTATCATAGCTTAGTGAACAGTGATCTGATAATGGATATATATATTCAAGTGAATCAACTTTACAATTTCAAGACACAGTTCTCTGCTGTTTGCTCAGAAGAAGCTATATACCTTTTACCATACTTAAGTAGACTAGTTTTCTGTCACATCCAAAAAAAGAAATTTTTGAAATGCCTTGGATCTTCCAAACCTGCCCCATAGGCCAATGAAGCAGATAACCAGCCGTGACCATCATCCCCATGCACTATATCCCATGGACTTGTATCAATTCCTTCTGGAATTTACCCTAATGATTTCCATAGATTTCCAGCCTTTAATGTCTATACACACTATCCCTCAACTCCTTAAATCAACTACAGCTCTACTGCAATAAGCTAATTGGAGATGAAGGACAACGTTCAGTAAATGCTGGTTACAAATCAATCCTTCAAACAACTTATCCAGCTGAAACAAAATTTCTATACCAGCTACTCCAAATAAGAAATAATTATTCAGCATGCAGTTGTAATTCAGTTATAGATGGGATAATTGTGTTAGATTGCATTCATATTCCCTCTCTTTTATCCCATTGCCCCAGGGGGCATGCCGGAAGGAAGAGAAAGGGAATGGTCAGTTTGGTTGGAGATTCCAAACTCTTTCTGGCTCCGATGTGACAATCCATGAACTGAATGCAAGACCACTTGAGGTTTTCTAGACCAACTGCATCTAGACTCTGATTCCCACATTTGAGCCAGGATTCTTCAACAGTTGGAAGTGTAACGTCCCCTTGACTGCTTACCTCGCGGGGCATTCCTGGGTTCAGAACCGACCTGGCAGGAGCCCCCCAAGGGCAGACTTTGTCGGTCCTCACATTCTTGGCACCTGGTGCCTCTACCTGGGGAAGAAGGTGTTAGTGGGTGGGATTTCCCTCCCTTCACCCCAGGAATGCAAATGGGACTGTGAACAACACTGGCATTATGTACAAATATATACAGGTTTATTAGACCATACAAGTATATACATTTCTACATGACTATCTACATTGCTAATAGGATGTCAAGCAGCACATTTATCTACTTGTGGTTAGTAGTCTCAGTCTACACAACTATATACATTTCTACAAGGTAGCAAGAACATTTGATATTTGGCAATTTGGGTTTGTTGGCCCCCACAGTATACACCCTATAGAACAGAAGAGACCTCTTGCATTGCCTCCCCCTTTTATCCCAAGTCTCACCCATGTGAACAGATGCAACTGTGCTGGTGGGCATTTTTGGCCTGGGGGGGAGTTGCTGTATCTAAACCTTCTCCTTCTGCTCCACTGAAAGGTCCATGCCAATGCTGGGGTCCATGCTCTCCTGGGGAACCCAACTCTGCCTTCCAGTCTGCTGCTGGGGTTTACACCCTCCTGGGGAACCCAACTCTACCTCCTGGTCTGCCATTGGGGCCCACACCCTCCTGGGGGGAATTTGACTCCATTTTCCAGACTGCCACTGGGGTCCCCTTGCTCAAGGGGGACCACATGATCTCCAGATCTGCCACTGGGGTCCCCTCACTCAAGAGGGAGTACCATTCTACCTCTGGGCCTGTCATTCAGTTCTCCTCCCTCGGTAAGAAGGTTTTCCCTGGCTTGAGTTTACAGCTCCACTAGGCTTATGGCTGTTTTAGTTTTCAGTGGTTTTGGCCCACCGCAGTCTCAGTTTTCAGTGATTTTAGCTCTGCTAAGCTCATGGCCAGTCAAGTGCTGTTACCCAGCCTGGATAAGTCATTTTCTCTCAGCCTCGCTTTTACTTAATCTCTTGTCTGACCCTGTATGGGTCACTTTCTCTTAGCCAAAAGGCCAAGACCCAGGCAGAACCACAGAGAGAGAACATGTGCACCCTCCACTATCCTGCCTGGCCATCCTCTGTTGTCTGGGAACTTGGCACCCAAATGTCTGAATACCCTTGGTTAGTCAGGGTAAGGATCTGTTTGCTTCCTAGGACTGTTCTCTAGTACATTTCTCTCATAAATCCCTTTCCTAGTCATAGTTCTGTAATTTAGGAGTTTGAATCCTATGATTTTTTAGTGATATTTCCTACAAAATTACCAGCAGAAGTTCAGGGGGCTGTGACATGCAAATCCTCTACCTGAATCTGTGACTCATATATTCAATGGTCTGTTAAGCGTCTGGGCTGGCGACTCAAATTACATAGCTGCATTGTTCTCTTTTTTTTCTCTGCTGCAGTTCATTTAAAAGATTGCATGTTCAAACCTCTGTATCTTGTGAGCGGGGGCTTCAGAAGCAATGAGAGAGATCTATAGAAGAATGAGAGTTAATTCAGTGCTTCCCTGTAGTATAAACAGAGCTATGGTATATCGGTGATAGAAATAAATAAATACATACATAAAGAAAAAAATGAGATAGAGGGAGAGACAAATTAAGTACAGTAATTTACAATTATGGGCGTTCTGTCTGTTTAACACTATGATCTATCTCTGAGTTCATGGTTTTCAGTGGCTTTAACCATGAGTGTTAAAGAGATGGACTAGGTCATTGTTTGGTCGCACAAACGCTAATACACTTTGGTCGAACAGCTGTAGTGTTTTTAAAGAAATGGTGACAATTGTCTTACTGATTTGGTGCAAGAAAGCACAGGATTTTAACTCAGCCTCAAGTGCTGCAGAAGGGGTCCAAGCTAGGCATGCGTGCCCACAGGGCAGGCAAAGGGGGACCATTTGCTCCTCCTCCTGGATTGTTGTAAGTAGTTATACTGATCTGGCAATTCTGAGTTTCTGGTTGTCAAACGTTCCAGTGGTGTTATCATTCCTGCTTATGTAACTTTGAATGATGTTCAGTTTCCCATTTCACCCTATGCTAAAAGCATTGGTGTATGGCTGGACTCCAATCTATCTTTTCATCATGTTAAAAATATTACAAAAGTTAGTTTTTCAATTTGAGAGTTTTACACGGCCTGAAAAATCTCCTTGAGCCAAGTGATTTTGGGTTGGTGGTGCAGGCATCTGTGTTACCCATCATTGATTACTGCAATGCCATTTACCTTGGCCTTCCTGAATTGTCTTTAAAACCGCTCTGACTTCTTCTCAGTTCCACGGCACAATTAATTGCTAGTGCTAAACACACTGATTACATTACCCCCTACTTCAGTGGCTTCTAGTTTGCTTTAGAGTTCATTCTAAGATACTCATTATGATTCATAAACTACTCAGTACCTCTTCTTTCCCGTGGTTTAACTCACTCCTACGCATTTCTCTACTGACTAGGAACCTAAGCTCTCAAGAGAGGGACCTGCTGGAGGTGCCTTCACCAAAAACTGCCAGATTGGCAACTACAAAAGATTGTGCTTTCTCTGAAGCTGCACCCATTTTATGGAATGCCATACCCATGTCTCTAAGACTTGAGGAATGCCTAAAATAATTTAAAACAGCTTTGAAGGTTTTCCTGCTGAAGCAAACATTTGACTGATAAGAACCTGTAATCACCCGGTTGGCCTCCTGAACTATAGGGTTCCATTCCTGTGTTTTGAAACCTGTAGAGTTTTGAAAAACTGAGTAACTTTTCCATAGTTTTTCCTGATTAGTATGTGGTTATTTTGATTTATGTCTGCTGTGATCTTGTATGTGTATTGTTGATTGTTTTATGATTTTGTGTTGTTTATTATTCTTAATCGTTATGTATGTCGTTTTGTAAATCGCTTTGAGCGTTTGCACAAAGCGATTAAGAAATGTTAAAAAACAAACAAACAAACTTTGTTTTTGTATATCCCTAATTTTCTTTTTTACTTTTTTGTTGTGACCTACTTCCCACCCCTGCTCACTTTCAAAAAATGTATTGTTCTGTGGGTACTCCTGAAACTAGGGTTTGCTTGATCCTTAAATTTTGCCTGTGGGGAAAAGGAGCGGGTGGAGTCCAACCCTGCTATTTTACACAAGTTTTGCTTGTTTCCAGGAAATGAAGGAAGCTAGAATCCTAAATACTGCATGAGTTCACAATTATGCAAGCAAAGTGCCTTGCGCATGTTTTGCCTTAATTCTGCCCGATTGTTAAATCTGGTCATAAAGCTGCAAAATCTACCCTTGGTGGAGAAGGTGTGAGGGGTAATACTGAAGGGTAAAAAACCTGTGGATAAGGATAGTCAAGACCCAAATTTGTAAACACCGTATTTTGGATATGGTTTGCTTTCCAAGTAATAAACTATGTTCTAAACCTCAGCCTCTCATTCTGTTTGACTTTAATTTGAAGAGATCCCACACCAGACTGGAAACTGATTCCTTAGAAGAAAACAGCTGGAGATTTCCCTTGCTTTCACAGATTGAACTGCAAACCAAACACAGCAGTTTCTGAACAGCTGGTGGGCTATAAGTGGATCAGCGATAGTTGTTGTCTGCCACTATGACACAATGCTGAGCAGGTTTGTCATGTGTTAGATTAGCAAGATGGAGTCTCCAAGAAGCATCTGGAGAAACACTATACTGAGCCACAAGCACCTTCCCCAAACTCTGATGTAGGAAGAAAGAGGTCCGTATTCAGCAGCAAGCAGGAAGTTTGCTGGGTAAAGTTCCCTGGTTATCTCTAATAGGGAAATTCAGTGGGGATATACCCAGTTAAATCTACCGCTGAATATACACAGCTTATCATAAACCAGCCCTTGACCACGACCAGGCTTACCTGGGTAACCTGGGGAAGTTTAGCCAACTAGCCCTGAATAACACAGCTCTACCCGGCTAAACTTAAGATCCTTCCCTGGAACGTCCCCACTGCCAACTCCTATTTCCTGGGTAAATTTTAGCAGGATGTTGACTTACCCGGCTAAAATGTATCTACTCGGTGGGACAGGAAATGTAAAACTTGGGGTTTGTCTGGGTATCTCGAATAGTTACCCGGCAAACACTTTGAATATCGACCTCAGTCGACTAGCTGATATAGAAATTTTGTTTCAGTTGGGTAAGTTGTTTTGAAGGATTGATTTGTGATCAGCAGGAGTACCCACAGAACAATACATTTCAGGAGTACCCACAGAACAATACATTTTTTGAAAGTGAGCAGGGGTGAGAAGTAGGTCACAACAAAAAAGTAAAAAAGAAAATTAGGGATATACAAAAACAAAGTTTGTTTGTTTGTTTATTAACATTTCTTAATCACTTTATGCAAACGCTCAAAGCGATTTACAAAATGACATACATAATGATTAAGAATAATAAATAACACAATACTAAGCTGTGTATTTCTTACTCTAACTTTACCTTGCAAACAAGCAAAGATGGACTTTCGTGAAGGGCTCCATTCAAAATGATTGAGCTAGACAGAGGTGGGGGTCTACAGATTGCTGCAGACAAGCTCTGTGTGCTGCTGACAGTATTTCAGAATGCTTATGTTTTGTTTACTTCATTCTCTTGGCTTCCTTATAAAAATAGTAAGCAATAATTTTAATGCAGATGTATTAAATTAATGCACAGATGGCGCTGTATAAAAAAGCTGCTGCTGTTCCACTAAAGTCTATCTGGTGTGATACTATATTTATTTTTTTTGTTTATTTTGCCATTTATTTGTCAGCCTTATCCACTGGCATCTTACAGCTCTAGAGGTTGATATTTAGCGCCATTATATTGGATGAATTCAGACTTATCCGGCTAAGTGGCACTGTTTCAATATTTGGCCGCATTCAGCGGCCGCCACTATAACTGTTTCTTCGGCTGAATAGTTATCTGGCTAAATGGGGGGCAGCAGGATGAAAAAAGAAGGAGATCTGAATGTAATTAACACAACTATCCCCTCTATAATTGAATTAAAACTGCACTCTCGATTATTATTCCTTATTTGGACTAGCTGATATAGAAATTTTGTTTCAGTTGGGTAAGCTGTTTTGAAGGATTGATTTGTGATCAGCATTTATTGAATGTTCACCGTCAACTCCAAATACATTATTGCAATAGAGCCTTAGTTCCTTTAGCAATCAGTGCAAACAGCGAAAGCAGAGATACAAGTCCCTGCCTGCCAGGGGCGGCTCAAGAGAATCTGCTGCCTGAGGCGAGGGATGAGATGGCTCTCCCCCAGCCCCACCCCACCTCACCCCGCCAGGGAACGGCACAGGTCAAATCATCACGAGGGGAGTCTCTATGTAGTCTGGCCCTTTAAGTGATTTGAAATATTGCGGAAGGGGGAAAGAAGGGGGTCAGAGTTCCCAGAGGAGAGGAAGAGTGATAATGTTTCTAGGAAGCTGGTAAACCCACCATACTCATACTCCCCTAGCCCTAAGACCTGCCTCCCGCCTTTCCCCAGCATTTTCTCCCGGAGACGTGGGAGATGGGTGATGGTGGTGGTCTGTGTGTGGCGCACTCTCTCCGAGCCGTTGCAAGGGCAAAAGGCAGACCAGGCCCTGTACAGCCTTGTGCCCACACCCCTCTGCCCTCACCACCCACAATTACAAATTCTGCATTTATAATAACTAATTTTACATGAAAAAGAACGTTCAAAATACACTCTTGTGAGGTAAAGATATCACAACATATATATATTATTTTTACATGTATTGCTGTGTGCCAACCAGAAAACCCTGCAAAAAAGGAAAAAACACACTTGGAATGCATATGGTATTAGGCTGTTGGAATGCATGTTGGGTGTGGGATTTGTCCCCAGAAAGCCATGAGTAAGCTGAATTACAGTTACAATATAATAAGCCTTCCATACTAAAAATCAGCATTAATTCAAAAAGTAAAAACCTTATCTATGAACAGGGAAAACCTCAAATATTACAGCAGACCCTAAACACCAATATACTTCCTATTAGAAAAACAGAACAAGCCAGGCTACTATAGATCCCTACACAAACTTCACACTAGCAGGATACCTCACCTCAGTCACACATTTATTTATTTGTCTATTTATTTATTTACTTAAAAACTTTGTAGTCCGCTAATCTGAAAATCTTAGTGAATAACAATAAACACTCATAATAAAATCAGCAAAATGCAAAACAATGAACAAAATATCTAAAAGTACAGAACACAAACAAATTAAATGTCACAAAAAATTACAAAGGTAGATTCCAAACAATAGGCAAAGCAACATAGAAACCCACAATAAATCTGCAATGAATTTACCAAACACACACATGCAGAAGACAGACAGACCCTCTCCCAATACAGAATAAAGAGATCATAAAGCATAAACAAACATGTGGACAAAAACTGAACTGGAAAGCATAGCCAGATTATATGCAGTGCAACAATGGAAAAATAGAAATTTCATTCCTCATAAAACAAACAAAAAAATATATAATACAATCATAATAGTAAAACCATATTACTAAAAAGAATAAATGTTTCAAAACAGCTGATGAATAGAACATCCAGTAATTAAATCTCATATAAAAATGATAAAAAAAATTTCCCAAACACCAATAAAATAGTTCAAACTAGCAAACACATTAAATAGCACCCAATAATTAAAACTAATACAAATTTTAAAAATTCCTGCTTTCCATACCTGGGAACTTATGATTTCCGGTTACCCTGAGATTTCTGTGGATTAGTGCGGGGGAAGCAGGGGAGAGTGAGGGAACTTTATCCTTCCTTTATCTCACACAAATTCTTTCATGCTCATACATGTGCTCACATACACATAGATACTCTCATACATTCACATGCTCTTATCTACACACCCACTCTCACACTTGCTCTTTTACACACACAACACATGCTCTCACACTTGTTCTTTCACACACACAACACATGCCCTCTCATACATACATATGCTCTCAGGCACACACATAGATGCTCTCTCTCTCACACACACACACACAGATGCTCTCACATACACAGATGCTCTCTCATACACTTACTTTCACCCATACACATTGATGCTCTCATACATGCTCACACAGGCACATACTCACATGCGCACACATACACAAATGCTCTCTCAACCCATGCTCTATCACATACACACCCATACCCACACATGCTATCAGCCTCAGTCTCCCCTTTTTGTTGTGGTGGTGAGAGGTATGAGCTCAGCAGGCAGATGGGGGTCTCTTATTTTCTTCTACTGCTGCTAAACCTCTTCTTTCCTCCTGCTGCTGGTGGGCTGTGCTCCACCGGTGGCCACAAAGCCTTTTCTCTTCCTCCTGCCCAGGCCTGGTGCTCGCAGGTGGGGGAGGGGTGGACCGAAAAAGAAAGAAAAGGGCCACTGGTGGACCGCATCTCACCGGGATCGAAGCCAAGACGAGGCCCGTGCATGTTGCGACTGGGAGCAGGAGGGAGCCCATTCAGCTGCCGTTCCTTCTCCTGTGCCAGTCCCGTGGTATTCCTTTATGCTGATCTGCTAAAATAAGGCCACACTTCCTCTTCTAATCAAAGAGCCAGTGTGGGTTGCTTTAGGAAAAGCTTGGGAGGCTGCTTGCTGGATTTAATAAATTAACAAAAATTAAGAGAAGTTCCTGCCAGCTCTCAGAATTTAAGTTTTGGTTTTAACCAATGCACAAATAAGCTTTAGCAGCTCTGATCTTCTCCTTCAGGGTTTGCTAATATGAACCCGGGCCTCCAGTGCCTTCCCCCCCTCTTGCTTGCCCCTCTTGTTTCCTTCCGTACCCTCAAAACACACACGGGCTCTTTATGATGTAGCGTAGGTCTTACCAATTACTGATCCCGTCTGTGTGCTAAGATCCTTCTGCCTAAACAGAGAATCTTTGTTGGACGGAAACACGTGGGTCTACTTCCTCTTGGTGTCAATACTGAAGTATTTCAGGGATGCTGTTGCTATAAAGAAGAGGCCCATGCATGACACGACCGGAAACAGGAAGGAGCCCATTCAGCTGCTACATCTTCTGTGCCGGCCATGGGGTATTCATAAATCTCAGGGCTAACACTTTCTTTATGCTGACCTCACGACGATCAGCATAAAGCAACTGCTAGCCCCGTGATTTTTGAATACCGCGGTACTGGCACAGGAGCAGCAGCTGAACGGGCTCCCTTCTGCTCCGATCGCGTCATGCACGGGCCCCTTCTTGTCTTCGCTGCCGGTGGGATGGGGGTCCATTGGTGGCGCTTGAGGCCTGCTTTCTTCCTCCTGTCGCCGGCGGCCATGAATCCACTTCTCTTCCTCCTGCTGCCAGCAGCACACTGGATCTTCTCCTATTTCGCTTACCAGCAGGGGGGTTGGAACCCCACTGACGTTTAGCTAAATATGTTATCAGTCCGAGGCAGGGGAGGCGGCCACTGAGCGTTTTGGAGGGCACTTTTTGCCGCTCCAAAAGTTTGCCGCCTGAAGCAGCAGCCTCCCCCTGCCTCATTACAGAACCGCCCCTGCTGCCTGCAATGGAGAAAATCCAGGACCGGATCAACCTTGTCCTGAAAATCTAGAGCCGGCTGGTAACCCTAGGAAGAGGGCACCCACAAATGACAGCAGCAAATTACAGTCGCATGGAAGGTGGAGGTGCTTACAGGTGAGCTGACTGAAACTTGGTAGTCTACCGTGCACTAATGTTTTGCTCTTTGCTCTGCAACGACATTTATATGCTCCTCCTGCTGCATACAGTCTGCCCTCTTTCTAGATTACACAACGCTGACTATTTTGAAGCTGACATTTCAGCAGTACTCCCAATCTGGTCTATCTTTTTTACTTCCCAACATGTTGACAATTATGGATTTGGCAAAAAAAGTGATGATAATAATAATAATAATCGAAACGAACTAAGCAGTAAAAAATCTGTTGTTGTTCATGTAAGAGCAGCAAGGAGATGCTGGCACAGATGTTTCTCCTTCATTCGATACACAGCTATTGTGGTTTTATTGGGGGGGGGGGGGAGAAATCAGCTCCTTCTACTGTCAGGGATCCTCCACAGACTGAATTGCTGCTTTGTCATTAAGGGGAAAACTCCCACCCGAGGGACGTTGGTTTTCTTTTCATGGCGCGTTAATGTGGATGAGTCAGTGTAAATTGTACCCTCCTCTCTTCACTTCCCACGTCATGACCACAAGCACTGCCTGTTTCCCTTCATGACGTGGCCTTTTTTGCTTACTTGCCCTGATATTTTAATTCCTGCCTTCAGAGTCCCAACAACGTTTGCTTCCCTTAAGGCAACCAGCATCATCTCTTCGGCACTGTGCTCCATTCCTTCTATTCCTGGCTGCTTTTATACCTCAATAAGTCAAGAATGCCCTGCTAATACAGGAGTTCAAATTATCATGGTTTCCAAATTCCTGCATTGACTTGGTACCTGCTTTCTCTTACGCGGCTCCTGCAGATCCTTTTTCTGCACTCGTGCTATTGCCTTCTTCAATAATACTTCCAGTTCCTGACCACTTTTCCTCTTTAACGCCTTGCTTGTTTTAGTGGCTTTACCCAACCAAAGGGGTTGCAAATATTGCAGGACATGAGATGACCCTCCCATGCTCAAGGAATTAGACTGAAGCACACTCTACTTAAAATGGAAAAGAAAATGCTTATCTTTTCCTCCTGCCTGCACCAGCATCCTTGCCTCTTAATCGGATCAAAATCTATTAACTTCTGAAGATTTCCAATATCCCTAGACAAAATTCACATCCTATTGTTTTCCTTTTCATTACTTTTGAGGCCAGACCCTTGCTTCTATCCCTAGCACTTGCATAAACTGCAGAATCCATTGCAGTTTGGGGCAGATTTTCAAAGGGTTTACGCACACAATTGTGCACCCCCTTGCGCACGCTGACCCTGGATTTTATAACATGCGCGGGGTGCGCCCGCATGTTATAAAATCAGGCGTAGATTTGTTCACGCCGGGTTGCGTGAACAAATCTGCGCCCGCGCGCAGGTTTTAAAATCTGCCCGCGGGAATAGATTTGTTCGCGCCACCTGGCGCGAACAAATCTACTCCCGATTTTATAACATGCACACACTGCCGCGCGCATGTTATAAAATACAAGGTCGGCGCATGCAAGGCTGCGCAAAATCGGCAGCTTGCGCACGCCGAGCCACGCAGCCATCCTCCGTTCCCTCCAATTTCGGAGCGGCCTCAGAGGGAACATTCCTTACTGCCCCCCCCCCCACCTTCCTTTCCCTTCCCTATCTAACCCACCCCCCAGCCCTAACTAATTTCCCCCTACCTTTATTTTCCAAGTTACGCCTACCCGAGGCAGGCGTAACTTGCGCGTGCCAGCCAGCTGCTGGCGCGCCATGTTCTGGTCCGGGGGCTGGTCCGGAGGCCGCGGCCATGCCCCTGGAACACCCCCTGATGATGCGCCGGCCATGACACACCCCCCCTGACATGCCCCCGACACGCCCCCCCAGGAAAGCCCTGGGACTTACGCGCGTCCCGGGGCTATGCAAGATAGGCTCAGCGCGTGCAGGGGGTGCAAGGGGAAGCTTTTCGGGGGTTACACGCATATCTTACGCACGCAACCCTTTGAAAATCTACCCCAATATTAAAAAACCTCTTACACAACTCTAGAATGGATATGAGATTACCTAGAAAAACATCACATGAAAATCAAACTAAAAAGTCATGGGATAGGGGCAATGCCCTATTGTGGATTGCAAACCAGTTAAAAGACAGGAAACAGAGAGTAGGACTAAATGGTCAGTTTTCACAATGGAAAAAGGTAGAGGAGTGCCTCAGGGATCTGTACTGGGGCCAGTGCTTTTAATATACTTATAAATGATCTGGAAAGGGGAATGACGAATGAATTGATCAGATTTACAAATGAGACTAAATTATTCAGAGTAGTGAAATCACAAGTGGATTGTGATAAATTGCAGGAGGACCTTGCGAGACTGGAAGATTGGGCATCCAAATGGCAGATGGAATTTAAAGTGGACAAGTTCAAAGTGATGCATATAGGGAAAAGCGATGTTAGGCTCCATATTAGGAGTTACCACCCAGGAAAAGGATCTTGATGTTATCATGGACAATACTTTGAAATCCTCAGCTCAGTGTGCTGCAGCAGTAAAAAAAAAACAACCCCCAAATAAAATGTTAGGAATTATTAGGAAAGGAATGGAGAATAAAACCCAGGATGTCATAATGCCTCTGTATCGCTCCATGGTGAGACTGCCAGGTGTCATATAGCATGTTTTATCTGTACATAATAATCTGTTTTTCACACTGAAGGAATAGCTAGAGAAGGACAAATTATAATACCTTCCTTCCTGCATCTGTCCTTCCTTAGGGGTAGATTTTGAAAGGGATGCGTGCATAAGATATGCGCGCAACCCCAGAAAACCTACCCCTGCCTCCCCCTGCGCGCGCCGAGCCTATCTTGCATAGGCCTGGTGGCGCGCGCAAGCCCCGAGACGCACTTATATCCCGGGGCTTGCAAAAAGGGGCGGGGTGTGGGCAGTCCGGGGCGGTCTGGGGGTGGCGCAGGGTGTGGCCTGAGTCTCCAGGCACAGCGGCCATTTGCCGCTGTGCCCGGGATCGTGGGCCGGCCATCGGCCGGTGTGCGTAACTTCTTCAACAAAGGTAAGGGCGGGGTTTAGGTAGGGCTGGGGGGTGGGTTAGGTAGGGGAAGGGAGGGGAAGGTGCGGGGGGGGGGGGGGGCAGAAGGAAAGTTCCCTCCGAGGGAACGGAGGCAGGCTGCGCGGCTTGGCGCACACAAGTTGCACAATTGTGCACCCCCTTGCACACGCCGACCCTGCGCGCACATGTTATAAAATCGGGCATAGATTTGTTCGCGTCGGGTTGCACGAACAATCTGCGTCTGCGCTCAGGTTTTAAAATCTACCCCTTACTGTTTTTGTACAGCAACTCTGCCAGAGTTAACAGACTCCCCAAATTATACCATTAGGACCAAAGACAAGCAGTTACTGTGGGGGGGGGGGGGGGGGAGAGGTTGTTAATCTCTTATGAAATTGATGGATTGAACCATCAACAGAAGGGAACCAGGTGTGATAGCAGGTATCCTGATGGTGAGTTATCTGGTTTTTCTGCAAAGTCCCTGGGTGTCCTTCATAAGGAATCCTATATGACTAGTGGAGAAATGTGGCTTTTAACTTTAATTTCTTGATGCATCAAAACACAGGGAAATAAGGGGAAAAAAACCTGTAAGGAAATGTCTTTTCGATGGAAGCAGCAGGGTTTTTTTGTCTTTTCTTACAGGCATCTGGGCCTAGCTGGTTCCAGAACCATCTCTCTACCCAGGTTTAGGTTTTTCTGTTGCTGGAGTGTTGTTTGCAGTTCTGAGACCCTGAAACAGGAGAAAGAAAGAAAACAGGAAAAAAGAACCTAGCTGAAGGAGGCTGGACAAGATGGCCGTCTGAGGAGTTATGGAAGATTTATGCTCCAGCCATTCCTGCTGCAATACTCACTGATTATTAATGCCTTACCTGTGGAGACAGTCTTTCCTTATTTTATAACAAGGAATGTCAACTAAAACGTAACGTTTGCTGAGAGAGAAAGTTAGACTGGCCTCACCTAAGATGGCGTTGGAACCTGTGGTTATGCTGGAAGCATGGAAAGACAATTTAATTAAGAACATAAGAACATGCCATACTGGGTCAGACCAAGGGTCCATCAAGCCCAGCATCCTGTTCCCAACAGTGGTCAATCCAGGCCATAAGAACCTGGCACGTACCCAAAAACTAAGCCTATTCCATGTAACCATTGCTAATGGCAGTGGCTATTCTCTAAGTGAACTTAATAGCAGGTAATGGACTTCTCCTCCAAGAACTTATCCAATCCTTTTTTAAACCCAGCTACACTAACTGCACTAACCACATCCTCTGGCAACAAATTCCAGAGTTTAATTGTGCGTTGAGTGAAAAAGAACTTTCTCAGATTAGTTTTAAATGTGCCCCATGCTAACTTCATGGAGCACCCCCTAGTCCTTCTATTATCCGAAACAGTAAATAACCTCTCATGATTTTAAACCCCTCTATCATATTAGAGAAATTGTTAGGAAATGTGGACCCCTGACCCGAGGTGGGGTTGGCGCTACATGCGGGGTTGAGCATCGCAGATCCCCACTGTCGGGAAGCGAGCCTGGCCAGGAGCAGAGGCTGACAGGAGATTCGCCAGTACCAGTCTGCGTTCCCCGCAGGTTGAGCCCTTGGGTGCTGGGGCCGGCTGGTCTTAGATGGGCTTCTGTGTGGCTGGTCCCGGAGAGAGACAGCCGGATGAAGACAGGGAGAATCAGAGAGGCCAGGTCCAGTCCGAGGTCGAGGACAAGCAGCAAGGAGCGAGGATAGAGTCCAGTCCGAGGTCGTGGTGCCCTCGAGGAGGAAGAGATGTAGGCCCCGAGGGTTGAGGTTCTGCAGCAGTTCCTGAGGCACTACAGCAGGATCACGTGGGGCAGACCCGTGGAGCAAGAGTGTGGAAGCAGGAGCCTGGGGAATAGAGTGCTGAAGCAGGCTCTGTTGAGCGGAGACGCTGTAGCAGGATCTTGTGCAGTAGAAGCGCTGAGGCAAACGCCGAGGAGCGGCAGCGCGGTAGCAGGATCCCGTGATGCGGAAGCGCTGAGGCAGGCTCCGAGGAGTGAGAGCGCAGAAACAGGGTCCCGTGATGTAGAAGCGCTGAGGCAGGCCCCAAGGAACGAGAGCACAAGACAGGGTCTCGTGATGTAGAAGTGCTGAGGCAGGCCCCGAGGAGCAGGAGCGCAGAGACAGGGTCCCGTGATGTAGAAGCGCTGAGGCAGGCCCCGAGGAGCAAGAGCGTAGTAGCAGAATTCCATAGAGCGGGAAGCAAGGCAGGAATCCGTAAAGCAGGAACAACAGGTCCAGAGCACTAGAGCAGGAACCAAGGAACTCGTTGCCAAGTCAGCTAGTGGAGGAGAGAGGCTGTCCTTAAATATCCCGGGATTCTGATGTCATCAGCCGGGGATGACCCTGAAGTTCCCGCCATTGGCCCTTTAAAAGAAAGGCTGGCGGCACACACGGGCGCCTAGGGAGGTCCCGGGTCGGAACGCTGGTTGGCGGCGTCCCAGCCGCCACATGGAGTCCCAGAGGCTCGGCGGAATGCGGCAGCAGTGGCTGGCAGCGGCCGTGAGAACACCCGGAGCAAGGAACATAGTAAGACACGGGGTGAGTTGTGCCGGCCATGGGTTGCCACGGCCGGTGGGCGTAACAGAAATATCCAGCAAGATCTCTGTGCCCATAATGGATTCACTTAATAAACTTCAATCCACTGTGGAAGAGCTTAAAGACTGTCTAGGAAAACACATTAGGAGGCAGATTAACAGCTCAAAAAATGACGACAGATAATCTTTCCTTGCAGCTATTAGAGCTTAAGAAACAAAATGAAAATCTCCTAGAGAAAATTAATGACCAGGAAAATTGAGGAAGAAGGGAAAACATTTGAATAATTGGTCTTCCTGAAAAGGTAAAAGGCAATGATTTCTTAACCTTTTTCCAAGTATGGTTTGCGGAAGCCTTGAATCTCTCCCCTAGATACAGAGAAAGTAGTGGTCGAGAGAGTACATCGGCTGGGGATCTGTGTGGGAGAATTTGGGTAGAGCCCGACCTGTCATCGCTAGACTTCTCAACTACGCCACCAAAGAGAAAATCAGGATGACTTAAAAAAGGCTGAAGGTACTGGAATATCAGGGAGGCAAGCGTCTTCTTTTCCAAGATTACTCTGCGCACGTGTTTGTGCAAAGAAAGGCACTGACGCCTTTTTGCACTCGCTGTTTCAGAAAGACAGTAAGTTTTCTTTATTGTATCCAGCTCGGCTACGAGTAGTGAAAGATGGATGCCCTCTATTTCTTCAAACAAAGGAGCAAATAGAATAGTTTCTAAAAGCTCTTCCGGACTAAGAAGCTCTAAGTACGGCTGACCTTTATGTGACTTGTCAGTAGAGCCTTACTGAAAAGGAGATCACCTTTATTTTCTTTTGATTTCCAAAGAAAGGGGTTATAAAGACTTTTATCACATAAGGTCTACAGATGGAAACAAACTCTTTCTCAGAGATGGATCTGTGTTTTTTTTTCCCCTTTACCTTGGGCTGACAATGGGTGAAGTAACCTAAGGAAATTGGCCTGTGACGCAGCAGGATCCAGTGCATGGAGGCGTGGAGCGGTGGACTTTATAATCACTTCACTTTGCAGTGTTATTGGAGGAAGAATGCTGAAAAAATAACTTTCCTTTATTCTCTCTAAAGTTTATATGAATAGTCTTCTTTCCCAAGTGCATTGCAATGCCGTTTTCTGTCAAGTTACTCAATTTTGTCCTTTTCACAGTTTGTATAATTTTATTGCAGTTATGGTTTCTCTGCTGCACACTCCTGCTTATATTATTGTACTGGTTTATGAATGTAGGTACCAAGCAATTTTTTTTATTATTATTGTTTTGAGTTTCCCGTTTAGGAATGGATATAATTGAAGTATGTGGACAATCGCATTTTTTTTTCTGTTCTCCCTTTTTGCCTGGATCCTATAGATGAGCATTGCTGACAGAAAAGGAATTGAAGACACCAGGCTCTTTTCACATGATGCTGCTTCGAAGAGAAAGGGCAGTGTAAGGGTCATCTAGATCAGCGATTTTCAACTGGAGAGTCATGACACACCGGCAGGTGTTCCACAGCTCCGGTGTCCCACTGCCCCAGTTGTGCTTCCCTCCTTCCTTTTTCCTGCCCCTGCAGGCCAATGGGAAGCCTCCTTCCTTCTTCCTGCCCCCGCTGGCCAATGGGAAGCCCCCCTCCCTTCTTTCTGCCTCCACTGGACAATGGGAAGCCTCCTCCCTTCTTCCTGCCCTTGTGGGCCAATCGGAAGCCTCCCTTCTTCCTGCCAGTGGGAATAGGAAGAAGGGAGGAAGCCTCTGATTGGCCAGTGGGGCAGGAAGAAGGAGGCATCCCATAGCCCACAGCAGAAGGATTTGATGAAGAGGGCATGACCTGAAGAAGATGGATGAGGAGTTTCATGGCTGACGGGGTACCTAAAGGAGGAGAGAGGTAGGGAGAGGGAGTGTATATGTAGGGAGAGGGAGTGTATATGTGGGAGAATGTGAGCAATGAGAGCAAGCAGGTCTGTGAAAATGAGCACAAAAGTGAACATGTGAGTTGTTAAGGGTGAGTGAGTGTGCATGAGAGGAGAAAGCTTGTGTGCATACTTTGGAGCCTGTCCCCACCCCAACTAATGGATGAATTCTCAGGGTGACTGTAAATCAAAGGTTCCCAAGTATGGGGTAGATTTTAAAACCCCTGTGCGTGTAAAATTCTCCCAGATTTACGCGCGCAGGGCACTCGCGCGCCGGCGCATCTATTTTGCATAGGCCGCTGGCGCGTGCAAAGCCCCGGGACGCGTGTAAGTCCTGGGGCTTCCTAAAAGGGGCGGGAGGGGACGTGTCCAGGGGCAGGGGGCGGTCCGGGGCGGGTCCAGGAACGTGGCGACGGTTCGGGGGCGGGCCAGGAGGGCGGTCCCGAGTCCCCCGGCACTGCAGCCTGTGCCGGGGGATGCCGGGGCGGCGCGCGCAAGTTACGCCTGCTTGCCCAACAAAGGTAGGGGGAGGATTTAGGTAGGGCTGGGGGGTGGGGTAGATAGGGGAAGGGAGGGGAAGGTGGGGGGACGTGGAAGGAAAGTTCCCTCTGAGGCCGCTCCGATTTTGGAGCGGCATTGGAGGGAACGGAGGCAGGCTGCACGGCTTGGCGCGCGCAGGCTGCCGATTTTGCGCAGCCTTGTGCGCGCCAACCCCGGATTTTATAAGATACGCGCGGCTACACGCGTATCTTATAAAATCTGGTGTACTTTTGTCCGCGCGCGTATTTTTTGAAGATCTACTCAGCGTGAATAAAGTACCAGCAGCAATGTGGGCCCAAACCAAAATGAAGCACATCCAGCGATCAGCGATGGGAAAAATAACAGCGTTAGCCCCCACAACTGATGGATTCTTCATTCTCGGGCTGCAAGGGCTGGAGAAGGAGGCTACTACAGCTGCCATTTGTGCTGGGGGGGGGGGGGGGCATGAATGAGAGCGAGCCAGAGGGAGAGAGAACATTTGTGTATAATTGAGAGTTTGCATGTAAGTGAGAGAGCATGTGTGAGAAACAGAGACTGATCAGGGAGATGATGTGTTTCTGTGAGAGAGGGAGAGACAGAGACTGGTCAGGGAGGTGACTGGTGTGAGTGAGAGAGCCAGAGACTAGTCAGGGAGGTGACTGGTGTGTGGGTGTGTGTGAGAGAGAGACAGAGACTGGGCAGGGAGGTGACTGGTGTGTGTATGAGAGCCAGAGATTGCTCAGGGAGATGACTGGTGTGTGTGTCTGAGAGGTCGCTCCACATTAGGGTCGAAAACGCTTGGATCCCTTGGCATGACCTCTCATGGTAAAGGAGCATGGCGTCTGCTTCTTATCCTCCGGCAAATGAGGAATTGGTGATTCACCTAGCTTACTGGCCCATTTCTCCAACTTGCTCCCATTAAAAATGAGCCTTTAAAGGGCAGTTTGGTGAGGTTAGCCTTGGAGGACGCATCGTCAACCAGTTTCTCAGCCATAACTGATGCCTGGCCACTACTACTGAAGCCACCCCTCTGGATGAAGTGCGGACCCAATCACAACCCACATCAGCCAAGAAGGCAACAGCTGGTTTCATTATTACCCTGTAGTTCACCCCAGAGTCACTGACCTCCTGGGAGAGAAGCAAACAAGAGCGAGCCACCAAGGAACAACAAGAAGCGATCTGCAAGGTCATTGCCACTGCTTCAAATGCTTGCTTAAGGATAGTCTCAATCCTTCTATCATGACCATTCTTCAAGGCCGCTCCTCCTTCCGCAGGAATAGTGATCCGCTTGGAGACTGCACACACAAGTGCATCCACTTTCAGAAAATGTAAACGCTCTCTTACCACTGGATCCAAGAGGTACAGGCCTTCCAAAAACCGACACCCTTTGAAACTGGGGGCGCCCCACTCAAGATCAATCAATTCTTGAATAGCCTCCAACACAGGAAAAAAAATAAGAGGCTTTACGCAAGGAAACCAAAATGGAATTTCTCTTTGGCTTGGGCACGGAATCTGAACCAGGAACCCAGAGCATTTTCAAGGTCTGGGAAATCAGAGCTAGTACTTCATCTCTATTAAAGAACAGTAGTACAGTCCTATATGGTTCTAATCCTGGAGGAATCTCACCATCCTCAAGAGAGTCAGGATTGGTGTCATCATCCGTGCCAACCGTATCTCTATCAGGCAATTCCGCTGCCCCTCTAGGAATACTCCGGCGCTTAAGAGAAGGTCCAGGCAAGGTTCTCACCTGCTACTCTGCCCTGGGAGCATTGGGCAGGGCTGATGACTGCACCTGCAGAAAGGATTGCAATCCCTGGAAAAATTCTACCTATGAAAATGTAGAAGTATCTAGACCCGGAGGTACCTGAGGCATACTCACTAACTACCTTCCCCTGCTGAAGAACCAATTAGAGGAGTTCTAAAATCAGGCACCTCACCTGAAAAACATCTTTACCCAGGCCTACATCCAGCTGGGAAGAACCAGGACTAATAAAATCAGAGGAAGATAATTCTCTCTGAGCCTCCAAACAGCACTGGCACAAGTTAGAGGGCACTCCTGGCTGAGATGCCCGAATATGACAGGCAATGCAAAGAGAAAGGCGCTTAGGTTTCTTTGGTATAGGCACCATTAGGTCAACAGTGTGCTAAGTGGCGACCAGAGGCATGTGTCTAGCTGTGCTTTTTTTGTTTTACACGTTCAAAAATGAGGCATCTAACACCTAGGCGTCCCAATACCTAGGCACCCAAGGATAGGACCACTAGACTCAACTAAGCACCCAAAAACTGGATGCACAACCTGGATGCATAGCTAGGCGCATACAGAAACCGACAATCCTGTAGAAGGCAGCCTATAGAAAGCTTGCAAAATGCTGTTGAGGCCTACCATGCTGTGCGCAGCCTCAGAGTGGGGCCTAGTCTACAGAGGCTGCTCCATCGCAGGCTGCTCACATCCGTTGACCTCCCACAGAACGGGACAAACATTGGAATGGTGCGTCGAGTAGGAGACCGTGGAATGAAGAAGCCCTACACCAAAAAAAACCTCCTTCTCTGTCTCTGTATTATTATTATATTTTTTTTTAACTTATCTGAGCTCAGCCTTACCTAGCTAAGTACAGAGACAGTCTGTGGCTACGGGGGGAGAGGGCATGTGTCGTCACCATCGTACTCAGCTTCCTGCACCCTTTTCCTTTCAGCTGTTTAAACAGCTAAATCCACGCTGGCTGAAAATGAGCTACCAGACCAAGGCACATCTCTGAGGGACCACAGAAATCACCTCAGGAATTCTCAACTAGGGAAGGGACCATTTGGTATCACCATAGGAGAGTGGGGCAAATTAATTTTCCTTATTTCTCCTTTTCAAATCGAAGCAATTCCCAGTGGAGAGATGCATGGCCATCATCTGCTGGAGATGGAGAATATTGGCAGCCTGATAGTACTGCAGGGGTAGATATACTGTGAGTTCAGTTTGCTCTGTCTCCATCTGCTGGTAGAGGTGCATAACCCACTCATTCTGGATTCATTTGACTGGACGCTAAGAAGCCCCTTTTTTCCTAACTATAAACCTGAATACTCAGGAGTCTTAGAATACTCAAATAAAAATACCCCCAGTCCTGGTGTTGGTAAACTTAAATGCTGGGGCCTGAGATATTGGTGAAAAACAGACAATAAACAAGAGAAGGTTTTCATGGGTAATGATTCAGATGGACTGAAACAAATCACGGTGAACCTAGAAGATGTGGTAGGCCTGATTGACAAACTGAAGAGTAGTAAATCACCTGGACCAGATGGTATACACCCCAGAGTTCTGAAGGAAATAATAAATGAAATTTCAGACCTATTAGTAAAATTTTGTAAACTATCACTAAAAACATCCATTGTACCTGAAGACTGGAGGATAGCTAATGTAACCCCAATATTTTAAAATGGCTCCAGGGGCGATCCGGGAAACTACAAACCGGTTAGCCTGACTTCAGTGCCAGGAAAAATAGTGGAACGTGTTTTAAATATCAAAATCACAGAACATATAGAAAGACATGGTTTAATGGAACAAAGTCAGCATGGCTTTACCCAAGGCAAGTCTTGCCTCACAAATCTGCTTCACTTTTTTGAAGGAGTTAATAAACATGTGGATAAAGGTGAACCGGTAGATGTAGTGTACTTGGATTTTCAGAAGGCGTTTGACAAAATTCCTCATGAGAGGCTTATACAGCGCCTATACAGTATCCTGGGTGCGCTGGTACCTGTCATTTCAAATGACATTTGAAATGACAGGTACCAGGAAGTGGATACAAGAGAAGGGCTGACTGACCCCCTAACTCCTCCCCCTCCAGGACTCCTTCCTCTCAACAGGCCAGGCCATCCTCCCCCTGAGCCCCAGCCACCCCCTGACTCCCCCCCCCCTAACTCCCCCCAAACTTTCTGCCAGCCCCCGCTCACCTGCCCTGGCCGGTGAGCGGGACATCCAGCCGGGCGCTCAGGTCACGGCGTGCGACGTCTGAGGTCACGGCGTGCACACATTACCTTTTAGAGAACAGGGAGCCATGGGGAGCACCCGATCCACCCCGGGCTGCCGAAGCCGCTCTCGCCGCCACCGGCTGACCCCAGGAGGAGGGGAGAGAGGACTGGGGCTGCTCTGGAGCTGTCAGCGTGGGAGATGGACGCAGCCAGGGCAGGTGAGCGGGGGCTGGCGGAAAGTTTGCTCGGTCTTATCCCAGGGAGTTAGGGGGTCAGGCAGTGAAGCGGGGCTGGCTGGGGCTGCTCCGTGGCCCGTGAAATTTCATCTCGGCTTGCCTTGTCGCTCCACACTAACGTAGGGGTAGGCGGTAAATTAGCAGGTTAAACGCGCGGCAAAACTGCAGGTTTAAAAAGCGATAATCGGGCCGCGCGTTACTGTATGGGAGGGAATAGCTAATCCGATCGTTTACATCTCATATACATGCCGCGGGCGGAAAGGGTTACCCGTTGATTTAAAGAGGCAGTAAGGATGGGTTAAAGGGGATATTGAATCGCAGGTTGGACTAACGCGGCTAAATTGTGAGTAGAAAGCGGGTTAGAAGCAGGGTAACTGCGGCCGCACTTTACTGTATTGGCCTGTGAGATAGCAAGGATCGTGAATGGATTGGAATGCCTCTGGTCTAAGCTACTCTGCTGCTTCCTTGCTGTCGCTGGAAGTTCTCTCTGGCCTTCGGGGTATTTCATCTCTAACTTGGGTACCCACTCCTCGGGGGCCCTTATGCTTTCTTTCAGGTGCCTATCTGGGATACCGGGTACTCGCTCCTCGAGGGCCTGCTCTCCCTGCCTTGGTGCCTGTAATTCAACTACTTCTGCCTGCCAGGATCTCCATCGATACAGCTATCTACTTCAGTGAGTAATCTACCCTTGTCAGTCTGTCTCACCTACAGCTCAGCGCTGGGAGTCTGCATTCGGGACTTTCTCTACTACCTCGCGCTGCCTACCATCTATTCAATTGTGGGACTGGTCTCCTCTGCTGAGGACCCCTGGACTACCTCTACTGGATTACCTCACTACTGCCACCCCTGGCCAGTATCTCCAAGCTGTATAATAAATACTAGGGATGTGAATCGTTTTTTGACGATTTAAAATATCGTCCGATATTTTTTAAATCGTCAAAAATCGTTAAAGAGTGCGATACAATAGAAATTCCCCCAATTTATCGTGAAAAATTGGGTTAGTGTCCACTAACGGGAGTTATTTGAGAGGGGGGGGAAACCTGCACACCAAAACAACCCCTAAACCCACCCCGACCCTTTAAAACTAATCCCTTACCTTCCCCCACCCTCCCAAACCCCCCCCAAAATGTTTTAAAATCACCTGGTGGTCCAGTGGAATCCCCGGGACCGATCACCCGCTCTCGGGCCGTCGGCTGCCACTAATAAAAATGGCGCCGATGGCCCTTTGCCCTTACCATGTGACAGGGTATCTGTGCCATTGGCCGGCCCCTGTCACATGGTAAGGGCAAAGGGCCATCGGCGCCATTTTTATTAGCGCAGCCGATGGCCCGAGAGTGGGAGATTGCTCCCCGCGCCCCCACTGGACCACCAGGTAATTTTAAAATGTTTTGGGGGGGGGTGTCGGGAGGGTCGGGGAGGCTAAGGGGTCAGTTTTAAAGGGTCAGGGTGGGTTTTTTGTTTATCGGATCGGGCGCAGCCGATAAACAAAAAATCAATCGGGCCGGACGATAAAAATTATAAGATTTGAATCGGAACCGGAACCGAACCGATTCCGGTTCCGATTCACATCTCTAATAAATACAAATCCTCTGTGTCTGCGTGTATAGAGTCTAGCCTAGTACTGCGGTTCCTCAAGGGGCTCCTCCCGTGGGAGTGGCCATTGCCACAGTACCCAAGAACCCACTCCAATACCTCAAAACCATAACACCCCTACGAGGAAAGACTAAAGAGGTTAGGACGTTTCAGCTTGGAGAAGAGACGGCTGAGGGGGGATATGATAGAGGTGTTTAAAATCATGAGAGGTCTAGAACTCTTTCGGATAATAGAAAGACTAGGGGGCACGCCATGAAGTTAGCATGTGGCACATTTAAAACTAATCGGAGAAAGTTCTTTTTCACTCAACGCACAATTAAACTCTGGAATTTGTTGCCAGAGGATGTGGTTAGTGCAGTTAGTGTAGCTGTGTTTAAAAAAGGATTGGATACATTCTTGGAGGAGAAGACCATTACCGCTATTAATTAAGTTAACTTAGATAATAACCACTGCTATTACTAGCAACAGTAACATGGGATAGACTTAGTTTTTGCGTACTTGCCAGGTACTTGTAACTTGGATTGGCCACTGTTGGAAACAGGATGCTGGGCTTGATGGACCTTTGGTCTGACACAGTATGGCATGTTCTTATCTTCTTAAATGATGATTGTAGTGGTGACTAGACATGGGTTTCCTTCTCTAGGGAAAACTCCAATCTTCTAAGTGCTCAGAATGAAAGGACAGATTGGGAGTTGAGCACTCAGACCAGCTCCCTACTAGCCTGGTACAACCAATAGTGTATACCAGGCTGCTTACTTTGCTTACACTGAGAGAGTCTAGTTTGGCTTGAGCTGTGCTGCTATCACATTAAAGATACTCTGAGAAAATATCTCCTCTTCTTTTCTCTGGAATATGTTGTGAAAAATGTATTGTTACTTAACTCTGTCCAACTAGATACAATCGCAGCACCCCCCCCCTCCCCCTCAAGCTCCTGGTTTTGATCCTGCTGATCTCCTCCCTCATGGCACCTGCCTCCTGTGGCTGTATGGGTCTCTCACGTCCCAGCATGAATTCCTTTCCAGGAGGCAACCAATCTATTTGTGGCTCTTTCTTCTTTCAGCAGCTCCAAAACACGGTCTCCTTTGCCCTCTCGAGCTCCATTCTCTCTCCTTTGCTCCTAGGGTTCATTGGATACAGGAGCAAGCCTGTAACTCTCTCTTCCCTCCAATCTCCGCTCTCCTGGCTTAACAAAGGTAGAACCATAACGGACAAAGAAAAAAACCCCACGGGTATCAAATTCTAAAGCCTACTATTAGTGAACAGCACTCTCTCTTCCCCAGTGGTGTAGCTCGCTCCTGGTTGGCTCCACAGACCAAGCGATCTTCTGTGTCAGTCCAGCTATTTCATCAGGAGGGAGGGAGGGTTTCTCTTCCCTAGGGGCTGATGCAATATTGGGCACTGAGCTCAGCGCGCTGCTAAACGCACGGCTGGATGTGCAATACCAAAAACATATGCCCAATGCAATATCAGGATTAACATGTCCAAAATGCGCAACCATACTGGCGCGTAGTTAATAGCACTCATCACATGCAAATGCCATATTGATGAAGTGCTATTAGCTAGTACCCCCAATCTAAAAAAAAAAAAATGTGTGCCTGACTTGCACATTTTAACGCTCAAAATTTAATGCCAGCCAAGAGCTGGCATTAAGTTTTGAGGCACCTCAAGCCATGCTCAGAAGAGCAAAAAATATAGTTTTTTGTGGTTCCTCCTACTTAATATAGTTGCCATACTAAGCAGGAGAAACTACAAAAAGCTGTGACAAAAAAACAAAAAACCATAAACATAAAATACTTGACAGCGATCAGGTTAGGAAAAGGGAAGCTCAATTTACAAGCATTCATTTTCCTAACCTGTGGATATACACGGGTTAGGAAAATGGATGCTCAGGAAATTGAGCGTTCATTTTCCTTACCTGCGTACAGCTACTTCTCCTGGGCGCTTGATGGCATGGACGTGCTAGGGACGTACAAATTATCTATTGTGCATCCCTTTTAGCGCACCGACTCATTAGAATATTAGATCGAGCACCCAAGAGAGGGGATGTGCGCGCGGATTAAAAAAACGTGTTCAGGTTGGATGCACGTTTTTTGCGCGCATGATATTGTATCGACCCCCTAGTGTTTAGCCCTGCAGCTGCTGGATTTGCAGGGCTTGATGTTATGTACAGACAAAACACAGACAGTTCTCTAGCCCTACTCCTCTCGCCTTTTCTTTTCTGTTTTTATAACTGGCAGGCTGAGGTAATGAAGTTAAGTCTGAGACACCAGTTTCAATAGCTCAGTGGTGCATAAGTGTCTTTGGTATCCTATGCCACCTCAACCCAAAGCAAGCCCAAGGGTGTTATTTGATATATCTATTATTTTGAAATATTTTATTGGTTTTTGAGAACCTTTTAAAAATGTTCTTGAGTTTAATTATTGAATGATGCTCTGTTCATCAGCTGTTTTGAAATATTGATTCTATTAGTATAGTTTTACTATTATGATTAATATGATATTTTTATTTTATTATTGTTTTATGAGGAATGTGATGCTTTTGTTTTTCCATTGTTGCACTGCATACAGAGCCTGGCTTCTTGTGATTTCCAATTCAGTTTTTGTCTGCACATTTCTGTTAATACTTTATGGTCATTTTATTCTGTATTTGGTGAGGAACTATGTTCTGCATATCTAATCGATGTGAAGTATTCTGTTGGCATGTAGTTTCTTCTATGTAGGGATTTACAGCAGCTTGTCTTGTTCAGTTTTCCTAATAGGAGGTGTATTGGTGTTTTAGGGCCTGGTGTAATATTCAAAGTCTTGCTTTTTCATAGGAAGGATTGTTACTTTTTGAGTGCTGTCATTTAGTGCTGTTTTGGTATGGTTTTACTATATTGAAATTGTAATTCAGTTTATTCAGGGTTTCTGAGGGCCAAGCCCACATGGAATGCATGATACAAAATGTGCCTAATACCATATGTTGTTTTTTCTTTTTATTTATGCAAATTTTTATAGCATACAAAGAATCACCTTTGTATAGAAATACATGGAGAGAAATTCGAACAATTCATAAATTTCAAATATGAAAAGATAATAGGAAACAAAATATACAAATCCTATGTCCATTTAAATAACAAAAAAGAAAGAAAAAGGGGGTCGCATTCAAAGGGAGAAATCAAGAAAAAGAAAAGAAAGAATTAACTTGGCATGCAGTAAAACTTAACAATTATTAATTCTGCTGATATTAAGGTGACGCTGGAGAAGAAGTTAAAGGATGTTTGGACTCCAAAAAGTCCTTAAGCTGTTCAGAAGCAAAAAGAATTAAAAAAATCATTATTATATTTAATGTGACATTTACATGGATACCTAAGAGAAAAAGAGCAACCTAAGGAAATAGCCTCGTGCCTTAGTGTGGGAAAAGCTCTTCATCTTTCTTGAGTTACATGTGCTACATCTGGAAACATGCAAACCAGCTGACCTTAAAATAATATGCAAAATTTCAAAAGCAATTATGCATAACTGAACTTAAGTCCTGAACTTAAGTCCTTCGCCACGAAAGCATCACACTCTCTGGGGTTACCAATGATTATAACATATTCAACATCCACAACATCCACAGTTGTGGGGTTGAAGTTGCATTAGCCCGCAAGGCATCAGCAGCCTACTGAAGGCATCATATGATGTTTCCCCAGTTGCTATCACACAATCCTTTTCCACATTTGTGTTAGACTTATTTATAATTTTATATTTTTTCTTAGTGTCTAACATTTTTGGATTTTTCACTTGTGCCCTCATCAAGGGCGGCATCAGAGTCCTCAGCTCCTTCAAATAAAGTTGAGTGGATAGCAAAAGAGGTGATCAGCTGCTGGCTTGAAGGGAAGGAGGCTTCGGGAGGATAGACCCTTACCTTTCTCTTCCTCTTGGAAGGCATTTGGACAAGAAGAAACAGCACAACAGCCAGAAGAAATCGAAGATAAAGCAGAGCAGCCAACCTCTGCGCCTAGCATGCCGCCATCTTGCGCCCCCCCCCTCCCCCTACACACACACACCCCCACACCACCACCACCATATGGGTTTCAAATGTCTTTTTGCAAAGTTTTCTGGTTGGCACCGCAGCAGCACATGGAAAAATAATATACATGAGGTTGTGATATTTTTACCTCCAAAGATGATGAATGTCCTTTTTCATGTAAAATCTGTTATTATAAATGCACAATTTTTAACTGTGTGTGTGGTGAGGGCTGGGAAAGAAGAGGGAGCACCAGGCTTCGGGTACCTAATATTCTTGCACCAACCTGAAGAAAGTCTGCCACACACAGATCTCCACCATTCACCCATCTCCCACTTCTCCAGGGGGCCAACACTGTACATGTGAGAAACAGGTCGTGGGGTTGCCAGCTTCTTGGAAATATGATCACTGACACTCTCTCTGCCACTCCTCCTGGGAACTCTGCTTTCCCCCTTCTGCAGCATTTAGCAACAGCAAAAAGGCCAGACTCCAAAATGGCCCACCGTCCCCATGGCTTTCTGAATGATTTGAGCTGTGCCATGCCTTGGGATGGAGGGTAGAGCGCCATCTCATCCCTCGCCCCTGGAAGCAGCAGTCCATTCTCTTTCTGTTCAGGTGCCTGAGCCCAGCTAGTCCTAAAGTTGTGTCCCCACCTTATCTGCCCCTTCAGCCCTTAGTAGCTCCCCCTGAATCTGGAGTGTCCTCTGCAGTTACAGATACCTGAAACAGGAGAAAGAGAAGAAACAGGAAAAAAATTAAACTTGCCTCCAGCTCCAGCCAGTTTTTCTGTCCTGATCTGCCGTTGAGCCCACCCCACCCCACTCTGGCTTGAGCCCCAGGTCCACCTTTCTCTTCAAGGTTTCACTCTCATGAGCCATCCGTTGGATCTTAGGCTGCAAAACCTTTAGGGAGTTGTACTTTTTTTCCTCTTTTGGGTTTGTTCTTTTATTCCCCCTGAGGTGAATCCCTTGTTGTATATACACTCCCTCAAACCTGAGTAGACCCAAGTTACATCACACAGTGAGTTGGGGCTCCCTCCCAGGGCCTTGAGTTTATTGAGGTAGTTAGAAGTAACTCCAAAAATCACTGAATCCAATATTCACAGATGCCAAATACATTTTTTACGATTGTTTCTCCTGTTCTGTGGAACAACCACTTATGTACAGTCTACTCTATACCTTCCCTTTCAGCTGAATAAGGCAGAGTTCAAAGATCAGTTTACATCTTAATCATGGGCTCCTTTGGTCAAAGGTGATTTGCACACCTGAGAACTCTCCAGATTTGGCCCGGAGACTCTGGAATTCTAACAGAATTACCGGGTCTCCAGTCCAATACCAGAAATCTCCGGGTGCTGCAGCAAAACCAATCTGCTTGGACCCGGAAAGAAGAAAGGAACATCGTTGGTCTTGCGCAGCTGAAAAAGGAGGAACTCGACAGTGATTTCTACCATCTCGGGACCTTTTTAACTCTTAACTTCGCTTCCTCGTGACACCACCTGCTCCTGCACAGCCTATTTCCTGTATCCAGTCACTTGCCCGCCCCATCCTATTTGCCTTGGCCAATCGACATTGCGGTTTCCTGCCCGTGCATCAAACGAGGAGTTAGAAACAGGCAGCGTCCACTTCCGCAGCACAGGAGGGGAAGGAAGAGGCTGCTGCTGCTCCAGGAGCCCAAGTTAGAGTCTGCTGTTGCTAGTGTGTTTTGAAAAGGGGGGAGAGAGAATGAATGAGCATGTCTGTGAGAGTGAGTCAGTGTGTATTTATTTATTTTATTTAGTGAATTTTCTATACCGTCATTTAGAGCAATTCCTTCACAACAGTTCACAACAGGCAGAAAATATAAAACAGTATAAAAGAAATAAAAATGTGATCAAGTGCCAAACATCTCACTTAAAATACAAATTTTACATAATAATCACTATCAATAAAACATTAAAACGGCAAATTCTAGACTTTCAGAGAGTAACAATATCAGGAGAGCATTTTAGAAGCTTAATCCTTATCCGAGATGTGTTCTTGGTGGTCCTGCGAGGGGACATTAGCCTAGGGGCTACACAAAAATATTTTTAGTAGCACACAGAACAGCAATGACTGTTGTGTAAGTCTGATATACTTCAATATACATAGGTTATATCCCTTTTGGTGTCTATTTCAAAGCTTGTTGACTGTCTATCAACTTTTTTTGTAAGGGTGCATCACACTGAATTTTTGGTTTGATTTATTTTTCTCCCATCTTCTTTTGTTTTGTTTTCTGTTTGTGTATGCATAAAATCCAAGTAGTGGGTGCAAAATGCAAACAGCATATTCACAATTTGTTTTGCATGCAGTATTTGAAAATTGGCATGCAAAATAAAATAAAAATAAATTTCATCAGTATATTTTTTCCATTTTGTTTTCAAAATGCAAGAAATAGCTTATTTTCATAGCATTTTTCATGTGCGATCAAAACAAATGCATATTCTTTTCAAGAGGTGGAATAAAGCAGAAAGTTGTTGTTTCTTTTGTATGCTTTTCTTTTGGTGTCATGACAATTCTGAAGTAGCCAACAGTTTCAAGAATGATTCATACTACATAAATAAGATGTCCCCTCCATGACAGTCAGAGTGCGCTATTGCTTTCTTGGAAGAGACCAAAGCATCTCTGGCTGTGAGATCTGTCTCATGCTGTCACCTTGAACTGTCAAAAGGCCAGCAAGAAAGGCTCTATGCCTATCCACCCAAGAACTTTAAAGTCTAGCTTCAAACTGACCTGAAAACACTCTGGGATTACTGAAATAATCCACTGATGCTCATGTTTAGCCTCAGCAGTTCGCAATCATTTTGATGCCTTGACATTAGAAATACAGAGCATGTTGTGTAGGAAGAAGAGATCTCAGAGTGTATGTAATTGAGTAGGAGAAAGCTGAGAGCAAGTGACCATGTGTGTGAAAGTGAGTGGGCATGTGTGTATGGAAAAGGGAAAGACGTGAGTCAGTGAGTATGTGTGTGTTGGTGGGAGAATGAGTAATCCATGGTAATCTCAGGGTAAGTGGAAGTCAAAAGATCTCAGGTATGGCGATTTGTTCCTCTGATAGACATGGTTTGTTGTAAGGCTACTCTTCCAATTTGGTTGTGCTTGCCTTTTGGGGAAATATTAGGAGATTCCATCTCTCTCCAGATCATATGGTTAAAGTCATCAGTATGTTACTTATACTTTCGGGCAGGGCTGGATTAAGGCCAGCTGATGCCCTAAGCATAGCCCTTCCACTGCTTAACTGACAAGACATGAAGACTCAATAAGTACTGAAGGTGAAATAAGAGATTAAACATTCAGTTTTCTACCAGGCCAGACCCCACAACTATATATAACAAAATATAAACTTTAAAAATATATATATTTATTTAACCCTAAATAGCAGTAAGCAATATAAGCAAATTATTTACTTATAACTAGAGGACAACAGAAAACATCCTAATTTTCAACCCTCTGTGGTACTTCCCCCCCCCCCCCCCCCCCCCCCTTTCCCTTGCTACCTGTGCCCGTGCATATTTTGCTTGATGGTTAATCCAGGGCTACATTCGGGCCACCAGGCCAGTCCACTTGTGCATTTACTCCTGCCTACTACAACATAATCAGGGGAGCTTCTATGCTCCAGCACTCAACATGTCCTTTACATACTGTTCCTATACCCCTTGGACAAACAGCTCTGAATAGATAGAAATCTCCAGGCAAACTCTCCTTCTCTGGTCATGATGCCTATTATATCAGGAAGTACATAAAATGTTCTTCCACCTGACTTTTTAGGAATCCTGTAGTTTGCTTCTCCTGCTGCATCTCAGCAAAACTCCTTTTCTTTCTCTAAAACTATCTCTGTACTCCAGCACGTCCCCTCCTGGACTGACGCATTTTTAGTTTTAACTGCACGGTGCACTAGGACAATCCATTTTCCTATGCTAGGGATATCTTTTACCCGGTGTTAGGGTTATGGACCTACCGCTTATTATTTCTTCGATTGCACTACTGGATGCATTAATGGCCTACTACTTCCATACACGCTCAATGTGCATGATCTGCTTGGCCATTAATACCAGTCTTCGTGGCACAAGGCTCAACAGCTACCCTTCTTGTAAAACAGGGAGTAATATCCCCTCAATGGTATCTAGACTGGTCACCAGCTGTTGCGCAGAAACACACATGAATTACCAGTAGTGTTGCATTAACGTATACAACCCCCTGTGACTTTTGCATGCCCAGTGGGAAAAAAAAAACTTGATTGTAACAATATGAAATAGAAAGCATGCAGTTCATTATCATATATACATGGTCTGAGCTATAGTTGGCAAGAGACTTGACTGGCTTACAGCAGAGCTGGTAAACCAGCTATTTCACTATACCCCATACCCATGCTTGAGATCCTAATCTTTTAGGGGAATACACAGCTTCTGCGCATATTAGATACTTTTAGGCCATCGAGTTTTCAGGCAGTATACATGAAACACATTCTATAAATACCTGTTCAATGTTATGACTTCCTTTAGATTTTTAAACACCAGATTTTATTTATTTATTTTTTTTAGCAAAGTTCCTAGCAGGAGTTTCTCAGTAACAATAAATCTTTCTTTTCTTTTGTTTCTCCATCACATCCAACCACAACCACTGCCCCCCCCCCCTTTTTTTTTTTTAAATAAACAGGAAAGGGGCAAAAGAGTAAGTTTCAGAAGATCTATATACAGCCAACTTTAAAAATGTATATGCTTTGTCAATCAATCAAAAACCAAAGTAACAGTTTTGACTAAATCTCATTTCTCTGATGGCTTGGTAGAACATGATGAATAGCTTGAAATGTCAGATTCCTCATTCTTCATGTAGAATGTCATAAAAATACAAAAACAAAGCTAGACTTTTCTATTAGAGGTTTAATCGCACATGCATGCAATGTGGTTCCAATGGAACCATAGCTGTGGGGAAAACGTTAGAGAAATCTGTCTCTGCATAATAACCAGGTCCGGTTCTGATGTTTTTGCTGCCTTGTGCGAAAAATTACTGTGCTGCCCCCCATGCGCGTTAAATTTTTTTAAACACAGAATGTTTGTTTTTCCAATAACCAACACACGATGGAAACGTCAGTCATACATTCTGTCCCAGGCCCCCCCTTTCCTGTCGCAAAAAAACCCTGCTCCCTCTGGCGAACCAAACTTTTGCAATGGACATACCCCTTGAACCTATCTAACCCTATCCACAAGTCCAAAGTACCTAAATCGGGCAGGAGTGACCGCAATGTGTTCCTGCCCCATCTACTGGTATTTAAATATGGTGCCGGCTGGCCTTGTAGCTTGCACCATTTTGTGGTACAGAAATGTGTTATGATTGGCCGGTTGTGGGGGCTGACCCGTGACTGGCTGTACTCGCCCCCGGGAGCCACCGCCGTCTCGAGCCTCTTCACGGAGACACGGCACGCACCTCTTCTTAATGGTCTCACGGCGGGAAGGTTCCTGAGGCACCGGCTGATGTCAGAGCCAGCTGGGGATTTAAACCCCAGCTGCATTCTCAGTCGGCACCTCAGCAATGCGTCTCCTGTCTTGACCATGTGCATTACAGCATTCCTGTGCCTTGTCTTGTCTCGCCCAGCCCACTCTTGCCTCGTCTCTCCAGCCTGCCCTGCCTCGTCTCATCCAACCCAGCCTTGCCTCGTCTCATTCAGCCTGTCCTTCCTCTTCAGTCCTCCATACCTGGTTCCTGTTTTCTCCTCGGACTGATATCTGGATCGGAGCCTTGCCTGGACACTGACTATTCTTGTTTGCCGCCTGCCACCAACCCCTAGCCTGGCCCCGGACTTTATACTATGCTATATCCTGAGAGACCCTCTCCTAAATCTTGCCAGCCTCCCGAACTCAAGGTTTCAACCTGAAGCTCCAGAGCAGTCTAGCTCCAGTGTACATCCACCAGCTGTCAGTGTGGGCCTAGGAGGTTCCCTACCTAGGCTGTGTCAACCATATCATAACAAGGGTCCACTTTCATTACAAAATGCATGCACTGCTATGGTGCCACTAAGAAAACCCTGCAAAAAAAAAAAAAAAAAGACATGGAACCATTATGGCAGTGTTTCCCAACCAGTGTGTCATGGCATAATGCTGTGCCTTCAGACCTGATCAGGTGTGTCACAGAAAAGTCACTACTGCCTGATGTTTAGGTTCAGACCAGCAACTGGTCTCTGCTTTCAGCAACTTGCAGTGGCAAGAGGTACTGGGTAAGTAACTGAGCCAGTTGCCTACATCACACTGACTTCTCCCGTCTCTTGCACTTGTATAGAGGGAGTTGGCCCATTGTGACAGGTTCATGTGTTTCCTCACCCCCTCTATTTTGAAATTGGAAGAAAATGGTGGGACTCAGTGTTTCCTTAGTTCTTCTTCTTTTGACTAAATTAGTCCTCTCCATGTCTGCATGGCCTGCTTTGTGGAGGCGGGTGCATCACACAACATATTTCTTAATGCCTTGCTCTTGCAAAGGTTGGGAAGTACTGCCATATGGTGTTAGGCTCACTGTAATGCATATTGGGTGTCCGTTTGACCCTCAGAAAGCTTTTAATAAACTGAATTACAATTACAATATAGTAAACTTCCCACACTGATACTAACTGCGAGCTCTCAAACAGGAGCAATCTTACCTATAAAAAGACAACACTGCAAATTTAACATCGAGCCCTAAAACACTAATACACCTCCTATTAGAAAAACAGGCTGCGATGGATCCTTACGCAGAAATCACATGCAAGCAGAATATCCCACTTTGGTCACGCATGCAGAACACAAACAAACCTTTGCCAAATACAGAATAAAGAGACAAAGTATAAATTAAAAAATGTAGACAGAAACCGAAATGGAAATTGCAACAAGCCAGACTCTGTATGCAATACAACAATGGAAAAAGAGAACCATCACCAGTCCTCATAAATCAAACAATAAAAAGAAGAAATATAAACCAGTCATTATAACAAAACCATGCTAATAAAAATAATATTTCCAAAGAACTGAGGAATAGAATAACATCAATAATTAAGAACTCATAAAAAGTTTAAAAAATTTTTAAACAGCAATAAAGTACTTCAAAATAGCAGACATATCTGCTCACCTACTGCTCACCTACTTTCTGTAAGCCGATGACGTACAGATCCTGCTCCCCATCAGAGACAACATTGACAATACCTTAAAACAATGGGAAACACACCGGACAGACATAACCTCCATCCTTTCAAAAATGGCACTAACGCTCAACCAGAACAAGACAGAAATCCTTCACCTCTCCAGAAAAACCACAACACCCATCTCTGACCCCACAACTCAGTACAATTACAACATGCTCTTGACAGTTAGAGACCGCGGAATTACCCTTGACCAGGAATTAAACTTCAAAATTCACATCAAGACTCTGATAAAAGAAGGATTCTGCAAACTCCAAATCCTGAAGAAACTCCAACCTCTACTTCATCCCTCAGACTACTGGACAGTACTGCAGTCCCTCCTGTTCGCCAAGATCGACTATTGCAACGCCCTCCTAACCGGCCTCCCAGCATCCACCCTCAAGCCCCTTCAGCTTCTACAAAATGCCACATCACGCCCGCACTCAAACAACTCCACTGGCTGCCCGTCCCTTTCAGATCCCAATACAAAACACTCATGCTCATACACAAAGCAATCCATAATGACAAAGCCAGCTGGCTACAAGGACCGTTGACCCCCTGCAACCCCACCAGAAATCTCCGCTCATCCAACACATGCCTACTCCCCATTCCCCCCACCAAAGAAACACATAGAGTCTCCACTAGAGAGCGCGCTGCATCCGTAGCGGGCCCTCACCTCTGGAACAACCTTCCACCCGCTCTCAGGACTGACCCCTCCACACCTACCTTCCGAAAGAACCTCAAAATCTGGCTCTTCCGGAAAGCATTCCCTCCAGATAAATAATCCCGCCACGCCCCCCCCCCCCCACCAACAATCCTCCTCATTCCGCTCCCTGCCCCCCCCCCTCCTGTTCCCAGTCCAGCCTTTGTACATAATTAACTTAAACCTGAATATATTTTGTAATAAGTTAAGTTAACAAGCATGTTATTTTATAATACTATCAGTCAATCTGTTGTATATAGTTAGCTAGGGTCTCAATTAAGCTGTTATATTGTATCATGTCATTAAGGCCAGCCTTAGACATTCTGTTATATGTAAACCGGTGTGATATATCATATCGAATGTCGGTATAGAAAAATAAATAAATAAATAAGTAAATGGAACACCTGATAATTAAAACTAATACCTATAAAAGCAAGTTTGCTTACCATAAACGATGTTTCCGTAGATAGCAGGATGAATTAGCCATGCTGTCATGGGATCTGTCAATCAGGCCCGGGAGGCGGAGCTTGTCAAAGCAGAGAACAGAGCTTTGCTCTCTGCGGCTGCGCGTGTTTTCCCGCACAGGAAAGTAACGGAATCTCCTCAGTCTGATTAAGCCTTAGTGTAGTCGAAGACTTGGTGACTGCCAGGGAGGAGGGTGGGTCAGCATGGCTAATTCATCCTGCTATCTATGGAAACATTGTTTACGGTAAGCAAACTTGCTTTTTCCCGTCAATAGCAGGGCTGAATTAGCCATGCTGTCATGGGAGTCCCAAGCTCCCGATCACGTTGTGTATGATATATATGCTGTACGGGATCTTTGACAGTGTGGCAGTCACCGAGGACAGGAGGATAGAGATTGCAGTATTGCTTGCCCTATCTTCACATCCGTGGCTGCTTGTTGATCAAGGCAGTAGTGAGATGTGAAGGTATGAAGCGATGACCATGTAGCTGCCTTGCAAATGTCTATGGGTTGTACATTCTTAAGGTGTGCCAAGGAGGCTGCTACTGCTCTGACTTGGTGAGCTTCAGGAGTAGAATATAATTGTAAATTCTGTTTGTCGTAGCAGAATTTGATGCACTGTACTATCCAGCTGGAGATGGTGCGTTTAGCCACTGGTAATCCAGGTGCCTTCGGGTCAAAGGAGACAAAGAGTTGAGAAACACGGGAGTCCGAGTTTGTTCTTTCTTTGTAGTGTGTTAAAGCTCTTATTTGCTTATAACAAGGATTAAGGGATGCCAATAACAAATACAATCCTCCGAGAATTTACCAGTCCCAGATTCCATTAGATTAATAGTAGTACTAATCATCCCCTCAGGATTAAAGAAATGTTAGGAGCAAAATAGTGTTGCCTAAGCATTCACTAGCCTAGCTTTCACTGTTTCTGTGATAACTAGTTAGTTTTTTATTTATTTTTATTTATATTTTTATATTCCGCTTTTGGCACTTCTTTCAGCACTTCAAAGCGGATTACATTCAGGATTCAGGTACTTTAGGCATTTCCCTATCCTCAGAGGGCTTACAATCTGAGGGGCGGATTTTAAAAGCCCTGCGCACCGGCGTGCCTATTTTGCATAGGCCGCCGGCGCGCATAAAGTCCCGGGACGCGCGTAAGTCCCGGGGCTTTCGAAAAGGGGCAGGAGGGGGCGTGTCTGGGGCGTTCCCGAAACAACGCGGCGTTTCGGGGGCGGGCCGTGGCATTTCGGGGGCGGGCCCGGGGGCATGGCGCCGGCCCGGGGGCGTGGTCGAGGCCTCCGGACCAGCCCCTGGGACCGGAGGACGGAGCGGGGCTTCCGGCGACGCGCGCAAAGTTATGCCTGCTGAAAGCCGACAAAGGTGGGGGGGGGGTTTAGATAGGGGGTGGGTTAGGTAGGGGAAGGTGGGGGGAGGGCGAAGGAAAGTTCCCTCCGAGGCCACTCCGAAATCTATCTATCTTCTCACCTGACTTGCCAGAGAACCTATTCTAATTTCACTTTCTTTCCCTAAACCCAGTTTCTCCAAGTCTCAATAATTAAGAAGATAAAATCTCTCACCAATTTTAAAGTTGGACTTAAGCTGAGGCTGTTTCTAGGTCAATCTCTGGGTCTTTCTCCCTAGGTGTGTCCTCCATGCCCAGGATTCGTGAGCTGCTCTTCTCGTGCAGTTCCCTTCCTTCTGCTAGCTACTGCAAAGCTTCCCCTTGTTTATGGTACCAGTTAGCCTATTTCTGAGGCAGTGCTGCCTCCACCCTGTCTCAGCTTCTCCCCGCAGAGATTCTGCTAGAAACTAGCAGCTAGGAAAGCTGGGAAATGGAGCCCCAAAGAGCAGTCATCTTAGTTTTCCATCTCATTTGCTACCAGCTGGTCCTGCCTTACAGCTTTTATATCCTGACTTTTGCCCAGGGACTAGTGTAGCCCCCCTAGTAAATTATCACACTTGCTTACTAAAAACGTTTTAGCACGTGCTGTTGTAAGATAGCATGCAGTAAAACAAATGAAAAGAAATGCAAAAATTAACCAACAAAATGAAACGATACCCCACCAACGAAATAAGAATTTTTAAAAAGCCCTACTTGCATAGCCCTACTAGCTTCCATCCTCCATCTTCCTGGGGAGGAGGGGTGTATTTAGTTTTAAGTTAGATTTAGGCTTTTATGATAGTTTTCTGTGTTTTTATGAATTATTGTATGTTATGTTGAATTTATTGTAAAGAAACATTGTAAACCGGTGTGAAGGTTCATACCAACATCGGTCTAGAAAAACAAATAAATAAATAAATAAACATAATACAGTGGAAGGATACTTTTCAAAGGCATTTCTGTGGGTAAATAGTTACCTCATATGCAGGTAAACATAGACATGTATGTCCTGTACGCACGTAAATGTATCTGGACCTAAGCAGAGGCATTCACGGGGCAGAGCTAGGGAGGGGCTTGGATTCATGCACATATTTTGGGATTTTTAAAAGTATGAGCATAAATGTTTCCAAAAATGTCTACAAACAAATTAGGTGTAATTGTGTGCAAGCAGGTTTCCTGGAGTAATTTTCAAAGTGATAGGCATATGTGAGTAAGTTCGCTTTGAAAAATGAATGTAACTATGTGCATATTTGGCAACTCTCTTATGTGAGCTGTTTCAAAATTACCTCCAAAATAACATAGCATAAAACAGTGCAGTAAAAATCCTTAGCATCCTTACCTAACCATCAGGATGCACCTAGTCAAGTCACTGTGGATGCTATTACCATTGAACCCTACCTCCTACTGGCTATTTTTTGTATATTTTCCTTCCTACCGTATGTATGAACAGCCAGGTATTCCATTCAATTCTCTACAACTACATCAATCATTTCTCTGCAGCTACATTTGGAAATCTTCACATTGTAGAAGTGAAAATGATAACTCTAGATAAGAAATAATGTTAAGAAGGATCAATGTACAGTAAGTAGACAATTGCTTTGGCTCAGATTTTAAGGGATGGTCTTAGAAAATAAAAAAAACTGAAGTTAAGTACCAGTGGCTTAAAATATATAACTTTTCTATTGAAAAGGGAGCTAGGGGTTAGCAGCCTTCTAGATGCTCAGTTATTTCCTGTGTCTCTTTAGACATTCATGAGGCCCAAGTATAGCTCTCAGATCAGAGCCTAAAAAGGCAAGATGGGAACCGTAATGTCTCCTGAAGGCTCTCTACTTGCTGGCAGGTCCTTGTGGGTTTAAATTTATATCGCTTTCTAAATCAGAGAGGGGTAAAGTGGTGAGTTTATAGGGCTCTTTCTGTGCAGTATATTTGTAGTTTGTATATTATTCATATGGTAAGCTTGCTTTTAACTTTGCCTTTTCCACCTGTTCAGTACCGTGAAACATTACTGCTTTACAGCAAAATCTTAAAAGCGTAACTACAGCATCTCCAGTCCACCAACCTGAGTTTCCTTTATGTGCCCTCACAGCACCGGGGCACCCTAGGCAAACTTTACAGCTTTGTGCACTCCCTGTCCTTCCCCACACATAATTAAAAATTATACATTTAAGGTAACTTTTTAATGAAAAAGGACATTCAGTGTACTGTCAGGCTGTCATTCAATCACTCACACACTCATAACATCGGGAGCCATTCTGCTGCTCCTCCTTGTGATTCGGCCCTGTGAGACTTGATTAGTGCACGGGCCAGCCCACAAGGAGGAGCAGCAGCAGAATAGCTCCCGATAGTATGTGTGTGAAGAGAATGAATGAATGAATGAAAGAGAAAAATAGAAGCATCACCATTCCTCATACAGCAATCATAATAGTAAAATCATACCAAACTTTGTCCCCCCCTCTCTCTCTCATATACACAGTCTCTCAATAACTCACTCTAGGGGTGTGCATTCGTTTTGAACTTAAATGTAAAACGCAACTTATTTATTTTTTTTAACTTAAAAAAGTGATGAGGCGAAAACGATCGGATTTCCAACTTATTCAACATAGCTATGTTGAATACGTTGGAAATCGAGATTGTTGATCCTAAATAAAAATTTAAACCCCTCACCCTCCTTAATCCCCCCCCCCAAGACTTACCACAACTCCCTGGTGATCCAGCGGGGAGTCAGGACGCCATTTATGAACTCCTTTGCGAGGAGCACGTGACGTCGGCGCCACGTCGGAGTGACGCGGCGTCACGTGATTCCCCGCTGGTTCGCTCCGGGACCCTCGTTGGGCCCAAAAGGAACTTTTGGCCAGCTTGGGGGGGCCTCCTGACCCCCCCAAGCTGGCCAAAGGGGGTCAGGAGGCCCCCCCCCAAGCTGGCCAAAAGTTCCTTTTGGGCCCAACGAGGGTCCCGGAGCGAACCCGCGGGGAATCACGTGACGCCGCGTCACTCCGACGTGGCGCCGACGTCACGTGCTCCTCGCAAAGGAGTTCAGAAATGGCGTTCTGACTCCCCGCTGGATCACCAGGGAGTTGTGGTAAGTCTTGGGGGGGGGGATTAAGGAGGGTGAGGGGTTTAAATTTTTATTTGCACGTATGGACATAGACTCAACTTATGGAATTCTCCATATGTCCATATTGACCGCAAATGGGACCCCCTTTCGACTTATGGACTTATGAACATAAACTTTTGCTCTGCACATCCCTAACTCACTCTTCTCCCTCTCCAGAACGTGCAAGCGGTAGCAGCCTCTTTCTTTGGCCCAGGTGCTTGAGTGGACTCCTCCTCCTCTTTTTTCAGACCATGCAGGTTGATGCTGCTCTGCTCCTTTCTTCTGGTTGCAAGGGGCCAAAACTGCAGCCTGATCCTTACAGCCATGGTGATTGCATATCCTTCTCCCTGCCCATACAGACCCATGTGACATTACTTCCTCTTCAAGGCCCAGGGTGAGAAGAACAAGGAGGTGCAATCACTGTGGTGCTGCCACTATCGTGCTGTCCCCCCAAAACTGTGGCTCTCTAGGTAGCCTTCTAGTTCAGGAGTGAGCAAAATACGGCCTGTGGCCAATTCCAGCCCATCACAATCTTTCGTCCAGCCCTGCCTATCTCTTCTACAATTACATTATATGTGGCCCATTGATGCTGCCTGCCCGAATGTTGCCCTTGTGACCTGCACAACATTGGGCCTTGACTGATGGTAGACAGGTTAGAGTTTGGCGTTATTTAATTATGCACTGGTGAGGTTCCCACCCTCACAATCAAGAAGAGGAGCTGCACCGTGGCACTTATAGTGATGCGCTTGTGGGGTTCCCACCCTTCCGCCAGTGAGGAGAGGACCTGCAATGCCATGAATCTGATGGTGACCTGCCGGCAGGCTTCCGTCCTCCATCTTCCTGGGGAGGAGGGGTGAGTTTATGTGGGTTCTTAGTAAAAGGGAAAAGGTCTGAGTAAGGGAATGAAAGGGGGGATGAGAGTGAGGCCTAGAAGGAGAGAGGGAAGGGAAGGAAGGGGTGAGGTAAAGAGTGACTGACAGGGAAGGGAATGAGTGGGAGGGAGAGGGTGAGTGACAGAAGAAAGGGAATGAATGGGAGGGAGGGGTGAGTGATACAGAGGGAAGGAAATGGGGTGAGTGCGAGTGAGTGACTGAGGAAAGAGAAGGGGTGAGAATGAAGCAAGGGAAGAGGATGAGTGGGAGTGAGTGACTGAGAGGGAAGGTAAGGGGATTGAGTGGGAGGATAAGTGACAGAGGGAAGGGAAGAGGGTGAGGAGTTGAGGGGTAGTGAAGGGGGTGAATGACTGAAAGGTGCGTGAGAGGGAAGGAAAGGGGAAGGGAGGAACTAGAAGAGGGCAGTGAGAAAAAGAGAGGGCAGAAGGTGCATGAGTGTGTGTGTGAATGAACGTGTGTGTATATGAGAGAGAAAGGAGGAAGTTGGTGTTCCCTCATCTCCTGCCTCCCACCTCCCCCCATTAATCCACTACAATCTCAGGGTGAGGGGAAAATCAAACGTTTCCAGGTATGGAGAAAGGGGAGGTTCTTTTATTCTTATTATTTTAATTAATCAGTGGTGTTTGATATGTCTGCTTTTATGAAATATTTAATTGAATTTTGGAAAATGCTTTAAGTTTGTTGTGTTTTAATCTTATTCCTAATTATCAGATGTTTTATTTGTCATCTTTTTTGAAATATTCTTTGTATTAGTATGGTGTACTATTATGATTGATGATTTATATTTCTTGATTTAGTTTTATGAGCAATGGTGATGTTTTTGTTGTGCACTGTTGTACTGCATATGAGTCTGGCTCATAATGGTTTCCAGTTCCGTTTTTTTGTCTGCACATTTCTATTTATTTTTTTATGGTCTTTTTATTCTTAGTTAGTGAGGGTTTATCTGTGTTCTGCATTTCTGACCGAGGTGAGGTAGTCTGTTAACTAGGAAAAAGCTTTGTACCTCTTGCCCTTAAAATGTATCTCCGTTGGGTTGAAGGTTTTGCTGATTTTGATGGCGGCTGGGATCCATGGTTGCTGGGTTCCTCAGGTACTAAAAATGGTGATGCTTAAACCTGCTGGATATTGAAATGTCTGCAGCAAGTGCTGGGGGTTTGATTGTCATGCCGCGGAGCTCCCACCGGCTTTCGTTGCGGTCTGATAACTTGTAATGTGGCCCCAGCACAAAAAGGTTTGCCCACTCCTGATCTAGTCTGCCTAATGCTTCTACTGGTGCCGTGCCCTCATGAGTGTGCAGCTAGAACTCTGAAGCCATGCCTGAATTGTGTGGCAGGATAGAAAGTAGGGATGTGAATCGTTTTTCAACGATTAAAATTATCGTCCGATAATGTTTATATCGTCTTAAATCGTTATAGAACACGATACAATAGAAATTCTAACGATTTATCGTTAAAAATCGTTAAATCGTGTTAGTGCGCACTAACTCGAGTTAGTGCGCACTAACTCCCCGTTAGTGCGCACTAACTCGATTTAGTGCGCACTAACTGAAAATGATACAAATAAACACTTTCCAGGTCACTGAAGGTCAGTTAGGAATGAATATGTGTTCCTATTGGCTGGCTGCCCTCTTATCTATTGATATTACCAAGGTTACCACTGAGGTGATGGTTGGGGGGATGGGAAATGGAACTGGAAACTAACGAACACCAACAGAAAATGAAACAAAGTGTTCACACTTCCCAGGTCAGTAAAGGTCACTTAGGAATGAATATGTATGTATGTATTCCTATTGGCTGGCTGTGCTCTTATCTATTGATGTTACCAATATGGTTGGGGGGATGTGAAATGGAAACAGTTGGAAGCTTGACAAAAAAAGTAATGTAATGATCAGCACTCACGTGACTAGAACTTGTTTGTTATTATTTTTGTTAGCAGGCACCTGAAATGCTAGTGCATGTTGAATTTGCCAATCACTGTGCATTTTAGAAAGGTGGTCCTGGCTGGAACTGTACACAGTTCAAATATATGTAATTGATTGTTGGTAAGTGTATTTTTTAAGTAGCCACACTGGCACCAGTATGTTTACTTTTCCTCCTACTTAACTCACTAGCTCAGCTTTGTAAGAAGGGCTTCTCTGCTTGTGTGTTGTTTTTGTTTGGTGTGAGGAGAGCAGAAACATCAGATCTTTATTCAATCTACTACAGTCATCTCTTACAGTGCCCTATCCCTATTAATACCAGGAGTGTTGTGATCTTCCTGCACACAGTGCCCTAACCCTGATACCAGTCTGAGACAGCTCCCTCCCTGCATTACTAGTGAGAGGCTGGCTTCACAGACAGGGGGGAGCTGCCTGACCCTCACTCCTGACTTCCCCCATGTCCCAGCTAGTGAATGGTGTGTGGGTGAGGAGGGGGGGGAGGATGGTGAAGTCTGAGACAGCTCCCTCCCTGCATTACTAGTGAGAGGCTGGCTTCACAGACAGGGGGGAGCTGCCTGACCCTCACTCCTGACTTCCCCCATGTCCCAGCTAGTGAATGGTGTGTGGGTGAGGGGGGGGGGGGTGGATGGTGAAGTCTGAGACAGCTCCCTCCCTGCATTACTAGTGAGAGGCTGGCTTCACAGACAGGGGGGAGCTGCCTGACCCTCACTCCTGACTTCCCCCATGTCCCAGCTAGTGAATGGTGTGTGGGTGAGGGGGGGGGGGGAGGATGGTGAAGTCTGAGACAGCTCCCTCCCTGCATTACTAGTGAGAGGCTGGCTTCGCAGACAGGGGGGGGCTGCCTGACCCTCACTCCTGACTTCCCCCATGTCCCAGCTAGTGAATGGTGTGTGGGTGAGGGGGGGGGGGAGGATGGTGAAGTCTGAGACAGCTCCCTCCCTGCATTACTAGTGAGAGGCTGGCTTCACAGACAGGGGGGAGCTGCCTGACCCTCACTCCTGACTTCCCCCATGTCCCAGCTAGTGAATGGTGTGTGGGTGAGGGGGGGGGGGAGGATGGTGAAGTCTGAGACAGCTCCCTCCCTGCATTACTAGTGAGAGGCTGGCTTCACAGACAGGGGGGGAGCTGCCTGTCCCTCACTCCTGACTTCCCCCATGTCCCAGCTAGTGAATGGTGTGTGGGTGAGGGGGGGGGGGGTGGATGGTGAAGTCTGAGACAGCCCCCTCCCTGCATTACTAGTGAGAGGCTGGCTTCACAGACAGGGGGGAGCTGCCTGACCCTCACTCCTGACTTCCCCCATGTCCCAGCTAGTGAATGGTGTGTGGGTGAGGGGGGGGGGGAGGATGGTGAAGTCTGAGACAGCTCCCTCCCTGCATTACTAGTGAGAGGCTGGCTTCGCAGACAGGGGGGAGCTGCCTGACCCTCACTCCTGACTTCCCCCATGTCCCAGCTAGTGAATGGTGTGAGGGTGAGGGGGGGGGGGGGAGGATGGTGAAGTCTGAGACAGCTCCCTCCCTGCATTACTAGTGAGAGGCTGGCTTCACAGACAGGGGGGGAGCTGCCTGACCCTCACTCCTGACTTCCCCCATGTCCCAGCTAATGAATGGTGTGTGGGTGAGGGGGGGGGGGGGGAGGATGGTGAAGTCTGAGACAGCTCCCTCCCTGCATTACTAGTGAGAGGCTGGCTTCACAGACAGGGGGGAGCTGCCTGACCCTCACTCCTGACTTCCCCATGTCCCAGCTAGTGAATGGTGTGTGGGTAAGGGGGGGGGGGGGGAGGATGGTGAAGTCTGAGACAGCTCCCTCCCTGCATTACTAGTGAGAGGCTGGCTTCACAGACAGGGGGGAGCTGCCTGACCCTCACTCCTCCGGGGTATTGTGATCTTCCTGCACACAGTGCCCTATCCCTGATACCAGGGGTGTTGTGATCTTCCTGCATGCAGTGCCCTATCCCTATTAATACCAGGAGTGTTGTGATCTTCCTGCATGCAGTGCCCTATCCCTATTAATACCAGGAGTGTTGTGATCTTCCTGCATGCAGTGCTCTATCCCTGATATCGAGATGTGTGCAAGAAGATCACAACACCCCCGGTATCAGGAATAGGGCACTGTGTGCAGGAAGATCACAACACCCCCAGTATCAGGAATAGGGCACTGTGTGCAGGAAGATCACAACACCCCTGGTATTAGGGATAGGGCACTGTGTGCAGGAAGATCACAACACTCCTGGTATTAATAGGGATAGGGCACTGTGTGCAGGAAGATCACAATACCCCTGGTATCAGGGTTAGGGCACAAGTTTTAGTCACATTGACTGATCACATTACTTGTTTTGTCAAGCTACCAACTGTTTCCATTTCCCATCCCCCATATACTGTCAGTAGGAAACTTGGTAACATGAATAAATAAGAGGGCAGCCAATAGGAATACATATTCATTCCTAAACTGACCTTAACTGACCTGAAAAGTGTCAAATTGTATCATTTTCAGTTAGTGCGCACTAACTCCCAGTTAGTGCGCACTAACTCCCGTTAGTGCGCACTAACTCGAGTTAGTGCGCACTAATCGGAAAAAACGATTTTTAACGATTTTTTAACTAAAAAATCGTGCCTAAGACGATTTTCTTGCCCTGCCACACGATTTCTATCGTTAAGACGATATGGAAAACGATTCACATCCCTAATAGAAAGTCTTCCTGTATCACAAGTCTAAAGGCTAGAATTTCAGTTTTCTGTTGTTGCTATTCTAGGCAGAATAGTGGTTACTCATAGTCTCTCCAGGGGGTAGGAAACCCAAGATAATGGAAGAAACAAAAGACATCTCACACTGGTACCTTGCCTTTTTCTGAACTCCTATGCAGACAGTTATAAAACAGAATCATTCTGCATGGATACCCAAGGGCTAAAAATATACAGTATTCCATTAGGATTTTGTAACTCTGCTTCTGTGAATTCATAACCAAGAGGCTTCCATTTTAAAATCAAAATCATATTGCAGTGTCCTCGAGGGTGCTGGGGGACTGGTTGCTAAATCAAAGCAACTTTACTAATTTGAAGACAGATTGTGGGACTGTTTACCCTACTCATGGGCCTTGAGAAACATACTACACAGATCAATGACAGAGTTGCCTCCTATTATCCGAACATCTGTGTTAAGCTAAGGCCTATTTTAAGAGCTTGGCGGATTGTACGGGGGTGGATGGATCTTCATGCAAGTATCTTCTCATATCTGCTATTTCAGACAATTATTTTCTAAGCAGAGGAATAGTATTCAAACACCCTCATGTAGCACTGGGTGCTAATTGGTTGCTGAGAGATTTTTTTAACTGCTGATAAATTTCAATTGTTGACTTTCTAGCAGTGTGTGGAACAGTTAGGTTTTCGTCCAACAGGTTATCGATTATATCTTCAAATTAAGCATTTTTACAAATCTCTAGCTCAGACTACAGATCTACAGATCTCGTCACCTTCATCTGTAGATTTGCTATGTTTATTTAAATGTCCTAAAGGGTTGCTGTCTCATCTATATACATTTTTGCATATACTCCAAGGATATTCAATTGCGCATTATCTAATTCAAATGTGGAAGTCAAATTTGGGAATGGCACTGGACCAAAAGTATTTTTTTGATGCTCTCCCTCAAACATTGGCTGCTTTAATTAATGTTAATCTTAGAGAGCTGCAATATAGAATTGCACATAGAACCTTGATTTCTCCTCTTCCAGCGTATCATATGGGGATTAGTGAATTGTCTCAATGACTTAAGTGCTGTGTGCCAGGGACCAACATGTTGTTTCATTGCTTGTGGTCTTGTCCTAAGATTGCATGTTTTTGGGAGGGTATATCTCATGCAATGTTCTTGATGGTAAATAAATCCATATCGTTGACCCCCAGCACTTGCTTTACTGAATTACAGACAACCAGGGCAATTCTTGGGAAAGTATTTTTTGTCAATTTCTGATTAAAACTTGCAGCATTGCGAAGTGCTGTCTTGCAACTCGATGGTTAGTTGAAGAATCACCTACACTCGCGATGAGGAGATTACAAATGCTTGACCTATTTACGATGGAACAAACAATGCATCGCTCCAAATCAAAGAAGAGACTCGCTGATTTTCAGAACATATGGGGACCTTTTCATAAGATACAATCAGAGGTCTTCCAGTCTTTATATCCTTTGATATAATCCCAGATGCCACATATTTCAGTATTGGCTGATAATACATATTGGACATGTTGCCTCGGTTTAGTCGATCTTGTAATTTCTGTATGCTCTGCAGGCTGTTTTTGATAACCACGTGTTCAGTGGTGGGGGTGGTGAAGAGAGGAAATGTAAAAAAAACAGGTATAACAACTGTTCTAAGGTATACTGATGTTTTTTTATTTGTATTAATAAAGACGTTTGGAAAAAAATCTAAATTATTAAAAAAAAAAAGATATATTTTGAAGAAATCACAGTGCATTAGACCCATTCATTTTGGTTGAAAACCTTCAAGAAAATAACAGGTAGGGAAAGCTTGTAGGAATACTTTCCAACAGAGATTTGTAAAAGGGGTGTGCATGAGTGTGAAGTATGGTGGATGGGAGGGAAGGATGTGGGATATGTAGGGTGGAGTATGTGTGAGGGGGAAGTCTGTGTGTGTGTGGATGGGTGTGGGTAGTGGATGTGTGTTTTTTGAGATGTGGGAGTGTGTATGTGGGGACATAGGGCTGTTTGTAGTGCGGTTGTGTGTGTGGGTAGTATCTGGTGGATGGATATGTGGGGAGTCTGTGTTTTTGGATGGGTAGAGGGTTAAATAAATGGGAGAGGTTTTGTAGAGGGATTGTCTCTGCAGGTGGGGTTATGGGCTGTGTTTTCGGGGCACATGTCTGTGTGTTTATAGGTGCAGGATGTGTTTTAAACGGTCTGAGTGTGAGTGTTTGTGGGAACTGTGCATAAGTTGGATATGTGTGGAGAGGCTGTGCTGTCTGGCTGGGTATGTATGCAAATGTAGGGGTGTAAGTGGGTGAGAGAAGGTGTTGAGATGTGTGTGGGTTTGAGTAGGTTTGTGGAGGTGGCTCTGTGGGGATAATATGTGGCAGAGATGTGCGTAAGGGGAGTTGTGGGGTATAGTTTTTGGAGGCTATGTTTATGTATGTGTGTATAGGTAGGGGGTGTGGTTGTGGGAGCTTGGGAGTGTGGCTGGTGCAAGTGTATATATGAGGTATGTGTTTACAAGTATAATCCCAATTCAGGGTATTTTCTGAATTCTGATGGGACTATAAAAAATCCTGGTCCAAGTCCCAGGATGCAGGTTCTTTGTCTCTAGGGGAAAGGCTATCCTTCAAGGTCCTATATGGACTCCCTTCCCTGTGTGTTATTATCAGCTCTTTGGGGAAGGTACACTGAAAAGAACAGCTTGGAGTCACTGGTGGGGTGTCCCCCAGTCTCAGCCTTGACTCCTACTTCTTGGTTTTCTGGGCCGCAAGCATTATTTAGATTTATTTAGATTTATATTCTGCTTCTTGCACTTTTTTCAGCGCTTCAAAGTGGATTACATTCAGGTACTATAGGCAGCACGCAGCCCGCCAAATCTCCACTCCTCTTTGTCGCCACCGTGCTCCGGACCCACATGGCTCGCTTCCCCTAATGGTCAACACACTAAGCCCAGGCCTAGCTCGCCTAGTGCTTCCACCAGCCCTGCTGATTGTTCTCTTGGAGTACAGGTTTGATGTCTCGCTATCTCTTTCTCTGTAGAAATGTCCCTCAGTGCTGGATCCTGAGAAAGTCTTATCCTCCAGGGAGTGGAAAGATGTGTGTCCCAGGGGGCTAGGGGTATCTTCAGTGGGGAGGGATTCCCTTCCCTACAGTACCTGATGCACTCCAGATCTTCAAAACCATGCCAGTGTCCTGTGTCTCAGGGTGAAGACTCCTGTGGGGGTCTCTAGCTGTTAGGACTACTTTCTCCTGCTTGCCTCTCCAAACTTGATGTAGTAGACCTCTCTGGATAAGGAAGGGTGATATTACTGTTTTACCTATGTGCAGCCTCACCATGCCCTGGTTTTACCTGCTATGATGCCTCCCCACCAGCAGAGGCCTCCAGCGAGCTTTGCTCACAGGTCTGCCAGTCATATCCTCACTGGACATACCATGCCTTAACCTCAGTCCTATTTAGCCCAGCCTGCTTAATACCTTAGTGCCTCTTAATTGAGTCACCTTGGCTCCCTGACCTGACCACCCTGTCCTTGCTATCCTGTCTTGTGACCTACCCAGGCCTCCTGCCATGCACTATGGCTCTCCTGGGCCTCTCTGCCTTACCTTAAGGCCTCCAGGCCTACTAGGTTCTCTTAGTGCCCTCTTGGGCTTCCCTGTTTACTGTTGCCTGTTCTTTATAGTCCAATCCTTTCCTTGTCTAGTTCCAGTCCTGTCTTGGTTCCTGTCTTTGCCATGTATCCTGCATCCAGCTCCAGCCAGTCCCTGCATTCAGTCTGTATCTGTATCCAGCCCCAGCCAGTCCCTGCATTCAGTCTTTAACCTCCCCCTTCTTAAGTTGTGATTCCCACCCGCTGCACGGTGATTGTGGTTTCGTATATAAGGTGACTCTTTTAGGAAATCTAAACAAGTGGGGATGATTAAGAGGAATACCCTCCTTTCCTTCAGGGCACCCTACCAGGACCTACTGGGAAATTATTTCCACCTGAATTGTCCCTTGGAGATAGAGATGAAAGACCGGTTTGATAAAAATGAAGATAAGAAATTACCTTTTCTTTTCTTTATGTATATGTATATATGTTACTATTCTAATAACAATGTTTTATTCTTACTCAGGGCATTCAACATTCATTGTTAATACTTCTATTTATTTCACAGGTATCAACATTCTATGTTCAGTTTCAGAGAATTCGCAGACATTTATATCAGATAAGTATTATTTTTCTTTTCTTTATCTATTCTCAAAGTTACTTTCAAAACTTATGAATACGGTACTATAACACTTTATGTAAGAGGCTGTGTTTTCTATTATGTATTGCAGATAGGTCAAGAGTTCAGTGTTCCGGAACAGGAAAGTAAGTATTTCTCTTGTTGTTCTTTTTTTTTTTTTCTTTTTGTCTCTATTTTAATACTTGTGTAGTCTTCTTTCAATTTTTTTTTATCTTTGTTAATGTCACTCAATATCGGTGTGTGCACACACTTATCTGTATTATGTTACTCACTATTCTTCTATCTTCTGTCTTCTTCCTACTACCTATACTTTAACAAACTCAAAAAGAGAAGACTATCTCCCTTCACCATTCATCTTCCGCAAGCTAGTGTATTGCATGTTCCCTATGTGTTTGTCTCCGTCTGCTTATTGTTTAACTGTTTCTGGCTAAGTTAGACAAATAAAATGATAATTAATCATGCCCTATCTCCAAGAAAAAGAACAGTGATACTTTATATATTTTTTTCACATCCACTCTCTCTATTCATTAAGTGGTAGATTTTAAAAGAATGCGCACGCACGTCCATGTGCGTACACATGGACGTGCGATTTTATAACATCTGCGCGCATGTTATAAAATCGGGGGTTGGCGCATGCAAGGGGGTACACATTTGTGCAACCTGTGCATGCCGACGCCTGCGGCCTTCCGCGGTTCCCTCCCAGTCCGCTCCAATTTAGAAGCGGCCTGGGAGGGAACTTCCCTACCCCCTATACTAACCTTCCTACCCCTTCCCCTAAACGTCCCGCCCGCTAGCCCTATCCTAACCCCCCCCCCCCCCCCAAATCCTTATCTTATCTTTTGTGCCTGCACCGAGGCAAACAAAGCCCCTCTTCTCTCATCTCCTACTCTTTATCTTTTTTTTTTAAAGAAATGCAGCGGTCCCCTCGGCAAGAAGAAGACCAGCGGGATCAAACCCAGGCTAATGACAACCCAAATCAGCCCACTAAAAAAAAAAACTTCTATTTTTCCAAAACCTTGCTCCAGCAGCCCCAGGTAATTATTTATTCTATTTATTTATTAATTTATCTTTTAATACTTCTATTACAAGTCTGCATTTGTATCCAGCCCCAACCAGTCCCTGCATTCAGTCTGTATCTGTCTCCAACCCCAGCCAGTATCTGTATTCAGTCTGTATCTGTCTCCAGCCCCAGCCAGTACCTGTATTCAGGCTGCATCTGTCTCCAGCCCCAGCCAGTACCTGTATTCAGTCTGTGTTTGTATCCAGTCCCAATCAGTATCTTCATTCAGTCTGTATCTGTATCAAGACCCAGCCCGTACTCGGTGTCCAGCTTCCAGCCAGTACCTGAATGCAGGGACTGGCTGGGCTGGAGACAGATACAGACTGAATGCAGGGACTGGTTGGGGCTGGGCCATGATGTACAACCAGAGACTAGCCCTATCAGCCCCCAGAACCCAAGGGCTCAACTTCTGGGGGAGGGTTGGATAGCCAGAAGACAAGCTCCAGTCCTGCCCTGTACTGCCTCTGTAGGGTTGCCCCCAGCCTCCAACCTGCCAATCCATGACAGGTGGCTCAAAAGCTTCCTTCCCAAAATGAACATAGCAAAAAATATAAATTGGAAAAATGCTCCTTGTCTCTCTCTGCCCACTTCAGGTCACTGACTTCCCTTCTTGAACTGAGTGAAAGAAGTAACAAGACCGTCCTGGCCTTTCAGTGCAGCAGAAACAATTTCCCAGGACAGGCACGGGCTTTAAAAGACAAAAAATTCACAAAAAATGTCTCCTCTTTCCAGCACTCCCTTCCAGACCTGTGAACGAGTTGGCAGGGGCAATGCCACCCCAGTTTCTACCGTGCAGACCCAAGAATGGAGAGAACCCAAAAAACACTTCTTAACCTCTCAACTGCTACTCAAGACTGCCACACTACTCTTTCTCTCCTCTCTCCCTTATTCACACAGGAGCTCACCACTCCAGCAAGCCTCAGGGAAGGTATGCCCTTCTCCTAACTCTCTAACCCCAGGTTTGGTCTAGGGCCAACTAGTGGAGACCCAAAGGGTCTCTACACAAGGATATGTGTGGGGAGGGGAGGGGGGGTTAATTGAGAAGAATCTTTTATTTTCCCTGTCTTTGTGGGTAGGTGTGGATGGATGTGAATAGGCTGAGAGCAGGTGTGTGTGTATGATTTGGGAGGTGTAGAAATGTGTGGGGTGTGTTTATATGTGAGAGGTGTGTGAGGTGTAGGTGTGTGTGTGTATATGTGAGAGGTGTGTGAGGTGTAGGTGTGTGTGTGTATATGTGAGAGGTGTGTGGGGTGTAGGTGTGTGTGTGTGTGTGTTTGTATGTGAGAGGTGTGTGGGGTGTATGTGTGTGTGTGTGTGTGTGGGGGGTATATGGGTATGGGATGTGTGTAAGAGATATATGGGTGGGGGGGGGCAGTATGGGGGTGAGTGTGTATATGTACATTTGAAGCACCTTTTGTGCCATCCTTTGCCAGTTGCTTCAGTTATTTTCCCTGTCTGTGTTGGGGGGGGGGGGGGGAAGTAGGTGTGCCACGCATTTTATAAAAATGGGGGTTGGCGTGTGCAAGTGGGTGCCCATTTGTGCAATCTGCTTGCGCCGATGCCTGCGGCTTTCCGCAGTTCCCTCCCAGTCCGCTCCAATTTAGGAGCGGCCTGAGAGGGAACTTCCCTACCCCCTATACTTCCCCTAACCTTCCCGCCCCCTAGCTCTATCCTAACCCTCCCTCCCCCCCCCCCCCCCCCCGCCCAGACTCCAGTACTTAACCCTGCCTCTCCCATGCTTCAATGCTTAAACATCAAGTCCTTCTTGGCTCAACCCCCTCTGCCTTGCAGCTTTCTCAAGCCATTCCTAACTTTGTCTCATGGCCCCCTACTGCCTTCTGACTCCAGCCTTGCTTTTGCTGGGAGCAGGTGTTTGTATGTGGGGGTGTAGGAATATATGGAAGTTCAGTTCACCGAAAACACTGATCTAATGTTTCTGATTTTCAAAATTTTTCGAGATAGTCACATTTTCTTCCTGCCTGCCAAGTTTGAATCTCCAACCCTTTTTTTTGGAGAGTTATTGTGCCTACAGATGGACAGATAGACATCAATCCCTTTTACATAATTCTTTCCAACATTCCATATGTCGGAAAGCATAAAATAACTCATCCTATCAAAAGAATACTTAGCAAAAGCTGCTAATTAGATGAGCCATTCAGGAGAAAAAAATCCACAGGAACATCGTTGGTTTTGGAATGCATTTGCTTTAAATAATATCCAAAATTGATTTTTATTTTCCAGGGACAAATACTACAGCTGTAAAGTTTAAAAAAAAAATGTCCATGAAATTTCTCACAAATAAAAATTGCTTTAAAAAGTAAGAAAAAGAGAAGAACGCCTATCATGCCAAAATCATTATTTCGTGTGTAGACTATTGTCCAAGTGAGACACAGTGTCAGCTTCTCTGTAGCACAATGCCAATCACTGACAGAGAATGCAGTCTCCTTCCCCTTAAACAGTATTGGCCAGAAGAAAGCTGTATCTAGGTCATCTCAATGACTGCAAGACAACTCACCATGGGGGCCACAAAAATAGTGAACTCTCCCTCTTTCCTTCAGCAATTCCATTCCCTTGTGATCATTTCAAAAGATATTCAAAAGGTGAGGACTGCCAATGTAAGCCTAACAGCTCATCAAAACAATAGCTCTGGAGTTTGCAATAGAAGCTCAAGGGAAACCATGTTCCCCTGTAACCCTTTGTATGCCATGCCTTTGACTTGTGACAGCTCCATGTCATTTAGCTGTTTTCCTTCCTGTCCTAGTCCAAAAGATATTTTGCAGTCTTGACATTGACTGACCTATATGAGTGGGAGAATGAGATACACATCCCCAGTGCCTGACCTGTTCCAACAACAATCTTAAAGAAATAAGTTGCTCATTTGCTTTTCTTGCCCAGGTCACTAGTAAAAGTGTAGGACAGCAATTCTGTTTGCAAAGCGACTGATTTCTCTTTGACAAGACTGAGAAGCAACTGATGGAATGGCCAGTTCTTGGAATAACTTACTACTACTACTGGATTCCTGATGCTTTCTGGCAAAGCAAAATTTTTTTTTGGAGCTTGTACAACAACATTATTGACTAGACTTCTTTCTGGTTTGTTACCCCCTTTTTTTTTTTTTAGTCTTCCATGGACTATTGAGATTTCTGAAACTGCAAATAGCATGTCATGATTCAAAATCTACTCACAGTGCTGAGACACGCTTACTGAGCTGTCATCTTCCTATCCACAGACAATAACAAAAGAAGATGGTATGTCAATATATTTATCTCTTTTGTTGATGCTGATCATAATATTGATTATTCAGTATGCATGCAGAGTGTTTTGCTCCAGTCCTTGGTTTTTCACTTGGTGCTGTTCCTGGCATGCATGTTCCATTTGGAAAGTCTCTTTAATAGGAGGAAGTACTATTATTTAGAAGTTGGTCACCAGGATTAAAGAGTTATTCGATATTTTCTTCCAGCTTTGGTTAAAAATACAGGGGTGAATTTTCAAAGAGTTACACACATAAAAATGAGCATGGGTGTCCATTAAGTATCCTGTACTTGCGCAATCACTATTTTATAAATGGTGTGTTTCCAGCTACTGTGTGGCCTCCCCTCCACCAGAGGACCCAGTGAGTCTGGCTCCGAACTGTTCTCCAGCATTCTCTGGCTCCTGACCTCAGCCTGTGCTTCAGCCTCCGTGCCAGCAGGGCACCTCCAGGAGCTCTCTCCCCTGGCTATCCCAGCCTCCCCTTGCCTGCTTACACCACGCCCAGACTCCAGTACTCAACCCTGCCTCTCCCATGCTTCAATTCTTCAGCATCAAGTCCTTCTTGGCTCTAGCCACCTCTGCCTTGCAGCTTTCTCAAGCCATTCCTAGCTTTGTCTTGTAGCCCCCCTACTGCCTTCTGTCTCCCGCCTTGCTTTTGTCTTGCCTTGTGGTCATCCAACCTTCTGTTCTGAGTCTTGCTCTGTGGGCTTTTGACCCTTACTAGGCCTCTCTGTTCCCTGATCCCTGGCCTAGCCCTGAGACTCCCAGGTCTCTTCCTATCTTCTAGGTCTCTCTGCCTTGCCTACGCAGTCTTCGGGCTCTCTTGTTCCATGTTCTGTGTAGTCCTCATCCTGGTTTGTCCTGTCTTGTCCTAGTCTGTCTTGCCCTATTCCCTGTTTCCAGAGTCCCACTTCCACCCTTGCTTGCCCTCAGATCCAGTCTGCTCCTTCTGCTCCAGTTATACATATACTTACATTCATTCAACTCTTACCTGCACTCAGATCCAGTCTGTTCCTGCTGTTCCAGTTCCACGCTTATCTGCACTCAGATCCAGTCTGTTCCTGCTGTTCCAGTCTGTTCTTACCAGCACTCGGTTCCAATCTGTTCCTGTGGTTACCTGCACACTCTGCTTCAGAGCTCCATACCAGCCAGCACCTCACACCAGAGCTCTGTACCAGCCTCACCAGACCGCCCACGTTTAGCCTCCTGCCTTGCCATCCTGCCCACTCCAGAATGTGGTGTCTACAACACTCCCTCTTAGCTGCCCTCCACAACACTGAAAACCAAAAGTACATGGGTACTTTCGATTTCGCACACGTGAAAAAAAGGAGCAGTCTAGGGGCAGGGCGAATGTTATAAGCCTAAGCTGTTAATTTATAAGAGATTTGCATGTGTACATTTGGCAGCCTTGCATAATTTTACACCTGCTAATTTTATTCTGTAAGGAATATCAGACTTGTTTATTTTGTGCTATTGGCAGGGTGGGAGGTCTGCGTGGACTGGGGGAGTTCAGGGTGAAGAGAGAGGAGGGCCTTGATGACCTACAGAAGGACTGGGCCAACTGGTGGAGGAATCAGAAAAAGTGGTCATTTCAATTGTGTGTGCACGTCTTACAATACACCAACTTAAATACATCATCAGGGATTTAGGCAAGCAAATCCTACTGTATTTTCGCACATAAAATATAAATGCGTATATTTTTTAAATTGGTAGGATTGCATTGCATGAATTTACGCGTAAGCATATATAGAGTATGCACACACGTATGCTGCGGGCTAGATGTAAGCATATTTTATAATACGCTTGTATTTGATACATGTAGGTTATAAAATGCTATCATAGATCTCTGTGTGGCCATACACATGTGTATGCGGTCATATGGCATTCTCTGAAAGTTACCCTCACAAGATTTAACACATCAACAAAAATTGATCAAAAACAAAGAAAACAAGGATATTGGGTAGAGATGATCTCTGAATGACGCTAGATCACCTGTAGGAGGTAATTTTCAAACTGCCTGCATTGGGACAGAGTCCGTGGCTACTTTTTACCTGCAGACTTTACACCAAATTTTCAAAGGGAAAGCAAGCATATACTTCCACTTTCAAACTTACATAACATAAGAACATAAGAAATTACAATACTGGGTCAGACCAAGGGTCCATCAAGCCCAGCATCCTGTTTCCAACAGTGGCCAATCCAGGTCACAAGTACCTGGCAAGTACCCAACCTTGCTGAGGTTACAAAGTACCCACGGCCATTTGCACCTGCTTTTTCTGCGGATAGGTTTTTTCATGGAAGATAACGCACGTAGAGTTGAAAATGATGTCTACATACGTTATCTCCCTTCTCCTAGCCTATACACGCCCCCCGGGAATGCCTCCTCCTAATGCAGCTCAAAGTAAGCAGCTGGTGCAACAATGTGGGGGCTTTTAGGCATATTGAGGGAGGACAACTTAAGGTGCATAAATGGCTTTGAGAATCGAGCTTCCCAAGCTGACTGAGGAAGGGGCCCTCCAAGCCATGAAGACTCCTATCTTTAAATGCTCCTTAGACTTAAAAGCAATCACTCTCTCCCACTGCTTTCCTGTTTTTCTTTTAACTAATTGCTAACACAGTAATTTCTTTCTACTTTGATATCAGCAATTAAGACTTAACAGTAAAACCCCCACAATGAAAAGACACAAAACAAATGTAGAGCAGTTTTAGTTATCTTCTCTGCTAATTAGTAACATAGGGTCTGATGCCCCCCCGCAGGATAACTGGGCTCGGAGGCCTCACTGGGGTGTGCTGGAGCTACGTTCAGACCCATGCTCCCGGTTTCTTCTCCCAACAGGGTAGAAAGGAAAAACCTTTCAAGACCTTGGTGGGCTTCTGCAGTTGTCCAGCACAAAAACACAGATGCACCCTCACATTATTCAAAATCAAACCTTTAACTTGACTGCAGGTGTAAATGCATATGTGGCACATCAATACAGAAAAATAAAGTTCCAGAAGGGAAAAAAAAATCACATACACAGCCAATAGAGAATCTGCACACTATGCCAGTACAGTAATCTTCACAAGAGCCAATCGCTGCACTTCCCTATGCAGCTTCCTTTCCAGTAGAAACCTAGAATGCCCTACTGACATGTCTCAGAAAGTCCTCTGCTGATGCTTCCCATTAGGTGGCAGCTTTGTGGAATCTTCTCCCAGCAAGGCAGTCCTTCCTTCGCATTATCTACAAAGAATCTGTAACCCACCCAATACTGCAGAATTCTCCCTCAGACAGATAAGTAATATGGAGAATAACTCCCCTCATCCAGGAGATTTTTCTTTGGTTCTCTAGACTATCTCAGGAATCCATTCTTGGACCTCAAGATAAGATCTCCCTGGTCCTTAGGGCTTGGAAACCCAATCCTGGGGCCCACCAGAAGAAAGCAGGGTGAGCCTCACTCTTGGAGGCACTACCCCACAAGAGCCTCTGTCTTAGAAAAAGAGCCCTCAAAGACCCAGAGCCAAGTGGCTCACAAGGTTTCTTAAACCACTCCATTCACATAAGATGCCTCCAGTGGGGAGTGTCAAACATATCACTACACTACTATTCTCCTACCTCAGCGCCAGTGTCTGTTGAAACAATGAAATAACTAGTAAGCATCATTTTGGTGACATCTTTATATATAGTAAATGGTGGCAGATAAAGACCAGTTGGCCCATCCAGTCTGCCCAGTTATTCTGGCCTACACTGCTAGGAGCACAACCCAAATTCCAGTTGTAGAAGCTTGATCACATGTAGGATACCATTCCTTACCTCAGTCAGGTTTTGTTGTCTTCCTGAGTATATGAGCAGGATACAAGTTCCCATACTAAAGCCAACACCCAACAGCCTTCCCCCAAAGTAGTGAGGCTCCTACCCAAACCTCTGGCTGCATACATCCCGTAATCTTGCCTGATGGCATCTGGTCACCACCAACCTGCCAGCATTGACCTGATTGGCTTCTCAGGAGGAATTTTAAATTATTGGTGCTAACCTATGGCCTGCTGTGTCATACTGCTAACATATGGCCTACATGTGACTTTGCTGGATGATACCCAGCCACTATCATCCTGCTGGCATCAACCTAGTTGGTTTCTGGGGAGTTGGTTCCAACCTGGCTTCATTATGGCCTTTACCATATAATGTCCACAAAATCTGCTTGTATTAGAGACATATGAAGTACCTAGGTAGCAAGTGTGAATCTTTAGAAATGAGAATGCAATTTAGTATAACAATTGACATCATATTCTGTATAGTAACAACATGAGTTAAGCATCAGTGATTCAATTGCTAGACCACAGAACTATCTGGAATCCTTGATCCTTTATGCAGTATTTTATTAGTCACTTTTCTTTTTAATACCTCAGTTTACCCTGCTGAAACTGGTTTATAATTATAACTTGATTGTAGACCTCTTTGGAGCAGAGCTGAGACTGATCTGATGTATCGTGTACAATGCTATAAAAAATTGCTATAGCAGATATGTGCATTAGTGCCCTAACAGTGACCCAGCTACAACTGCTTAGCATTTGCAAACATTTGCAAAATTCTAATGTTATGACCACCATTTCATGGCTCATGTGCCTTTGAATGTAGTTCTAATACTTTTCTTATCACCAAGCATGCTTTCTAAATTGTGCGGTCAATATTCAAACTTAAACATATATGTAAGTTATCTGGCTAATTTAATGGGATATTCAGCATCACAGCTATGCTGCTGAATATCCTCGTCAAAATCGTCACTTAGTGTTATCTATGTTAGACCTGCTTTAGGGCAGGTCTAACTTATCCAGCTAAGTTAACCGGGTAAGTAGTGCCACCACAATCCACCTAATGCCTGCCTACAATTTATCTGGCTACTTAGACAGATAAGTGACTTACCTGGCTAAATGGCAGCCTCTGAACATAGCCAAATATTCACTGGCCAGTTAAGTAGTGTTTGAATGTCATAGAAACATGAAGACTGAAAGAGACTGTATGGCCCATCCAGTCTGCCTATCCAGCCACATCAACCTCTGCATGTCCATCCTGCACAAGAATTATGTTATTGAGGTATATTGCATAGCTAACTTACCTCTTTTGCCAAAAAAAAAAAAAAAAAGGACAGATTCTGCACTGGTGAGTCTGATTCTACTGTACACTCTGAACATCTCCTACTTTTACACATTCCCATAAAGAGAGCCCCAAATAGATCTGGTTTTCACGGTGCCCAGAATGAATAATTCTGAGATACATTTCCATAATATTAGTCAATATTGGCTATTCAGATAAATCAATGTCACCTAAAGTCACCATCTATGCAGCACGCTCGACTTCTTACCACAAGGGACTGTGCTTTTTCTATCAAAGCCCCTGTTTTTTTGGACCTCTCTTCATGCTATCTGTGTTTTGCAGATAGCATGAAGACATTCAAGACTTTGCTTAAAATTCCAATTCAGACAGGCCTATTAATATTTTTTTAAAAGCCTTTAATACTTTCTAGAGCAAGATCTGTGAGTGTACAAGTTGTTACATATGTTTTTGAAGTTCTGTTGTGATTGTTCAACTTGTACATCACTTAAGTGCTCACACATAAGCGATTCATAAATTTTAAATAAAGATGAAGATAAAGTAATGGCTCTTAAAACCAGTCCTTGACACTCATGAATAGCTCCAGTTTTCAGGGCAACCAAAATATACAAAATGAGTCCGGTTCTCAGATCAATTTTATGGAAATGTATCTCAGAATTATTCATTCTGGGCACTGTGAAAACCAGATCTATTCAGGGCTTCAGAGAATGAGAGGATACCTGGTCTAGAGTCTAAAAGGCAGGCTTCTTCCCTTTAAAACTCTGTCCGATGATGAAATTACCCCACTCCACGGAGCTCTCTCTGTGGGAATGTGTAAAAGTAGGAGATGTACAGTGTGTACAGTAGAGTCAGTGACTCACCAGTGCAGAATCTGTCCTGGTTTTGTCTCCGTGTGTGTGTGTGTGTGACATTCTTCTGTCTTTTTTTACAATCCCTATTTATTAAGTATATGAGTGGGCAATGCATGCTGAGTGAATCATTCATGCTGGCATCTCTGAATAATAGGATGCATCACCTTTATCAATATCCATTATGAGTTTTAATTTTTCATATTCATATGCAGAGCTTAGAGATATAATTTAGAGAGACATCAATAGACACCTCGGATAACCAGCCCAGCAAACTGGTTAGATCACCAGCTTGCAGATCAAATGGGTTTTCGTCCATGCGCCAAGACCTTGCTGAATTATGAGAGGGGAAAAAGGGTTCCAGGGGCAATCCAGGAAACTACAGACCAGTTAGCCTGACTTCAGTGCCAGGAAAAATAGTGGAAAGTAGGGATGTGAATCAGGCTTCGGACAATTGAAAATATCGTACGATATTTTCAAAATCGTCAGAAATCGGGGGCTCCCCCAAAACGATAGGAAAATCCCACGATATTGTTCATGGGGGTTCTCTTATCCTTTTGGGGGAGGGCGGGAAAATCGGCACACAAAAATAACCCCTAAACCCACCCCGACCCTTTAAAACTAATCCCTTGGCTTCTCCCACCCTCCCGACACCCCAAAAAACTTTTTACAGTTTTTACAGGTACCTGGTGGTCCAGTGGGGGTCCCGGGAGCGATCTCCCGCTCCCGGGACGTCGGCTGCCACTAATCAAAATGGCGCCGATGGCCCTTTGCCCTTACCATGTGACAGGGTATCCATGCCATTGGCCAGCCCCTGTCACATGGTAGGAGCACTAGATGGCCCGCGCCATTTTTAAAGATGGCCGGACGAAAAAAAACCCACGATGTGAATTGGAACCAGAATCCGAACTGATTCCGGTTCCGATTCACATCTCTAGTGGAAAGTGTTCTAAATATCAAAATCACAGAACATATAGAAAGACATGGTTTAATGGAGCAAAGTCAGCATGGCTTTACCCAAGGCAAGTCTTGCCTCACAAATCTACTTCACTTTTTTAAAGAGTTAATAAACATGTGGATAAAGGTGAACCGGTAGATATAGTGTACTTGGATTTTCAGAAGGCGTTTGACAAAGTTCCTCATGAAAGGCTTCTAGGAAAAGTAAAATGTCATGGGATAGGTGGCGATGTCCTTTCATGGATTACAAACTGGCTAAAAGACAGGAAACAGAGAGTAGGATTAAATGGACAATTTTCTCAGTGGAAGGGAGTGGGCAGTGGAGTGCCTCAGGGATCTGTACTGGAACCCTTACTTTTCAATATATTTATAAATGATCTGGAAAGAAATACGATGAGTGAGGTAATCACATTTGCAGATGATACAAAATTGTTCAGAGTAGTTAAATCACAAGCAGATTGTGATAAATTGCAGGAAGACCTTGTGAGACCGGAAAATTGGGCATCGAAATGGCAGATGAAATTTAATGTGGATAAGTGCAAGGTGATGCATATAGGGAAAAATAACCCATGCTATAGTAGTTACACAATGTTAGGTTCCATATTAGGAGCTACCACACAGGAAAGAGATCTAGACGTCATGGTGGATAACACATTGAAATCGGTTCAGTGTGCTGCAGCAGTCAATAAAGCAAACAGAATGTTGGGAATTATTAGAAAGGGAATGGTGAATAAAACGGAAAATGTCATAATGCCTCTATTGCTCCATGGTGAGACCACCACCTTGAATACTGTTTAAAATTCTGGTCGTCGCATCTCAAAAAAGATATAGTTGCAATGGAGAAGGTACAGAGAAGGGTGACCAAAATGATAAAGCGGAATGGAACAGCTCCCCTATGAGGAAAGACTAAAGAGGTTAGGACTTTTCAGCTTGGAGAAGAGATGGCTGAGGGGGGATATGATAGAGATGTTTAAAATCATGAGAGGTCTAGAACGGGTAGATGTGAATCGGTTTTTTACTCTTTCAGATAATAGAAAGACTAGGGGGCACTCCATGAAGTTAGCGTGTGGCACATTTAAAACTAATTGGAGAAAGTTCTTTTTCACTCAACGCACAATTAAACTCTGGAATTTGTTGCCAGAGGATGTGGTTAGTGCAGATAGTGGAGCTGTGTTTAAAAAAGGATTGGATAAGTTCTTGGAGGAGAAGTCCATTACCTGCTATTAATTAAGTTGACTTAGAAAATAGCCACTGCTATTACTAGCAACGGTAACATGGAATAGACTTAGTTTTTGGGTACTTGCCAGGTTCTTATGGCCTGGATTGGCAACTGTTGGAAACAGGATGCTGGGCTTGATGGACCCTTGGTCTGACCCAGTATGGCATGTTCTTATGTTCTTAACCACAGCTTCCACCTGACTAGACCCACAGGCGCTGCCTGCCTCACCTGGAGAATCTTCCTGAACTGTTACCTCCCTGAGGTCACCGGAGCTTCCAGTTTGGGTCTAGTCCATCCACTCTAGTCCATCCACTCTGCATTAGCCACGCACCCTTGCTCGTGGTGGGCACACCCCTCCGAGACCATCCAAGACCCACCTAAGTCCAGGTGTTCCGGGTACCCAAGGGCTCAACCTGCAGAAACCCCGGACTGTTATTGGTGAAGCTCCAGTTAGCCTCTGTCTCCTTAAAAAAGGATTGGATAAGTTCTTGGAGGAGAAGTCCATTACCTGCTATTAATTAAGTTGACTTAGAAAATAGCCACTGCTATTACTAGCAACGGTAACATGGAATAGACTTAGTTTTTGGGTACTTGCCAGGTTCTTATGGCCTGGATTGGCCACTATTGGAAAATAGGATGCTGGGCTTGATGGCCCCTTGGTCTGACCCAGAATAGCATGTTCTTATGTTTTCCCTTCTAAGTGCTCACCTCACAGTTCAGTTAGAAGATACTTTTCTTGTCTGGTGAGTTGGATTTTTACCACCAATCAGATCCATTTTATGGAGCAGCACTCCATATAGCATAGCAGACTGTGCTCTAGTCAAAGCGTTTGGAGAGATCTGCACATAGGAAGGACAAATTTCATAAGCCATTTACCCAGGTGAAAAGGGATGTATGGGGGGGGGGGGCACAACATGTGTAATTTTAGCCATTTTAAGAGGAGGCATTTCTATGGGGGGGCCGTGATTGAAATTGGAGGGGGGAAAGAAAATAACGTGCTGAGATTGGATTTTCAAATCCACGCATCATTTTCCATGAAAAGAAAAGCACCCACAGAGAAAGTGACTGAGTATGAATGTCTTTCCTCATGTATAACGTTGGAGGGATGTGCACCCGCCAGCAATAATCGAGGAGTTTTCATCTGATGAAAGATTCATTTTTGAAATGCGGCCACGTTGGGATTCACTTTTGTGAGCGGGACAACAGGTGAACATGTGATCTTCATTTATGAATGGGCAGCGCAACAATTTGATTCACTTAAGTATTTTTTATATGTTTGCATGGGATTATGTATGAACTTGATTGCCTTTAAATTCGGGAAGCAACTAATGATGGCGTTGTCAAATATATTTTAATATGCATGGCCAAAATTTTTTTCTCTAAAAAATGTATAAAAATTAACTGTTTGAAAGTAGGTGGCTGGTTGGTGGTTAATGATTAGTGTGAAAGGCACAGTGCCTGGATGGTACTGATTTGGGTGGTATATGAAACTGCCACCTTCCGCCTTAAAAATATTTTTTCATGCAGTTAATGTTTTCAAGATTTCTAAAGTTGAGTGGAGTGGAGTAAGTGTTTTTTTATCTCACGTATTTTCAGTTTAATGCAAGGACTATGGGTGAAAAGCACTGTGGGCAGTTTAAAAATTGCCCCAGCAGCATGGCAATGAAACAAGTAAGCTTGGAGTTGTAGATGTACCCTGGTACTCATTCAGATCTCTTGTTCTATATACACTTACAAATTTGCAAACTAATCTACAGGCACCCCGCACAGACTGCCACCATGAGCAACTTTACCACACCATGAAACTAATATTTTTAATTGACTCTGTTGCCCGTATATGAGTATCAGAAGTCATAGGCTATAATAACTCTGTGAAGGGTCTGCAAAGTACTGCCAAGAGATGGACTCTAAAATCTGATAAATATGAATGACCGTCATGGCGCATTATGGGGCGGATTTTAAAAGGGTTACGTGCGAAAATCCGCTCCTGCGCGCGCCGAGCCTATTTTACATAGGCCCGGCGATGTGTGCAAGCCCCGGGATGCGTGTATGTCCCAGGGCATGAAAAAAGGAGTGGGGAGTGGGCAAGGAAGGGTGGTCCGGGGGCGGGACCGAGGTCTCCAGCACAGCAGCCGGAGGCAGGCGCAACTTATTCAACAAAGATCGGGGGGGGGGGGTAGATAGGGCTGGGGGGCGGGTTAGGTAGGGGAAGCCGGGGGGGGGGGGGGGCGGCGGAGGGAAAGTTCCCTCTGAGGCTACTCCCCTAGGGCTCAGAGCGAGCAAGATGCACCCCCTTGTGCGCGCCGACCCCGAATTTTATAACATGCGAGTGTAGATTTGTGCGCGCAGCTACTAAAATCTGGCCCTAAGAGAACTGGCCAAGTTTGACACAATGAGGTGACACAATGAGGTCAATAGTGATTCCAGATGTAGCTGCTCCTATATGTTGCACTGAAAGTGGACCCTTGGCCTGGTGCAGGATTTGTACGGCCCTCTGGTCGGACCCAGAGAACGCCTGCCACCAGGAGGCTGAGCACACTAGGAGACAGAGGCTAGCTGGTGCTTCACCAATAACAGTCCGGAGTTTCCGCAGGTTGAGCCCTTGGGTACCCAGACCGCCTGTACTTAGGTGGGCCACTGGTGGTCTCCCGGAGAGGTATCGGAGAGGTGTGCCTACCATGAGCAAGGGTGCACGGCTGATGCAGAGTGGATGAGCTAGACCTGAACAGGAAGCTCTGGAGACCTCAGGGAGGCAACAGTTCAAGGAGGTCCTCCGGGCGAGATAGGCAGTGCCTGTAGGTCTAGCCAAGTGGAAACCGCAGTTGGTTTCCAAGCAGGTTGGCCCAATGGTCACAGGAGGCCAGAAGAGAGTGTCCAAGTGAAGCGCAAGGGTCAGAGCCAGAGTATCAGTCCAAGAGAGGTCAGCCAAAGCAGGGGTCAATACCAGAATCAGTCCATGCAAAGTCGAGGCAAGCGAGGGTCGGTTCCAGGTAGCAGACAATAGAATGATCAGGCAGGCAGTGGTCAGTTCCAGGCAACAGGCAAGAGGAGGTCAGCCCAGTTATCTTGCTGGTCGTTGACATATGATCGTAGAAATGATTTTAAGGAATGGTTTGTCCTTTCGGCTTGAGCCATTTGCTTGCGGATGATAGGCTGAGGTTAAATTTAATGTAATATTTAACTTCTTCCAAAGGGATCTCCAATATTTAGCAGCAAAATTGAGTGTCCCGGTCGGAGATGATTTCCTGAGGTAGTCCATGCACACGAAATACATTGATGAGGAAGAGTTTGGCTAGTTCTGGAGCTGAAGGGAGACCAGATAGTGGGACAAAGTGGGCCATTTTTGAGAAGCGGTCGATAATGACCCAGATTACAGTATTTCCTTTTGAAGGAGGCAGATCCACAATAAAATCAGTGGAGAGACTTGACCAGGGTTCGGTGGGCGCAGGAAGAGGTTGGAGGAGGCCCCATGGATGGCCAGTCAGAGGTTTTTGCTGCGCACAAACTGGACAGGAGTCCACGTGGTCGTGGGAGTCTTTTATCATACTAAGCCACCAATAGTGCCTTCAAAGCATCTCGAGAGTCCAGGCTCGGCCGGGGTGACAAGCTAGCTTAGACTTGTGAGCCCAATGGAGCACATGTTCACGGAGACGGCGGGGGACCACCGTCTTCCCGGCTGGTACCATGGTGGTAACTGCAATCGATATGCAAGCTGGATCGATGATGTGCCTAGGATTTTCGGGTGTATCTTCCGGAAGATACATGTCTAGCCCAAGGCAGTGGTGTTTCTTGTTCAAGTGAGCCCTCTTCATGGTTAAGGGGATCATGAACTGGCAGTGATTCCAATGCCTCTAGGCCCTCTAACTACTACACTTTTAAGGGGCTGACTCAGATGGGACATGATCCTGCTGCTAAGGGTGTGGGCCTGAGCCAAAAATGAGGGGGTACATGAGAGCCACCCATTTCTTTTTATGAGCACTGGCCTCTGATTTTCAAAATGCCACTTAACACATATAAAACAGGGATTTATGTGTATAAGTTGCTTTGAAAATCATGCCTCTAATTGGAAAAGGTAAGTAGAAGCAAGATGCTGAAGAAGCTAGCTGATAACAACCTGTAGTGGAAATAGAGGATTACAGGGAGCCATTGAACAAGGGGAGGGCTATCAACAGAACTAAGGGAGCTGAAATAAAGCAAGCCAAGCTATCTAGGATGAGTTGAAAAAGTTATCTGTGAAAGGGAGGATCACTAGGCAGCAGTAACTGATATGCAAATATGATAAAAGTATTGGTCAGGAGGAAAGCCGAGCTGAAGGATGGGACTGAATGATTTCAGAGAGTGAAGCAAAGTGAGAAACAAAAGGGATCCTCGGCTTTTGAGCAGGGGTTGAGATGGCGAGGCTACAATTAGGGATGTTCGCTAGAAGGAAGAGAATGCAGCATAAGAAAAAGGAGATAATCAGTTAAGAAAGAACAGGAGACAATCACAGGACATCTGACATTTACTTCAAATACTTAACGGCTCTCATTCTTCTTCACTATGTCTGCACAGGCCTCCTCATATCAAGAACTTATTACATCTTTTGGAAATCTGATGGGTTCTAACCACTTTCATTCTAATTGTCCTTTCTGTTTGAGTATGTAGCCTGTTGTCTAGATTCAGAGAACTGAGAAGTTGTGACATGATTTCTTTGTTTCTTTATTGCCTTATTTTGTTTTCTCTTTAAAAAAAATGTTTAAATACTTACAGACACTTGTCATAATTACTTAATAAGCATGAATGTAATGGAGAATCCTAATGCGATGAATGTGAATCATTTACCTTTACATGCAGTGAAACAAATCTGTCAATGAAAACGATGTCTCTTGCATTTATTATCCAAACACTGTCACATTAAAAGCAATTTTTACAGTTAGGCCTTTTTTTAAATGTGTCAGGGGACCTAAATCAAGTCCTAGTCACTAGATTGGCCCTTGGCGAAATTCTGGAGTTGGGGGGGTTGGGGGGAATGTCATTTAACTTATACTATTGGGAGCTATAGCGATGTACAGCACAGCGGAGGTTTATTAAGGGGGTGATATATTATTGTAAGCGAGTATTTTGAGGGAGAAACACTAGGAGGGGTGTGTTTTCCCTGGGTCAATATAAGGTGGTGCATAGACCGGGAATGTGCCTTTTGTCCTTGGATCGGTTCCTTTAAGCTAGATTGAAGCCAGGGTGAGGGAAGTTTCTCTCTCCTTCTTTACAATCAACTAGCCCTTGTACAGCAAGGCCATGGCTCCAGGATTTCAGTACTCGACTTCTGGGCAGTGCCACCAAGCTACCTGGAACAAATCGCATGGACTACCTGTTGCTTGACTAGGGAAGAAGATGTACAAGGAGAAATAAACTCTCTCTCACACAGTTCATGAAGACTAAAAATCTTCTGAGCATGTGTGGGAGTTTCTGTACTGACACCCCCGTGTGAACTCCTTCAGTTATTCCCTTGCTGAGTTCCATCTTCGGGAGGTGGGTAGGTTTGTGTGGCTGATTTGTGCTGCTGTTCACGGAGAACCCCTGTCAAAAGGAAGCAACCCCCTTTTTCCTTGGACAAGCAGTACCAATAGCCACACAAACGGGGGACTTTCTAGCTAAGAGGTGCAGAAAACATAACTCTTCTTTTTTTTTTTTTGCAACCCATAATTCAATGGGAGGCTGAAGCTGTTAACAAAATACATTTTGAAGAACAGTCTGACCAAACATGCTATCATTACAAGATTCTCATACTAGACAATACTATTTTGTAAGTGTGAATAGCTGCCTTACAGATGCCTCGAACAAAAGCCTGTACTAAATACGCAATTTAAGAAGTAACTCTAACTGGTGTAATGTGGAAGAGGGAGATTAACTTTTGAATAACAGTAGGAGACAGAAGATAAAGTTTATTTCTTTACTGGGCATGCTTGATTATTAGTAGAATATGACAGGAATAACTGGGTAGATTTCTATATTGTTTGTCCTTTCTAAATAAAACAGAAACGCCTATAGTCCAAGTATGTAAAGCCTGTCCTGCTGAGGATCCATGAGGCTTTGGAAAGAAAGCTGGAAGATAAACGGATTGGTTCAAATAAAATTGAGAAACTGCCTTCAGGCAAAAATATTGGATGGGTGGGGGAGTGAGGGAAGGAGAAGAAGAGGGCTTTCGCGATCCAGAGAGGACAATTACCATGATTCCCTGTGATTAACATCTTACAGGTGTGTGTGAACATCAGCGGCGCCAGCAAGTGACGTCAAAGGGGCGGGGTTACAATCCTTATCCATGGCCGAGCTGCGGCGAGTCCCTGGGGAGCGAGGGAAGGAGAAGAAGAGGGCTTTCGCGATCCAGAGAGGACAATTACCATGATTCCCTGTGATTAACATCTTACAGGTGTGTGTGAACATCAGCGGCGCCAGCAAGTGACGTCAAAGGGGCGGGGTTACAATCCTTATCCATGGCCGAGCTGCGGCAAATCCCTGGGGAGCGAGGGAAGGAGAAGGAGAGGGCTTTCGCGATCCAGAGAGGACAATTACCATGATTCCCTGTGATTAACATCTTACAGGTGTGTGTGAACATCAGCGGCGCCAGCAAGTGATGTCAAAGGGGCGGGGTTACAACCCTTATCCTTGGCCGAGCTACGGCGAGTCCCTGGGGAGCGAGGGAAGGAGAAGGAGAGGGCTTTCGCGATCCAGAGAGGACAATTACCGTGATTCCCTGTGTTTAACATCTTACAGGTGTGTGTGAACATCAGCGGCACCAGCAAGTGACGTCAAAGGGGTGGGGTTACAACCCTTATCCTTGGTCGAGCTGCAGCGCACCGCAGCCGCCGGTGTGTCGCCTAAGCCGCGCGCGCCAAAGGGGCGCGCTGCTTGGTCCATCTTAGTCCGGCACAGTCTGAAGCCTGGACGGAACCCTTTTCTTTTTGTTTTCCTTTTCTGATCTTGGATGGGGAAGAAAAGAAAAGCAAAAATTTTTACTTCTTCACCGCTACAACAACTGCGAACAGGCCCGATCGACCATCATGTCATTCGGCAGATGGAAACGCCAGTAATGGACAGTTTGAGAGGAGATTCTCTAGCCTCCCTAAGTCCAGGCGAAGGACGACAGTCTCCACCACAGCCAAGTAGAACCCCACCTACCGAGATGGCTAAAGAACCGGTAGGATTAGTTTAAAGGGACTTAAGCTTGAATAGACAAGCAGAAGTACCTTTGACTGATGATATTTCTTCTCAAGCAAAGCATGTAGTTACTATGTCCCCGGTTGTTTTGGAAAGTGGTATTAAGATGGGGATTAACCCAGATAATATTACTTTACTAGATGTGTGGCAAATGATTTCAAAGCTTGATAAAAATATTTCTATGATGAATGGTGCGTTATCTTCTGTAATAAAAGAAAATAGAGCTACTCTAGTTGAACATACAAAGAAGATTGATAATTGTGAAAAGGAATTACTTGGTTTAAATACAAAAATTCAATTAATTCAAAACTCAGAAAATGTCTTCATGAGAGACAGTTTAACCATGCACAGGGAAATTGAGTATGTTGAAAATGTAATAAGATCAAAGAATTTGAGATTAATCAACTTTCCTGTAACACGGTTACTGTCCCCTTTGGAGATGTTTAAAATTTTTTTAAAAGAAATATTAAGTTACGAAGAAAATGATATTCCTAGATTATCAAAGATATTCTATTTTCCAAGAAAAATGGTGAAAAATGCTGAACAGAAAAATGAAAATGTTAACTTAGAAGACCAGCCTAGTTGAGGAATTACAACGTTTTTAGAAGAGTCAGTGGATTTAATAGATAAAAGAGCAAATTTATTTGTATCTTTTGTTGCAGAGCAAGATAAAGACGCCTTATTCAAAAAATTCTTTAGGAATAGAGATGTTCCCTTTTGTGGACATAAAATCCAAATTTTCTCTGATGTCGCCCGGGTCACTCAAGTGAGAAGGAAACATTTTTTATCTTTGAAAACTCGAGTAGTGGCATTAGGAGCGACTTTCTTTCTTAAATTTCCCTGCTCCTGTTTTATTACTTATCAAGGGAAATAATTTGGGTTTAATGATCCAATACACTTGGAAACATTTCTAAATGATAAAAATCAAGCATTGAACTTAGAGGTCGGCGTCCAATAAAGGAAAAGGTAACTCTGATCTCTTCCATTTGATTATGTTATTATTATTGAAACTCAGATGTGAAATGGGTTTTAATAATAAGAATGCATGAACGAATATTTATGCATTTCTTTTCTTTGAATCCCCCAATTTATGTATATGTCAATAAGATTGGTTTGTGGTAATAGAAGGTTTACTGAATTTATTTTTTTTCCTTCTGTGTTGACATATTTTATGTTTTCATGATTGTAATTGATAAAGAAAATCAATAAAGTATAAATTAAAACAAAAAATATTGGATGGGTTTCTCAAAATGACTTGATTTGGCAGTATTTGTGGTAAAGTGGGTATGTTGCCAGTGCTTGAAGCAGATGAGAAAAACAATCTCCAAGTCATCCATTTAATTTTTTAGGTCCCTAAGGATTCAAAGGGAGGTCAAAGAAAAACAGAGGTTTTTAATGGGAAACACTGCCATTCTCACTGCTCCTTTAAAAGCAGGTTTCTAAGTTCTTATGTCTCAGTACCAGCTCCCTTCATTCATATCCATCCACCTTCCTTCCCCTTCTCATTCCCATTCCCTCCTTATTTCTATATTACCCTCACCCCATCCTCTCACTCATACCCCTCTTCTTCCCCACCCTTCTTTCTCTCATTGATTCATACTCCTTTTATATCACTCCAACACCTTCCTTCTCTCACTTATACTGTACCTACCCCTATACCCTCCTTTTCTTTATTTCTGCTCCTCCTTCTCTCCCACTCATCTTCTCACCCCATCCATTCCCTTATCCACTCATACACTTTCTGCTATTCCCTCCCCTCCTTTCCCCTCCTTTCCCCTTCTATCCCTCTCTCCCACTCATTCTTCACTCCTAAACCACTTCTTCCTCACCTCCACCCTCACTCTGTTCTATTCGTCAATTCATATGCTACTCGACTTCCTAAGAACTCAAAGCAGCTTAAACATGATAAAAAAATATATATACATTAGGGATGTGAATCGTGTCCTCAATCGTCTTAACGATCGATTTCGGCTGGGAGGGGGAGGGAATCGTATTGTTGCCGTTTGGGGGGGTAAAATATCGTGAAAAATCGTGAAAATCGTTAAAAAATCGAAAAATCGAAAAATCGAAAAACCGGCACATTAAAACCCCCTAAAACCCACCCCCGACCCTTTAAATTAATCCCCCACCCCCAAATAACTTAAATAACCTGCGGGTCCAGCGGCGGTCCGGAACGGCAGCGGTCCGGAACGGGCTCCTGCTCCTGCATCTTGTCGTCTTCGGCCGGCGCCATTTTCCAAAATGGCGCCGAAAAATGGCGGCAGCCATAGACGAAAAAGATTGGACGGCAGGAGGTCCTTCCGGACCCCCGCTGGACTTTTGGCAAGTCTCGTGGGGGTCAGGAGGCCCCCCACAAGCTGGCCAAAAGTTCCTGGAGGTCCAGCGGGGGTCAGGGAGCGATTTCCCGCCGCGAATCGTTTTCGTACGGAAAATGGCGCCGGCAGGAGATCGACTGCAGGAGGTCGTTCAGCGAGGGTTCCGGCGCCTCGCTGAACGACCTCCTGCAGTCGATCTCCTGCCGGCGCCATTTTCCGTACGAAAACGATTCGCGGCGGGAAATCGCTCCCTGACCCCCGCTGGACCTCCAGGAACTTTTGGCCAGCTTGTGGGGGGCCTCCTGACCCCCACGAGACTTGCCAAAAGTCCAGCGGGGGTCCGGAAGGACCTCCTGCCGTCCAATCTTTTTCGTCTATGGCCGCCGCCATTTTTCGGCGCCATTTTGGAAAATGGCGCCGGCCGAAGACGACAAGATGCAGGAGCAGGAGCCCGTTCCGGACCGCTGCCGTTCCGGACCGCCGCTGGACCCGCAGGTTATTTAAGTTATTTGGGGGGGGTTCGGGAGGGTGGGGGATTTAATTTAAAGGGTCGGGGGTGGGTTTTAGGGGGGTTTTAGTGTGCCGGCTCACGATTCTAACGATTTATAACGATAAATCGTTAGAATCTGTATTGTATTGTGTTCCATAACGGTTTAAGACGATATTAAAATTATCGGACGATAATTTTAATCGTCCTAAAACGATTCACATCCCTAATATACATAGACTAGAAGCTTGACTACATCATAAAATATACTAAACATCAACATAAAACATAATGGGTCCTTATTGAACCACTGAGTGGCTAGTAAAGTTAGCCGGATACACTTATCTGCCTAACTTAACCGGGATATTCAGCGGTGCGGCAGCGCCACTGAATATACCCGAATATCTTAAAGTTAGCCGGATAGGTAGACCTAACTGGCTAACTCCACTCCTCCCAGGAATGCCTATTGCCCACCCCCGAACACGCCCAACTTAATTGGCTATATTCTAACTGGATAACTCTTTATCAGTTTAGATTTTTAAAACAGATTAGCCATTTTAGTTATCCATCTCATTGGCTTTTGAATATCTACCCCATAATATACAAATGAGAAAATCATCAATCGCAGCTCTCCCCATCCCACCCCTAACTAACCCCCCCTTTCTCACAGAGGGGCTGGACAAACACTCATACCTCACTTCCCCGATTAAATACAAACACTGAGAAGATAAAAACAAAGTAATATTATTCTCCCCCATGGCACGTTTTAAAGGGGAAGAATGCATGGGCTTTCTCTTTGGGCCTTGGTGCAAAGACCATGGATGCTTTGTCCAAAGTTAACAGTGTGAGAAAACTGCCTGGCAAAGCTTTATTAATAAGTAGAGTTGACAGCAGTTAAATCTGTCGGTATATAATTTTAATATAGTACAACATTTTAACAGCAGTGTCTTACCTCGTTGCATTCTTTCTCCTCCTCCTGTTCTACCTTCACGCCCACCACTCCTCCTCTCCTGCTCTCTCCTTCATTCACTCCCACTCCTCTCAGTCCCACTGCTGCTTCTTCCCTGCTCTCCCTCCTTCACTCACGTCACTCCACTTTACTCATTGCCACCCCACTTCTCCCTACCCTCTTACACTCCTCTTCCCTTATATTCCTCCTCCTCCTGTTTCACTCCCTTCCCTTCTCACCTTGTCTTCCTCTTTCACTCACTCCTCTTCTTCTTTCTAACACTTATTTCAGCTCGATCTAAATTTCCCTTTTTGAATTGAAAAAGGGGCACATGATAAAATCTGAGAGAGAAATAAAAAAAAAATCCCACCCCTGAGGCATTTGCAGAAGTAAGAAAAGATGAGTCTGTCTGGCTTGGGGCTCTCAGCATTTTGTAAAAGAATGATTTGACATCTGCATTCAGCAGAACGAACTGAACTTCCTAGTCTTGAAATCAGAATGCATGCATTGCAGCCACAAACCAGCCAACAGGAAAGGTAAATCGTGGTCCGTAGCATGATTTTCCTTTCCCATACAAAAAGAATAATAATAATAATAATAATAATAATAAATACAGCTTTGAGAACAGAAAATCCCTGCAGGGTTGAAGCTATTCTGCTGTGCAAAGAGAACCCAAGCAGCTCACAGTCAAGACTCTGCATTTCCAAGCATTAGCTGAAGCCAAGCCAGGTGAGTAGGCGTCTTATAAATTTGCCGGTTTGAAAGAGGAAGCCATGTGAACAGAAGGTGATAAGCGCAGCCTGCCTACTCAGGTTCTGTCACAGAAGATGGCAATTCTTTATTTGAATTCTTTCTTTGGAAAAAAAAAGCAGTTTCCCAGCATTTTTTGCTTCATCTCTATTATGTTTTCCTTCAGCACTGAGAGTGAACCAGTGCCCCACCCCCCACCCCCTGCTTCTGGTTTGCATGTGAGATGTTTGCAATTCACCTTTCAGATATCAATAATATAAACTGCAGAGCGGCACCTTTGGAGAATGTCTTACATATTTTCAATTAGCCGCATTTGGACCCATGTAATTATTCTGAATTTGTTCTTCCACTTCTATTATCCTTTAAAGCCACCTACTATGGCACTCTAATTTCTTGTACCACCCTGCCTCTCTATTCTGTGTAAATCAAATGGTTTTCCGCATGACTGCTCTTTGATACTCACGGAATGCTATAAACTAATAGAACTGACTCCGAGCATAGCCACGCATTCAGTTACATAATGCAACACTCTGAGGAGACACCATGTTGTACTCTCCTGGAAAAAAAACAAAAAACACAAGGAAAAAACAGTTCGAGCCCCTCCTGCCCCCCCCCCCCCCTCCAAATGCTTCAACAAACACAGAGCTCACTGGCCTTAAATGTCCCAACATCCTCCCCAAGGGGCTGAGAAGAAATAAGAAAACCCACTTAAGCAGCAGCAGCAGCGGCAGCATTGTACAGTAGTGATACAAAACCTGAGGTGCTGGGGATAGTGTGGGCTGCCTTATTACTTGAAGAGTCATGATGAGATCAAGGGAGTTAAAAGTTCATTTTTTTTTTTATCATATCAATAGGAACCAGGAATCAACTTCACTTACAATTGTCCAGTAATTTTTCCTCCTGTTTCCTATCCCCTCCCAGCTCACCCACTCAGTGCAGGGACAGTCTTTAAGCTGAGGAGCATGCAACATGGGCTCCTTCCAGAACCTTGCAATCATGGATCCTAAATCTGACCATTAGGTTTCGCCATTGTGCAGTGACTGAGCACTACCTTATCTACCTCCCCAGGAGGGAATCCTCTCATCCAGCCATCTCCATTCTCCCTGAGATCAATCATCCTCGTCACTGTCGTCACACCTCTCTTCTCTGTACTCTCCTGCTCCACTCATCTTGGGATATCGGTCCCAATCCTGCCCCTCCAAGGAAACACTCACCCCCTCTGCACACATCAAACTGTTACCCCCACCTCCAATCTTAACCCTATCCCTCTCCTTCCTCAGTCTGTTCTCCTTTTCTCATGCTCCCTGTGGAATGCCCACTCGTTTGCAAGAAGCTTGCCTGCATTCATAACCTCTTTATGTCACACATTCTCCATCTTATCTTCTTATTTTAACTGAGATGGCTTTCCCCTGAAATCTTTGCCTTAGTTGCTGCCCTCTGTTACCTTTTCTCCCAATCACTTTGCTCACTTGGCCACAGTGGTGGTGTTGGGCTGCTACTCTCTTCCTCCTGTAGGTTTCAACCCCTTATTCCACCACTATCCCACTCCCTTTCTTCCTTCTAGGTTCACTCCATCCACCTAATCAGCCCTCTATCACTCTGGGGAGCTGTCATTTATTGACCTCCTGATAAGTCCCCCCTTCTCCTTTCACATGGACTCACTCATAAGAACATAAGAAAATGCCATACTGGGTCAGACCAAGGGTCCATCAAGCCCAGCATCCTGTTTCCAACAGTGGCCAATCCAGGCCGTAAGAACCTGGCAAGTACCCAGAAACTAAGTCTATTCCATGTTACCATTGCTAATGGCAGTGGCTATTCTCTAAGTGAACTTAATAGCAGGTAATGGACTTCTCCTCCAAGAACTTATCCAATCCTTTTTTAAACACAGCTATACTAACTGCACAAACCACATCCTCTGGCAACAAATTCCAGAGTTTAATTGTGCGTTGAGTAAAAAAGAACTTTCTCCGATTAGTTTTAAATGTGCCCCATGCTAACTTCATGGCCTTCATGGCCTACTCCCCTCATTCTTGGGAACTTTAACCTCCACACTGATGACCCCCCCCCCCCCTCTGACTTTCATGCCTCTTGCTTTAACCTCCTCATTTCACCTCCAACTATGTTGTACTGCTTCTACTCTCCAGCATGGGCTTTGCCCTGACCTAGTCCTTTCATCCAACTGCTGTCTCTCAAACTTCTCCACCTCAGTGCTTCCTCTTGCAGACCATTATCTGATCAATTTCATGCTTACCCACCCTCCTCTACAGTCTTGTCCAATCATTACCAACACATTTAGGAATCCGTAGGCTATTGACCTTTATATCTTGTCCACCACTGTCTCTTCTCCTTCACTAAGTTGTCAGTCTTGTTGCTTTTTAAAACATTGTACTCTCCTCTGTTTTCAACACTGTTCCTCCTCCCATTCTCCAACCTGTTAGATGTACAAAACCTGGGCTCACCTCCAGAATTTGTTCCTCTATTTCTGTGCCCGCTTTGCTGAGAATCTTTGGTTAAAATCTCATGACAATGCTGACTTCATACATTTGAGATTCATGCAGACCTCCTTTCGGTCAGATTTTTGCTCTTGCCATAAAATACTACTGTGTCCATTTGACAAATACCATTGCCTCCAACTCTCGTCATCTCTTTGCCAAACTCAACTCCCTCCTTAAACTGCCTCTGTCTCCAAACCACTCTCTGCCCAGACTATGGTTGAGTACTTCCATGAAAAGGTTCACAAGATTAATCTTGAGCTCTCCACCAGGTTACCGCCACTTCTCATTCCCTCATTTCATTCCTGTTAGGATTTGTGGGTTTTGTGGACCCTTGGCCCGAGGTGAGGGTTGATACCACCTGTGCGAAGGAGCCAGTCATCGGGAGGCGAGGCCAGCTGTAGCAGGAGGTCAGGTAGTAGTGGCAGAGACATAGGGCGTCCTGCATCACAGCCACGTGATCGCAGGAGCTTGTAGAGAGGATACTGTGAGGTGTCCCGAGGAGAGGGTTAGAGACACAGTTCAGAGGGAACCCACAATACTCAGGCAGGACTGGAGATACAAGTACCAGAGCAGGAGCCTCCGACAGAGGAGCATTAGGCAGGCCCCAAGGAGCAAGGAGCGCGAGACAGAAACTGTAGGAGTACAGTAGAGACTGTCCCAAGGGGCGGAACAGCGTAGTGAGCGAGGCTCTGGTGTGATGACGTAGGCTGACCCGAGGAGCGGGGAAGCATGAGTCGAATCTCCGAGGCAGTGACGTAAGCTGCCCCGAGGAGCGGGCTGCGCACGATGAAATCTCTGGTAGAGAAACAAGGCACTGCCCCGAGGAGCAGGGAAGCACGGAGTACAGTCCATTTATGTAGAACATAGGCACTGCCCTGAGGAGCGGGGAAGTACGGAGTGCAGTCTCCCAGGCAGGAAGGTGGTCCGAAGAGCAACACTGAGAAGCAGGGTAGCCGGCAGACAGTGTCTCTGGAAGGCGCAGGGGCTAACCCGAGGAGCAGGGAAGCCTGGAAAGAGGGTCACCAACTGGAGCACAAGCAGGCCTCCGAGGAGCGGGTCTCCGAGCTAGAGTCCAGAGCCACAGACAGATCCGATACAGGAACCACGGGTCAGAGGAGACAGGAGCAAGCACTAGGCTAAAGAACTCGTTGCCAAGTCAGCTAGCAAGGGGCAAAGGAGGTCCTTAAGAATCCCAACCTTGTGATGTCATCAGTCTGAGATGCCCCTGAGGTTCCCGCCATTGGGCCTTCCAAGGGAGGCCTGGTGGCGTGCGCGCGTGCCTAGGAAGGTGGGTGGTGGCGGCGTTACGGCTGCCACGAGGAGCCTTGAGAACCTGGAGATGTGCGGCGGTGGCGGCTAGCCCCAGCCGCGAGCCGACCCAGAGAGGAGAGCAGACCAACAAATGTCATGAGTTGAATCGTCTGCGACCGATGGTCATAACAATTCCTTCCCCCGTCTTTGGCCTTTCTTCCTTTTCTGAAATCACAGTGAAGGAAACTGCACATCTTCTCTCCTCCAAACACTGTGGATCTCTAAAAGCTAGATGATGGAAATGAAGAAAAGTGTACATGGGGGTAACTTGCTGGTGTGGCGATTACTACCCTTAACTAATAAGTCTTCATACTGTCAATGCAACTTCATCATTGCTCTCTGCTTCAACGGTAGGAGGTAAAGAGAAAAAGGGGAATTGGACTCAGACAGCAACCAACAAGGACCCTGACTATTACGGTCTGGGGAAACAAAAAAGCATGGGGGTAACTTGCTAATCCAGATGTTACTACTCTTAACCAATAAGCCTTATACTTTTGATGCAACTCCAACATTGCTCTCTGCTTCAGTGGCAAGAGATAATGGGGAATTGGACTTAGCAATAAACAAGGGTCCTGACTTTTACAGTGTGGGAAACTAAGTATGGAGGTGACCTGTACAGTGCAATAGATACTACCATGAGTTTGCTGGGCAGACTGTTTGATACTTTTCTGCCATTATTTCTATGTATTTATTTAGATTTTTATATTTCTCTTTTTGGCACTTCATAGTGTACATTAAAGCAGATTACATTCAGGTACTGTAGGTATTTCCCTATCCCCACAGGGCTTACAATCTAATTTTGTACCTGAGGCAACAGAGGGTAAAGTGACTTGGCCAAGGTTACAAGAAGCAACAGCGGGATTTGAACCCTGGTTTCCCTGGGTTATAGCCTGCTGCTCTAACCACTAGGCAGCTACTCCACTCTTTAATTTAATAAACAACCTAAGCCAATCCCTCAAGTCACATTTTAGCACTATCTTCTCTAACTCAAAATCAGACACAATGTCATAATTTTAACAGGTGCTACACTGGGTTAGATCAAAGGTCCTATTAAGCCCAGCTTCCTATCTCCAATAGTGGCCAATCTGGATCACTAGGAAGGACCCAACAAATCCTAATGGGGGGAGATTTATTGTTTACTCCCAAAACTAAGAGGTGGCAAACCTGGTCTCTCCACTTCCCTGGCATCAAATAGTGTAAGCATGAGGGTCTTCAGAGGTATATAGGTGAAGACACTAACTGGAGAAGGTTGGAAGAGAAGTAACTGGAAAATAATTCCTTACAAACCTGGTTGGGCAGGCACCCTCGGAAGGGCGCAGACTGCAATATTATAGGTTCTTCTGATCCTATTCCCACCTGGCACTCCATGAAGTTAGCATGGGGCACATTTAAAACTAATCGGAGAAAGTTCTTTTTTACTCAACGCACAATTAAACTCTGGAATTCATTGCCAGAGGATGTGGTTAGTGCAGTCAGTATAGCTGTGTTTAAAAAAGGATTGGATAAGTTCTTGGAGGAGAAGTCCATTACCTTCATATTAAGTTCACTTAGAGAATAGCCACTGACATTAGCAATGGTAACATGGAATAGACTTAGTTTTTGGGTACTTGCCAGGTTCTTATGGCCTGGATTGGCCACTGTTGGAAACAGGATGCTGGGCTTGATGGACGCTTGGTCTGACCCAGTATGGCATTTTCTTATGTTCTTATGGCTTCTCAGCTCTGTCTCCCTTGCCATCATCCCCTTCCATCTGTCTCATCCTCAAATCACTTTCCAGTTTCCACCACAACTGTTCCTGCTGCTTTCAAAAATATAGTAATCACACCACTTCTCACAAAACCCTCATTGTACCCTATCTTCCTTTTCACATCCAAACTACTTGAACATGCTATCCATTTCCACTGTCTTGACTTTCTTTCATCTCAATTCTCACTCTATTCCAGTCTCGTTTTTACCCTCTGTATTCCACAGAGACAGCCTTTGCTAAATTCTCCAGTGACCTGTTCTTGGCCAAATCCAAAGGTAAGAACATAAGAAATTGCCATGCTGGGTCAGACCAAGAGTCCATCAAGCTCAGCATCCTGTTTCCAACAGAGGCCAAACCAGGCCACAAGAACCTGGCAATTACCCAAACACTAAGAAGATTCCATGCTACTGATGCAATTAGTAACAGTAGCTATTCCCTAAGTAAACTTGATTAATAGCAGTTAATGGACTTCTCCTCCAAGAACTTATCCAAACCTTTTTTGAACCCAGTTTTACTAACTGCACTAACCACATCCTCTGGCATCAAATTCCAGAGCTTAATTGTGCGTTGAGTGAAAAAGAATTTTCTCTGATTAGTCTTAAATGAGCTACTTGCTAACTTCATAGAATGCCTCCTAGTCCTTCTATTATTTGAAAGTGTAAATAATGGATTCACATCTACTCGTTCAAGACTTCTCATGATCTTAAAGACCTCTATCATATCCCCCCTCAGCCGTCTCTTCTCCAAGCTCAACAGCCCTAACCTCTTCAGTCTTTCCTCATAGGGGAGCTGTTCCATCCCCTTTATCATTTTGGTTGCCCTTCTCTGTACCTTCTCCATCGCAACTATATCTTTTTTGAGATGCGGTGACCAGAACTGTACACAGTATTCAAGGTGCGGTCTCGCCATGGAGCGATACAGAGGCATTATGACATTTTCCGTTTTATTAACCATTCCCTTCCTAATAATTCCTAACATTCTGTTTGCTTTTTTTGACTGCTGCAGCACACTGAGCCAATGATTTTAAAGTATTATCCATTATGATGCCTAAATCTGTTTCCTGGGTGGTAGCTTCTAATATGGAACCTAACATCGTGTAACTACAGCAAGGGTTATTTTTCCCTATATGCAACACCTTGCACTTGTCCACATTAAATTTCATCTTCTTTACCCAGCCTTCATCTTCTTTGACCTATCTTCTTTGACCTATCTGCTGCTTTCAATCCTGATCACCACCTACTCTTTCTCTCTCCTCGCCTGGATTTCAGGAATCTGTTCGGTCTTGCTTCTCTTCTTTCTTCTCCAATCACACTTTTAGCATGCCCTGGTGCATTCTCCTTTACCACTGTCCCACTATCAATCTGTGTGCCTCAGAACCTCTTCTCTTCTCTCTCTCTCTCTCTCTCTAATTGTTCCGTTGGTGTTCTGATCTTCTCCCAGCGCTTTCAGTACCATCTTTATGTTCATTCCCAAATCTACCTCTCTGCATCAGAAATTTCACCAGGAATCCAGTCCCAAATATCAGCCTGCTTATCTGGCAATGCTTCCTGGATGTCTCACCCTCACTTTAAACTTTAACATGGCCAAAACAGAACATAGGAATTGCCATACTGGCTAAGACCAAGGGTCCATCAAGCCCAGTATCCTGTTTCCAACAGTGGCCAAGTTGAGTCACACGTACATGGCAAGATCCCAAACAGCAGATAGATCCCATGATGCTAACACCCAGGGTAAGTAGTGACTTTCAACAAGTCTATCAACAGTTTATGGATTTATCATCCACCTCCCTCCTCCCACTTTCGATATTCCTGTGAATAACACTGTCATTCTCCTGGACCACTCAGCCCTTAACCATGCGGTCATCTTAACACCCCTCATTCTTTCTCTACACAAATTGAAAACTATTTTTCCTTCATAACTTCACCAGAATCCATCCTTTCCTTTCTGAACACACCACCAAAACGCTAACCCTCACTCACATCATCTCCAGCTTAGAGTAGAGTACTGCAACAATCTGCTCCTCACAGATCTCCCATTGAACCATCCCTCTCACTACAATCTATTCAAATTTCAGTGTGCAACTTATCTTCTGACAATTTCACTACTTCCTTACAACCTCTCTTCTCTACATTGGCTCCCTGTCCTTTCCCAAATATAATTTAAGCTTCTCTTATTCACGTACCATTACATTCATTCTGAAGCTGCTCATTATCTCTCCCTAACCACTCTTTGTGAACTCTGCTTATTCTTATCTATGACCTTCTCCTACATTGCCAGCTCCAGATTCTGCGCTTTCCACCTTGCTGAGTTGTACACCTGGAAAAGACTTCCAGAATCAGTGCATCATGCTCCCTCTGGTCTTATTCAAATTCAGCCTAAAACCCCACATTTTTGAGGCTGCTTTTAAATTTTAACACCTGGTTTCTCCAATCATATACTCTTTCGTTGGCAGGGATGAGCTTTCATTTCATGGAAAACAAAACAAAAGAAAAATGATTTAGTTTTCTTCACTGAACAGCAATTAGCCCTGGCCTGGGCCCCTTGTTGCTCTTTGCCCCTGCCGCAAAAATAAAAAAATGAAATGGGGCAAAAGCAATTTCCTAGTCTCTTCTATCCCACCAGGTTCATATTTTGAAATGGCACCAGCCAGCCCTGAGGACCTGCCTGTGGGAGTAAGAGATCTGATTCCAGAATAAAACCCAAGTCCTTTCCTATGGCAGTAAACAGCACTGCCACTGAGCCATGGAGCCAGCCCTGGCCTACAAACATTTTGAAAGGAATGATTTAGGGGTAAGCAACTCCAGTCTTGGAGTGCCACAAACAGGTATGGTTTTTAGGATATCCACAGTGAATATATGCATGAGGTATATTTGTATTTACTGCCTCCATTGTATGCAAATTTGCCTCATGCACATTCACTGTAGATATCCTGAAAATCAGATCTGTTTGTGGCACTCCAGGACCACAGTTACCTACCCCTGGAATAATTTATCTATTGCTTCCAGCAAAATAAAAGGTTAAAGAAGATTATGGTGAATGAAAAAGCATTTAAGGACCAAATTCACTCAGTTTAAGTACCTAGAAATTTTCTGGTAGAAAGATATTCAGCAAACTCGGCAAAAAATAAAAAATCACTTCCTATAGATTTCTTTAAAAAGCCTGACACTTCTTGTGAAAACTGAATAAACCCTCTTTATGTGGGTGTTTAGGCATTCTCAGAATTGTGTAATATGTTAGCAGTTTTCTTAAAATAACCATTATCATTTTTGGATGTGGAAAGTTACTCTCTTGACATCATCACCATCTGGAACTGGGTAGGGGAAGGGGAATGAGCATGCACCTGCCATGACGTCAACTCAGACTGAGGGCAAGGAGCCTGGAGTACATCTACCGCCACACTATCTCACTGAAATATGTTTAAAAGCACTTACGTAGCCCAGTTTTGCAGAATCAATGGGGGTAGGGGCAACTACAAGCCTGTTTCTAATTTGTGATTTTTTTTTTAATAGGAAAATTGATAGAACGAGCAGTACAACTTGGAGAATTTATTGAGGAAAAGAAGTTCCTTGATACAAGTCAGATGGGCTTTTGCCCTGTTCATGGCAAAAAAAACCTCTTCTAATGATATTAGATGATTTATGGAGAAGTCTGGATAGGAGCTCAGATTCCCATTGGATCTAGCAGCAGCCTTTGACACTGTAGACCACAACATTTTGTTAAATCATCTCATGGCCCTCAGTGTTGAGGGTATAGTTGGTTTGAGTCTTCTAAAGCATAGAACACGGAGGGTAAAATTTGGCTGTGAAATATCTGACTCTGAACGGCAATGGGAAGTGGATTTATGGCTCCCCATGACTTCAAAGGAATGGATGAGCATATGACGAAGTGCGAACAAATCCTCCATTAGTGCCAAGCGAGCAGAGCTTTTGGTTCGCTTGATTATGCGCACTTACCGCTGCCCCCTTTTTTTCTCTAAGCTTTCTCCTGCCTCCTCACCTTTGTGCTGGCAGGATTGTGGCCTCCCGGGGTCATACCTACACATCTGGTGGGGCTGCCCTTGGCTTATTGTTTTTTGGCAAAGGGTTGGCCACCTTATTGTGCAAATTACAGCTTGCCCCTTCTCTCTCTCCCCAACACTCTGTCTTCTGGGTTTGTGGAGGGCTCCACGAGTGAGTAAATATCGCCGGATATTAGCGCAGCAGATGTTACATGTTGCATGGAAATGGAAGTAGGTTCCCACTCTAGGGGACTGGAGGTCACAGCTGCATTCTGTGTCTCTGTTAGAGAAATTAACTCATGTACTGCTTGTATAATTTGATTTGGGGCCCATACTGGAAGTTCTACAACTCTCATTAAAGGCTCTCCAGGCAACTTGCCCTTATTTTGTATCTCATCTTATGGGGTATCATTTATGAATTTCTTTGTTATTCTCATGCCTGTTGTATGTACCAACTGTTAAAATAAAGTTACAAAAAAAAAATACTGACTCAGATTCTCAGATAAACCTGTTCTTGTGGCACTCCTTATCACCCCTATTGTTTAATATCTACACCCAGCCTTTGGGATACTGATACCTAATGAAGGCTTTCATTGCCTCTACAATGCTGATGACATCCGGATTTACTCTGAGCTGGGAAGTGATTGGGATAATATACTCCAAAAGCTTACCGAGAGCTTGAAGTGATAAGGAAATGGATGATTAATAAATTCATATTAAATCTCCCCAAAAATGTCTTGTGGATAAAAATGTCTACTATAAATTCTCTCCACCACTAGAAATGTCTGTGGGTCATACCCTATTGGGTGTCATCCTGGACTCTGAATTACTATGCAACTCCCATGTGGATGTCATTGTCATGTCATCCTTTTTCAAATTGTGAATTATTTGGATCTCATCAAGAGATAACTTAGCCACTCTCATACATGTTATGGTGACAGGGTGACTTGACCACATTAATGCACTATATATAGGACTGCGTAAGAAACAGCTAAAAAGATGACTAGATGCTCAGAATACCACTGCTCGGATTTTGATGGGTTTGCAACTGAATTACTTCCATATTACTCCCATTCTTGATGGCCGTCACTATGACTTACAGGATGAATTTCAAGATGCTTATGTTGATTTGTAAATTGCTTTTTATGAAGAGCTCACAATATTTAAAAGAATACCTTGTTTTATATGTTCAAAAAAGAACTCCGTCGCAGAAAAGCAGGTCTTTGCTTATATTGCGGCGGTCCCGGACACCTTCTTCAGACTTGCCCTGTGCGTCCGGGAAATTCCAAAGCCTGAGCCCGACGGGGGTCCCGAGCTTGGGCGCTATTGTCTCTGGCACTCAACTGTTGCTGCCTATATCCCTCCTTAGGGAGTTATGTTCATTCACTACCACTGCCCTTGTGGACACTGGGGCGAGTGGAAAGTTTATTATGGAAGATATCATCAAACTTCTCCAGCTACCGGTCCAACCACTGGAGGTGCCACTCCGTATTGCCTCGATCCAGGGAGAGCATCTCCCCGGTCGTATCACTCACTGTACCATGACCATTCGCCTCACCGTTGGGACCCTCCATGATGAGGAGATCTCCCTCCTGATCTTGAAATGATCCACGCACCCCGTAGTCCTTGGACTTCCCTGGTTCCAGTTACATGCACCTCACTTCGACTGGCAATCCCTGCTACTAACTCAATGGGGTTCTCGATGTCAAACACACTGTTTACGTCACGTGTCTCCATCTGTGACCGTTCTAAACTCTACAACCCTTCCTGGGTTACCTGCCCTGTATTCGGAATTCAAAGATGTGTTCTCCAAACAAAACGCTGATATCCTGCCTCCACTCCGAGAGTTTAACTGCCCCATAGAACTTCTACCTGGAACCATGCCTCCCAAGAAAGAAAGAAAGAAAGAAAATTCCATACTGGGTCAGACCAAGGGTCCATCAAGCCCAGCATCCTGTTTCCAACAGTGGCCATTCCAGGCCTGAAGAACCTGGCAAGTACCCAAAAACTAAGTCTATTCCATGTTACCATTGCTAATGGCAGTGGCTATTCTCTAAGTGAACTGTATTACCTATCAGAGAGTGAAAGGGGATAGGAAGAACCTATCCCCTTTCACTCTCTGAAACCCAAGCAATGTCAACATACATCAAGGAAAATTTGGCTAAAGGATTCATAAGACCCTCTAATTCCCCACAGGTTCTTCTTTGTAAAAAAGAAGGATGGCAGTTTAAGACCTTGCAAAGACTACAGAGGGTTGAACGCAGTAACTCGTAAGGACCATTACCCACTGTCAGTTATTAGTGAACTATTCGATTGCCTGCAGGGTGCACACATTTTTACAAAATTGGTTCTCTGAGGGGCATATAACCTAGTACAGATTCAACCAGAAGACATCTGGAAAACCGCCTTCAACACAAGGGACAGCCACTACAAGTATGTAGTAATGCCCTTCGGACTTTGCAATGCCCCTGCAGTCTTTCAGTAGCTAATGAACGAGATCTTCCGGGACCTTTTGTACTCATTTGTCATAGTATATCTGGATGATATACTAATATTCTCCAAAGATCTGAAGTCTCATCATTCCCATGTTCAAACAATCATCCAATGCCTCAGAGACCATCATCTCTATGCGAAATTAGAGAAGTACATTTTTGAACAACCCAGTCTTCCAATCTTAGGCTACATCATTTCCAACCATGGCTTCACCATGGACCCTGACAAACTCCAGGGTATTCAAGATTGGCCTCAACCAGTGGGTCTCTGTGCCCTACAAAGATTCCTTGGATTCACAAATTACTACTGAAACTTCATCACTAATTACTCCATGCTGGCCGCTCCACTCACCACCATGACTAGGAAAGGATGTGACCTTCGAGTGTGGAGCCCCAAGGCCCAGTCAGCATTCTATGCTTTAAAAGAAGCCTTCTATACCGGTCCGTGTCTACGTCATCCGGATCCTAACCGCCTCTTCATTGTTGAAGTCGACGCATCCCCATCGGAGCAGGAGCGGTCTTGATTCAATACTCGATAGAGGTGTTTAAAATCATGAGAGGTCTAGAATGGGTAGATGTGAATCGGTTATTTACTCTTTCGGATAATAGAAAGACTAGGGGGCACTCCATGAAGTTAGCATGTGGCACATTTAAAACTAATCGGAGAAAGTTCTTTTTTACTCAATGCACAATTAAACTCTGGAATTTGTTGCCAGAGAATGTGGTTAGTGCAGTTAGTATAGCTGTGTTTAAAAAAGGATTGGATAAGTTCTTGGAGGAGAAGTCCATTACCTGCTATTAATTAAGTTGACTTAGAAAATAGCCACTGCTATTACTAGCAACGGTAACATGGAATAGACTTAGTTTTTGGGTACTTGCCAGGTTCCTATGGCCTGGATTGGCCACTGTTGGAAACAGGATGCTGGGCTTGATGGACCCTTGGTCTGACCCAGTATGGCATGTTCTTATGTTCTTATGTTCTTAACCACGGCTTCCACCTGACTAGATCCACAGGCGCTGCCTGCCTCACCTGGAGAACCTTCCTGAACTGTTACCTCCCTGAGGTCACCAGAGCTTCCAGTTTGGGTCTAGTCCATCCACTCTGCATTAGCCACGCACCCTTGCTCATGGTGGGCACACCCCTCCACTACCTCTCCAGGAGACCATCCAAGGCCCACCTAAGTCGAGGCGTTCCGGGTACCCAAGGGCTCAACCTGCAGAAACCCCGGACTGTTATTGGTGAAGCTCCAGTTAGCCTCTGTCTCCTTGTGTGCTCCACCTCCCGGTGGCAGGTGCTCTCTGGGTCTGACCAGAGGGCTGTACCAATCCTGCACCAGGCCAAGGGTCCAACTCCAGCGCAACATCTAGCTCTGAAGATTTGGAAAGAGCTCCTCTTTTTAGTTACTTATTGCTTGAGAAAAAGACAAGGACTGGACCTTAAGATTTTTTTCATCTAAAGGACAGCACTTTTCTTGGTCAATCTATTTTTCTTTTTCCCCATGTTTTGAAAGAAACCTAACTGAGGCAAAATGTTTTGTTTTTTTTTACTTTAAGTAGAGTGATTGCCACAAGAGGACCTTTTCTGATAAAGTTCCCATATAAATGTTCTGTATAAAGGATATAGTTATGTTTTTTATGATTTTAGTCAATTAGATTCTTTTCTTGTTAATCAGGTATCTCCAAATTTGACTAGTCCATGAAGATTAGGAAGGACTTTGTATTTCTGGATATTCTCTTTAGTTTTATTCTGTTTGCTCACTCCCCCAAGTATGGACTAAAAGGTGATTTTTAAAAGCTGGGCTTGTGCCAAAATTGGGAGATAGGCGTGCATGTAGGACATGTGCGCATCCACACAATTTTAAAGCCGCCCAAATGCTTGCACAAGTCCTAATGTGTGAATATCTTGCAGAAGGAAAAAAAAAAGGGATGGAATATGGGAATAGATTGGCGGGGTGTGGGCATTCCAGGATGGGGTCAAGAGATGTGCGCGCAAGTACTTACGGGCCTAGGCGTGCACCCAAGTATATTTGAGTGCAAATTTACTTCTGAAACTATTTCCATGCATCTATGAAGTGTTTGAGGGGTCTGGGTTAACTGGGCAGAATGCAGGCTACAGAACCAGAGGGGGTTGGAAGAACCTGCTCTAGACTGGGCAAACTGGTGGACAAACTGGTGAAACTTGTCATGGTGTGGACGGGTGCCTGCTAGGAAATGTCCTCACTTGCGCATTTCAAACCTGATATTATGCTGCTGGGTGCACCCATTTGTAAGATTAGGTGCATACATACGTGCGCATGGGCTATTTTATAATATTCATGCGGATATAAAATTGCCGCAGATCTGGCCGCTCACCCACATACATGCATATTATATGAGCTCGAGCACCCCATTCACAAGTTACCATCCCTGTTACTAGTTTGTATAATTGAGATTTTCTTGATTTTATTACTATTGAATTATTCTAATTTGCAGCTGTTTTTCTAAAATCTGTATTTGATTGTATTTTACTTGAACATTTATAAAGAACAAAGAAAAAAGTTTTACAAGCCTTCATGAAGGATCAATAATCCTTCAAAGTCTTGATTTGTCTAGGGACAGTATTCAATAGGGGTATGAAAGGGTTTTTTCACCCTGTTGGTTTGATTTCTTTTGGTTGGTGAGGGCTTTCGTTCTGTCTTTTTTTGTTTAATTTTCATTTTGTTTCGTATTTTTTAAAAAGGGTATTTCACTAAAAAAAAAAAAAAAAAAAAAAGGCTGAAGCAGCCAGCCCTGGGGTCCTCTTCTTCCACTGCAAGAATCACAATTCTAAACAATAAAATAAAAAAGAAGTCCAACCTGACCTTTTCGCCATCCAGCTTACTCAGCTGGATTCCACCCCAGCTTTCCCATAATTGTAAGTGTCTTTACAGGGCAGAAGCGGTCCCCAGACACTCCCATCTCGATGGTGCCCTATTCAAAATGGCTCTGGGAGGCCTTTTGGCCGGCACCATTTTTGTTGTACATGTGTACTTCCTTAGAGAGGTACCACCATACAAAAACGGCGCCAGCCTCAGGGCCTGCCAGTGCCATTTTGAATAGGGCCCCATTGAGGTGGGAGTGTCTGGGGACCACTCCTGCCCTTGTAGACACAATTATGGTTAAGCTGGGAGGCCTCCAAGTGGGTAGAAGGAGCTTGGCGAAAAAGCATGGAAGGACTTTGCTTTATTTTGTTTAGAATCACAATATTTGAGGCAGGGACAGGGGACCATGGGGCTGGCTGGAGTCAGGCGGCCACGATAGATTTGCATAGGCTCCTCAGGAGGCTGAGGAGCCACTGGTAAGGCCTTCAACTGAGGATTTGCCAAACAGGGTGATCGTAGGGCAGGAGGTCGTAGGACCCTTACCTCCTGATGTCGTTGTCGAAGGCGGTAGTCGATTCTACCGACCAGGGAGATCAGGTCTTCCAGAGATACAGGGATCTCGTGGGCGGCCAGTTCATCCTTAAGGGCAGGAGACAGTCCCTTGAGGTAGAGTGCCCGCAAGCAGTTTTCTTGCCAACCTAGCTCAGTAGCTAGAGTTCTAAACTCCACTGTATATTCAGCGAGCAAGTGCGAGCCTTGACAGAAGTGGAGTAGGTGGAGGCCAGTGACCGCCTGTCGACCTGGGTCCTCGAAGGTATGTCGGAAGACAGAAATGAACTGAGGGAGCTGGTGAAGGATGGCGTCAGAACGCTCCCAGAGTGGGGAAGCCCATGCCAAGGCCTTCCCCTCAAGGTGCAAGAGAATGAATGTGATTTTTGTTGCCTCATCAGGAAACAGCGAGGTTTGCAGTGAGAACTGCATATAACATTGATTTATGAAACCTCGACAGAAGCGCGGATCCCCATTAAAATGGGGTGGAGCTGGGAGGGCCAGCGGTGCCCGTGAGGGAAGGTGTGGGCAAGAGCCCCTGGGTTGGCCATGACAGATTCCTCCAATTGAGAACGTAGTTTTTCCACGGAGAAAGCCAACGCTTCCAGGACCTGTTGTTGTTCTCGGACACGATTAGCCAGACCAGGGATGGCCTGCAAGGCGGAAGACTCTGCCGAGTCCATGGCCTTGGCAACCTGTTATGCTGGAGGTGGACCCTTGGCCTGGTGCAGGATTTGTACGGCTATCTGGTCGGACCCAGAGAGCGCCTGCCACCAGGAGGTGGAGCACACAAGGAGACAGAGACTAACTGGAGCTTCACCAATAACAGTCCGGGGTTTCTGCAGGTTGAGCCCTTGGGTACTCAGACCGCTTGGACTTAGGTGGGCCTCAGGTGATATCCTGGAGAGGTAGCGGAGGGGTGTGCCCACCACGAGCAAGGATGTGCGGCTGATGCAGAGTGGATGGATTAGACCCAAACTGGAAGCTCCGGAGACCTCAGGGAGGTAACAGTTCAGGAAGGTTCTTCGGGTGAGGCAGGCAGCGCCTGCAGATCTAGTGAGGTGGAAGCCGCGGGAAGATTCCAAGCAGGTTGGTCTGATAGTCACAGTAGGCCAGAAGAGAGTGTCCGAGTAAAGCGCAAGGGTCAGAGCCAGAATATCAGTCCAGGAGTAGTCAGCCAAAGCAGGGGTCAATACCAGAGTCAGTCCGAGCATAATCAAGGTTCCAGGTGGCAGACAAGAGAATGGTCAGGCAGGCAGTGGTCAGTTCCAGATGGCAGACAGGAGAATGGTCAGGCAGGCAGAGGTCAGTACCAGAGGTCAGTCCGAAGAGGTACTACCTGAGAAGGATACAGGAACACACAGAGACACTGGGAAAAAGGAGACGCTGGAACGAGGAGACGCTGGAACGAGGAGATGCTGGAACGAGGAAACACTGGAACAAGAGAACACTGGAACACAAGAAGGCAAACTAGTACACCAACGGTGTCGACCCGATTGCCAAGGCGAGGTCCTGGGAACAGGGCCTTACTTTAAATAGGGTTAAGTGGTGATGCCATCACCATGGAGCGATACAGAGGTATTATGACATTTTCCGTTTTATTCACCATTCCCTTTCTAATAATTCCCAACATTCTGTTTGCTTTTTTGACTGCCGCAGCACACACTGAACCGACGATTTCAATGTGTTATCCACTATGACGCCTAGATCTCTTTCTTGGGTTGTGGCACCTAATATGGAACCTAACATTGAGAAACTATAACATGGGTTATTTTTCCCTATATGCATCACCTTGCATTTATCCATTAATCCATTTATCCATTTAAATTTCATCTGCCATTTTGATGTCCAATTTTCCAGTCTTACAAGGTCTTCCTGCAATTTATCACAATCTGCTTGTGATTTAACTACTCTGAACAATTTTGTATCATCTGCAAATTTGATTATCTCACTTGTCGTATTTCTTTCCAGATCATTTATAAATATATTGAAAAGTAAGGGTCCCAATACAGATCCCTGAGGCACTCCACTGCCCACTCCTTTCCACTGAGAAAATTGTCCATTTAATCCTACTCTCTGTTTCCTGTCTTTTAGCCAGTTTGCAAACCACGAAAGGACATCACCACCTAGCCCATGACTTTTTACTTTCCCTAGAAGCCTCTCATGAGGAATTTTGTCAAACGCCTTCTGAAAATCCAAGTATATATCTACTGGTTCACCTTTATCCACATGTTTATTAACGCTTTCAAAAAAGTGAAACAGGTTTGTGAGGCAAGACTTGCCTTGGGTAAAGCCATGCTGACTTTGTTCCATTAAACCATGTCTTACTATATGTTCTGTGATTTTGATGTTTAGAACACTTTCCACTATTTCTCCTGGCACTGAAGTCAGGCTAACCGGTCTGTAGTTTCCCGGATCGTCCCTGGAGCCATTTTTAAATATTGGGGTTACATTTGCTATCCTCCAGTCTTCAGGTACAATGGATGATTTTAATGATAAGTTACAAATTTTTACTAATAGGTCTGAAATTTCATTTTTTAGTTCCTTCAGAACTCTGGGGTGTATACCATCCGGTTCAGGTGATTTACTACTCTTCAGTTTGTCAGTCAGGTCTACCACATCTTCTAGGTTCACCGTGATTTGATTCTATTGACTCTACTGTGAGATCCAGGGATGATCTCCTAACCCTCTTCTCTCTTGTACCACCAACCCTTTGTCTCTCTCCTTCCCTTTTCAATACCTCCCACCCACTGACCACTGCACATGCTTAATGGCTACTTATATCACTAGGACCCATCCCAAAAACTGGGGAGATGCAGGATATGCAAAAACCTATCTTCAAAACCACCCCATTACCACTGGGAAAATATTAGACTGGGCTCTAATTCCCGCTACAAATATAAACAATTTTATTTATTTTTTTATTTATATTTCCTTCTGGACAAAGAACTGTAAGGCCCATCTAATCTTCCTGTTATATTGTCATTGGTTCCCTGTTGATTTCTGCCTTCCTCTTCACTCTTCTGCAGCTGAGGATCTTCTGTGCTTATCCCATACCTCCTTGCATTCTGTTACTGATTTTCTTCGCACTACCTCCACTTGGAGGCTGTTCCATGAAGAAATATTTTCTGAAGTTACTCCTGAGTCTATTCCCTCTGTGCCTCGTATCACCATCTGTTATTCTAGAATTTCTCTGCCACTGAAAAAGGTTTGCTTTTGTGCATTATTATACCTTTGAGATATTTGAATAGCAATGTCATATCCCGCCTGTTTTTTTTTTACTCTACAGTGCACATATTTTGGTCCTTAAGTCTCATCTCATAGGGGCTCTGTTGCAGACCCTTCTCTGGACCTCTTTCGCTTTATGACCCCTTTTTGTGATACGGCCTCCAGGACTGGACACAAATACTCCTGGTGAGGTCTCACCAATGACATATACAAAGGCATCATCACCTCCTTCTTTCTAGTGGTTACATTTCTTTCCTTGCACTCTAGCATTCAAACTCATACAATTCAGCTAAATCTAGGGTCCATGTCATAGTTTTACTTCATTGTTTTCTTGTCTGGTTAGGCCTAAGAAAATCAGGTCAACAAATCCATCGATGAAGTAAGAAAAATCAGCAGTGGTTCAACCTGCCCCTGATGACCCCGAATCACCTGGGAACCCTAACTAAATCCAAATAGCCCCTTGGTAGCCTGACACCAAGGGGAACTGATCTTTTTTTTTTTTTTTTTAATGGTTTCAAATCCCTGAAATACAATACACATCTGGTGGAATTTTTAAAAATTGTTTAAATTAGTTTATGGCACGCCTACTCAAGCTGTGTTACGCCGTCTTCTTGCCAGTCACGATGAGCGATGGTGCCTGAATATTTGTGAATTCATGAACAGAAGGGAGAAGCTTGAGGTAAAGAACTAGCTGTGGCTAGGGTGACAGTGAAACCGGAGACAGAATGCAGGATGGGCAAGGAGAGCGAGACAAAGACTCGAGGCAGTAAGAAGTGAGGTGGAAACAAAGTGGAAGGAGGGAAATTTGAGACAGCAATAGGAGGGAGGGAAGAAGGGAGCACGTGAGAGAGTTCAGCAGGGATGGTTCTTTCATGAGGCAAATTAGGCAGTTCCGTAGGACACCGAAATTTGGGGGTAGGGTGGCAATCCCTCTAGAAACCTGCAGGCATCACCTATCCAGTTTTATGGCATGGCACCAGAAGAGAGAAGGGAATGAATGCTGGGTAGATGTGGGAGGTGCTGACAAAGAGGAGTGAAGAGAGGGTCCTGGATGGGTGAGGGTGGGGTGGAGAGAGAGGATTCTGGGAAGGTAGGAGGTAGAGAGAGGGAGGATGCTGGGCACTGTAAGAAAGGGGGCAAATTGAGATTGGGATGGTGCTAGTGTGCTGAGCAGGGAGTGAAGGAGAGAAAGAGGAGGATGCAGGGGAGGGAAGAAGAAAAGTGAGACCCTGGACAGGGTGATAGAGAGAAGCAATTGGTCACTATGGACAGGGGGAAAAGGGAGTCAGATGCAGGCCTTGGCAGAGGAGGATGAGAGGAGAGTGAGAGGTGGATGCTGTGCCAGTACTGCCACCGATACGAAGATCTGTAAAACCGGGGGGGGGGGAGGGGATAATAAGATTGAAGATTCACCTAGGATGTCTAATACCTTTGCACCGGACCTGGATTTCAAGAGGTATTTTTTCTCTCCTACCTAAACTAAAAACCATTTTGTCGTGAGCGGGAAAGGCTTCGCTCACGGCCCCACATGACTGCTCTTTGGCACCTCTAATAGTTGGCACCCTAGTGGGATGCACCAGCCCTGCTTTTGACAATGACCAAGTGCAATGCCTAGATGCTAAAAACACCTGTATATTTTGCACCTGTTATTTGTGTGGGTGACAGAATGGGGATCAAAATAGCGCACATGCATTTGAACATCGAATGTATCGAAATACCTTTTATAACACGGCTAAAAGTGCATGCACTATGGAACCCGCCTATATTTTAGCCGCATTTGAGGAAAACAATTCTGAGTCAGACCCTTTATCCATTATATACCTGGTTAAGTAGGTATTAATAGTAGTATTATTTATACATAATATACTGAAAATCAATATATATCCTCAAATAAAAACAACTTAAAAAACCCAAACAGTTCATCACATTACATGATTTATTTTGTATTGTATTTAATTAACACCAATATACAAAAATCACTTAAAAGAAAAATACAAATTTAAATTTAAAAATAAATACAATTGTAAACAAACCCTGTAAATGTTCAGTTTCAAATTTAACCCATGTAAAAACGATCACTGCATTGTAACTGCCTTGGAAAATTGCCCTGTGTGTGAGTGTGGACTGGCTCAGTGGCCTGGCAGCAGTGTCGGTCCCTGCCGTGCAGGAGAACAAGATTCAACACTCACAGCTGATGGGAGGGAGGAAGTCCCATCATCACTGAAAGCAAATTCTAACGGGCTGAGCTTTGGAGGGAATTGCTGTCAATGCCTCGCAGACAGACTGTTGCTGCAGTAGTTTGGTTAGATAGGGTGAAGATAGGGGAAGAAAGCCTTAAAATTCTGAAGGAAAAAAAAACCACTGGGTGGCTGCAAATGAAGGATTTTAGCATCATAGGGATGCTCTTTACATTAAGCTGGAAAAAAAACTGCTAAGAAAAAAATATTAATGCAGAAGCACAGAAGATGCCGGCAGAAAAGGACCACATGGTCCATCTGTCTGCCCATTTGTGCCTACCTACTGTACTACCACGGATCTTACTCCATCTGTGGTCTTTTCCCTGACTCCACCATTAAGGTCTCTTTTTTTTTGGTCTGTCCCTTGTCCCACGTATGCTTGAATTCTGAGTATAGTCAAAACTTATGGTGGTCCAAATCAAATTTCAAATATCTGTGGCTCTTACTGGCCACTGGGTGGCATACTAGTAATGTAAAAGAATGGGACTTATGTGTAACAAGGAGGTCCTTCTAACAGTAAGTGGTCAATGGGAGTTCAGAGGTATTCTGGAGGGTTGTGTTATGTTTTAACATGAGAAACTTGCTGGAAAAGGAAGTTCAACATGAGAACAATTTGTTGCCAGAGGATGTGGTTAGTGCAGTTAATGTAGCCGAGTTTAAAAAAGGTTTGGATAAGTTCTTGGAGGAGAAGTCCATTAACTGCTATTAAGCAAGTTGATTTAGGGATTAGCCACTGCTATTACTGGCATCAGTAGCGTGGGATCTACTTAGTGTTTGGGTACTTGCCAGGTACTTGTAGCCTGGATTGGTCATTTGGAAACAGGAAGCTAGGTTTGATGGACCCTTGGTCTGACCCAGTATGGCAATTTCTTATGTTCTTAAGAAGTGTGAGGACCATTTATTTGAGTGACAGAATGGCTCTTCCAAAGAGGGGGATGTACACATCTGGGAGTACAAAAACCTGTCTCTTACAAGGCACAATACAGAGGAAGAGAGAGAGATGCATTCCTTCTGGGATGTGCAGAGATGATGGGGAGCTTTCACAAGTCCTCAGGGAGTCTGAGAGAAGGGAAATTTGGAGAAGTGAAAAACTGAAGAAGTTGGAGATTACGGAGAACAAGAAGGAACTGTGTTGGATGACTGTTGGACCAGAAAACAGAATGCTGTGCCTATTTGGAGCTTCGGTGCAGGGCTGGGGAAACTTGTGTCTCCTTAAGAACAGGGATTGAGTTGTCCTGGAGCCACTCCTGAATTGTAGTGAGTAATTGAGATTAGTGAAGAACAGGGTTGCCAACTGGCTCTAGATTTTCAGGACAGATAGATCCAGTCCTGGTTTTACTCCTCTGCATGCAGGTACTTATAGTCTTGCTTTTTTTCTTAAGGAATACAATAGGGAAATCAGAATAAATCCCCGCATGCAATGGGATAAAACTAGAACTGGATCTGCCTGTCCTGAAAATCTGAAGCCAGTGAAGAGAGATCTGAGATAGTGAAGAGAAGAAAATCTGTGTTGGGGAAAGTTTTTGAAGAGTCTGGACTGTGCTTTTTAGCTGTTTTATTTCTGCATTTTTGGTTGTGTTGGATTGTGGACTGGGAAACCTTGCTTTCTTGCTGGAGGACCAAAGTTTTGTGTGGACACTGTTGGGTTTTTTTATGCATCCTTTCAGTTTTGGCGTTGCAGGTGAGCCTGCCCCCAATCCACAGAACCCCAGAGTATATTCCCTCACCCCGACTAAGCGTACCCAGTGGCTTTCCTGGGGTGAGAAAGTAGCCCCGGGTGAAGGAGGGGTTACACATCATTTTTTAGAAGTCATTAATTTTGAAGGGACTGCTTTAGACCACAAGCACTTTCACAGCTGGTGAAGAATTATTCCTGTTTCTGAATTTTACATATAGTGATGTAATTCTCAAAGGCTTCTGGAAATTATTCAGCAGGACCTCATCTGTCTAGTTGCAGCCTTTTGAGAGTGCATTCATCGCTGTGACAGTACAGGAAGTGCATATCTGGTAATCCTCAATGGGTATTGTAGAGATATGAAAGTGAGTGCAAATTTTAGATCCATGTTAGATCTGCAAGCAGTATTTCCTAATTTTCTAGCCTAGTGTAGACACTTAAGTCATTTTGTTTTAGCTTATTTTAAAGTTTGTTTTTATTTCATGAATCATTACGGTTGTACTCTGATTTGTTAAAATTTGTTCTGCATCGTACCAATTGGGGATTTCCTGAGTGAGTGGTTAATAAGAATGAGTAAATAAATGTTTTAACATGCAAAAAGGAAAACAGAAAAGTGAATACAGGAAAATTATGACATAGGCATTAAGGTGCCCTACCATACTGTAGTGAAGTGATATAAATTCTTATTATAGGAAGTACAAACTTTTAACTATCAGTCTAGAAAACTAGACATAGAGAGGGTACATTTTAGTAGTGTGCATAAATTAGCACAGACATGCAGGAGCCACACAGTTTATTAAAATCTCTACCCTGAAAATATGTGCATATAGGGGCAGATTTTCAAAGCCCTGCGAGCGTAAATGCAGGAGGATTTCCGCGCGTAGTGGGGTTATGCGACAATGCCTATTTTCAAAAGGCCCGGCAGCGCGCATAAAGCCCCAGGACGCGTGTAAGTCCCGGGGCTTGAAAAAATGGGCGGTCCGGGGCGGGGCCAGAGGCCTCCCCACAGCCACTGGGCCGGGGGATCACGCGCCAGCAGTTGGCCGGCAGACATAACTTGTGAAATAAAGGTACGGGGGGGGGGGGGAGTTTCGGGCTGGGGGGCAGGACAGGTAGGGGAAGGGAGGGGAAGGTTGGGGTGGGGGAAAGGAATGTTCCCTCTGAGGCCGCTCCGATTTCGGAGGGAACGGAGAAAGCCAGCTGGTCTCCCCGAGGGCTCGGCGTGCGCAAGTTGCACTAGTGTGCACCCCCTTGCGTGACCGGACCCCTGATTTTATAACATGCACGCGGCTGCGCGTGCATGTTATAAAATCCGGCATACATTTCTGCGCGCCGGGAAGCGCACACAAATGTAGGCCACACGCGTACCTTTGAAAATCTGCCCCATAGGTTTCAGTGTGAGCACATTTTTTTTAGACAGGGATCTGCATAGTTTGTACACCTATTTTATAAAAGTACACCTATATATTTTACACACAAAATAATTGTAATGTGTATGCAATAACTCACAGGGATTTTATAAAGTTGGTTGACATATGTGTGAATCTCACTTATGAAAATGCTGTATTTCTACATATACATTCAAAGACCAAAAATATCCACCACTAGACCCTTGCCAAAAAACTGCAAACAAAAGGGAAATCAGGTTTAATTTCTGAAACTTGAATAGCAGGTATAAAAGCATGCATGCATATATATATATATATATATATATATATATATATATATATATATATATATGCATTCCAATTCTGGAGTGAATTTTCAAAGATTTACACTGGATTGTGCATGTAAAATTGGCATATGTGCATGTTAGGGATGTACATTTGTTTTTAATGGGCATTCAAACCGAAACAGCCCGCTTTTTGTTTCAGTTTGCATTATCTGAAATGAATACAAACACCCAATGAAAACCCCTCAAATTGGATGTTTTAATTTCACGAAATAGTACACACAATTAGCAAATAGCATGCACTATTTTCTCAGAAAAAGAAAAAAACTACAGCCACTGCCACTAGCCATGGCCAGAGCTTACCTAGCTGAACTAAGTCAAGCATAGTTGGACCTCCCCAGACACTTCTACCCCCCACAAGATCTTGGGGCTTGGGTCTGCCCAGCTGTACTGAGCTGAGTCCAGCCTTGGCCTCCCCAGGACCCTCAAACCCCACCCCCAAGAAATTTTCCAGGACTGCAGAACTCCCTGATACCCATTTAGCCCACTGATGGGAGTGCATGGCCAAGAAAGGGGCAGTAGCGATGCTCACTGGCTCCTCCCCACCAGAATCCATTTAAAAATGATGCTGGATACCTGAGACTATCATTGTGTGATATAAAAATGGCACCAGCCTCAGGAACATCAACACAAGTTTTCAAAGAATTTCAGTGGGGCAGGATCAAGTAGGCATCACTCCTGTCCTCAAAAGCTCATGCTTCAATAAATTGGTTAGTCTATAAGGTGCCACCCAACTTTTGTCATTTTTTTGCTACACCAGGTTACATGGCTATCCTTCTGAAGTATGTGCTAGGGATATGCAGCCTCAAAAAATGTGTTTCAGTTCATTTTGTAGATATCTCTATTCAGTTTATTCATTTTGCAACAAAAATATGTTCGTTTTATTTTTCATTTTACATTGAGCTCAGTAGTGGAAGGCTCCCCAATTGCCTTCACTGTAAAAGAAAAATGAGCCGGGGCTCATGCTTAATGCCAAGAACTAGCCTAAGGCTGGTTCATGGTTGCTGAGGCCCAGGACTAGGTCTGAGGCCTAAATCTCAACCGACTCATAGACCTGATGCCAAAGCCAAGTCCTGGTCATCTAGACCCTAGTCTGATGCCAGACCCTATGTCATTAAGCTGTGTTGATAAAGCTGGTAGTTAGCAATCTGTTGTTATTTAGAATAGTTGTGGGTGGATCCTTGGACCAGTGGCAGATGACCACGCCCTTGGGGGAAATGCCGAGAGGGACCACTGGTCAGGCTTAGTGTAGGAGACAGACACACACTAGTTCTTTTATTAGACAATATAGTAAACCACCAGAGGTGGCAGTAGTGAGCTGGAAGCGCCCGGCTGAGCTGTAGTCCCTCAGGTACTGGAACAGCGATCCCAGGGTGGCTGAGCTGTAGAGAAAGTAAGAAAGTGAGTAGGCAAGACAAGCAGAGTTCAGGAACAAATTCTTGATCGTAACACTCACACAATAGTCTCTTAAGGCAGCCCAGGAGATGGTATGCATTAGGCCCTCGAGGAGCAAGTACCTGGTTCCAGGGAAAGCTCTGAGAGATAGATAAAGACTCAATGATGTTAAGCAACAAAGACTTCTTAGTAAGCAATATGTTAAACCACCAAAGGTGGCAGTAGTGAGATGGAAGCGCCCAACTGGGCTGTAGTCCCTCAGGTACTGGAACAGCGATCCCAGGGTGGCTGAGCTGTAGAGAAACTAAGAAAGTGAGTAGGCTGTATGTGCAGAGTTCTGGAACAAGTCCTTGATGGTAACACTCACTCAATAGTCTCTTGAGGCGGCCCAGGAGATGGTATGCATTAGGCTCTCGAGGAGCGAGTACCTGGTTCCAGGGAAAGCTCTGAGAGATAGATGGAAACTCACTGATGTTGAAGCAGCGATGTCTTCTTAGCAGAAGTGGTATTCAGGAGCAAGTCCGGGACGTGGGCCCTCGAGGAGCGAGTACCGGTTCCGGACTGCGACCTGAAAAGAAAAAGAGAGAGCGAGGCCCCCAAGGAGCAGGTACCTCTAGTGAAGTCCAAGGAGGCAGAGTAGCTAGGGTTGCGGAGAGCGAATCCCATCTGCAGCGACCAGGAGGAAGCTAGGTAAATCAATCCCTTGCTAACTCATCTTGTTAGCGAAAACTGAGACCTTAAATATCTGGAGCTAGTGATGTCATCTCAGGGGAATGCCCCTGAGGTTCGCGCCAATGCTGGTACATCAGTCGAGCCGCGCGTGCGCGCCCTTAGGCATCTGGTCAACATGGGAGCTTGCAGCGTCGAGCCGGTCCGGGGATGCCGGAGGAGGACGGCCTGGAGACGCCGCAGCAGTCTTCCATCAATCCCGGAGGGAGTCGCCAACAAGGTAAGGTGGGCGAAGCAGAGACATCGGGCAGCGATGGACACAACAGCCTAGCCAAAGCTGGATCCTAGTCACTGGGGCCCAGCCATGGCCAGGTCTTGGTCACGGAGGTGTGGACCTAGACCTGACACCGAGGCCAAGCCCGAGGCTAGGTCCTGATTGCCGAGGCCAAGGCCCAAGGCCTAGGCCCAGATCTGCTTCTGGGGTCTGATTGAGGTCTCACTGCTGGGGCTAGATGTAGACTAGGCACATACCCAAGGCCTAGCCCAGGATGAGGCCTTCTGTCGCTTCTTTTCTTGATTTGGCGACTACAAATGATGTCCTCCACCCAGAGGGTTGGACCCGGACCTAGGTAACTGGGACTAGGCCTGAGGCCAAGGCCTTGTCCTGCTGAAGGATTGTTTTTTGGGATTTTATAAGCAAATGCAAATATATACGCAAAAATTATCATGTATATTTCCAAGGCCAATTTTCGGTTTGTATCATTTGTACAAATTGAAAATGATTTCATTTGTTATGTTTTTTTGTATACTTCTGCTGTCATACAGAAAAGTGTGCATAGAGAAAGAGGATTTTAAGGGTGTTGCGAGAATTACAGGATGGGTTGTATTTTATAAGTGAAGTGTGTACATATGTCATTAAACATGAGCACTAGCTTGTCTACCAGATAATCAAATTGTGGATTTTCTTTGCAGCTTTTGGGTGGAAGATATGGACTCCACATTTTATAAAATACAGATGCAACTTGAAGCACATCTACTTATGCATGTATGCGCTGAGTTATGCACACTATTGAAGATTACCATCATGAAATACATGAGTGTGCGTCTACATTCTGATCCTACCTTGGAGCACCCTAGCAACGCCCTCTTTCTCCATACATGCTCTTCTAGACAGCAGCAAAAGCATGCACAGACCTGCAATCTTGTGAAAATTCACTTGGCCCACACAAAGGCATTTTTGATGATTTAAACATGCCCAAACCTGTGGAAATCTTTGAAAATGTATCCCAAAATATCCCAAGTTGTTTTATTTCAAATATAACGAATCACTCCAAGTTTAACTATTACTTGCAAACTAATAAAAGTGGACCAGTACAAGAAAACACAGCCTCATGGATGTGGTCAAAGGGCAGGAATAATGAAATATCTTATATTGAAATAAGGAAGTCATGTGGCCTGGCCCAGTGGCATGTGCTGTGCACTGCCACACAGAGATCTGGATTTGACCCTCAGCTTAGTTCTTCTTCTCCCTGGACCTGCCTGGGATGCATTCACAGCCCCTGAGGGGGTGAGGGAGGGCACTGTAGTCATTGCACATCAGTGACATCTACTGGCCAGATTTAGTACCTATGATTGCAGAGTTCTGCAAGGGGTGCATGGCCCTCAGACGACAATGACAGGGTTGAGTGAGTAGCGAGGTGATATAAAATAGGTGAAAAATCCCCAGGTAGTTATGCATGAAAGTTTGTGATGTCAAATTCTAGCCCTGGTTTCCAATTGAGTTGAACGCCTAAAGGAGGAAGAGGAGAGTTCAGAGTAAAAAAAAAAACCAACCTTTCAAAAACAGAAGCATAATTACAAGTTATAATTTTTCTAATGTAGCTTGACCAAGCCATAAAAGATGACGCATAGCATAGTGGAAAAAGAAATGATGACTGCGTTAAAGGATTATTTCCTTATTACAGGTTCCCATCTCCTTGCGACTCTCTTGTAAGCAAATTATGAAAAGATACTGACGAATGTTAAAAGATTATGATACAATCTAATCTGATTATAATTTTGATTGCAGGGACTTGGGAAAGCATTTGCACAATTACCCAGCTCATTTGGCTTTGCTTCTTTCTCTGCCTTTTCCTTCCATGCATACATCTAATATTAATGGCACACTGTTACGTCAGGACACTGGCACAAAGGCCTCAGACAAGCGTCTGGTTAACGTCTGGAAGGCGAACTCAGAGTCAGGTCCCAGCTGAGAAGAGAGTCACATTGAGGCTCATATTCAAAATGGTCTGTCTGGCATAGTAGGACAAATCTGAGGATTTGAATTTCCCACTAATCTCAGCGCCCTCAGTTAAGTGATGAGCAGGATAAAATTTATCCAGATAACTTGGGGGTGTTCCAGGGTGGGCCAGACATCTCCAGATAATGCACCTGGTTATCTGGCTAACTACAATATTTAGGTAAGTTATCCGGATAACTCTGGTCATCAATGTTCCCTCTAAGGATTGGATTACTGTGCAAAATTTTTGCTCGGGAGCAAAAACCTTTGGTTTCATTACCCTGTGAGCACTGCTTACTTTGATGCAGTGCGCCTATCAATTTTATGCTCACAGCAACCCAATTCTTAGAAGGAACATTGGTAGCAGCATGCACACAAACTTTCTCACATACACACACTAACACACTTGCATATTCACTCTCTTTCAGGCGTTATATATGATCATTCTCAAAACACACACTCACTCATTCTCATTCCTTTCAGTCACTCCCCAGACTCTCACATAAATGCACACTCACTCAGTTCTCCTCCTCTTTCATACACACTCATCTCAGTAACTGCCAACCTTTCACTGCCAAACACTTTGAGAAGGAACACAAATCCCTGCCAAAAAAAAAGACACCTAGAACCTTGCCAGATCAAATCAGCACTATCTCAGGATTTGAACAGCAGCAGCCTTATCTATGACACAGCAGCAATGTTAATATTATACCATGCCCTAGAACACTAATATACCACCAACTGGGGTTAACAGAACAAGCAAGGCTGCTACAAAGCTCTACAGAAAAACTATGTCAGTAGAAATACTGCACCCCAGTTACACATGCAGAACAAAGACAAACCCTTACCTAATACAGAATAAGGGACTACAAATTAAAACAGAAGCATGCAAACAAAAATAAAATGGAAAGCCTGAGAAGCCAGATGCTGAACAGTGGAATACTGAAGAAAGAACAAAATGTAAATATGTAATGCACATTCCCAAAGATAACATTTGCAATCACTAAAAATTCAAAATAATTTTTTTTTTTTACCTTATTTTTCTAATTGGTTGGTCTCAGACTTTTTTTTTTCCATGTCCCTTTCTTGGTCTTTTAATCAATTCCTTTTACAGCGTCTTTTTATTTCCTTTCTGTTTCTTCTCTCACCAACTGTCTTCTTCCCTTCTGTTGCGTTCGGGCCTGCTCTTCGCCCTCGCTCCACCCTCTCTACCTCTTTGGCGACTCCCTCCAGGCCTGATGGACGGCTTGCTGCCACGGCGTCTCCATGCTGCTTCTCCTCAGCGTCCCCAGATCGGCTTGACGCTGCGGATCCGCCATGTTCCTGATGACGTAGGGTGCGCGCATGCGCTCCGAAGTATGTACCAGCAATGGCGCAAACCTCAGGGGCGTCCCCTTGTATTGACGTCATCCGCTTCCAACATAAAAGGTCTTCACTTGCGTTTATGATTCGAGTTAGCAAGGACTTCGGTGGACTTCGACGGACTATGCAAAGACTACGGATTCGTCCAAGCAACTCTGCCTGCTCGGACTTACCAGGGGTACCCGCTCCTCAGGGGCCTCGCTCTCTTTTCTCTATTTCAGATTGCAGATAGGAACCGATACTCGCTCCACAAGGGCCCATGTTCCTGAAGACTCTGTTCTCTACTGCCTAGAAGCTATTACAGATACAGACAATCGTGAGTTGCCACCACGCTCTCAGAGCTGTCCCTGGAACCAGGTACTCGCTCCTTGAGGGCCTAACTCTTTCCAGCTACTGAGCCTCTTTAAGATTCTATATGAGATTGTCATCTACTACTGGATATGTATACAGCATACCCTGTCTACTCACTATCTATAGTCTCCCTACAGCTCAGCAACCCTGGAATCGCAGTTCCAGTGTCTGAGGGACTTCAGCCCTGACAGGCATACCAGCTCACTACTGCCACCTCTGGAGGTTCTATTAACCTGTCTAATAAAAGAACTATCTGTGTCTGTCTCCATACTCAAGCCTAGCTGGTGGTCCCTCTCAGGATATCCTCCTGAGGGCGCTGTCACCTGCCATTGGCCCAAGGATTCACCTATTTACTACAGTGTGCTCACTCCTCCCAGTTCAGGAGCTGAGCATAACAGAGTGCTAGCTCTCATCTATGTCTCCACCCATCAGACATCAGAACCATAACAGATTGCAACTCAGCACAGAGATTATAACAGAGTGCTAACTCCTCCCCTCTGGAGGAGCAAACCTCTAACAGATTGCTAACTCCTCCCTCTTGGGGAGTTCACTCATACAGATTGCTAACTTCACAGTCTAAACCCTAACAGATTGCTAACTCCTCCCCTTTGGAGGAGCAAATCCAACAGATTTCTAACTCCTCCCCTCTGGGGGAGCAAACCCCAACACCTTCCTCCTTCAAACACATTATCAGGTGTATTCTCACACACACATAAACACATGTTCTCACTCTCACATATTGTTTCACACACAGGCTCTCTCATGCACACAGGTTCTTGCATGCTCTCTCAAACATCTGTCCCTCACACACACCGCTCTCGCTTTCATATGCTGTGTCTTTCTCATACACACCGGCGCTCACTCTAAGATGCTGTTTCACATGCACATACAGGCTCTCACTCTCACCTGCTGTCTCACACAAACACATATGCTGTCTCTCTCACTTTCACATGCTGTCTCTCTCTCATACATACACACCAGCTCTCTCTCACATGCTGTCTCACACACAGCCACAGGCTCTCACTCTTTTATGCTGTCTCTCACACAGGTTCTCAACTCACTCGCACACTCTCTCTCTCTCTCTCTCTCCAGGGCCTCAACTTCCCTCTCCTCTCTGGGCCTCTTCTTCTTGGGCTGCTGCAAGATGGGATACGTGGCAGCTCTGCCACAGACACAGCTCCTTTTCTGCACGTGGGCTGTCACTCCTCCTTCTTTTTGCCTGCACAGCTCTGGCAACATTTTTCTTCTGCGGCCATATGGGCAGGAAGGAGGAGCAGCACCTTAAGTTTTGGGGTGTCTTCTTTTCTTTGGACTGTGGTGTGATGTTCTCCACCACAGCCCCCTCGGTCTTCCTGCACAGGGGAGAAGGGTAAAAGCGCCGTATGGCCGCGAGAAAAGTTGTGCGCGATCGTGTATGCGCACAGCTTAGATGGAATAGTGGTGCAGACCCTGTAGTTTTCGTCTCTGAAATCAGCGGGGCAATGATAGTATGGGAATTCTAGATGTAGCCACAAGGGCAGCTTTGAGAGGATTTTAAAGGTTCCATGTCTAATTTCCACAGTGGATACAGATGATACTACAAGAGATGTTTATGCACTTGCTCTGGGAAAACGTGGCTTGCGTTTCATGGTTCTCAATAAAAGGCCCCTATATGAACTTTAAATATGATGTACAAAACATCTTTGGATTCTTATGTTAATCCAATAAAGTATCATACCCACAAAAATATTCAGTTTTGTCAAGCATTGGTAGTGCAAAAAAAAAAAATAATAAAAGCTCTAGGCATATTTTTCTACATTGATGTCATCTCAAAGGTAATTAGATCATTGCACTGCAGCAACATGTGTTGGGCTTTTATCCAGGCTTATAGCTTGGGATAAAAGCCCCAGGAACAACTCCTCAAACAGTCTCTTAAAATTCAATCTTCCCAAGCTGTTATTTCATCTGAGTGTCTATGATGCCCTGAGAGGGGGGGAAGACTAATCTTCTGGGCTTTTCTTGTTATTTAAATAAATACTTAAAACCAGCAGCTTGAGGAGAAAAGTCCTTTTATTAAACACAAACCTACAATATAACAAAACATTTCTTATGGAGAGAACAAGTTACCATACAGTAGAACAGGGTTAGTTCTCTCAGAGATGAATTACCCATACCAGGAATTATTACAAAGGGTTCACCTCTCTTAATTTCTAGACCAATGACTATGTTTTGTTTGTTTTCATGTAATAGATATATAAGCTACAAACCCACAAAATAAAAACTATATAGTGGTGTAGGTACACAAAATAATCTCATTCCATGGCAGACCTCATACGGGGCATACGTATCTAATGCCAATTCGCAGTAGTACAGCAGCAATATAATCATTGGTCTATTGCCCGATATATATTTTTTCAAAAAGTTTTTCTCATGCATAAGTGAACAGTAAAATAGCCCATTGGCGTATCACAAGATGTATAGCAAGTGAACAGTAGGATAGCCCATTGGCATATCACAGGATATAAAGCATCGCAACTTTTTGCACTTATCTTTTCTGAGGCTTTGCAGATTTTATTCTCGAGAGGTTAGCAGAGACATGGGCGTGAGGACATGCACAGAGTCAAGCCCGACACGGACCGCGTTTCGGCTAAAAGCCTTCTTCAAGGGCCAACAATATCTGCAAAAAAACATCTTCAATGAACCAACCATTCAGCGTAACTTAAAAATATATTTATAAAAAATTTTTAAATAGCAGTGGTACAAACGTGAAATTGAGAGTAGCAGCAGCATCGTTGACGGTAGTATTTTTTCTCTGCTAGAGGGGACGTAAGCGCGCCATTTTTTAAATAATAATTAGCCAATCAGAATACATGCTCCGCCCAGGAAATGACGGGCGCGGAGCTAAAAAAAAAAAAAAAAAAAATCATACCAGGGAATACCATTCAATGGCTGCATTAAGGCCATCAGGGTCTGTACAACGTAGTTGAAATATCCAACGTTGTTCTCGTTGATTGAGAAGTTTCTGAAGGTCTCCCCCTCTCATAGTGGGAAAAATGCGGTCGATGACCCGCCATTTAAGATCCATAAACTGATGTTGATTATCAAGGCAATGTTGTACAATAGGCGCATTGGTTTTACAGGTGTTGAGACAACTCCGATGTTCAATTAATCGTGTTTTGATGTTACGTTTGGTTCTTCCAACATAAATTTTATTGCATGGACAAATGATAATATATATAACATGAGAAGTAGAACAGGTCGAATGAAAATAAGCGTCATGAATAGTGCCAACACTGTCAGTCCATGAGGGGCCATCCAAAGATTGCACACACATTGAGCATTTGCCACAAGCCCAGTGACCAAGGGGTTCGTCAGAGTCAAAATCAGGTGCTTGAGTGCTGTTGTGGTCACATTTGTTTGTTTTCATAACATTTTCCTAATTCATTAACGTTAACCCAATATCCCTTTGATAGGATAGCATTATAATTCTACCTCATGTGTATCTTAATGAAGCTAGGGTTCTTGTAAATCATGTGATTTCTTGGAAATTGAGCCCAGAGTGAGAAATGCAGCAAGAGAAATGAAACTTAAAACTAAGTTTACATCTTTTTGACCTTTGACTTACATATTAGCAATTCAGCATATTTTGTCATGTAAAGTATATTCACAGTAGTATAATAATAGCTTCATAGGAACAAACCTTTTCAAAGTACCACAACACCTTGTGCATTGCATTAAGTCAATTCCCAATTTAAAGTCAATTGTAAACAGCACTAATAATTGTTTATTGGTAAACTACAACAATAAGCACGCTGGGAGCATGGAATGGTTTCCAATATAACTTTTACTGATAAATTCTCATTAATAGAAAAAGTTCTTTACAGCTTTAGATGTTTCAGTATATGATGTTACAACTTCAGTTCTTGAATAAATTTGTGTCCTTTCTTTTTTAAAATCAGTTTATATCAATGGTAGTCAAATAAGTTTAAATTAATAAGTCCTAGTTCTTATCCTTTCCGATCAATTTGGGTAGTTAATAACCTTGCCCCCAGTTGATAGTGAATAGTCTTTTATTCAGTTTGATCATAGTCCATAGACAAAATCTCCACTTTCTCATACTTCTCTTGCAGTTCTTATTCTTCTTACTCATACTCTAGTGATACCTCGTAGGTACCTGGTTTATGCCTCTTTTCCTCTTTATCTCCTTGAGATGGTAATGTACCTAAAAAATAGGTCCACGAAGTCTTCTCCTTTCTCCTTTACTTCTTTTTCCAAAAATGTATGCTCTCTTTCTCTCCAGGCTCCTCTAGCTGGCATACACTGAGCCCCTGGTTGAGTCCTCAGGCATATTTAAAGCCAAAGGTTCTAAAGGGAAAAATCAAAACATGAGATGAGGATGGAGGAAAAACTCCTATCTCAAGAAACTAAAAAACTATCACATACGGTCTGCAAAGTTTAAGACACAGTCCCTCAAAAGGTGAAAGCTCTCTGTCTCCTTTCTGAATCCAGTCTCAATTCAAGAAATCCCAGAAGCCTTCCTCCTTAAAAAAAAAAAAAAACAGAAACATGCTATCCCTAGAAGGGTCAACTAAAATTCCACATCAGAAAATGATGGTCTGGATTTATATAACATGAGAGCACAACATTGTCCATATCCCACATGGGGGAGCTGCACACCCACATTAATTACTTTCTCTGTTTCCTCTATGCCAATGATGTAATCCTTTTGGTTTCTGATAGAGATCTGTTAGCATCTCTACACATAGTATCAAATATTTGACTGCAAAAGAATAACGTATAGACTGCATACACCAACTGCAAGATAATGAAGGGTTTGTTTCTCCCTAGTTGTAATTTTGGGAGGCCCTAGTACAAACCAAGTGCAAGGTGCATACAATAATGGGTCAGCTGCTTTGTACATTTAAGTAGCGAGCTTGCACATTCTCCAAACACATGACAAAACCTGTGCAACAGCCAAGGAATTCACAAGCCAAAGCCATTAAAGATGCCAGATGCCAATTAGAAAGTATGGAGTCAAGTACAAGCTATCCTGCCCCAGCTGTCTCTTCTTGACAATTGTTCACCCACACTATTGAAGTTCTATGCCTGTGATGTGAAATATATGTAACACCCCCCCCCCCCCAGCCACACGGGGCATGTAAAATATGAGAAAGTCTGGCACCTGTGCGGGTCAAGGACCAGTCTCTCGGGGGAGGGTTCAAGAATGTGGAATTGGGTCAAGAGGATGGTGTCGTGGACCCAGGCCCAGAGTCAGGAGAGGCAGAGAAATTTCTGAGCTGGAATAGGGAGACCAACCACTTGGATCTTCCCCTCTGTGACACCTGTTCCCTTGTGCTGAATTTCACATTGTACACCATATAAGATCCTCATCAATTTATATTCCAAACAAACTTATTCCTGGGGATAGCAGCACTCAATATTTATAAAATTGGTAAGGGAGAGCAAAAATGCAAATTCAGTGATATTAGGTTAACAGTTACACAAAAAACTATTACAAAAGTCACATCATTTATTCCTATGTCTCAATGTTGCGCTCTAATATTCCTCACTCCTGCTCCTTAAGAAATGTTACTCACATTCCTTCCTTTATTCTCAATCTTGGCTTAACAGTATTACAACTCCATCTCAATAAAGGTACATCAACGTCCTACTAATATCCATACCAGCCTTAGTTACAGTAGTACTCATTCATGGATGACAGGGAACCACCTCTCCTTGGGTCCAATAACTCTCCATCCTTAACACCACAACTCTTCTGAAGGTAGTATCCAAGAACTTTCCCAGCATAAGAACATGTTTCCATACTGGGTCAGGCCAAGGGTCCATCAAGCCCAGCATCCTGTTTCCAACAAAGGACAATCCAGGTTATAAGTACCTGACAAGTACAAAAACATTAAATAGATCTCATATTAATAATGCCAGTAATAAACAGTACCTATTCCCCAAGTCAACTTGATTAATAGCAGTTTATGGACTTCTCCTCCAGGAACTTATCCGTTTTTTTAACTCAGCTACACTAACCTCCCTAATTACATGTTTGACTTTTTGAGTGGAGACCCGGTTCCTGAATGCGGTACAAGATTGTATACTGTTGTGGATTATACAGATGTTAGTATAATCTATTTATACATATGTTGTCTGAATTAAATTGGGAGCTCAAGACAAAAACACACAAGCCCCTGAGGCAGCCGTCATAAGCGGCGAAACTCGGCCAGAGTCGGGCTATCTTTCATGTCTCCACCTCAATAAAGAAATTGAAAAAGACTATAGGCATCTATTCTTTTATTATTCCTGATGATACATTTACCCAGTCAATAATGGGATAATTGAAATCTCCCATTATTACTGTACTGCCAAATTGGTTAGCTTCTCTGATTTCTCTTAGCATTTCATCGTCTGGCTCATCATTTTGGCCAGGTGGATGGTGGTATACTCTTATCACTGTACTCTTACCCAAAGCACACAGGATTTCTACCCATAAAGTTTCTACTCTGAATTTAGTCTCTTGTATGACCTTTTGGACTTTATACACTCCTGGACATAAAGTGCCATCCCCCACCAAGTTGATCCTCCCTATCATTGCAATATAATTTGTACCCCAGTATAGCACTATCCCATTGGTTCTCATCCTTCCACCATGGCTCTGAGATGCCAATTAAGACTCTCTCTTCATTCACTGCTATACACTGCTATCTCCCATCTTACCTCTTAGACTTCTGGTATTGGCATACAGACATTTCAAAGTGTGTTTTTTGTTTGTATTAACAGTCTTCTTTTCAGTTGACAGGGATAATTTGGAATCTTTTAACTCAGATGATTCTTTACTTATAGGACCATGGACTTCTTTTGTTTTTATTGGAACCTTTCTGTTGGGATGCCCTAACTCTCCTGCTTCATTAGTATCCTTTGAAGATACCTCCTTCTGAACCATGCAACTGTTGGCTTTCCCTCTTGTTCTAGAAGGGGGTCATAATCTGGGGCTCCAAGGAAGCAACATCAGGAACTATTTTTTCATAGAAAGGGCAGTGGATGCATGAAATTCCTTCTCAGGGTGGGCAGTGGGCTGTAACAGACTTCAGGAAAGCACGGGATAAGCACAGGGCATCGCTAGCAAAAATGTGAAGAGACAGCAGAAGCATGACTTAGCAGCATATGTTTAACATGGCCTACTAAAACAATTTCAATGAGTGTTGGGGCTGCCGAATGAATAGCAAAGTGGATAATATGAAATGTTAGACGTCCTGGCGGAAAATGCAGGCAATCCTGCAGCTGGATCTGCCTGGCAGGCTACAAGTACAGTAGTAACTATAGGGTCCATTTTCAGCTACTGGGTTATTTGGCTAACTCGGCTGGGAAATTCAGCGGCACAGGCCGCTGGATACGTTTATCTGGCTAACTGTACGACTGCTCTCTGGCAGTAATAACTTGAAATCCTAGTGGAAACACAGGCACTCATGTAGCTAGAACTGTCTGGCAGACTACGCATGTACTCCTGTCGACCGTGTTGGTGCAGCAGGTTAGTGGTGATGGTCTGCAGCCCTACTCATGTGTAATAACTGACAAGTGCCCTGCTCTACAACTTAAATGAGACATTTTTTATATGTTATCTTAGTTGGTGACTAGAAAATCTTGCTGACTACCAATTATTTTGAATTTCCTTGCAGCCCTCCTCAGACAAACTGCAATGGCATTAGATTAAAGAAATATTACTGAGGAGGACGCTGCTAAAATTAATAATTGTATGCAGTAAGAAACCAGCGCAGGATATTCCCCTGCCAGAAATGTGCTTCTCCCTGGGGATGGCTGCAGGAACCGCTCCCATGTTCTTGTGCACCTGCTGCTGCCCGAACAGTGAGAAGACTGATAAGAAAACTTCCTATGGACCCAAAGTGCTGAAGCTCTTCGGATGGGAACCTCCCCGCCCTCAAAAGGGGCACCACTTGGCTAACGGCTGGCCCTGGGCCCGAGACCCAAATCTTATAAGCACCTAGGAAGTCCTCTGCTGGGGCAGCTGCAATTCATATATTGCAACGTTCTCTGTGGTGAGAATAATTAGAGGTCTGGGAGAACATTTCTGCACCTCACTCAGTCTCTATGAATGAACTGTGATCGTCTGTAGTGTGAAATATTTTGTAGGAAATCTTAAAGGTCTGCTTGTTTTTACTATCAACAATTGAAGGGTAAGGTAGATACTGGAGTTATATTTATCTAAAACCTAACATGATATGGAAGCTCATTCCTTTGGTTCATAAAGCAGGAGCTAATAACTGATGAAATTTAAGGCACTGACCTATCAAAATAAAGACCCCGCCTACTCCAATTCTTGTCATTTTTTTCTTGTTTATATTTTCATGAATTGACCTAATTGACTTTCATGGGAATAATAATGCAGAATTCTGATCCTCACTGGGAACCTATTTTCAGCCTTATTTTTTTTTCTCTTCTTTTCCTGTTTAGAAATCTGGTTTTAAAATGTTCTCCATACAATTATGGACATGCAAACTTTCCAAAAAGAGAAGTTTGCAACATAGTTTATCCGACTTATAGCCAGTTAGGTTTTTTTTTTGTTATCTGGCTACTTTAAGCTTGTATATTCAGCAAGCTAAACCCAAAATTGGGTATAAAGCATATTCTCTATGCATAGAACCTGCTTTAATGTGCAGGTTCTATGCATAGAACACATTGTGCACACATTGGGGCGGATTTTCAGAGCCCTGCTCGCCTAAATCCACCTAAATTTATTTAAATAAATACATTTATTTAAATAAATAAATAAATAAATAAATAAATAAATAAATCCGGGCGGATTTAGGCGAGCAGGGCCCTGCGCGCCGGTGCGCCTATGTTCAATAGGCCTACCGGCGCGCGCAGACCCCGGGACTCGCGTAAGTCCCGGGGTTTGGCGAGGGGGGCGTGTCGGGGGCGTGTCGGGGGCGGGCCCGGTCGGCGCGGCGTTTTGGGGGCATGTCGGCAGCGTTTTGGGGGCGGGCCCGGGGCGTGCTTACGGCCTGGGGCGGTCCGGGGGTGTGGCCGCGCCCTCTGTACCCGCCCCCAGGTCGCGTCCCGGCGCGCTAGCGGCCTGCTGGCGCGCGGGAATTTACGTCTCCCTCCGGGAGGCGTAAATCCCCCGACAAAGGTAAGGGGGGGTTTAGACAGGGCCGGGCGGGTGGGTTAGGTAGGGGAAGGGAGGGGAAGGTGAGGGGAGGGCAAAAGAAAGTTCCCTCCGAGGCCGCTCCGATTTCGGAGCGGCCTCGGAGGGAATGGGGGTAGGCTGCGCGGCTCGGCGTGCGCCGGCTATACAGAATCGATAGCCTTGCGCGCGCCGATCCAGGATTTTAGCGGCTACGCGCGTATCTACTAAAATCCTGCGTACTTTTGCTTGCGCCTGATGCGCCAGCAAAAGTACGCCAATTTGCTCGGTTTGAAAATCTACCCCATTGTGTTTTATGTACATAAATTCCAAGTGCAGGACTCCCGCACCACAAACCCCGGGGTTCAGTCCCCTAAACTAACATTAGCCCGAGTAACTTTAATCCGGCTCTGACAAGGAGTTACATTTCCAGCCTTAAGGAACCATGGTCTTGGAAGATTCTACGAAGCGATAATTTCTTGATGTATAACAGATCAAGAAGAGACTTGGGAAGAAGGGTATATTTGCCTCCAGTTTCGTGACGCCTTGTCTTAGGGCCACATTCTGTTTCTACAAACCTATTTACAATCTATTTACACATAATGTTTTGAACACCCTAGCTAACTTTTCACCCGCCTCTCCCTTATGCCAATCAAGACGTGGACACATTAATTGTAAATAGTTATCTACTATTATATTGTTATATTGACTATACTGTTATAATGCTACCGCTGTTGTAAAATGCTGTCTTTGTTAGTTATTTATGATTTCCTACGTATGCATCTATCCCTGCCTCTCCATGCATCTAGCATGCTCACTTCTCCCATTCTGCGGATCCATATGTTTTGTAACTGATTTCTTTCTACTTCTCCCTGTTTTTGCATTGTAAACCGGCATGATGTCTCTGACAAATGTCAGTAAAAAAAAAAAAAAAGCCTTAAATAAATAAATACAAATCTCCTCCATCGACCGTACACTTCTCCACTGCTCTGTCTTAAAACTATCAGGGCGGTGTTAGTGCAGGTTTCCTGTGCTGAGCCGCATAGTAGGGAGGTGCATGGAAAAAATGTTCATTTCCTGTGTTATCATTTGTGCTGCTTTCAGCTCTCTGTCATTTTGTTTCTTTATGTAAAAAAAAAAAAAAATGGTATAGGCTCTGGGGACTCCCTCCCACCCACCATTTAACAAAAATGATATTGAATCTAGAGTCCCCCTCCTTCCCAGTCCCACCTCCTGCCCATCTTTTAAAAAAAAAAATTGCCATCCAGGCATCCTTTGCACCTCCCTCCCAATATGTAAAGCAAGAGAGAGGCTGTGGGCTTCCGGTTAGCCTCCCTGCCACCATCTCCCCATTAGCCAATAGCCATCCTTTCAGGATCCCCCCAAAGCCCCTGAATGCCGAGTCAGCAGCAGACGTCTCCCACTACCTGCTTCTGGCTTGGCTCCAGCATTGCTTTGACATCAACCCATCGCCATGCTGGTTACATTGGCTAACTTTAGTCTAGCCAGCATAATTAATGTAGTATTATCAAACCAGCTTCAAATCTAAAATGAAAAAAACGTTCCAGTCAAACCTTTTTGTTGTCTTCACTCAATGGCGCGTTTCGACCCTAATTCTAAAATCTGCATTGGGGACACAATCAATTTTAAAGGGGTTTTTCAGTATTTTTTATTTTTATTTATTTTATTTATTTGCTTTTATATACCGGCATTCGTTTGCGTACATCACATCGGTTCACATTATAAACAGAGGAATAGTATGACTGGATGTAGTACTATTTATACATTGTAACATTAACTTTAAGAAGGGAACATTATAACAAACTTTATAACATTTGGCAAAAAACCTTAGTGATAGAAACAGTTAAGTAAGTTAAGCAAGTTAAGCAAGAATAAGGTAGGTATAAAGGATAGGTGTAAAGGTATAAAGTAGATGCCAAACGTTAGCCTCCTGGCACATGACATCTTTGCCTGCCTGCGAGTCCACATCCAGGCTCTTGCAACATTTGCCTGCACTAAAAAAGTACACACACATTCCAGGAAATGTAAAACTATGAAAAATACAATATCTTAGGACAGGAACGAAAGGAGTCCAAAGTCAAAGGCCAGCGGAAGGAAGAAATAGTCAGGAGACAAGCAAGCTCATACTTTAAGGACTACAGGGATTTTATAAGCCTTTTTTCACATTCTTTGCCTAAGAGAGAAATGTTCGGCACATCTGGCCCTAAGAGCCTGAGCCAGTCCTGCTGCTTTCACTAAGGGACCCTGGAATGCAGCACCTGCTGTCTTTCCCATTTCGCTTTGCAGGTGGTTGGAAAGTTTTTTTGAGGACAAGAGCATAGTGATAAAAAAAAACCCCACAGATGACTCTACATGCATCCCTTCGCAAATGATCTGCTTTTAAATTCAAGTGCAATACTTTTGTCACATCTGTATTTGTACAGCGAGTGATGGGAACATTGGAAAGGACTATACAGTACAGAGGATTGCAGAATGGCCTTGATTAATGAATGTGCTCTTACTGCCAACAGTGAAAAGCGACGCAGGGGAAAACTCATTACACAGAGGCCAGAAGTGGTGCTGTCAGTGCGCTGCACTATGTAACCCCACTGGCTATGGAGAAAAGAGCTGAGAGCAAAGGGGAGAAAAGCTGAAGGGAGGGGAAATGAGTGACCAGGTGCCCCGCTTTATACAGGGCAGTCCTGTTTTTTTAAGAACTAGTCCATGCTGCGGAGGCAGCATTCACGATCATTGGTGGGAGGGTGGCAGAGGGTGATTACTCAAGGTCATTACCTTGTGGCCAGGTGGAGCCCTTGCACATGGCTCCCAGCCAAGAACCATTGCTGCAATGACCAGACCAGTAAAGTGGAGATGTAAAATAAGGGCAAACACCCCCACCCCTTATTGGTTGTGAATGTGGACTCACAGCAGCCGGGACTCAGCGCGGTTTCTGACTGATTCGGATGTCCAAAAACAGCAGCAGCAAACTGCCAACTCAAAATACAAACAAGAACGCATCCTTTGTCCCTTTTAAGCAAGTACAGGATGAAAAATTGTCCTGGTTTTCAGTTTGGCCGTATGTGGGGGGAAAAAAGAAATTCAAAAGAATTTCCTACATTGATTTATTTCATTGTATTTATTTATAGGTTCTTACCTTCTGCAAATATGCACATATATGCATTCATATTAAGCACACAACATAATCACAAACCAGTACAAATTCCAGCACGATAAAAGTCACAATAAAATTAGGCATAAACCTGTTTTAAAAAGAACACCTTAACCCTTTTTTCTAGAATTTAAGTAACCTTCCATCTCCCTTAGCTCACTAGGCTAAGCATTCCACAACATAGGACTTGCAAAAGAAAGCCCTTCTCTGCTGTAAACTGCGCTCCCTAAGGACCGGTACAAGCTGCATTTGCTCTGATGAGCTCAATAAACACATAGACGTGCACAGAGCCCAGGGTTTTGCCAGACTATGCGGGTTCTCACCGTAAAGGATATGACGAATAATCGTGAGCATTTTAAACTAAGCTCTCTGCTGTACTAGCAACCAGTGCAATTCTTTCAGCATAGGCGCAGTACTGTTCAGAACTAGCCACTGCGTTTTCCATCAGTGGTTAACACGCACCGCAGTACATTCAACAATCCAACCTATAAGCAGGGCCCCTAAGCCTCCTGCGATTCTGTGGCCCCGGAAAGGGCCGCAAAATCTGCCCCTTCCCTGCGGAATTGAGCCGGGTCGTGGTCCGACACTGACGTTGCCCTCCTGGTCCGAGCCCCATAGGTGCTTTTGATCATGTGGCAGGAGGAGGAGGAGGGGGAGAGCAGCAGCACCTCAAGCTGCGCGCGCCTTCTTCTCTGCCGACCACATTTGACTGCTGCTTTCAAGCAGCAATCAGGCCCGGCCGGCACAGGAGGAGGAGGATTATGCATCCCAATGTACTGCCGATTTCCTTTTCCTTACAGTGACCGGCGCTGGGGGGGAAGGGAGGAGAAAGGTAGAGGCTGGAGGTTGGGAGAGGGGGAGGAATAAGAAAAAAAATGTGATGAGGGGTGGGAACGATTTTTTGAAACAGGGATAGGCTGGGGATAAGAGTATAAGTGATGAGGGTGTGTGAAAGAGGGGATACGATGGGGGGTTGCGTCAAACGGGATGGTGAGGAGGGATTATAAGAAAGGGGCTAGAGAGAGGTGTGTGTGGGCATGCCTGCTTATGACACCTGTACTTTGCAAGTTCATAAAATAAAGAACAGAAATTGTTTCACCAACTCTTTGTGTTCACTATATAATTTTCTAAAACGGTGCAGTACCGCTTCTAACAGCTTGGGGGCTCGTCCGGGATTTGAGCCATCTCAGGCACCGTGGGTTGGGTGCCGAGGAAAGGAAGGCGTACCCTGTTGCATGTGTGACAAGGAATTTGGGGGATGGAAAGTGTATGATAGGTGTACTGGAGAAACAGGACTGGTTGGATGGATGGGGGTGTATGTATGGTCAATCAAAGAATCGAGGGTGGAAGGAGAGAGGATACTGGCTGGAGTTTGGGTTGAGAAGGGGAGCAGGGCTGGATGCAAGAGAGGGACACTTCCCTTTCTCTGGATCTATGCCCCCCTTCTCCCCTCTCACCTTTTCTTCATCCCCCCAAGCACTCAGAACCACCCTCCATCCCCAATCTTTCCTCCCTATTCCATCCCATCCTAATCTTCCCTCCTCCCCTCTCCCTTTTGAACCCAATCCTCCCTTTCCTCCCCCTCCCCATTCCTGATCCTTTCCCTTTCTTTATTCTCCATTTCCCCATCCTCTCCTCTCTCTGTGCCTCTATCCCTACCTGAGATCCATTATTCATTTCCCTCCTCTGACATTTCATCTCTCCCCATCTCCAGATCCTTTCCTCCCCAGCACCAATCACTAAGGTCCCTTTTCTTCTAATAAAGAACTAAATAAATTAGCTGGTCACAGAAATGTCAGAAAATGACAATTTTATAAATAAAAAAATTACATTATTTAAAATTAATATATATAAAAATGTATACAAATTTGCCACATAACTGCCATATAATTTTGAAAACTCTTTCACAGAATTTGCTAACTCTTGCCGCAGAATCTTGAAAAATCTTTCGCAGGAAATTGGGGACTCCGCATATAAGGAATTACAATATTCTACATACATGACACACATGGGCAGATCTAGGATTTTTAACAAAGGGGGATGCATCATCATTCTCCTAATCCATCCCCCTCTCACTTTCATGTTCTGCTCTTTCTCCCTATCCCTCTGTCTCCCAATTTCATGTTCATCTACTTTCTCCATTTTCTCTGTCTCCTGCTCTGCCCCCTCTTCCTGTCCCCTGCCCTCTGCCCTTGACTTCTTATACATCTCAGCCCCCTCTCTCTCAAGCTCCTTGCTATCTCCCATTCCCCTTAAATTCATCTCCAACTCCCCCTTTAAGTTCCTTTCCAGCTCTTCCTCCCCGCCCCATTAGGTTTCTCTCTATCACCTACCTCCCAAGTTCCAATCCATCTTTCCACTCCTCTCCTTCAATTTTCAGTTTCTTGGGGCCCAGTAATATGGATAGAGAAGTGGCAGGCGAGCAGAGTAAGGACACACAGACTAATGCAATAAAGTGCACCCAGCCTAGCATACAGTTTAACAAGCAGTTGGACGCAAGTCCATAAGCCCTGATGCAATAAGTGGATCATCACATCCAAAATGCAGGTCCAAACAAAGGTATAGCTAATATTGCTCATCACATGTAAATGCCATGTAGATGAGGCTATTAGCTATTACCCTGCAATGCGTAAAGTCTTTGCATATCAAGGGCTCAACTAAAACCAAAAAAAACCCTGCTTTTCCTCCTACTTAGTATTGTCGTAATACTAAGTAGAAAGAACCACAGAAGGCAGCACCATGCAAAAAACAAAGTCTTGACTTTAAAAATATATATATTGGGGCGCACAATATACTCGCTCCATGCCGTGTATGTCGTGCGTGCATATTGTGCTGGTAAAATAGCTGCCGTGGAAAAAACGGATGCTCGTAAATTGAGCACACAGCCACATCTCCTGAGCGCCCCATGCCATAGACACACTAGGGGCACACGATTTATCTCTAGCGCATCCTTTTTTAGTGCGGCATTTATTTGCTTATTGCATCGAGCACCCAGGAAAGGTGATTATGTGTGCGAAAAAAAAACCATGCGCCCAGTTTGGACACCTGTTTTTAGCATGTCCATATCGCATCAGCTTGACAGTGAGCATGTGCTCGCAGTCCCCTCGGCTGCTCTTCCCCCACTGTGTGTGTGTGGGTTTCCTTTCTAATCATTTATTTATTTTAAATACTTATAAACCATCTTCCTGACTTATAAAAGGCACCCTAAGTGGTATAGAGAATAATCAGGCATGATAGGATTAGCATGAGGAGCAGCTGCAAACACTGAGGGGGTGAGGGTGCTGGTGCTTTCTGCATCCCTATGCTGCTGGCCTGCCATCATAGCTCTGATCTGACTGCCAAGGTCAGCCTTTTAAACCTGGTAATGCTTGGCATGGCTTTTACCAAGGGACTGTCTTATATTCTGAAGATACATCATTAGCTAGAGATGTGCAGCCCCAAAATTTTCAGTTTGGTTCATATTTTCATTTCAGGAGTGGGGGGGGGGGGTGATTTGGATCATTTAATATTTTTATTGTTTGGTTCATTTGCTAGACCAAAATATACATTAAATATGAATAAACAAAACAACCCCCAAATAGATGAACAAAAAGATGGGCCTCTGATTGGGCCATTCTATGGCCAAAATAATGCCCCGAGCACCAGAGCCTACCCGGCTCTATCTTGGTGCCAGGACCGGGGCCGGATCCCTCTCTATTTAAAATTGCCAGGGCCAGGGAGCTCCCACTCCAGCCCCATTCCTGGGAGCTCTCCATATTTATCCCGGAGACTCTGAGTTTGGAGCCCTTTCTCCTGGTCTCCAGGAGAGCACCCAGGATCTCTGGGAACTAGAAATCACCTCCCTTCTCTCAGTCAAATGGCCTCTTTCCTGTCTGTGCTGAGTAGCTGTCAGGCACTAGGACAGACTCCAAGGCAGAAGGCAGGAACAAGCTCTGCTACTGATTCTCCGCCCCCCCCCCCCCCCCATCTCTGATTGGTTATGGCTATGAGAATGAACCAATCAGCAACCAGAGGCAGGAAAGCACTGTCTTCCTCTCCAGTCCTGCAGGGACACAGGTAAAGGAAAGGAAGAGGGAAGTTCAAAAGAAAGTGTGCATGTGTGAGTGAGAGTGAGAGATCATGGGGGAGGGGAATGATCGGTGAGAGGAGGTGCAAAGATGAGGCTGCAGTGAGAGGAGAGAGCAGAGTGAGTGATGGGCGGGGCAGTTAGAGGAGAAAGAGTGAATGCTGGAAAGGGTAGTGAGAGGAGACAGCAAGAGAGAGAGAGAGAGTGTATGTGTGTGTTACAACTGTCGCTGCCCGACGTCTCCACTCCGCCCACCTTACCTTTTTTGCGACTCCTCCTGCGGTTGATGGACGTCTGGCTGCCGCGGCGTCTGCATGCCGTCCTCTCTGGTGTCCCCGGTCCGGCTTGGGCGCTGCATCCCGCCATGTTGTCCAGGTACCATAGGGCACACGTGCCGCGCGGCCCTGCTTCTTATTCTCTCTTCGGCGTGAACCTCAGGGGCGTCCCCCTGTGATGACATCACACATCCCGGATACAAAAGCCTACACTTTTTGCTAGCTAATCGAGTTAGCAAGGGATCTCCTTAAGGATGGGATTCGCTCTCCGTACCTAGCTACTCTGCCTCTCCAACTTTTGGACTTTATCCTAACGGAGTACCTGCTCCTCAGGGGCCTCTCTCATTTCTTGCAGGTCGCTATCAGGAACCGGTACTCGCTCCTCGAAGGCCCATGTTCCTTGACTCGCTGCCTGAACCTATCTCTTCTGCTTGGAAGAAACCAGTGCCTACATCATCAGTGAGTTACCAACTTTATTTCCTCAGAGCTGTTCCCTGGAACCAGGTATTCGCTCCTCGAGGGCCTGCCTCTATTCCAGCTTCTGTGTCACCTTCCAGGAGAAACTGCTGTGTGAGTAACTCTACCAACGAGGCTCTATACCAGAACTCTGTGTATGCTCCACTGTACTCACTATCTCAGTTTTCTCCACTACAGCACAGCCATAGAGGGAATCGCTGTTCCAGTATCCTGAGGAACCCTAAGCCCAGTTGGGCTTCATCATCTACTCACTACTGCCACCTCTGATGGCTTCTCAACTCTGTCTTATAAAAGATATAACTCTGTGTTGTGTGTCCCAAAGCTGAGCCTGACCTGTGGCCCCTCACGGGACTTTCCCCCGTGAGCGTGGTCAGCAGCCACAGTGTCCAAGGGTCCACCCAAAACCTTACAAACAATAACAGTGTGTGTGTGTGTGTGTGTGTGTGTGTGTGTGTGAGAATGTGGGAGGAGCAAGCAAGGAAATGGACAGTAAAGTGGGGGGAGTGAGAGGGGATAGCCAGAAGAGAGAGCAAGAATTGGAGAGCACAAGAGTGTGGAAGAAAGAATGGGAGAAGGCAATAACAAGGAGGAGAGAAAATTGAATGGGGGAGGGGGAGTGGAGAGAAAAGATTGTGAGAAGGAATAGAAAGAGGACCAAGGATAGTAGGAGATGGAGAAGGACCCATGGTTGAAGGAGGAATCCAGGAGAAAGAGGAGGAAGAATTGTGAAAGGAGAGCAGGGAGGATGAATAGAAAAAAATAGGAGGACGAGAAAGGAAGAGAAAATATTAAAGAATTTGCTGCCGAAGGAAAGAAATAAAGAAGAAAAGAAAAGATAGAATTGAAACTGTAAAAAAAAAAAGAAAGATCACCAGAGGGGCAGAAAATAAAGAAAGGAAGAGAAATAAGGACAGAGAATATGAAGAAACATGCCAAGCCAGACAATCAAGCCGGAGAGACCAAATGTTGAAGACTTTTGTTATCTGATGGTGAACATAAATTAGGAAGAAAGTTGTTCCCAGGGAAGGGGGAATAGGGAGGACGGGTGGAGGAAGAGAGCAAGTTGCCATTCTGCCCCCCCTCCCCACCTCCTCCCCCCACTAATCTCAGGGTGCACAGAACTCAAGTTTCCAGCTGTGCCCAGCCCCCACTTACCCCTTCGCAGATTCCAGGTCAAAAAGGGAAGGAGTGGTGTCCAGTCTCTCCCGCCTGGGTCCTGGTGCTTAAAAACACGACACTGTCCACTTGGAGGATGGCACCAAAGTGGTCACTTCGGCAACTTCCACTGGTGCAGCTGGCACCGTTTTACTGTATGACCTTACTTTTCTATAACTGGACATCAAAATGGCCCCGGCCACACTGGAGGAAGGTGCTGAAGTGACATCACTATTGGTGCCATCCTCCAGGCAGAGGGCGCTATGTATAAAGCGCCAGGACTTGGACGGGAGTGACCCGAGCATTGCTCCTGCCCTTTTAGATCCGGGATCTGGGAAGGGGATAACTGGGGGCTTGGAGTGAGAGCTTCCCACCCCGGCACTTAAACACAAGGAGGGCCCAGGTCCTGGCTCTAGGCAGGCTCAGGTGCTGGGGCCCAGCTTGGGGTTAGGCCCTGGAGCTGAGCTGGGGCAGGCCAGCTCCAGGGCACGCCATATTAATTTTTTGGCCCAGGGATACCCTACCAGGACCACCAGAGATCTTTATTTTGTTGTTTAAAAAATGCCACAAATACCTGAAAATTTTGGAATATTTTATATTTTCCTAGGCTATTTTTGGTTCATTCTATTTGGAATGAATTGAAAAAGGCCTCATTTGCATTTTTGGCATTCATTAGAATCCAATGCACACCCTATCATTGGTCACCCTGACTGAGACACAATTAGGAGAAACTGATAAGCCCTAGGGACAACTTACTGAAGGGGCTCAATACAAGCAGAGGTATTTTTCTGGCTTTCGATTCAAGAGTTGTGACTTACTTTTTAAAAAGGGATTTGTTTTTTTACATTGCTTTTCAGTTTGTTGGTTTAATATTGCTGCTCGGTTTATAGAAAGGAATTATAGGAAGTTAAAAGGGAATGTTTTGCTGTTCTAGGATTTCTTTTTTCTTTTCTTCTAACATTAGTTCCTTCCTTCCCTCCCACCCATCCTTCCTTCTGTTCCTACTATATAAACTGACTCATTAATTAGGATATTGGATTACACAGAATAACTTGACATTGATTGGCAGAGAAACATAAGGAAGTAATTTAGATCAATTGTTAGTTATTTGTGAGAATAGAACACTTATGTAAAGTTCAAGGAGAACTTAATTAGTAATATCTTATTAGATCCTTCAGGTAATTAATTTTAGTTGGTCTGACCTTTGTGTACCCAAGGCAATAGGATTATTTATATTCTACACACCAGATAGGTACAAAATTCATATTTTATAATCTTATCTCTTAATTTCAGGGCTACATATAGGAAATCAGAGTGTGGAGATGCTAAATTTCAAAGAATAGGAGGCCAGCTGATTATACTTGTAGGCCAGCTGAGGAAAAGGTAGGGACTTTGGTAGGTCTTTTCACATTTCTTTCAACAGGTACCAAAGGTCCTAAAAAGAGCAGAAGGATGACTGGAAAATGTAATGTCAACAAAACTGCTGCCACAGTTACTACTTTTGCCCCTGACTTGACAGATTTTCTGATCCATAGAGAGGAACCAGTTCAGTGTGAATGATGGCTGCAGGTCAACTCACTCCACGGAACTGAGAGAGGAGATGGCGAGGCTTAGAGGTATCTATTTATTTATTTATTTTTATTTATTTAACAGCTTTTCTATACCGACATTAGAATGTACATCATATCGGTTTACATCTCAACAGTAGATGGAAAATATAATAAACGAGTGGGAGAGGGACAACAGTAGAAACTCGAGGGCAGGAGGCTCTAGGGGGAGCCTGAAAATTGAACTAGAGAAGTAACAATAACTCAAGAGGTAACATATTTACATGATGCAAATTACTTGGAGTGAGTCAAAGATAACAGAGAAGCAGAAGAGGGAGAGAGAGGTACGTGGAGTTAGTCTGGAAATGCCTGGTGGAAGAGCCAAGTCTTTAGCATTTTCCTGAATTTAGTATGGCAAGGCTCCAGGCAGAGGTTTGTGGGTGGGGCATTCCAGTGAGTTGGGCCAGCAATTGAGAGAGCATGGTCCCTTGTTGATGTGAGTCGGGCCTTCTTCTTGAGGGGTGGGACTTGTAGGGTGCCTTTGAGATTTGCTCTAGTGGGCGGGTGGATTGTGTGGATCGGAGCAGTTCGCTGAGCCATGAGGAATTATTTATGTGGATGGATTTGTGTATGATAGTGAGAGTTTTGAATAGGATGCGTGATGGGATGGGGAGCCAGTGGAGGTCTTTGAGGATGGGAGTTATGTGGTCTGATTTGCGTGCGTTCATGATTATCCTTGCATTGGCATTCTGTAGTATTTGGAGGGGTTTGATGGTGGAGTAGGGAAGGCCAAGGTACAAGGAATTGCAGTAATCCAGCTTGGATGATAGGGTGGATTGGATGACGGTTCTGAGATCGTGTGTGTGGAGGAGTAGCTTGAGCTTTTTTTATAACATTTGGCTTGTAAAAGCCTTCTTTTAGGACAGAGTTAATGTGTTTTTTTAGGTTTAGATGTGGATCAATTAGAACGCCAAGGTTTCGTACAGGAGGCTGTGAAGTGAGGGAGGTGGCTGTGGGGTTGTTGGGAGGAGAGAGCTTAAGGGTTTGGTGGTTGTGGATGAGGAGAAGCTCAGTTTTTGAGGAATTGAGGGCAAGTTGTAGGGAGATGAGTAGTGAGTTTATGGATACAAGGCATTTCTCCCAGAAAATTTGTGTTGTAGATAATGATTCACGAATAGGGATGATGATTTGTACATCTGCATAGATGTAGAAATTGAGGCCAAGGTCAGATAGATGATGACAGAGGGGCAGGAGGTAGATGTTAAAAAGGGTGGATGATAGGGAGGAGCCTTGGGGCACTCCTTGGGTGAGGGCGAAGTGTGTGGATTCTGAGTTGCCAAGTTTAACAGAGAAATGTCTGTTAGCCAGGTAGGATTTGAACCAGAGTAGGGCTATGCCAGAGATACCGATGTCAGCCAAGCGGGAAATGAGGAGGTTGTGGCTAATCATATCAAAGGCTGCAGAGATGTCAAGGAAGGCAATGAGAAAGCTATGACCATGGTCAAGGCCAGTGAGGAGGGCATCGGTGAGGGATAGTAGAAGGGTTTCTGTGCTCAGGTTCTTACGGAAGTCAAATTGTGAGGAGTGAAGAATGTTGTCTTCAAGATAGTCCATAAGCTGGGTGTTCCCTGTACGTACCCGGATCAGTCCAGACCTTGGGTTGAGCCTCCTTTCCAGCAGGTGGAGGCAGACTAAAACTGCAGAGGTGCCCTATATGAGAACAGAGCCCATCCTGTAACCCTTCAGTATTTGTCTGTCTCCCAGCAGGTGGATCAGCTCACCCTTCGGTCTCCTGATTCGGCTTCTCAGCCGGCTTTCCTTATTTCTGTGGATCAAGCAAGTACTTCATTCCTAGCTATTTTCTTTGTTTTTTCTGGAAATAATAAATTTTAATTGGCTAGGATTTTTTCTTCCACAGGAGACGGTTCCGTCTCCTAGCTCTTGCCGGACCCAGGGGGGCTTTGCCCCTTGTGCGCTGCATAGCCTGAGTCCGTCTGTGCTTCCTGGTGTGGGGACCGAGGCTAGTGGTCCAGTTCTCGCCTCCCCTTCCTCTAGCTGCCAAGGGGGCTTAGAGCCCAGGGCTGTGCTCGGTGTATAAAAAAAAAAGGGTAAAGAGATTTTAAACTTCAATTGTCATTTTTTACAACCCTTGTAAATTATTTTTGTATACTTTTATTCTTGGCTGGTTAGGGGGCTTGAACCGGCAGCCAGACAGGCAGGAGTCAGCAGGTTCCTCTCCTGCTTCACTCCTGCTGGCGGGCTGCCAATCATTTTTCTTTACAGATTTTTTTCTCTTCAGAGCGGCTCCAGCTATGCCGCAACCGGCAGCCTGCCTCTCTTGTGGGCTGCCCTCCTCGCAATTTTCGCGGGAGGGACTTTGCTCTGCCTGCCTGCTGGGTGGGGAAGGCCCCTCCTCGGCAGGGCAGGCAAATCCAGCCCGGGGATCCACTCCTCACCGCATGGCCAGGCCATTCCCGGGTCGGCAAAGCCTGGGAACGGCGGCCATTTGGATTTTTCGGCAGCTCCCGTTTCGGAGCTGCCTGTGGCTGGGGAGCCGAATTTTTTGGAGCTACCCCCCCCCCCCAATTTAAGCCCCGAGGCCCCCCAGGACATGGCCCTTGATCCCCCCTCGCCCCCCGGGAGTTCTAGGACCTGTTTTTCTCCGGAATTTGTGCTGATTATGCACAAATCTTACTTAGCCAGCCTGCAGGAGGAGGGGGAAAGCCCCCCCCCCCCCCCCGTACCCTCCCCGGCAAAAATCCCTCGTTCCGCGCCGTTGACTCGTGGCCTGGCTGCGGAACCCCAGGGGTCCCTTCTAGTGCGGGCGGTCCCGGGTGTGCCCTCCCCCCCCCCCCCTTGACCCCCCGGTGGCCCCGGTCCTCCCAGACCCTGACCCACTCTCTGATTCCACGGCTATCCTCCCGCCTCTGGAAGGGGACGACCCCAGGGCCCTTCATATGTTCCAAAAGGAGGAGTTGGAGCCCCTCATCCCCTTTGTCCTCCAGGAATTGGAGTTAGAGGGGCTCTCGGTGGATACCCTCACGGAATCCTTGCCTAAAAATATGGACCCAGTCCTGGCGGGACTCAGGGCTCCGGCAAGCACTTTCCCTTTTCACCGCATGCACAAGCTATTGCTCTTGCGTGAGTGGGAGGCTCCTGAAGCAGGACTCCGGGTGGAACGCGCTATGGATAAGCTATACCCCCTCCCGGAGGACGGTCTGGAAATCTTGAAGAATCCCTCTGTGGATTCCTATGTCTCGGCGGTCACTAAACACACTACCATCCCGGTGGAGGGGTCTACAGCCCTGAAGGATGGGCAGGATCGCAAGCTTGAAGCGCACATGAAACGCATTTTCGAGATCCTGGCCCTGGGGGTCTGCGCAACGGCCTGCAGCAGTCTCATGTTGCGGGCAGGTCTTAGATGGACCCAACAGCTACTCGGGGCCCAGGATCTTCCCCCGGCAGAGGCGGAACAAGCCGAGCGTTTGGAAGCCGTCATCACCTATGGGGCTGATGCGCTCTACGACCTCCTCCGCGTCCAAGCAAAAGCGATGGCCAAGTTAGGAGGAGGGACCGGGGCATGGCCCGGTCTCGTAACAGCTACATTCCAAAATATGATGAATGACATCTTGCGGGACCTGCTATACAAGAATGTGGTGGTCTACCTGGATGACATACTAATCTTCTCCCAGGATGTGGAGACCCACATTGCAGATGTCAAACAAGTTCTCCACCGTCTCCGCGAACATCGGCTGTACGCCAAACTCTCAAAGTGTGAATTTCACAAAGACTCAGTGCCTTTTCTAGGCTACATCGTGTCTAAGGAGGGTTTTCAAATGGACCCTCACAAACTTGAAAGTATCCAGAATTGGTCTCAACCCACCAGCCTGAAGGACTTGAGGAGATTCCAGGGGTTCACCAATTATTATCGCAGCTTTATTAAGAACTATTCTTCTTTGACTGTATCCTTGACTGCGATGACCCGTAAGGGTGCCAACGCTTCAAAATGGTCAACGGAAGCCATTTCCGCGTTCGAGAAATTGAAGACTGCTTTCTCCACAGAACTGTGCTTGCAGCATCCAGACCCCAACATACCCTTTATTGTTGAAGTTGATGCTTCAGATGTGGGGGTAGGGGCTGTGTTGAGCCAAGCGGGAGACTCAAAGACCTTACGACCCTGTTCATTCTTTTCACAAAGATTCTCTCCAGCCGAGAAGAACTATGGAATCGGTGACAAGGAGCTCCTAGCTATAAAGCTTGCATTTGAGGAGTGGCGGCCATGGCTCGAAGGCGCTCAGCATCAAATATCCATCTTCACGGATCACAAAAACCTTGAGTATCTTCGCCATGCACAACGTTTGAATTACAGACAGGCCAGGTGGTCTTTATTCTTCAACCGTTTTGATTTTGTGCTTAAGTACCGACCGGGAGATCAAAACACCAGAGCAGACGTGCTGTCATGCTCATTTCATTCAGAAGATGTGCCTGATGAACCTCAGCACATAATAGATCCAAAGAAGATATCCTTAGCAACCAGCCAGTCCATTTCCGCTGGTGATGCTACCATCTCTCATCCAGCATCATTTACTGGAGAGTCATCTTTAGAAGATTTTGGACTTTCCTCAACATCACCAGTTCCACTGGATTCCTTGGTGACGTCCACAGCAGCTCTGCCCATTGCTGCTGATAACATCAATAACACTCTGAAAGATTCTTCCAAATCTCAAGATCCATTTATCACCATTGCAGAAGACGAATTAGAAATCAAGATCAAAGAGATTCTGGATGCTCGCAACAGAGGCAAGACTTTTGAATACCTTGTGATTTGGGAAGGCTTCGGCCTTGATTTGATCACTTGGGAGCCTCAGACCAATATCTTGGATAAAGAGATGCTTCATCAGTTTCACCTCGCGCATCCTTTGAAACCTAAGCCTGGTACCCGAAGAGGAGATCGCCCTTTGAAGGGGGGTACTGTTGCGTCCGTCGCTGCTCGACACCCTCACTCCACCCTCTTTACCTCTGTGGTGACTCCCTCCAGGTCTGATGGACGGTTAGCTGCCTCGGCGTCTTCTCGCCGTCTCCCTCCGGCGTCCCCGGACCGGCTCGACGCTGCAGATTCGCCATGTTGCCTGATGACGTAGGGCGCACGTGCGCACACACTCCGATTGATGTACTAGCAAGGGCGTGAACCTTGGGGGCGTCCCCCGAGATGACGTCATCCGCTTCCAATATAAAAGGTCTCAGTATTCGCTAACAAATCGAGTTAGCAAGGATTGATAGCGGGGATTGTTTTGGACTCGCTTGTCTCTCTACGCTACTCTGCCTCCTCGGACTTACCAGGGGTACCTACCCGCTCCTCAGGGGCCCCGCTCTCTTTTCTTTATTTCAGATTGCAGATAGGAACCGGTACTCTCTCCTCGAGGGCCCACTCTGAATGTGTCTCTCCTCGAGGGCCCACTCTGAATGTGTCCGGGAATTCTCTACTGCCTGGAAGCTATCGCAGATACAGACATTTATGAGTTACCATCGCTCTCTCAGAGCTTTCCCTGGAACCAGGTACTTGCTCCTCGAGGGCCTAACCCTTTCCAGCTACTGAGCTTCCTTAAGACCTTATGTGAGTTTTGTCATCTAGTTCTGGCTATGAACAAAGCATACCCTGTCTACTCACTATCTATAGTTTCTCTACAGCTCAGCAACCCTGGGATCGCTGTTCCAGTACCTGAAGGTCTTCAGCCCTGTCGGGTATATCAGCTCACTACTGCCACCTCTGGTGGTTCTACTAACCTGTCTAATAAAAGAACTATCTGTGTCTGTCTCCATACCCAAGCCTAGCCGGTGGTCCCTCTCAAGATATTCTTCTGGGGGCGCAGTCATCTGACATCGGCCCAAGGATCCACCTATCTACATTCCTCTACAGCTGAATGCCTTCTCCAAGTACTCCGCTGGTAACATATTGCTACTCCTTCCCCATCAGGAGTCTTCAACTACAGATTCATAACAGATTGCTAACTCCACAGTCTAAACCCTAACATATTGTTATCTACTCCCCCTACAGGAGCTAAGCATATCAGAATGCTAACTCCTCCCCTCTTGAGTAGATCATACAGATTGCTAACTCCTCCTTCCACAGGAGCAGATTCATAACAGTTTGCTAACTGCTCCTCCAACAGGAGTATCCAGCAACCGATTCCTAACAGATTGCTAACTCCTCACGGAGATCCATAACAAACAGAAAGACATAACAGAAAGTCTCAGACAGCAATAAACAAGGGCCCTGACTTTTACAGTCTGGGAAGCTGATAAGTATGGGGTGACCTGTACAGCGCGGCAGATACTACCATAAGCTTGCTGAACAAACTGGATGGAGCATTTGGTCCTTTTCTGCCGTCATTTCTATGTTTTTCTGTGTGTGACTGGGGTGAATTATTCTGTTAGTGTGTGGTTTCTCTGTATGGATCTATAGCAGTTGGCTTGCTCTGTTTTCCTAATAGGAAATGTATTGGAGTTTGAGACTGGTGTAATATGTGTAGTGTGCCTTTTCATTGGTAGGGTTGTTACTGTTTGAGTGCTGGCAGTTAATGTTGTTTTGGTACGGGAATGCCAAGCCCATAACCAATATGTTACAATAGGCTCCCTGAAATAAGCAATAGCAATAGAAAATAAGCTTCTTGAAATAAATCAAACCAATTCAACATCAGCATTTGATTCCTGGAATAAGATAGACAATGACATAGCAGAAAACCTTAGTCCTGTTCAGACAAAAACTATTAACAAAGATAAGAATAACTCCAAACATTAGAAGCCCTGGTATAATGATAAATTAAGAAGCACTAAACAGAACCTGAGAAAATTAGAGAAACAATGGCGGAAATGCCCATCTGCTGCATCCCTAAGAAAATATAAATCTTTCTTTACAAACTACCGTACACTAACTAATAAAGCTAAAAAAGAGTACTAGGTAAAACAGATTTACGGGATTATATTTAATGCTAAACTGCTCTTCGAGGTGGTTAAAAATTTAATTAAAGACCCCACATCCTAAGTCTGGAGAAACTACAACTTCACAAAGAAATCTTGCAATGATTATGCCACCACATTCTTAGACAAAATGAATCCCTATCTGTTCCACAACAAAAGCACCTGAAGATCCAAATAACATGGTTTAGTGGTCCTTGTTCAAAAGAGTATCTAAACTGGAAATTAGTCAGATCATTACTAAAATTATTCCAGCCATTTATCCAAATGACCCAATTCCAGCCAGTTCCTTAAAACAAGTACACGGGGGTAATCACAAAGACAATCACAACATTAATTAACTTGTCCTTCTTGGAAGGAAATGTTCCAAATAGGTTAAAACAAGTGGTGATAAAGTCGACCATAAAAAACAAGTCTGGTAGAACAGATGACTGGGACAGCTATCGTCCAATATCCAACCTGTCTTTTCTTGCAAAGGTTCTTGAGAAAGTAGTGTTATCCCAGCTTGTAAATCATCTGGGAAATCAAAATATTCTCTTCCCAAATCAGTTTGGATTTAGGAAATATCACTCAACCAAGACATTGCTCATCTCACTAATGGACTCGGTTTTATGATGGCTTGACACAGATGAAACTTACTGTCTTGTGCTAATAGACTTAGCGGCCGCCTTTGATACTGTGGACCATAACCTGTTGTGCCATCAGATGAGTAACACTGGGATCGACAGCAGGGTTCTAAGATGGTTCTCTTCATTTCTATCTAACAGAACATTCCAAGCCAAACTTGGCAACCACATATCTGACCCCTTCCAGTGTGACACAGGTGTCCCTCAAGGCTCAGCCCTCACAGCAACACTATTCAATATTTACATGCTCCCACTGTGTAAATTACTGACAAATCTAGGAATAACTTTCTTCTTCTATACTGATGATATACAGTTTACATGCCACTCTCCAGCTCCTATGAAAACACAGTTTCAATACTTTCTACCTATATGAAAGCAATACAGCAAGAACTAACACAACTTAAACTAACATTAAACCCTAAAATGATTGAAATCATTTGGCTGAGTAGAAACTCATCGATAGTTAAATCACCTGCCTTAAACCTAGGTAACTTTCAAATGAATCCCTCAAATCAAGTATGGGACCCTAGGTATACAGCTAGATGAGAGCCTTACAGTGAAAATGCACATCAGTAAATTACTTAAGACAGGTTACTCCAAGTTGCAAATACTACATCGGTTGAAACTATTATTAACTTTTGCGGACTTCCAAACTGTATTGCAAACCCTAATCTTCTCAAACCTAGACTAGTGTAACGCCTTACTACTAGATCTCCCAGCATGTCACTTAAAACCACTACAACTACTACAAAATGCTGCAGCAAGGCTCCTATTAGGATCTAGGAAATATAATCACATAACACCCTCGCTGATGTCACTGCATTGGTTACCGGTACAAGCAAGAATCTACTATAAAGTATTAACGATAATATTCTGCATCATTTATTCCAATAACACTGGCTTGTTAGGAGTGACACTACAACCTTACAATCCTAAATGAACACTAAGATATTAAAATAAAGGATTATTGACTATTCCCACAATACAGAGCTCACATCTAACACAAATAAGAGATCGTGTGTTTTCCATAGAAGGTCCAATACTCTGGAACACTCTGCCTGAGACACTACCAAATAGAAAGAGATTTAAATGTGAACTGAAAACATGGCTATTCAAAAACACATATAACTTTAAAACATCTGAAGACATTGAGTCACAAAAACAAGAAAGATAAAAGAATAAATCTTGAAGAATAATTCAAATGAGAGAATGTAAGATTCTAAAAATAACCCACAGAATAAGATGTAAAAACTACCACGTCATCTTAATTTTCTGTACTCTTTGCTTTATGTACCAGTCATTGTTTGTCTGAGTTATAATTATGAATATCTATTTTGAAACTGTTGTGATCTATACATGGAATGTCTGTATATAAAATATCTAAATAAATAAATAAGTAGGCCTAAAACCATATGGGTTCCAAGTGTCTTTTTTTGCAGAATTTTTTGGTTAGTACCACAGCGTTTCATGTAACTACCACAACAACATGAGTATTATACTTTTATCTCAAAATGCCCTTTTTCATGTAAAATGTTACTATAAATACATTATTTTAAATTGTGTGTGTGGGGAGGTTTAGGGCAGAGGAGGGCACCAGGACATAAGGTTCGCCTAGGGCGCCTGTTACCCTTTCACCGGCTCTGGGTCAGGTATCCTTGATGTGAGAGATTCTACCTCACAAATAGAAATAAAACTGGCCCTAATCCTCCAGAGTAAGGGATTCAGCTCATGCTTGGGGTTCTAGCAGGTAACCCTAAAGGAAAGAGTCTTACATTCTCTAACTTTGGAGTTTGTGAAATCTTAAAAGGAAATAACGCACAGTTGTGAATGTTTCTCAAGAAAAAAAAAAATTATAGTAACCTGTCAAATGCTGGCACTAACCCCATTGTAATGCAAAGAGAACTGATAATGAACATGTCAAGCTTGACACTTCTGAGAATAGATTTGTATATTTCACTAACTCAGATTATTTCATCAAGTGTGCAGAATATTGCATTTAATTGGAAGCTCACTCAGCACGATGGAGCTCTATAGAATATTATCTCTAATTATGCCTATCTCCTGGCATCGATAACATTGTACAGAGATGAAATGAAAGAAATCTCCAAGGTCTCTTGATTTATCTAAATAATCATTTACTCATCTCATGTTGCCATTGTTTTTATTATTGGTATGTTCTTTTATTAGTTAAAGTTTGAATACTACATACAAAATATGCATCTCAAGAAAAAGATACATTAGCTCTAAGAAACACGTACAGTTGTAGAGATATATGGGTTGGTTTTCACTTGTTCATAAGTGGTGCTTTGAAAATGAATGAGGCGGGTTGTGAGTGTAAAAGCACACATGAAACAAGATTTTGCACAGACTTTTACCCCGCACACAAGGGAGGCGTTCCAGGGAGGGGTGGAGTTTGGGAAGTGAAACCATTTATGCTCACACCCTTTTTTGATTTTCAAAAGCACGCACATAAATGTGCATGCAAAAGTTTACACCCCCTGACTGTAAGTCTGTGCATGGTCCTGGACAACCCTCTCATTTTCACAGTGGACTTAGGTACATAAGTCCAATCTGAGAATTCGGGCTAAAGCCTATAGGTAAACAGTAGCCACAGACCTTTGCCCTAGGAGGGCTATTTAAAAATGGGCCTCATAAGATATGGTAAAGCAAGAAGAAATCCATTTCTGTGTTACGACAAACAAAAAAAAAAAAATCCAAGAAAAACTACATAGAAACATAACATAGAAACATAGAAATGACAGCAGAAAAGGTCCAAACTTAGCATCAGCCACGTCATACAGGTCTCCCCTATAATGGTAGCAACAGGGGTTGGCATCTGCCACGCCATACAAGTTACCCCCATATTTAGTTTCCCAAACCATTAAAGTCAGGGCTCTTATTTGTTGTTTGAGTCCAATTCCCCATTATCTATCTCTTGCCATTGAAACAGAGAGCAATGTTGGAGTTACATCACAAGTATAAGGCTTATTGGTTAAGAGTAGTAACAGTCGAATCAGCAAGTTACCCCATGTTTATTTGTTTTCCTAGACCGTAAAATTCAATGTTCTTGTTGGTTGCTGTCCGAAACTAATTCCCCTTTTCCTCTTTTCCCCCTGCTGTTAAAGCAGAGAGCAATAATGAGCTGTATCAACAGTATGAAGGCTTATTGGTTAAGGGTAGTAACTGTCACACCAGCAAGTTACCCCCATGTGTTCTTTTCCTCATTTCCATCCTCTATCCTTTAGGAATCCACACTGTTTATTCCATGCCCCTTTGAAATCTTTCGCCGTTTTTGTTTTCACCACCTCCTCCAGATGGGCATTCCAGGCATCCACCATCCTCTCTGTGAACAAATATTTCCTGACGTTGGTTCTGAGTTGTCGTCCTCCCTGGAGTTTCATTTCGTGACCCCTAGTTCCACTGATTTCTTTCCAACTGAGGTTTGTCAAATGTGCATCATTAAAGCCTTTCAGATATCTGAAGGTCTTGCCAGGTTCTTGTGGCCTGGTTTGGCCTCTGTTGGAAACAGGATGTTTGGCTTGATGTGCCCTTGGTCTGACCCTGCATGGCAATTTCTTATGTTCTTATTTCTCCCCTGTACCTCCTCTCCTCCAGGGTATACATATTTAGGTCTTTCAACCTCTCCTCATGTCATTTGATGGAGACCCCCCCATCATTTTTGTTGCCCTTCTCTGGACTGCTTCCATCCTGTCTCTGTCCCTTTGGAGATACGGTCTCCAGAACTGAACACAATACTCCAGGTGAGGCCTCACAAGGGGATTATCACCGCCTTTTTCTTACTGTACAAGGGGATTATCACTGCCTTTTTCTTACTGGTTATTCCTCTCTCTATGCAACCCAGCATTCTTCTGGCTTTAGCTATCACCTTGTCACATTGCTTTGCCGTCTTCAGATCTCTAGACACAATCACTCCAAGGTCCCTCTCTTGCACCGTGCACAACAGCTAAAGCCTATAATCCCTCAATATAGGGAGCCCAGCATCCTGTCTCTGAATGGCCAATTCAGGCCATTTGCAGAGCCAATTGAACAATTTTTGGAACCCTAAATGAACCTTCGGTCATTCATCCCTTCTCCAACTTATCTATTGGTGGCAGCTCCAGCTCAGTGCTCCCTTCTACTGTTAGCAGTGGTTCCAGCACAATCTTCCATTTTTAGTGGTATTAGATCTGGCACAGCATCCCTTTATGCCTCACGCTGGCAGGATGTTGCCACCTCCCAAACTGTGGCGCGCTAGGCGACTGCCTAGTTCGTTTAATGGAAGCACCAGCCCTGGTCATTTGGAAGTACCCAGAAGACCATCTCCCTATTGTTCATTCCCAGTTGTAGGCAATGTTGATACCCAAGTCTGCCTGGTTAATAAGCATTAATGGACTTCTCCTCCAGAAACTTGTCCAAATCTTTTTAAAACCCAGCTGTGCTATATAAACTTCGACCATGTCCTTGGGCAACAAATTCCACATCTTATTGTGCATTGATCGAAAAAAATGCTCTCTCAAATTTGTTTTGAATTTGCTATTAGTTAGTTTAATGGAGTGTCCCCTAGTTTTAGCGTAATTTGAAAGGGAAATAACCTATCTACTTGTTCCATCCCACTTATGATTTTATAAATCTCAATCAAATCTCTTCTCAGTTGTCTCTTCTCCTAGTTGAAGAGCCCTACCTGTTTAGCCTTTCTTCATAAGGGAGTCATTTCATCACTTCTTTCATTTTTGTTGCCCTTCTCTGCAACTTTTCTAGTTCCACTGGGGATGACCAGAGCTGCACACAATACTCAATACCGTAGATCTGTAGGGGTGGGCAACTTCAGTCCCTGAGTGCCTCAAGCCAGTTGGATTTTCAGGATATCAATAGTAAATGCATGCAATGGAGGGAGTCAGTATGGATACCTTGAAAACCCGACCAGCTTGGGGCACTTTGTGACCAGAGTTGCCTACCCTGTGCAGGGGCATTATTTATTGAAAATATGTATGGCCCACACAAGCTGTAGTTCTTGGCAATAAAGCACACACAATTACACTGGTGTGACTTACAACAAATAAGGCCCACATAAAATCCTTAGCAATATCATCTGCGATTTACAGCAAATGAATGTTGCTTTCTACAATTGTCATAAATCAATATTCTGAGATTCCATGCCAGGACTAAATTTAGGTAACAGACACAGCCATGATGCTCTCTGTTTTATTCTTCATCCCTTTCTGAATCATTCCTAGTATTGTTTGCTGTTTTGAAGGCCACTGAACACTAAACCCCAAGCTCCTTTTCCTGGGTGATGATTCCTAGCCTTGTGCACCTGTAGCTTAGATTATTTTTCCCAACGTGCATCATTTTGCACTTTGTCTGCATTAAATTTCATCGGTCATTTAGTGGGGGAGAGGGGGTCATTTACAAAGCCATTCACCCGCATAGCATGATGGTTTTATGCCTGTAAATGGCTATTGTAAAACTGACCTAGGCTCAGTACCCATAAACATCCATGTGTCACCTGGTTTCATGCATGCTTTTATGCACACTGAGCAAAGATGTTCCAGAGGTGGGGGCATTTGTTTCTGTTTCTCTGAATCATCACCTGTAATGAATGGTTCCAGCTGAGGTATCTCCCCCATGTCCTCCACCGCAAAGACCAAAGCAGAGAATTAATTTAATTTTTCTGCTATGGCCTTATTCTCCCTGAGTGGCCCTTTCATCCCCAATAATCTAGTTGTCCAGCTGACTCCCTCACACTTTTCTTGTTTTTAATACATTTGAAAACATTTTTATTAGCAGCTTTTGTCTCTCTGGCAATTCTCCCCTCGAAACCTCTCTTGGCTGCTTTCCATCTAATTTGCCAGTGCTTATGCTATTTTTTTTTCTATTTTCCTCACTTGGTCTTGCTTTCCACTTTTAAAGGATGGCTTTTTGGCTTTAACAGAATCACAGTTTCACTACTATGCAGCCTCACCATACTCTGCTTCTATCTGCAATGATGCCTCCTTGCCAGCAGAGGCCTCCAGCAAGCTCTGCTCCTAGCTATCTGAGCCATCTCCTCACTGGCCACCTGACTCAGCAGTTACCTTGTACCTTGCTCTGTGCCCTCCATAGGCTTTTCTTTGCCTTGAGGCTTCTGGGCCTGCTTTTACCTTGTACCTTGCTCTGTGGCCTACTCAGGCCTTTCCTTGTCTTGTGGCCCCCAGGCCTCCTCTCTCCTTGTATCTTGCCTTGCAGCCTGTCAGGCCTTTCTTTGCCTAGTAGCCTTCGGGTCTTATGCCTTGCAGCCTAAGGGCCTTCTGCTTGCTGCCTTCGGGCCTCAGTGTTCTCTTTGTCTAGTCCTGTCCTTGTCTGATCTTGTCGTGCCTTGCCCAGTACAGTCCCTAGTATCCATTCCCTGCTTTGCCATTGCCTCATCTTTCTCCAGTCTGTATCCAGTCCCAGTCCCTGCTCAGTATCCTGCCCAGCCAGTGTCTGTATCCTGCCCCAGTCCTTGCTCAGTATCTCACTACCATCCTGCTCCAGTATCCAGTCCTCAGGTCCAGTCTCATCCAGCCTGCCATTCCTGTCCAGCTTATCCAGCTCCTGCCAAGCCCCAGTACTAGCTCAGCTTCCAGCCATGACCTTTTTTTAATTCGTGGAATACATTTTATCTGGGCTTCCAAGATGGTACTTTTAAACAGTTTTCATACCTTAAATGGACTTTTGACTCTTGCAATTGCTTCTTTTAGTGTCTTAACTAGTTTCCACATTTTATCATAGTCTCCCTTTTTAAAGTTATACAGAATACAACCTTGGACAGATTTGCAGTGCTGGGAATTTCTGCTGGAGAAGATCTGGGAGTCCATGTGTACAGCAAGGAGCACATGAGTTCTCCATTTGGCCTTACCCATCATCCAGCACACATAGCACTAAGCATAGTCGTAGTCATCTGAATGCCAGAATGTGGAGATCACTACTGCTAGAAAATTATCCTGCCCCACTAACAGGCTAAATTTTACCCCAGTAAGTCATTATGTGGGTAAAATTTAGCAGTATAAATAGGGGACATTATAGAGGTGTTCCAGGGCAGGATGACGTTATATGGATCACTCTGATATTCAAAGTTATTCAGGTAAGTTATCCGGATAAGTCCGGTTATGCCCAAGAGTAATCCTAAAGTTATCTGGGTATGTGTACCTGGTGAACTTTAAACCTACTGTTATGATTCGCGGCTCTCGCTGCACTTACTCGGCCCGTCAAGCGGTGGAGGAGCCAGCCCCAGCCAACAGTGTCACAATCATCCTGACCCCTCCAGCAGCCACTTTAAGCTCACGTGCATGGCATGATTGGTTATTTAAAGGGGCCACAGCAGGAATTCCCTCATGGCGCTAGGAGATGACATCAGTGTCTTCCCCCTTCATAAGGCTGCTCCAGATGCCACACAGACGTTTCAGCAACAGATCTCCTGGCGTCTTTGTTGTCCCAATGTGTGTTGCTACTTTCTCTCTCCTATATTCTTGCCTTGTTTTTGCCTTGCTTGTTCCTGCCTTCCTTGTCTGTCCGTGCCTGGTCCTTCCCTGTCAGTTCCATGTCTATTCCCTGGTTCCTTTTTCCCTCGGCCTGATTGTCTGGTTTCGACACCACCTGACTGCTGCCTGGACCTGACCTCTCAACTCAGAACTGACCTTGCTGTCTGCCACCTGCCCCGGCCTCTGGCCTGCCCTAGTCTCCACTGGCTGCGTGTCTGCCTGACATAACATTATTGGATTGCCCCAGGGACCCTCCTAAGTCTGCCGACCCCTGGAACCCAAGGGCTCAACCTGTAGGGAACGGGGCTGGTATAGCGAAATTCCAGTCCGATCTGCCACGGGGCGTCTCTGCCAGCTAATGAGGTGGACTTGGGTGGCGCTAACCTCCCCTCAGTAACAAGGGTCCACAATTCAATGATTATACCTACCTGACAATATTCGGAATATAGCCAAGTAACTTTAAAAAAAAACAATCCAACTTTTAGGAAAGCAGGGCCAATTCTGCCCCCACCCCTCAAAATACTTTAAAAAAAATATCAAGGCCTAGAGCCCAATTCCCTCACCCACAAGCCCTCAAATTAAATTCTAAAAATTGCAGGTCGTAGTGGCCTGACGCCTCCCCCAGTGCCCAATATGAAAATTACCGCGGCTCTCAGGCCTCCTGCCCAGACCTCCTGACATACAAGCCCGCCGGGAACGTGATGGCGACGTCCAGTGTTGCTCTGGCAGGTAAGGCTCTGGGGCTAGTATTTTTCAACCTGCCACCAGCAGTACATCACTGTTAAGCAGGTTACTGACACCTGGGTCCCGGGGAGCTGGGGTGGGGGAAGGGAATACAAGCTGGAAACAGACCTCCCTGGCTCACCTCTGCTGTGCTGGCTCTGTCTGCTCTACATTGTCAGATTTCTTAACATGCTCAGCAGTAATCTTTTTAAAAATCAAGTTATGTCTTTTTTTCCCCAAAACTAAACTTAAGTATCTAGGATCTGATTATAGGCGAAGCAGAAAGAGAATATGATGACAGATGAGGACTGTAAGGCCCATCTTGGTCTTTACAATTCCTGTGGCTTTCTCTTCATAGCTAAGGATCCTCCTCTGTGCTTATTCTGGTCTTTCTTGAATTGAGTTACAGTTTTTGCCTCCCTCACCAGTGCTGACCCTTGCTTTTGTCAGAGAGGAGTGCTTGCTGTTTTGTGATCCAGCAGCAGGAAGGTGGCTCGGCCTTTGTCGAGAGATGAAGGTCAGGCCATTTTAGAGTGCCGTCCTGTGCGTGATTGGGGCATGGAGGAACGAGGCTTGCTTTCAGGTTCACTCTTGCACTAAGAGACATAAAGGCTCTGTCGAGCAGCATTGTGATTGTTAAACCGAGAATCTCCGGGAGGTCTATTTTGCTGCGAGCACAGGAAGGTTTTGGGTTTTTTTTTTTTTCCCTCCCACATTTTCTCCTGAAGGTCTATAAATAACAAAGATACGTGTATTTTTCAACTGCAGTGTCTGTAATGGCAGAAAGCACCACACTGTAGTGCATGGGATTTGGAGGACAGGGACAGTGTGTACTTACAGGTAGGAATAAAACACTGTTACATACATATTTCTTTTTCCAAAGAGCCTGGGGAATATCTGTGAAATAAAACCTGAATGCTTGTCCAAGGGCTGCTATACTGAACATAAACCTTTTGAGCTTCAGCACAATTTGCTTTCTTTGCCTATGCACAATCTTATTATTATTATTATTACTAGGGGAAGCACCCCTTCTTGCTTCGCTCGCCAACCCTACCTGTGAGCTACTCCTCTCTAGACTGCATGTTCCTGCCTGGATGGAAAATGCCTGGATGGAAAATGCAAGGAATGGCTGGGTGGGATAACAGACTTCAATGAAAGGAAAGGTGGGGAGAGAGCTATAGAATTCTCTACCTCGCCCCTTCTTTTTTTCTATTTGACCGTGTGCGCATGGATGTGAAGGGAACTCCCCAAAAAGATAAAAGGTCAAAAAACGGATTTTATGACTCCATCAGCTGGATGCGTACATTATCAGTGTCTTGCACATGCTCAGTTGGGGGAGGAGGAATGGCGATGGGTTTCTGTGGGGAAGGGCGTAGGTCAGAAGGCTTGCAAAGAGTATGTGAAGGTGAGGTAGTTGGTGATGGGTGGGGTGCATTATGTGGTGGTGGTGTATGTGGTATGTGGTGTTGGGTTGGTATGGGGGTGGGAGTGATGTGTTGTGTGTGTGGGCACTTTCCCCCTTGCACTCTTCACGTTCTCCCCTTAGTCCTCTCCGCCCCACCTGTCTGAGAATGGCGCCTATCTGTTGTTGTGAGTGGTAGATGTGCAAGTGGTATCAGGAGGTGAGTGGAGAATGTGTGTAGGCTTCGGGGGGGGGACCTCCATTTTCCTCCTCTATTTCCTCCACTGTGCGACTGTGTATGGGTACAAGTTCATTTTCTCCCGCTCCCCCACGTGTGTGTGTGTGTAGTGGGGAGGTGAAAGGGGATGGGTGTTCTGGTGGATGGATCCATTCCCCCTCGCAATCGCCGCAGACTCCCCCTCCTTCATGTGTGTGGGGGGGAGGGAGGATGTGCGTTTGTGTGTCTTATGGGGCTGGTGTAAGTGGTATTAGGCTTGAATTAGGATTGAGGTTGGTGCGAGTGACTGGTGTGTATTGGGGAATAAATGAAAGGGTGTGTGTATCAGGGAATGGATGGGCATGGGGGGAGTATGTAGGTGGAAGGGTTGGAGGTCTGTGTGTGGGGCAGTGGGGGAATTGAGAGTGCATGTGTTTGTGCTGAGGTGGAGATAGGGGTGTTTGGGGTGTGCGCATGCATGGGGAGTTCATGTGTGTGTGGGGGGGCTGTTATGTGCATATTTGGGTTATGGGTGTGTATGCATGTGTGGGATGGAATGAGGATGTGGGGGGGGGGGTTTTTGCAGAGAGGGCATGTGTATGCATGTTTGGGGGGTGTATATGTGTGATGTGGGGATTTGTATGAGAAAGTGTGTATGTGAGGGGGGGTTATGGTGTGAGAATAGAAGGTGTGTGCATGGGGGAGAATGGAGGTATCCTGGGGGGATGTACACTCTCCATCATCCCTAACTCCCCACTGCTCCATCTTCCAGCCCCCTGCACCTTCCGCTCTCACTTTCCCACTCCTCCAGCCCCTCCCCTTTCACTCTTCCACTACCTGCACCCCTCCTTCCCCAGCCCCTTCCCTCTACCACTGTTCCCATCCCTTCCCGTTTCACTCTCCCGCGGCTCCCATCCCTTCCGTCTCCCTTTCTGCGTCCCCCTTCCCTTCCTCTTTCCAACGCCTCCTCCCTTCCTCTCCCTACTGTGGGCCGTCTCTTTCCTAGTCCCCTCCCATCTGGGCTCTGGCATCAGCGCTGGGACCTGCGACTTCCGCTGGCTGCAGCGTTTTTCTTCATCTCTTCTGGGGGTGAGAGTTTTTTTGTTTCATTTTGCTGTTCCTCTGCGTGCACAGCTCCGCGGCTGCGCTCACCGGCCCCGCGCTCCTCCCTCTACTCTGAGTGATGTCATTGCATTTCGCATGTGCAGATGCGATACAGTGATTATCCGGGGCCCTTGTAATCTTATAATGTAGATATCATCATTATTATTATCTTCATTCTAGTTCATACCCAGAATCTTTCTTCTGCTCACTATCGGGGATCCAGCTCTATGGTTCTTCTTTGACACTCTGAATCTTCCTTCCCAGGTAGCTGGATTTGTCCCTAGTAAGTACCTGCTCTCCTTCACAGTCTGGTCTATGCAGTGATGGGCTTTGGCAGACAGGCACAGACCATAGTTCCCTTCTGAGCCCAGTACAAATAAGACCTGCCTCAGCCAATAGGTGTCACTACAAAACGACAACCAGGTTGCCTTTCCTTCAGTGCCCAGGATGAGAAATCAAACCCTTTCTCCCATGCAGCAATAATCGTCAACCTCTAGATATCTGAAGACTATGTGCTCTTGAAAGCTCATGTAAAACATATTGACCCAAATACAGGTTTCTCCAGGACCACTCTGCAGCATATAGATCTGATGCAACCTGAGACAATCCAAACCTTAAAAAAAAATGTCAAGTCTCATTTTAACCTGATCTAACCTATCGGTGATTATTATTATTATCAATATAGATAAATGGGCTCTGGCCGACGTGCCGCAAATGCGCAGTAGAGAGCGGCTCTGACCGACGTGCCGCGCATGTGCGGACCAGAGAGCTCTGACCGACGTGCCGCGCATGCGCAGACGACAGAGCTCTGACCGACGTGCCGCGCATTCAGCAGTACTGCCAGATTTCCTGCAGCTACACGTGAAAGGATCTGCAGTCAGACAACGGAGGGGGAGATATGACAGAGGCAGATAAAACCTGGAAAGACCTGGTGAAAGTAGTTGTTGTTCACTGTCCCTCATAATACACAGAGGGGCGGATTTTAAAAGCCCTGCGCGCGTAAATCCTTCCGGATTTACGCGCGCAGGGCACTCGCGTGCCGGCGCACCTATTTTGCATAGGCTGCTGGCGCGCGTAAAGCCCCGGGACGCGCGTAAATCCCGGGGCTTTCTAAAAGGGGCGTGGCGGGGGCGACGCGATGTTTTGGGGACGGCAACGCGCGTGATGTGGCGATTCTGGGGCGGCGACACGGGCGTGGTTTCGGCCCGGGGGTGTTCCGGGGGCGTGGCCGCGGCCTCCGGACCAGCCCCCGGGACCAGAACACGGAGCGGAGCTGCCGGCCGGCGTGCGCAAAGTTAGGGGGGCGTTTAGATAGGGCCGGGGGGGTGGGTTATGTAGGGGAAGGGAGGGGAAGGTGGGGGGAGGGCGAAGGAAAGTTCCCTCCGAGGCCTCTCCGAAATCAGAGCGGCCTCGGAGGGAACAGGCACGCAGGTTGCACAAATGTGCACCCCCTTGCGCACGCCGACCCCGGATTTTATAAGATACGCGTGGCTACGCGCGTATCTTATAAAATCCAGCGTACTTTTGTTCGCGAACAAAAGTACGCGATCGCACAATTTTTAAAAATCTACCCCAGAGTCTGCAAAACCTGCTGAAATGATCAGGTGGCAGGTTTAAGATGAACAGAAAAGTAATGACGTCTTCACACAACGCTGAGCTGGCATTTGGAACAAACATCTCGCCCGTTGTAACGGGCACAATGGCTTGTCCTAAGTATATTTGAGTCAGACATTTGCAATCCAAACCTAGATCTGAAGCGAGTCACAGAAACTTTTTCTATTACTGACTTTTGGTAGCAAAGCAGTGGCACAGTCTGGCCCACAGTAAGATCCAAATAAGCTGCATAAACCTACACATGCATATTATAAGTAACCCTCTCTATATCCCTAAACACCAGTTGGTACATTTAGGGGTGAATTTTTTAAAAGCACTGCTCGCATACACGAGTATGTGCCGCACATGAACTCTGCATATTTTAAAAACCTCAAATTGTGTGTTTATACACATGTGAGAGCTAAAAAAAGGATGGAGTTGCATGTCAGAGGCATTCCGGGGTGGGGAGTCACACGTTTTGCACGTAAATCTGCATTTTAAATCTGGTGACCGCAGCACGCAGCGAGCTCTTAGCCGTGCATGTTTGCTTCTGCTCTTGATGAAGTGTGAGTCTGCATAAATATCTGTTTACGCCTAAATAGACTGGATGAGGGGTCTGGAACAACTGGGGGGAAATGCAGGCTGAAGAACCAGAAGGTACTGAATGACCTCTACACAGATTGGGCAAACTGGTGGACTAATTGGTAAAATTGGGAATGGCATTCATGCGAGTATGTTTTAAAATCCACTTACCTGCGCACATTAAAGCCAACAAAGATCTAAAGAAGATACACGAAGTACGTTTGCTCAATTAACCACTTAAAATTAGGAGCAGACGTGCAGTAGGCATGTTTTGAATGATACATGTATAACTGTGTATATGATTTAAAATTCCAACATACGTGCGCTCATGCGTCCATACGCACATGTATGGGTGTCTGCACTCTTGTTTTAAAGTTACCGTCTAATAGTACAAATAAATGCAACATTCAGCTAATAAAAGTAGATTACACTACATGGAGGGAGCACTGGATGGCCGGCACCATCTTTAAAAATAGCGCAGGCCATCCAGTGTTCCTACCATGTGACAGGGGCTGGCCAATGGCACGGATACCCTGTCACATGGTAAGGGCAAAGGGCCTTCGGCGCCATTTTGATTAGTGGCAGCCGACGGCCCGGGAGCGGGAGATCGCTCCCGGGACCCCCACTGGACCACCAGATACCTGTAAAATGTTTTTGGGGGGGTCGGGGGGTGGGGGAAGCAAAGGGATTAGTTTTAAAGGGTCGGGGTGGGTTTAGGGGTTATTTTTGTGTGCTGTTTTTCCTGCCCTCCCCCAAAATGATGAGAACCCCCACGATCAATATCGTGAGGTTTTCCTATCGTTTTGGGGGAGCCCCTGATTTCTGACGATTTTGAAAATATCGACGATATTTTCAATCGTCCAAAGCCCGATTCACATCCCTAATATGCAGTCATTAGGGGAAAAGCACAGGACAGCTTCTATGGCCAAGTGCAAAATCAAAAACGCATTCAAGCAGCATTGTCTGAATTATCAAGAAAACTGCTCACCTTGTAAAAATGTTGCTAGCAGTAATTTTGTTATGGGTTTGACAGTTTGTTTTTTATTGTAAATATTACTATCCTAATATAAGGCTTGGGGGCAACCTGCATGCAGCGGCAGTTACTACCCTTAACAGAAAAATGGGGGTAATCTGCATGGAGTGGCAGTTACTATCCTTAACAGAACACATGAGGTTAACCTGCATGGAGTGGCTATTACTACCCTTAACAGAAACATGGGGTAATCTGCACGGAACGGCAGTTACTATCCTTAACAGAACACATGAGGTTAACCTGCATGGAGTGGCAGTTTCTACCTTAAGAAACTTGCTGGCAGACTGAATGGATGATTTGGTCTTTTTCTGCCGCCATTACTATGATACTATGTGTGTCTTTTCCTGATGCGAGATATTTACGCATTGGTACTTGTGTGCGCTTATAAAATCGGGTGAACACACACGTGCTAGATGCGCACCTATCTCCCTATTTTGGCGTGCGTCCAGCTTTTATAATTCACCTCTAAACATATAAATCCTTTTGAAAATTGTCCCCTATATGAAGGCATACAGGTGTACATAGAGCATGAGTACCATAATCCCGAGTCAATTGTTTCAAGCGAAAGAGGTCAGTTCAGTATTAACAAGATAAAAAGGATATCTTGATTTTGAACATGAGGATGTCATTTTGAGCCACAGACAGTTCGCAGAATGATTTCCTCTTAGAAAAATAAAGAAGAAAGCAAAGACATTATAAAGCAGTTTCCAAATCATTTCTATATTTTAAGCAAGTTGACAGGTATTTGTCAGGCCTGTGGTATTTGAGAATCTAAGGAACTTTAAATGGACTTTATATCATTTACAAGATAAAAGTAAGTAACATAGTAACTTAGTAATGATGGCCGAAAAAGACCAAAAGATCCATCCAGTCTGCCCACAAGTTTCTTATGGTAGTAACTGCCGCTCCTTGTTATATAAAACAAAGGTTGGGGTTCTTAATGGGGTGCAGGAGGAAGTATAAATTACTAGGGATCCCTGGTGACGAGCACTTGTTTTAAACCACTTCAGCTCACTTGCCATAATCAAACGGGGACGTAGAAATCCTGCTTATTCTTGTCTTCGATGTAATGGTGGTTTATTGTATTTCATTTGTTCTAAATCATGTTGGGTTCTTCTGCAGCTCAAGAAGGGAGGTATGTAAGCATAAAATAGCATGACGTATAACATGGCTCCCAAAGCAAAGATGAAAACGGCAAGGTGGCTTGTTTACAACTGAACCGTCTCGTTATCCTTCTTCTGTCTGTCAGCAATGAGGAAAGTTACTTCAGAAAGAAAATCATTCCTTTTCTCTAACAAGACTTCCACTTCTTGGCGACCTGTTTGGTCCTTCCTACGCCAGAATTATTACAGGTTGTTCAGGTAGTTTGCATGCCAGGTATAAGATATTTGCTGGTTCTGAGTTCGATAAGGCTAATACTTGATGCAGTTTATTTCAAAAACAGTTCACACTAAGGGCTTAGCCAGTTTGTTTTTCTTTTTTGTGGGGGCCCAGGATTAACATGGGTGGGTATGGGTGGATTGGCCTTTCAGGGATTTGAGCATGCCTCGGTGGGCTGGTCAGGCCAGACATGTGATGCAGTGACCCCCATGCCTGCGGAGCCACTGCGATCAACACTAGCTCTGTGGCAACCTTTTTTTTTTTTTTTTTTTTTTTTTTAACAGCGAGAGCCTCCCTGTGGCTGTCACTTACTTTTGCCAATTTGTTCCCATAGAGGCGGTAATGGGCCTGTATTCCTGGCTCAAAACCCCACTCCCATCACTGTGATAGCATCAGGGAAACACTCCCACTGCTCCGTTCTGCTGGCGGGAGGCAGCCACAGACTTTCCCTCGCTGCCTTACCTCAGGCCGAATGCTTCCCAGTTCCCTCTACTTACCTGTGCTGCCAGCCCACCTCATCCTCCGGCCGAGGCAAAAAAAAAAAAGAAAGCATCAGGGCCTTACAGCCTGTAGACCTCTCCACACTGAAAGGGCTGCCTTCTCACTTGAAAGCCCACTTAGACCCTACTGTCCTGGGGCCCAAACTGGATTCCTGCTGACTATCAATGTAAGTGGTGGAGGGGGAGAAGAGTGAGGATGTGTGTGAGTTCAATAGAGCATGTGATTGCATCAGGATGCATGTGTGTGTGAACATGAATGACACTGTGTGAGTTTGTTGGGGAGTGTATGTTTGTGCGTGCTCATCACAAAGCATGTGGGTGCATCAGGGTGCATGCGTGTGTGAACATGACAGACTGTGAGTACATTGGGGAGTGTGTGATCCTGACAGCGTGTTAGTGCGAGCATGACTGAGACTGTGTAAGTACATTGGAGAGCATGTGTGTGTATGTGTGCATGACAGCATGTGACTGTATCGAGTGTGTGTGAGCATGACAGCGAGTTAGTGTGAGCATGACTGAGACTGTGTAAGTGCATTGGGGAGCGTGTGTGTGTGTGGGTGTGTGAGTATAATAGAGTGTATGTGAGGGAGAAAGTAAATGAAACAGCATGTGTATGATAGCATTGTGAGACAGCATGTGAATGTACCAGTGAATGTGTGTGTGTGAAAGGGAGAGTAAATGACTGTGTGAGTGAGCATGTGAACGAGTGTGTGTGTGTGTGTGATAATGAATGTGTGTGTTAGAGTGTGTGTATATAAGAGAGAAAGGAGAAAGTATATGTATACCCCCCTGCCCCCAACTACTTCATGACAATCTTAGGTTGACTGAAATCAAACGTTCCCAGGTATAGAGAGGGGAGATTTTTTTTAAATTCTTATTAGTTTAATTATTGGGTGGTGATTGGTGTGTCTGCTGTTTTGAAATATTTCATTGGTGATTCGGAAATTTTAAAAAATGTGGGTTTTAATTATTGGATGTTTTATTAACCAGCTGTTTTCAAATATTTTTTATTTTTATCAGTATGGTTTTACTATTCTGATTGATTTATATTTCTTGATTTTATTGTTTGATGTTTAATGAAGCATGATAATGTTTCTGGTTTTCCATTGTTGCATTATACAGGGTGGCCCATGGAAAAGTAACCCGCCTCCATTGCACTGGTATTGGAGGCGGGCTACTTTTCCATGGGCCACCCTGTATAATATGGCTTGTTGAGGTTTCCAGTTCAGTTTTTGTCTGTGGATTTCTATATACTTTATAGTCTCTTCTGTATTTAGTAAGAGTTTGTCTGTATTCTGCACATGTAACCAAAATATTCTGTTAGCTTGTGGTTTTCTTTGTAGGGATCTATAGCAACCTGTCTTGATCTGTTTTCCTAATAGGAGATGTATTGGTGTTTTAGGACCTGGTGTAATATTCACAGTGTTGCCTTTTGTTACATAGGGTCTGATCCCCGGACTTTGCCCCTATCATGCGACAGGGGCAAGGTCAGGTTAATATCATTTTGAAAAATGGCGTCAACAGGCTTGGAGTTAGGGGGGTGTTCTAGGTCCCCACTGACTACCAGTGACATCATTTAGAGGTATGGGATGGTTCGCCTCCCCCCTCTTCTGACCACCAGGGTAATTTGTTTTGGGTGGGGTGGAGGGGAACAATGAGACTCCAGGGATATAACAATATTTGGATGGGGATTAAGGGGGGGCCCTAAGCCAGAGGGGGCTATTTTATGAATTTAGGGGGAGAGAGAGGAAGGGAGCAGGCTGTTGCTGCATGTTTTCCCTAATTATTCTTTGATCTTTTGGGGGCCAGAGCCATCTCAGTAGGCAGCAGCAGAAGGGTGGGTGGGGGGATCTCCAAAGACCCCAGTATGGTTTTTTACTATTTTGGGGGAGGGGGATTTTCAGGTACCTTGTTCCTTTAATTTTCCCACAGGACCATCAGGGATCTGTAGCAGCGTCCCAATGCTTCCTTGGGAAAATATCTACAACTCCCAGCAAGTAGCTATTTATGCTACTATAGGAGGCCCACCTAGTAACTTGAGGGGAGGTTTAGGTAGTAGTGCAGGGGTTAGGGGCCACTTTGACATGCAGAGTGAGACGTACGAACAGAGCAGTACAGTCTTGTGAAGATTTGATGTCCTTCGGAGTGAGGAAACTCACACAGAGGTGAGATTTGTACAATGTTCTCTCAACCTAGCTTGATGTTACCCAGGTAGAGAGTCCATCAAGCTAGGTTGAGAGAACATTGTACAAATCTCATCGTTGTGTGCGTTTCCTCACTCCAAAGGACATCAAATCTTTTGCTGCATGCGCTTCTCTATAGCCTTTATGTGCATATCTTGCATGAGAGAGAGAGAAAGCTCTGTATAGGGTCAGTCTAATACTCCTTATATAGGTACCACGGTAGAGGGGCACTTTGAACTGGGGTGAGTTTTCGGGAGGTGGGTTGGGGTTGGAGGGTTGTGTTACAGACACATTCAGAGGTATTCACATCAGTAAAGAATTGTAGTCCTTAAAAGTGATGAAAATTCTGACACGAGGAGTTAATTTGTACACTGCAGTACTAGCTGCAGTGTCTCCAAATCTACTCCTTTTCATCACTTATAAGGACTTCCTGACTTCTTAAAATTTGCGTTGCTCGCATATACACATATATCACTGTTTTTGTGCGAGCAATGCTTTTAAAATCTAGGACTGAGACCATTTGGAAGCACAGTCTGTAGATTGTCGTCAGGCAATTACAGGGTTATCGATAAATTTTCAAAATTAAGTTTCCATTCAATTGCATTACACCTTTTATTGTACATCTAAAGGTGTTGTATATTTCATTCAATGTCCTTGGTTACTTCTTTATGTGGGGAAGACTCTGCACACGTTCTGACAAAGACTGACTGAACACCGGAGTTGTGTAAACAATGAACGGGTTGAAGCATCAATAGTTGCATATTGTTTAGAATTATGGCATTCTGCTGATTCTTTAAAATGGGGATCTTGGACATTGTTTTGCCATCAGTTTGTAGAGGAAACCTGCATGTCTGTTTATTACATCTGGAACAGAAATGAATTTTCAATCTAAAGATTATCGTTTCCAAATGGTCTCAGTCTTAATGTTGATTGGACAGCATTTCTTTGAAATTTGTTCAGTGGTGCCATTAGCTTTCAATGTTAGACGACATAGGGACATCAGTTGCATTATCGCTGTTGATAGGTTCTGATGCCATGCTTTATGTTTTTTGTTAAAAAGCTCCTTCACTCAACTGTTCTTTGTCAGTCTTTGCTGCAGGTCATCTGAGGAAGAATTATTTGAAAAACTGATGTCAGGACGTACTAAGGGGGGGGGGGGGAAGGGGGGCAGTCCACCCCAGGTGATAACAAGGGGAGGGGTGCTATAACTGTGGACCTGCGGTGGCGCAGAGAAGTAACGTACCATTTGGGCTCCTACTCCCCGCCAACAAAAGCGAGGTCCTGCAGGAGATGACGAGGCCCTGCGATGCCGCTGGCCTTTCCCTGGAGCCAGCGGCAGAAGAAGAGGCCCTGCTCTGCAGCCAGCTACCGAAGAAGGGGTCCAAAATATGTGGGAGAGAGCGAGTAATTGGCCCTGTGAGAGTGAATGCCTGTGTATGAGAGGGTGAGTGTGTATGAGTGGGTGCCTGTGTGTGTGTGAATGAGAGGGTGTGTGTGTGTTTGAGAGGGTGCCTCTGTGTGTGTGTGTGTGTGTGTGTGTGTGTGTGTGTGTGAATGAGAGGGTGTGTGTGTGCTTGAGAGGGTGCCTGTGTGTGTGTGTGAGGATGCCTGTATGTGTGTGTGTATATGAGGGTGCCTGTGTGGGTTTCTGTGAGAGAGTGTGCCTGTGCATGTGTGCCTGAATATACCGTATGTGTGTGAAAGGGGGTTAAAGTTTGTGCACTCTCCTCCAATCCAGGACACTCTCAGAGTGACTAGAAATCTAAAGTTCCCAGGTATGATGAGCGAAAGATTTTTTTTTATCCTTGTTAGTTTTAATTATTAAATGTGATATCTATTATTTTGAAATACTTTATTAGTGTTTGGTAATTCTATTCATCAGCTGTTTGATATATATATTTTTTTAGTATGGTTTTACTATTCTGATTGATTTATATTTCTTGATTGTATTGTTTTGAGGAATAGTGATGTTCTGCTTTTCCATTATTGCACTGCATACAGAATCTGCCTTTTTGTGGTTTCCAGTTCATTTTTTGTGTGCATGTATGTGTGTGTGTGTGTGTGTGAGAGAGAGAGGAAGCAAATGTGTGGGTGAGAGATAGGGAAGCATGTTTATTTTGTGAGAGAGACACAGAGGTAATATGTGTGTCTCTTTCACACACACACACACACACACACACACACATGCTTCCTCTATCTCTTTCTCATACACACACACACACACACACACTCCCTCTGTCTCTTACCAAGTGTGTATGTGTGTGTGTGTGAGAACAAATATGGAGAGCGGGAGATTTTTTAAATCCTTATTAGTTTTAATTATTGGGTGTTATTTGATGTGTCTGTTTTTGAAATATTTTATCGATGTTTAGGAAATTTTAAAATTATATATTGGGGGGAGGGGGGGGGACGACAAAGGAAGTATCTGCCCCGGGTGCGAAATACTTTAGGTACGCCACTGATCGGGACTTTGCTTTACTTCTTGATGAGTTTGGGGTTAAAATTGTTTGCCATTTCATTGGTGAAGCTAAGTATTCTCTTGAGTGACATTTCAGGCATCATCATTTGTATTTTTAAAGTTATGAAGTGAATTTAATTACTTTAAAAGTTTTAGAGAAAAAAGGAAATAAAAGACTTTGGGGCAAATAATGACATGGAGTGGAGTCTTCACTTTTAAAAGCTTTCAGTGAAGCTCCACGTTTGCTGCCTGTTTTAACAATTTTCTAAAATATGTTGTGGTTTGGTTTAATATATATTAAACTCTTTCCTACATGTATTATTGTTATTGTGTGCAGATTTTAGACACTAGATCCCATGTGTATTTGAAATGGCTGTTTTATTCTAATAACAGTTAAGATGATTGTCACTGTCATGTGCATTATTAGCTTTCTACGGTAAATGCGAATTTATTTTTTTTTTTTTTTACAAGTTCCATTTCTTCAACAATTAAAATGAGGCACGTCGTGTTCTGTTTGAAAAGATTGTGCACTTCTACTATTGATTGTTGTAAATTATCTTTAATCTGATATTTTTCTTATTTAGAAGAAAAGTCACTTCATTTTTTAACCCTTTGCATTCTATCTGCAACCAACACAGTGAAAAAATATAGCACCGTGCTTTCTACTTTTCGATCTGTCAACCATCGTTGCACCATTACCTACCAATACATATTAAATTATTAGGTGTCCCTTAGGCATATAGATAAAATATGTAATTACATCTTGCCAGCAGCAAGCCTAAGATCTGACATGCGTTTACAGGCTAATTAATAGTTCTACTAAATTCCAAGGAAAAAGGCATGAAAGGTACTATGTAGCTCTAACATCTGGCAGTGCTGCAGAGGTTTTTGTCATTGGGTCCTTAAGGCTTCCATGTGCCATCCTTGTCTTCACTAACTTTGCTTTCTCATTACAAACTAGAACAGAATTGGTTATGCAAAAGGACAGAGTACAACAATAACTTTTTTAGGAAGGTTGACCTTGACCTTGAGATGCAGTAGCAGTTTGATTCATAGGATGGCGCTTGACTACAGAAGTCTGCATGCTTCAAGCTAATTTTTTCGAAAGACTCATTATTTGGTTCTACCAAGTTCTTCAGCCTCTGATAATCTTTTCCAAAAAAAAGGATGATTCATCCAATTTAGCGTTATCGAACCATTTTTGCCTTTGTTTCCAAAAGGAATCTTGGCCTTTACAAGATTATGATGTCAGTCTGTCTGTGATGGGCTACCTTCCAGGCAGAGGGAGTGGGGAACCTCACAGAGAAAAGCATATCTACACTTGGTCTAATTGGCTTGGAGAAAGTGCCGGCTTCCTCCTAACCCCTCTAAAAAAAAAACAAACCCTTGGTAACAGGCTTCCTGGCCTATAGCATCTTTAGGGAGTCACACACTAGCTTAGTTATGTTAATGTGCTCATCACACTTTATTATGGGCAAACAAATTAAAGGCTTTGGACCACTGGCCCTTTAAAGCAGTCTTTTTCAAGAATCCCAGAACTTGAACAGGCAGTTGTCAATATCAAAGGCAGGATACTAAGCAGTACAGCCACAAGAACATAATGAAAGCAGAAATTCTGATTATTTATTTATATGGCCTCTTGCCTCAGTCTCAGCCCACATACCTTCAGAGACTATCAGAGCTACTGAATCAGGCCTAGGACAGGTTCCTGCTCTTTAGGGAAAGGTCCAAGGGCAAGAAGGAGGATAAAAGGAGCTCTTAAGGGTAAGAGGGGAGGAGGTTTTATTGTAACTGAGGCCAGCAACTGAAGCTGTACGAGCTTATTCATTGCCAGCTTAAAGGTCCTGCCAGCCACCAGCCTTCTTGAAAGACAACCAGCTAGTTGTCAATCCTAATCACTACGGGTTTGATATCTGGAACATCTCAGAAGCTGAGCTGGGTTGGATCTTGGCAATATTTGACTAGAAGAACTCCAAAAAACATTGGGTCTTGCAGGAAGTGATGTAATGACTTCCTGTGAGTCATTCTTCCTTCTAAGCCATTACTGTCACTATTATCAAAGATGCCATCTTTCCAGGGAGACAGTGAAACCAACACTCATATAACATTAAAGACTATATGATGCGTTTGATAATAATAGAAATGTTAAATTTGGTACTGTAGCTAATTTCCAAAAAGGATTTACAATTTAATTTGCTGCAACATTCACTAACAAAAAGAAGATAGAAAAAAAATCTACCTGATTTTTCAAATGTATACAGCTCTAGTTTAAGAAAACATTTTGGATGAAACTTCTACACAAATTTCTGAATTATAATATGGGGACCCCTTGGTTGCCCACTACATGGCCCTAGATCCCTACCTGGATAGGTAACAGCTTAGTGGGATATACCGGTCCTGTGCAGCACCTCCCCTTGAGGCTGGCTCTGAATGGTAGCTCTTTTGTTTACTTGGGGGGGGGGGGGGGGGAGGGAGCGGCTAGTGGCTTAGTCAGTGTGGTCTTTTGAGTTGAACTTCAAGGAATGAAGAGCTGTTTTGTTTTCTCTCTTGCTGAGTTAGGCCCACTAACCTAACTTGGTGTTTTATTTCAGAGGAGATTCCTTATTAGTGCCCTCCCTTCCTAAGAGGTTCTGCCTCACATTTGGAAGAGAGGCTTGGTGAACCTTTTAACTATTTAGTTTTGTTGACTGAGTTGAAACCTTGGTCCCTTTGGTGAGGGACAAGCCCCAAATTCAGAGGTCAGGAGCTGAAGACCTGTTAGTCTCATCCTCTCTTATGGAGAAGCAACAGTGACAATATTCACCTCAGAGGAGATTTTTGGACTTTTGAAGTGTTTTATCTCCTTTAGGTTGGTGAGGTGCCTGGTTCTTGTTCTCAGTTATCGGACCTTTCCTCCAGGGAGGTCACATCAGGAGGTTGGGAGAAAAGAAGGAAAAGGTCTAGCATCCCCCTCTCCCCCACCCAACACACTGGATCTCCACCTTTGGGACACAGGACACAGGTTGGGGAAACGAAAGAAGTGAACATTTGGATCTAAGGTAGGATTTTTTTTTTCATGATTTGTGGATCCCCTCACACAAAGCAGTTCCTTGCATGTCTGGGGCAACTCATACACTCAGCACAGGAGTGGCTAGTTGAAATCCCAGAGTTTGAGGTAAAGGAAAACTACAAAGAGGAAGAAGATACAAAGATACACTTCCCTGAGGAAACGAGCATTATCCACCGCAGGCCCCCCACTTTGGAACCGGATGCCACCGGACCTCCGCCAAGAACCTTGCCTAGCAACTTTCAAAAAGAAGCTGAAGTCTTGGCTATTCACACAAGCCTTCCCCGATAGCTAACCTGATGAAGCGACAGTTGAAATCCATACGGCTGTACATACTCTTTCTGATTGCTTTCCTCGCTTTTCAGTTTATCTTGTTTTGATTGTTTTGCAGTTAACCTTGTTATGATTGTTTCCTGAAAAAATTTTCCTCAACTTGTTTCAATGAATTTCCCGCCACTGTGGCGACAGTTCAGTTCCATGTAAACCGGTGCGATATGTATTGTATACAGGAGCATCGGTATATTAAAAATTAAAAATAAATAAATAAATAAATAAATAAGATACAAAGTTCCAAATGTAACTTCCCAGCAAAAGCACAGATTTTAAATAAGACAGCATACAACTTGATTGGACATTAATTTAATTTGAAGAATGTGTTAAAGTTATTTTGAACATCCCATCTGTGTCCAGCGTGTTTGTCTCTGCAGCACATCACAGACATCAAAAGAGACAGCCAGTAAGGTACACACACTTAAGGAAGAAATCCACCACCTGGGCCAAGATCTGCCTTCACCTCCATAGAAAGTGTTGTGCATCCCGGCCACATAGGTGCCGCGACAGGACCTGATCACCTCACACTGCCCTCCACAAGTGCTGGTCTGGCTGCTGCTGCCAATCCCCAACGTCCCCGTCGCTCACCACGGCTTTCCTCAGCATCCACGTCCCTGCAGGACTCGCAGTGGAGCTCCCGATAGGGCTCCACCTCTTCGGCCGCCTCAGCTTCTGCCCCTAGGCCCGCGCGTGGCCGATGTTCAATCTTTTAAAGGGGCAAGCGCGGGAAAACCAAGAGAGGCGCGTTTGAATGACATCACCAGAGCACTGTATATAAGGCAGGGCTCAAACCCCTGATCCCTGCCTTGGCAATCGGGTCGACACCGTTGGTGTGCTAGTTTGCCTTTGTGTTCCGAGTGTTCTCCTGTTCCAGAGTCTCCTGTTCCAGCGTCTCCGAGTTCCTGTGTCTTCCGTTCCCAGTGGCTCCATGTATTCCTGTATCCTTCTCAGGTAGTACCTCTTCAGACTGACCTTTGGTACTGACCTCTGCCTGCCTGACCATTCTCTTGCCTGCCACCCGGAACTAACCACTGCTTGCTTGACCACTCTCTTGCCTGTTGCCTGGAACTGACCACTGCCTACCTGACCATTCTCTTGTCTGCCGCCTGGAACCAACCCTCGCTTGCCTTGACTATGCCCAGACTGATTCTGTTATTGACCCCTGCTTTGACTGACTTCTTCTGGACTGATTCTCTGGCTCTGACTCTTGCGCTTCACTCGGACACTCTCTTCTGGCCTACTGTGACTATCAGACCAACCTGCTTGGAAACTAACCGCGGCTTCCATCTGACTAGACCCGCAGGCGCTGCCTGTCTCGCCCAGAGAACCTTCCTGAACTGTTGCCTCCCTGAGGTCTCCGGAGCTTCCAGTTCAGGTCTAGTCCATCCACTCTGCATCAGCCGCGCACCCTTGCTCGTGGTGGGCACACCACTCTGCTACATCTCTGGGAGACCACCAGAGGCCACCTAAGTCCAGCCGGTCCGGGTACCCAAGGACTCAACCTGCGGAAACCCCGGACTGTTATTGGTGAAGCTCCAGTTAGCCTCTGTCTCGTGTGCTCCACCTCCTGGTGGCAGGCGCTCTCTGGGTCCGACCAGAGGGCCGTACCAATCCTGCACCAGGCCAAGAGTCCACCTCCAGTGCAACAGAAAGAACCCAAACCTTGAGGACAAGTGAGAGGGGAGAGATTGGTATTGCAGATAGCCCCAGAGATACATTCTTTTGTGTGAACTTAGAAAGAGTACAAAGCCAAGTTAAGTGTAAAACATTGATAAGACAGGCAAAGAGAGAATTTGAAATGAATTTGGCCATAGAGGCAAAAACTCATAATAAAAACTTTTAAAAATATACCCAAAGCAAAAAACCTGTAAGGGAGTCGGTTGGACCATTAGATGACCGAGGGGTTACATTTTTATTATTTATTTTATTTATTTATTTAACATTTTTTATATACCGACATTCGTTAGTAACATCACATCGGTTTCCATAAAACATGAATGCAGCCAGAAAGGCTTTACAGTGAAACTGATATTGAACCGGGGAGGGAGATACAAAGGAAATAAGAGGCTAAAGGGGAGGGAGGGAAGAGGAAGGGGGGAGATAGAGGATGGTGGGAGAGGGGGGGTGTGTAAATACGGGGCAGGGAAGGGTGAAAAACAAAACAAGGGGGGGATTAAGGGAATTACAATATTCAAACTTAGAAATTATGTACAATCAGTAAATATGAGATACTCATATAGGGAGGGATATACAATATGAGATACTCAAGTAGGGTTATTACAAGATTATATACTAAGATAGCGATGTAATAATATGAGATACTAAAATAGAAAGGGGTAATTCAATAGTTAACTTCGAGATTATGTACAAAAATCGATATGAAATACAGATAAAGGGGAGGATATCTAAGCTATTGGAAAACAAGGGGGATCTGAGATGGGATTATAAATAACAATTTATAAAATAAGCAGGAAAGTTTAACTTTACAATTAGGTCATGTAGTTCAGAGCTTTGTATGGTGAGGTGTGATGTTGCGAATTTTCGGGGAGGTAAGAGGATGGTATCAGGGGTAGGCTTGCATGAACAACCAGGTTTTATGTTTTTGCCTAAATTTTTTGGACATGTTTCTTGGCGTAGATTGGTGGGCATGGAGTTCCAAAGTGCTGGTCCTGCTATGGATAGTGAGTGTTCCTTGGTAGAAGTGTAGCTGTAGGGCATCATTAAACCAGAGCATATTTGGGTTGTGGATGGCTTTATGTATGAGTGAGAGTGTCTTAAAGTGAATCCTGGAGGCGATGGGGAGCCAGTGGAGTTGTTTGAGAATAGGGGTAATATGTTCTTTTCTGCGGGTGCCAGTCAGTATGCGTGTCTTATTGTTTGTAAGGTTTTGGGTGGACCCTTGGACACTGTGGCAGCTGACCACGCCCACAGGGGGAAGTCCGTGAGGGGCCACAGGTCAGGCTCAGCTTTGGGACACACAACACAGAGTTATATCTTTTATTAGACAGATTTGAGAAGCCACCAAAGGTGGCAGTAGTGAGTAGAGATGAAGCCTGGCTGGGCTAGGGTTCCTCAGGATACTGGAACAGCGAATCCCTCTATGGATGTGCTGTAGTGGAGAAAACTGAGATAGTGAGTACAGTTGAGCATACACAGAGGTCTGGTATGGAGCCTCGTTGGTAAAGTTACTCACACAGCGGTTTCTCCCGAAAGGTGACACAGAAGCTGGATTAAAGGCAGGCTCTCGAGGAGCGAGTACCTGGTTCCAGGGAACAGCTCTGAGGAAATAAAGTTGGTAACTCACTGATGATGTAGGCACCGGTTTCTTCCAAGCAGAAGAGATAAGTTCAGGCAGCGAGTCAGGGAACATGGGCCCTCGAGGAACGAGTACCGGTTCCTGATAGCGACCTGAAAGAAATGAGAGAGGCCCCCGAGGAGCAGGTATCCCGTTAGGATAAAGTCCAAAAGTTGGAGAGGCAGAGTAGCTAGGTACAGAGAGCGAATCCCATCCATAAGGAGATCCCTTGCTAACTCGATTAGCTAGCAAAAAGTGTAGGCTTTTGTATCCGGGATGCGTGACGTGATCATAGGGGGACGCCTCTGAGGTTCACGCCAAAGAGAGAATAAGAAGCAGGATCATGTGGCACGCTCACCCTATGTTACCTGGACAACATGGCGGGATGCAGCATCCAAGTCGGACTGGGGACACCAGAGAGGATGGCAGGCAGACGCCACGACTGCCAGACGACCATCAACCGCGGGAGGAGTTGCAAAAAAGGTAAGGTGGGCGGAGTGGAGACGTTGGGCAGCGACAGTCGTAACAGTGTGCGGCAGCATTTTGTAATAGTTGTAATGGGGCAATAGAATTTTTGGGAAGACCTAAGAGTAGGGCATTCGAGTAGTCTAATTTAGACAGGATGAATGACTGTAGAACTGATCTGAAATCGTTGAGGTGGAGGATTGGCTTTAATTTTTTGAGTGTGTGCAGCTTGAAATAACATTCTCTTAGAGTGGAATTAATGAATTTTTGTTGGTTAAATTGGGTGTCTAGGGTAATGCCTAGGTCCTGTACGTTTTATGAGAAGGCTGGGAGGGATGGAGATGTGTTGGAAGAAGTGAGGTTGAGATTGAGGTGTTGGGGTGCAATGATCATGAGTTCTGTTTTGTTAGTATTTAGAGCTAGATTGAGTTGTGTGAGTAAGTTGTTGATGGAGGAGAGGGCGCTTTCCCATTTATTTAGAGCATTGGATAGGGTGTCTGTGATCGGAATGAGAATTTGCACATCATCGGTGTATATGAAGTGAGGGAGACTGAGATCTGAAAGAAGATGGCAGAGGGGCAAGAGGTAAATGTTGAAAAGTGAGGAGGAAAGGGAGAAGCCTTGCAGTACACCTCGTGTTATGCTGATTGCCTTGGATTCGCAATTTCCAATTTTGATTTTGCATTGTCTGTTGCTGATGTACGATTTGAATCAGAGGAGTGGGATCCCTGATATGCCAGTTTCTGAAAGCATGTCGATTAGAATGCTTTCGAATGTTGTTGAAGGCTGCAGAAATGTCTAGAAGAGCTAATATGTATGTTTGGGCCTTGTCCATGCCTCTGAGGATGTAGTCAGAAAAGGAGGTCAGGAGTGTTTCAGTACTGAAATGTTTACGGAAGCCATGTTGGGAGGAGAAAAGAAGTCGGTGCTCTACTAGATAGTTGGTTAGTTGTGTGTTGACAGTCTTTTCTAAGACTTTGGCTATGAAAGGTAAATTTGATATGGGCGATAGTTGGCCAGTTCTAAGGGGTCAAGTTTCAGTTTCTTTAGTATTGGTTTTACAATAGCTAGTTTAAGTGGGTTAGGTACAATTCCAAGGGTCACTGATTTATTGACAATGTCGGCTATGGGTTGGGATATAGTATTTGGGATGGATAAAAGGGCTTTGGTGGGGATTGTGTCTGACGGATGTGTGGAGGGTCTCATTTTCTTTAGCATAGATACAATTTCTATGGCAGAGGTGGTCTCAAAAGTGTTCATGTCAGCATTGGAGTTTTTTGGAGAGGCTTTGATGGGTGAAGCAGAAGTGGGAAAGCATGTAGTGAGGTTAGTTATCTTATTGCGGAAGAATTGAGCAAGTTCATCACATTTGGTTTTAGCTTCTTCGCAGGGTATGGGCTTTAGCGATGTTTTAGTTAGGTCTGAAACGAATGAGAAAAGGGCTTTGGGGTTGAATTGAAGGTTATGTATTCTTATGGCATAGAAGTCGCGTTTGGTTTTAAGAGTGTTCAATCGGTAGGAATGTAGGAGGGTTTTGTACTTTGCCAGTTGTGTTGGGGAGGGTTCTTTGCGCCATTTCTTTTCTTGTGTTCTAAGGTTGTGCTTCAGGGTTTTTAATTCAGGCGTGTACCATGGTTGTTTTGTGTTTAATGAGGGGTTTATTTCTTTTGTTATTAATGGGCATATCTTGTTGGCTGTGTTGTTGGTAATGTAATTCCATGAGATAAGGGCAGATTCGGGGTCCGTTAGGTCTAGTTTATTAAGATCATCAGAGAGGGCGTTTATTAGGTCATCTCTTGGATAAGGTTTTCTGAATTGGATTGTTGTTTTTGTGCTAGAGCGATTGGGGATGTTATTTATTTATTTATTTATTTATTTGTTCAGTTTTATATACTGTCATTCGGTAAAGCCATCATAACGGTTTACAAAATTTAAATTGTAACTCTTTTAACAATTGTGCAAAAGTATAACAATGTGCATATTTAGGAACAGTTTGCTTTGATGAGGAAGTGGAGGCTCTTAGTGAAGATAAGGCCATTGCAGAATGTTTAAATGAATTCTTTGCTTCCATGTTTACTAATGAGGATGTTGAGGAGATACCAGTTCCGGAAGATGGTTTTCAAGGGTGATGAGTTAGACGAACTGAACAAAATCACTGTGAACCGGGAAGATGTAGTAGGCCAGATTGACAAACTAAAGAGTAGCAAATCACCTGGACCAGATGGTATGCATCCCAGGGTACTGAAGGAATTCAAAAATGAAATTTCTGATCTATTAGTTAAAATTTGTAACCTATCATTAAAATCATCCATTGTACCTGAAGACTGGAGGGTGGCCAATGTAACTCCCATATTTAAAAAGGGCTCCAGGGGAGATCCGGGTAACTATAGACCAGTGACTCTGACTTCAGTGCCGGGAAAAATAGTGGAAACTATTCTAAAGATCAAAATCGTAGAGCATATAGAAAGACATAGTTTAATGGAACACAGTCATCAGGGATTTACCCAAGGGAAGTCCTGCCTAACAAATCTGCTTCATTTTTTTGGAGGGGTTAATAAACATATGGATAAAAGTGAACCCTTAGATATAGTATATTTGGATTTTCAAAAGGCATATAACAAAGTCCCTCATGAGAGGCTTCAAAGAAAGCTAAAAAGTCATGGGATAGGAGGCGATGTCCTTTCGTGGATTACAAACTAGTTAAAGATAGGAACAGAGAGTAGGATTAAATGGTCAATTTTCTCAGTGGAAAAGGGTAAACAGTGGAGTGCCTCAGGGATCTGTACTTGAACCTGTGCTTTTCAATATCTAACTAGATAAACGACGCTTGACCGACGTGCCGCAAATGCGCAGTAGAGAGCAGCTCTACTGCGCATGCACGTCGGTCTTAGGCAGCGTCAAAAAAAACCAAAAACATGGCGGTAGCCCGCTACGGCGGCAGCGGCCGCCGTAGCGGGCGGTAGCGGGCGGCGGCGGTGGTAGCGGGCGGCGGCGGTAGCGGGTGGCGGCGGTAGCGGGCGGCGGCGGCGGTAGCGGGCAGCGGGCGGCGGCGGCGGTAGCGGGCAGTAGCGAGGGAGGGAGGAGAGAGAGAGAGGGAGGGATGGACTGAGTGGGAGGGAGCGAGTGGGAGGGACGGAGAGAGAGAGTGGGAGGGAGTGACTGAGTGAGAGGGAGGGAGGGATTGAGTGAGGGGGAGGGACTGAGTGAGAGGGAGGGAGGGAGTGGGACAGAGTGAGTGGGACTGAGTGTGAGTGAGAGGGAGGGAGAGAGGGGGGAGGGAGTGAGTGAGACTGAGTGGGAGGGAGGGACTGAGTGAGAGGAGAGGGAGGGTGGGGAGGAGTGGGTGAGTGTGAGGGAGGGAGGTAGGGGGTGGTGAAGAGTGAGGAGAGAGAGAATGAGGGGGAGGTGAGAGACAGAGGGATGTAGCCCGTTTTAACGGGCTTAACGGCTTGTATATATATATATGATCTGGAAAGGAATACAACGAGTGAGGTTATCAAATTTGCAGACGATACAAAATTATTCAGAGTAATTAAATCACAAGCGGATTGTGATACATTACAGGAGGACCTTGCAAGACTGGAAGATTGGGCATCCAAATGGCAGATTAAATTTAATGTGGACAAGTGCAAGGTGTTACATATAGGGAAAAATAACCCTTGCTGTAGTTCATGATGTTAGGTTCCATATTAAGAACTACCACCCAGGTAAAAGATCTAGGCATCATAGTGGATAATACTTTAAAATTGTCGGCTCAGTGTGCTGCAGTGGAGTGCAATGGAGAAGGTACAGAGAAGGGCAACCAAAATGATAAAGGGGATGGAACAGCTCCCCTATCAGGAAAGGCTGAAGAGGTTAGGGCTGTTCAGCTTGGAGAAGGGACGGCTGAGGGGGGATATGATAGAGGTCTTTAAGATCATGAGAGGTCTTGAATAAGTAGATGTGAATCGGTTATTTACACTTTCGGATAATAGAAGGACTAGAGGGCATTCCATGAAGTTAGCAAGTAGCACTTTTATGACTAATCGGAGAAAATTCTTTTTCACTCAACGCACAATAAAGCTCTGGAATTTGTTGCCAGAGGATGTGGTTAGTGCAATAATGTAGCTGGGTTCAAAAAAGTTTTGGATAAGTTCTTGGAGGAGAAGTCCATTAACTGCTATTAATCAAGTTTACTTAGGGAATAGCCACTGCTATTAATTGCATCAGTAGCATGGGATCTTCTTGGTGTTTGGGTAATTGCCAGGTTCTTGTGGCCTGGTTTGGCCTCTGTTAGAAGCAGGATGCTGGGCTTGATGGACCCTTGGTCTGACCCAGCATTGCAATTTCTTATGTTCTTAATATTAATAGCAATATATTTGTTATTTTTCATTGACAGGGGATTTTTTTCTATTTGAGAATGACGCTTAGCAGTTACTGTTAATTATGCAGTAAAACGCAAACAGCAAGGTTTGAAGATTTCCGACAGCTGTTAGCACAGCATCAGTTCCCTATTAATTTTTTCCTTACCTCTATTATTTGTGTATAAAGCAACATTAAAGACTATTACTCAACTGTATGAGGAATTCTTTACTTTAGGTAACTTGGAAATGGAGAAAAAAAATAGTCATAACACCTCTGAAAGTCATTGAAATGCATTTTGCAAACAGCAGACATTTGATGAATAATTCTGCTGGTCAGCCAAGATGTGACTATATCAGACTGCCTACAGTTGGTGAGAAATTAACAATTCGTGTGGAAGACTCACGTTATCGCGTTTCATTCTTCATCTCATCCTTTCCGTCTGCTTTTGTCTCTTCTTCATCTTCTCCTGTGCCTCACTCTCTCCTCAATTCATTGTTTTTCCCCAGTTCTTGCTATCTGTCTTTCTCCCCCCACTTCCATTTCTTTCTCTCTTCTCTCTTTCTCTCTCTCTCTCTACAACATTTACTGATGTACGTGTCTCTTTCCCCCCCATTCTTGGTGCAGGATGTGTAACATTGTAAAATAATAGCATGGCAGATAAAGACCGGTTGACCCGTTGTAGTCTGCCCAGTTATTCTGGGTATGTCCCAGCTGTCGGGTGTAGAAGCAAAAAAAACACAGAATATAATGGCAGAAAACGTCCATTGGGCCCAATTGTATTCCAGCTACACTGGCATAGACCCCGGTTGATCTTTGGCTTTCCCATCGTTTCTTCATAACTGGAAATCCTCTGTGCTTGTCCTATAGGACTTCTTGAATTTCATTGCCATTCTGGTCTCCCCAACCCCCACCTCCAGTGAGAGTTCATTCCATGCTCGCACCATTCATTCCATGCTCGCACCACCCTTTCCATCCTTTACACAAATAAATATTTTCTGATGTTGCCCCTGAGTCTATACCCTAGCGGCCTCAGTGAAAGGTCTCTTGTTCTAGAGAGTTCTCTCTTCTGCAAAAGGCCTGCTGCTTGTGCGTGACTTGTACCCTGGAAGTATGAGGAAGGTCAGTAGTCAAAGCCCTTACCCTGGATGAGAGAGAATTTTACCCGCAGAAAATGGGGCTTTCAAAATTGCCCAGCCTGTCCGTGGGTAAAACTATGTGTGGGGGAGAACAACAGGCACACTTTTACCTGCAGACTGCAGAGGTAAGGAGACTGTAGGGGACCGAACAACACATGCAGTGTTAATTATACAAAACTGTCTGCTTTGTTTCATGCCGGAAAAGCACCCTAAAGTGCAAATTTCTGCAGGTAATTTTTCATTGGGTAATAATCGAAAAAAAAAGTACCTGTGTATGGTGCAAACCCCCATGGATAAAAACTACCCGAGAGGCCCAGTTTTGATTTTTTACCTTGAACGTCTCTATCATATCCCCTATCTGTCTTCTTCTCTAGTTTATGTATATTGAGGCATACTTTAAAGGTCCCAAAAGCTTCCTTACACCCTATTTCACACTTGCTATTATAAAGATTTGAATCCCATTTAAAGCAAAAAATTGTACCACAATGATTAAACCCTGCAAAAGAGCTAGATTGACTCAGCTCTTTAAATCATCTGATGATTTGCATGCATGACTAATGAAGAGCAAATCATGAGTGTTCACTGTTGGCAGTGTTGTGCGATTCCAAGCAGGAGATCTAATGGTTTCTATACATAAGCATCAATCTTTAGTGCATGGAGGTGGCAATTCTGACAACCATTAGAGGTTTATGGGATGCACTTAATGGTTTCAATACAATACTGTAGTGTCATGTTCACTCCTGAAGAAGAGTCAATTCATATCCACAAAACTAACAATTCTGGTTTGGAGAGATATGATTCAACAAGGGAGGAAGTGTAATTCAATACAGGCCCGAGATTTAAATTGTAAGTAAAGTCAACTGCTGTCCTCATTAGAACAGACCCAGAATGACAGAGGAATGGGACAAATTAAAAACTTGCATTTTGAAAGCTGACATATAGACAGGAGAAAGGAGAAAAATAAAAATCTTAATATAATCTAGAGTTTTGTATACCGCCTTTGTGGTCCAGCAAAGGACCACCCAATATATTTTACCATAAACAAAAAATAAGAAATAAGTAAATCAAATACATTATAAATATACATAATACATAATCAAATGCATTAAAGTTGAATCCATACAGTAAATACATAATCACATACAGTGGCTTGCAAAAGTATTTGACCCCCCTAAAAAATCAGCAGATTTGTGTGGATTACAAATGACACTTACACAGATTGTTCCAGACAGTATGTTTATTATAAGCCAGTATGCTGTTAAAGTCAATTTTCAAAGTCGCAATTCATTATTTCTCTGCATTTTTTGTAAAATACCATTAAAAACTGAAAAATGATGCTTGCATAAGTATTCAACCCCAGTGTTATGGAAGCTCCAAATTTACATAGATGAAAGATATTGCCCTAACAATCGGCTTACAATTGGCCTCTACCTGTGAATCATTAAAAAGGTCAGCTTTTCTGGGGGTTGAATACTTATGATCAAACACCTTCCTTCACTCAGTGAGGGGCTGAACAGTCACAATTTGGTTATTTTAAAAAAAACCTATATAACAAAATAACAAATATATCAATGTAGATCAGAATCCAAAAATTGTAGAGTACATTGCAATATTTCCATAATTTATATACTGTATCGTCTCCATATTTAAACCCCAACCACCAGTTCTCACAGAGGAAGTGGAGAAAACCTGAAAAATTACTCCCCATCTAGGAGGAAACTAACTATTAGATTCCCCCCCCCACCAGTCTTTCTTATTAACCTCTCAGAAAAAACATAATAGACCTCCCTGTTCGTCCTGGTCGCTCCCGATAGAAGGGAAATTACAGAAGAAGTTTGGCAAATGCCCTTAACAAAAAATATGTCTCCTAAAAATGTTGTAATGGCTTCAGACAAAGTTCCTAGCAATCAGATTGCAGTGAGTGTATTGAAGAAATGCTTCAAATTCCAGACATTTCAGAGGACAGAAAGACCCTTTGCTAATGTCACCAGTAAATGGCATCAGTACTGCACTTAATTACAGGCCTTAGTTAGTGCACATGAGGCTTGGCTGATAAAGGAAGCAGATCATTTTGACCTCTGCCACGCCAATAAATATGTGCCTGGTTACATGAAGTTCTCAAAAGATATTAAACCGGGACCGTTTGCAATCCCCTCATCTAATATCCCTCGATTTGGGACTATTTCAGTAATATTACCTCCTGGCTGTCCAGCTAATGTTTCTTTCATATTTCTTATATTTCAATTCCTTCTTTCCCTTCCTTGCATCATTGAAACTGCCATTGAATTGTTTGGGGTTTTTTGGGGGGGTTTTTAACTTGAAAAAAGTTTTGTTTCTTGTCATTGTATAGTGTTAGTTTATGTTTATATCATTTTGTTTTAGCACGGGTTCTAGTTTATAACCTGTGCACTTCAGTGAACTTTTAAATATAACGTGCACTAAAACGCTTTAGTACATAATGAAAGAGCAAACACAAAACAAAACAGGAAATAATGTCAGTGTTTTTGAGGTCATTTTAAAACAGTACATTCCTAATTAGGACCAACTGAAATTCCATTGTCTAAAAACGATGAACCAGATTTATGTCTGAGGAAAATTACAGCCAAAAGAGGCTCAAAGAGCCTGCAAAGTCAATCTGCTGCATTTGAAAACATCTGAAATAATGCAGCTGTTGCCCAGAGCTTACATTTTTCCTGCAACTTCTTGAAGGGAAAATAAAATGTGGTTAAGCTTAGTCAAAGAACTGTGGAAGTTTTGCCTTATTACACTTTGGACATATGTGTTAAGCTCAGGCTTGTGAACCCTTGGGCCGACGGGAGGATGGTATACCTTAGGAGGTGGATCCTTAGGTTCTCCCGTCGGGTGGCGAGGCAGAACAGAAGATATGACTGGCTGACCCTCGGCACTGGAGACTGAGGTGACCGTGGAGGCAGTCGAAGAGTCGTGACGTCGAAGAAGCCAACTGGGTCTTCACCACTGGAAGCCCACAATCCCCCCGGGAGGAGCCCGTAGGGACCCGGGCCGCTGGGACTTAGGTGAACCTTTGAGAGGTCAAGGAGTCGTGAGGTCGGTGCAAGGGCCAACTGGAGCTTCACCCCTGGAAGTCTGCAGTCCCCCCAGGAGGAGCCCGTAGGGACTCGAGCCGCTAGGACTTAGGTGGGCCCTTGGAGACGATGGTCCAGAAGAAGTCCAAGGTCGAGTGCCAGAGGGTCGTTGCTTACCAGTCCGGGGTCACACACCAAGGGATCGCCGCTTGCCAGTCCGAAGTCACACACCAGGAATCACCGCTAGCCAATCCGAAGTCAGGTACCAAAGAATCACTGAGACGAGACAGGAACCAGGAAGCAAGGGTCCGAAGAACAAGAAGACTCACCGAAGCAAGCAGACTCAAACAACGCTGACAGTGAACATTGCCAAGTCAAGGAATGAGCAGAGGAAGTCTCCTTTTATACTTCCTCTGGTCCGGTGCATAGGAAACAGCTGTAGGCAATTAAAGGGATGAGGGCCCTTTAAATCTAGTAAGGAGACGCGGCCTCACACCTAAGATGGCAGTGGCCATCTTGGATTTCGGCCGCGGAGGAAAAGCTGCCTGATGCTGCGAGGGAGGAGCAGGGATGGCTCCCAACCCGGCGGCCACCCCGGAGACCCGCGCCAGCGCGGAAACGACAGGCACCAGAACTAGCAGCTTCCCCTGACGCTGCCGCGGCGGCCTGCCATTGGGGTTCAGGTAGGGGACCACGGCCGTGACTGTCCGCGGCCGCGGAACACAACATCATGCAGGAAACTGCAGGTTGCGATGCCTTCTTTTGGACCAAAATAAAAATCTATGCAAATACAAGCTTTGGAGACTGGATGACATCTGAGAAAGGGAAGTGTGCAGTCTGAAAAGTTCACGTTGAACAGCATGTTTAAATAATTCTTGCAGCGGTCCAAGAAAAGCTATAGCAAACCTCTGAAGAGTTCCATTCTGTGAGTGGAAGCAATAGACTAATTTCTCGGGCGCAGCAGAGAGGACTGAGGCTGAATTGCTCATACCTGCTCTTTCTGCTTTCTGACACACACACACACACACACACACACACACCCTTCCATTTAACCTCATATTCATTCCAGAGCTTAAAACTCAATTTTTAGCTAGAATCGCCCTATGGTGACCGAGCCCTAGTATTTTCAACACCTGTCATTGCAGCTAAGAACTGGCTTACCCCGCTTTGTGGCTGGTATAAAGCAAATCATGGAGACTGCTCCATTTTTTTAGACTTTTCAAAACTGGGGAAGAGGAAGAGGGCCTGGGAGGCATTCTTAAAGCTTATTCTCCATTAGCATAGAAACTCTTTGATGGAACAAATTTTGCTGCCTGTCTGCACTGGATTCTTACCAGTAAAGTAGGGGAAAAGAAGACATAAAGTTTAAGGTCAGAGTCTGATAAAACCCCTGAGGGTCACAGGCACAGTATCTGGTGCAGAAGGACGAAGGATGTAGAGGGTTCCAAACCATGAAATCCCCGTGGAACTTTCACAAGCAAGCAAGAGACCTGAGTCACAAAGGCTCCCCCCCCAGTCTGTGCCCTTATTGGTTAAAAGAGCCCGACAAAAATGTTGACTCTCAAAATTATTTTCTTGATTTTTCAAAGATTCTATAAAACAAAATTTAAAAACCCTTTAGTTCTGTGATCATTAGTGTACCATAATGAGGTAACTGCAATTTAATTTTACATTACCACTGTTACATGGAAATGTATTACAATATCAACTTTTATCCCTTGATATCTAACGATGACTTTCATAGGGTGCAGGGGATTAGTGGCCATCTTGGTCCTAACACCTAAAGAAGGGTCCTCTGTGTTTTTGAAAGCTAATATACTGCATCTTATTTTGTTGGCCTTATAAAAGAAATCACAACCTTAATGTTTCTCAAGGGTAAATTGTGAAATTCACCTGTAATGGTCAACTGCCCAGAAAATCATCCATTTTTCCTCTCCTGACCTAAATATGCCCAAAGGAACGTCTCTTTCTTCCATAGCTAAAAGTATGCTCGCTATGAAACATGCACATGCTTTTAGCTTCATTTGAAGAAAGCGGTTCTGAGTCACACTATTTCACCTAGGTAAATATGTATTTACCTGATAAATGCCTTTGAAAATTGCGCTCAATACATCAAAGACGATATTTCTTTTCACTACCATTTACCTTCTGGGGACAGCATTTTGAGATGGTCAATATTCTACCTGCAAATTCCACAAAGGAGCTCGAGCTGCACTCAGCAATATAAGTACATACAGGAAAAGTGAAGAATAAACTTGCAGGTCCGAAAGTTTGTCAACTTAATCATCAAATTTATTAATGTTTCTTATAATGGCAACTCCACTGAGTTTATAATAGCAATTCAATGGGTGCCCCGACATGGACCCCGTGTTTCGCCGTCAGGCTGCATCAGAAGGGACAGATGTCTTTATACCAGCATTCTGTAAACATGAATATATACATCAGAACCAAAATAGAGAGGGCAAGCCGACATAGTAACAAGAATACATTATCAACATACCTTATTAGTTGTAGTAAAAGTTTCCAGGGAGCGGGGTTCGTCTTTGGCTCTGCTGTGGTACCCATGCCTGGAATGGCCAGCGTCTTCAGAGTCAGAGACACGAGAGCTGGTAACTCGTCTTTGGAGAAGAATTGCAGCATGGTTCGGTATGGTTCCATCCCTGGAGGGATTTCCCCTTCCTCCAGGGAGTCAGTCTCATCCCCCGAGGTATCTGTATTGCCTGTAGGGAGGCTCTTGCTTAGGTGGGGCACATCTTGAGAGGTCCGAGAGGTGCTTGGAAGATCTTGTGCTTCTGGTGGAGACTGTGTCGCCGGCGGTACCAATTGCGCTTGGACAAAGGTTTGCAGCCCTTTGAAGAATTCCACCCAGGAAAAGGTCCCTGGGTCCATATTGAACCGTAGCTGGTTTATGGTGGAAGCCCCCGAGGTGCCTTCCTGTGTAGGTGCCGAGTTGGAGATACAAAGGTCCGGGGTACTATCGTTAGTGGATCCAGAACCCTCTACTGGCTGTGGGAGGCCTTGCTTAGGTTCCCCCTGAGCCTCTTCGCACTGCTGGCATAGAGCGGAGGCCACTTCAGGTTGAGCAGCTCTCAGGTGGCAGACTGGGCAGAGGGCTTGTCCCTTGGTCTTCTTGGAGGCGGTACCATGATTTGTGCGCATGAAGTGACTCAAAACTCGCCTGTGCGCGTTGGTATGCGCGCTGGGAGGCTTAGTTGTGCGATCTGGGTGCGCCGACAACGTGTGCGCGGGATGCGTGCGCAGGCTACCACTTTGTGTGCCTGGGCGAGATGTGCGTACTGCTGTGCGCACGGGCCTATTTGTGCGCTCGGGACGTTTATGCGGGCCGCTATATGCCCGGCACCGTTGTGCGCATCGCTGTGCGCACAAGTTGGTTGTGCACCCAGCTCACCACTGTGCGCACGGCTCAGTTGTGCGGACAATAAGGCGGTCAAGGGGGGGGAAATGGCGCCGATGACCACACAGGTAAGATGGTGACCCCCCCGGAGGGTCTCCACATGTGTGGACCCTCGCACCGGATTGGGGCCTAGCTCGGACGGAGCTGCTCAACCCGATTTCACAGACGCTGGAAGGGTTGATCTGTGTGGCTATTCGAACCTCGGAGACCAGAGACTTAAAAAGAGGTTTCTACCTTACCTGGCCTCGGCGTTTCCCAGTGTCGTGCCGGGTGGTCTCCGGCTGCGGGGGGAGAAGGAGTTACCTCTGCACCCACTGCCTCTAAGCCACACTGGGGGCTAAGTCCACGCCGGGAGCCAGCTACTGGACCGAGGCTTACCTCTGAGGGATTTCGGAAATCACCTCAGGAATTCTCGACTGGGGGAGGGACCCTTAGATATCACCGCAGGAGAGTGGGGCTCGTCTTTTTGAGGTAAATTTTCTTTCTTCTTTGTTTTAAAATTTCTTTAGGAGATGAGAAATACTGAAGAGCTAAGCTTCCTGCACTGGTATATGTAGGCTGATGTCAGCTTTGAAATCTGACTCCGTCTCCCAGCTGCTATCAGGAATACACTATACACATTGGTCCTGAGTCCATCTGGCTACACGCTAGGAAAAGATCAGCTTATGAAATGGGCAGAAGTGCATCTCCAGATGATCTCAGCCTCAGGAAAAGACAATGTAAGAGCATACTTTCTCAGCAGTGAGAGTCTGAACCCAGGAGAACAGGCCTTGTCAGACGAGGCGTTTCAACTGATTCTGGATCACTGGGGTCCCTCGTTCCTATACCTTCTGGCGAGTTCTCACAATGCGAAAGTTCTGTGATTCTTCAGTTGCAGGAGAGATCCGAAGTCATTGGGGATCAATGCCCTAGTGCAGGAGTGGCTGATTGCTGATTGCCTTTCCTCCATGGCCCATGTTGGATAGATTGATCTGAAGGATCAAGTGCCACAGAGAGATGGTGCTCTTGGTTGCTCCGGATTGGCCCAGGATTTGCGGCAGCTCCTGGGAGACTTTGCCCTTCGACTTCTGGCACAGAGGAACCTGCTACGTCAGGGTCTGGTTCTTCACGATATGGCCCTTGAGAGGGCTTGATTGCTGAAACATGGATACTCGGTGGCAGTGATTTCCACTTTGCTTAGGACTAGAAAGTTTTCCATTTCTTTGGCCTATGTGTGAGGATCGAGGTTCTCTTCCTCATTTGTCCAGGATGCTGCTCAATTTGGAATTTTTGCAGGATGGCTTGAATAAAGATTTGGCTCTTAATTCCTTAAAGTTACAAGTAGCGGCTGACTCCTGTTTCAGGGGTCAGGGGAATGGTGGTTTCTTCTTGGCTCATCCTGATGTGGACCGACAAAACAAGAGGGTAGGCTATCTAAAAAAGCCGTGAGGGTAACAAAATAGATTAGACGCCAAGGGTTTGTCCAATACAAAGCTTTATTGGGTGGAGACGTATTCTTTAAACAATGTGCCCGACTCAGGCCGAGTTTCACCCACAACCGGGGCTGCCTCAGGGGCTGTGTGCTGTGGAGTGGAGTGGAGACTGAACATACTTAATCTGAGCTCCTAATAAACATTTGACAAGATCGTCACTGATATACATTACACGATTTACAGTACACAGCCCTGGTTGCGGGCGAAACTCGGCCTGAGTCGGACACATGTTTAAAGAATATGTCTCCACCCAATAAAGCTTCGTGTTGGACAAACCCTTGGCATCTAACCTATTTTGTTACCCTCATCCTGATGTGGCCCATTTCCTGAAAGGAGTGAAACATCTTCATCCTCTCTTGTGGTTCCAAGAGCCTAAATTTGGTCTTGGATTTCTTAGCGAGTCCTACATTTAGATTAATGCATAGCTGGTCCTTGCGGTTACTGACCTTGAAAATGGTGTTTCTTTTGGCAATTTATTCACACAGAGAGTTTCTGAGCTGCAGACCTTGTCTTGCCGGGAGCCTTTCCTCCAGGTGACTCCAGGGGCGATACAGCTGCATACTGTTCCTTCATTTTTACCGAAGGTGGTCACTAAATTTCACTTGAATCAGTCCATCTCCCTGCAGTCTCTGGACAGAGAGAGAGATGTAGAGGAATATCAAGAGATTCGTCAAGAGGCATATCACCTGGTATCTGGAGGTTACTGAGACTTTATGGAAAACAGATCGCCTGTTTGTTTTTCACGGCAGTACTAAACAAGGAGAACTAGCCTCGCGGGCTACAATAGCCCACTGGATTAAGGAGGTAGTCACGGCAGCTTACATTGATGCTGTCAAGCCATTATCTAGTCAGGTTAGGGCTCATTCCACTAGGGCTCAGGCAGTGTCATGGGAAGAAGTTAGGTTGCTGTTTCACGTTGACATTTGCCGAGCAGCAACATGGTCCTTCTTTCACACCTTTTCCAGGTTTTATTGTCTAGATGTGCAGGCCCGGGAAGACGCAGCCTTTGCAGGTGGAGTTTTGACTGGACCGTGGGCAGCCTCCCGTCCTATTTGGGAGTAGCTTGGGTATATCCCATTTGTTCTGGATTACATTCTTCTCTGAGCTCAGTGTTGCCTGTTGGCCAAGTATTGAAATGATTATCTGTTTTTAATCCAAGTTTTTGCTAGTCTGTCCACAGTTGGCTTTTGAAGAGAACACTGGCAGGCTGATGTCACTGCAGGGGTAATATACTGTGAAGTCAGTTTGCTCCGTCTCCATCTTCAGGTAGAGGTGCATAACCCACTTGTTCTGGATTCATTTGACTGTCCTAAAGAAAAGGAAATTATCAGATAAGTAGTAATTTCTCATTCCACTTTCTTCAGGGTCCTACTTGTTCTGTGCCCATAGCAAAAACATCATTTAAAATCAAAGGCATTCTATTAATGATCCCAGCTTTATAGGGTCACTGACCTGTAACCCCAAATTTACCATAAGTGGATAAGTTAAATGACACAAACAAACTTCTATCTTAGTTTTCGTTCTTGTATATACTGTAAAGTCTTTGCTGCGTGCATGAGTGAAAGCATTCAAAAGTTCCCTCAATACATCTCCCATGAAAGATCAGCCTAAACAAAGAGAGATGAAGTGTTTGTTCAGCTAAGATGCAGTGCAAGTGTTGCTCTTTTCTGAAAAGACTTTTGTTTCAGACAAAAAAAAAAGGCAGTTTGCAATTTTCCATCAGGGTCTATGGAACTGCAATCATACAGCTGTCAAAGGTACTTAGCTGCTCTAATAATGTATGTGAAACACAGTGGGAGTAAGGATTCCGGGTTCCGTTAAGGGTGTTGAGGAATGCATAGAATGGGAAGTGCACATGGGGGCAGTGTGGCACTCCAGGTCAATGGGTTCCTTACTGCATTCTTTGCACTCCTGTAAATGCTTCACTTCATCCCTCAGACATAGGTGATGAACTGTTCCACGGTATGCAGGATCCATAAGAACATAAGTGGTGCCATGCTGGGTCAGACCCAGCATCCCGATCTATTTCTTGTATCTCACCCCCAGACATTAGCGCTGGCTTTCCCAAGTCTACCTGGCTAATAACTGTTTCTGGACTTTTCCTTCAGGAACTTGTCCAGTCCTCTTTTGAATCCCACTATCGGGCCGATACAGTAAGGACGCGTAAGAAACAGTGCGGCAGTGCTGGGCGCTCGCTCCTTTGCCGCACGCATATTTTGGTTCACATACCGCTCGATTCAGTATTCAAATTAGACACAAATCCAAGCGGCATCCAAAGCGCGTCAATGAAGCGGTAGGCGTTTGCAATCCATTGTACTGTATAGAGGGGTATGCAGTGCCTATACAGTATCCAGGGTGCGCTGGTACCTGTCCTTTGAAATGTCATTACAAATGTCATTTGAAATGTCATTCCACCAGATAAGTGGATGGTTCTTTTCTACAGACCCCGCTGCCTTGAGCACCCAGCCGGACATCCAAGCCGCGACCTTGGACGTCCGGCCGGGCGCTCAAGGCAGCGGTGCCTCCGATCATGGACGCCCGGATACAGGCGGGAAGGTCCATGAACGGACGCTGCGACCTTGGACATCCGAGGTCGCAGCTTCCGTTCATGGACCTTCCCGCCTGTAGGCACCGCTGCCTTGAGCGACTAGCCAGATGTCCAAGCCGTGACCTTGTACGTCCGGCCGGGCGCTCAAGGCAGCGGTGCATCCGATCCTGGACGCCCGGATACAGGCGGGAAGGTCCATGAACGGACGCCGCGACCTTGGACGTCCGAGGTCGCAGCTTCCGTCATGGACCTTCCCGCCTGTAGGCACCGCTGCCTTGAGCGCCTGGCCAGATGTCCAAGCCGTGACCTTGGACATCCGGCCGGGCGCTCAAGGCAGCGGACATCCAAGTCGCTGTAGGCACCGCTGCCTTGAGCGCCCGACCTCGGATGTCCAAGCTGTGACCTTGCCGAGCATTTCGAGCATTTCTCAACCACTGTCCAGTACAAAGCTGACTGAACACCACACTAATGCCAGGGACAGGGTAGGCGGTAAATATTCAGGTTAAAGACGCGGTAAATGAGCTGGTTAACAGGGCAATAATTTGGGCGCACGTTACTGTATCGGAGGGAATAGCTAATCCTATCATTAACATGTCATATACATGCGGCGGGTGGAAAGGGATACGCATCCTTTTCGGCAAGCAGTAAGGACACGTAAAAGCCGATTCTGAATCGCGGGTACGCCTTGCGCGTCCAAAACGTGAGTCCAAAGCGGATTAAAAACCAGGTAACCACGGCCGCACTTTACTGTATTGGCCCGTATGTTAGCTGCCTTGACCACGTTCTCTGGCAACAGATTCCATAACTTTATAGCGTGTTGAGTGAAAAAAATACTTCCTAGTTTTACATCTGCCGGTTGCTAGTTTCATGGAGTGCCTCTCAGTTCCTAGTGTTATTTGAAAGCATAAATAGTAATACCCATTCTCTATTTACCCATTCCACCCTACTTGCGATTCTATAAATCTCAATCATATCCCCTCTCAGTCTGTTTTCCAAGCTAAAGAACCCTAATCTGTTTAGCCTTTCTCCATGAGGGAGCTTTTCCATTCCCCTTTATCATTTTTGTTGCCTTTCTCTGTACTCATTCTACCTCAGCTATGTCTTTGTTGAGATGGGGCGAGCAGAATTGCAAACAATAAAGATGTGGTCACACAACAGATCTATACAAAGGCATTATGATATTCTCAGTTTTATTCTCCATTCCTTTCCAAATAATTCCTAACATTCTATTTGCCTTTTTGACCACTGCCGCACACTGAACTGAAGATTTCAAGGTCTTTCTCCCGGGTGGTGACTCCTTACATGGAACCCAGCATTGTGAATCTGTAGATGGGATTATTTTCCCCTACATGCATCACTTTGCACTTGCCCATGTTAAACTGCATCCGCCATTTAGATGCCTGGTCTCCTGGTCCCACAAGGTCCTACTTCAGTTCTTCATGATCTGCTACCGCTTTATTCCTAGGTGGAATATCGAGTGGTAACGCCTCTGCCAGTGAGCTGACTTGAAATCAGTCACTGAAAGCAAGAGACCAGTATGCTCAGCTTTTGTCACGTAGTATGCCACCAGTTAAAATGCAAGGTGCATCAGCTAAGCAGCCTCTGAACTCCTTTTCCAGACTGCTTCAATTCAATCCATTGCAGAAGCAAGAGTCAGGCATAGTCGCTTCCTAGCAAGACTGCACTGTGGAGAGGAAAATGGGGGCAATGCCTCAGGCACTGCGGGATGCCATGTGGATTAAATGTTTCGGCCAGCTCACTGTTACGTAATGGCCGAGGTGAAGGAGGCAGAATCCGGAGAGCATGTGGGTGAGCCAAGGGCCGTCCCTGAGCCACAGAGAATAAGTCTGACGAGCAAATGCAGTGCCGGGGCCCAGCCTGAGGGAGGCGAAATTTGCGAAGTCCATCCTTGGGTAAAAAAAACAAGGAGGTGAAAGCAAAGGAAAGAGGGTTCAAAGAACAGGAGTGTAAACCGCCTTAGGATGGAGCCCCCCCCCGTGAACACGAGTGTCCTAGGCAGAGAGAGGAGGTGTGATGGGAGGTAGGGACTGGCAGTATTCCTCTTTCCAGCCAGGCTTTGTGTGGCCAAATAAAGTGACCCACCCAGTCTATCTCCTGGGGTGGCGGGGGCAGGAGAAAGCAGGGTTAAAAAAAAATTAGGAAATCTCCTGTGAAGGGGAGAGGGGGGCTGAACAGTGAAGGGGAGAGGGGGGCTGAACAGTGAGAGTTTTAACAGTTTTATTATACTAAGACTGAAAGCAAGAGACCAGTAAGGACGCGTAAGAAACAGTGCGGCAGTGCTGGGTGCCCGCTCCTTTGCCGCACGCATATTTTGGTTCACATACCGCTCGATTCAGTATTCAAATTAGACGCAAATCCAAGCGGCGTCCAAAGCACGTCAATGAAGCAGCAGGCGCTCGCAATCCATTGTACTGTATAGAGCCCCAATCTCTTCAGCCTATCCTCATAGGGAAGCTGTTCCATCCCCTTTATCAATCACTGTCCGGTACAAAGCTGACTGAACACCACACTAATGCCAGGGACAGGGTAGGCGATAAATATTCAGGTTAAAGACGCGGTAAATGAGCTGGTTAACAGGGCAATAATTTGGGCGCACGTTACTGTATCGGAGGGAATAGCTAATCCGATCATTAACATGTCATATACATGCGGCGGGCGGAAAGGGATACGCGTCCTTTTCGGCAAGCGGTAAGGACGCGTAAAAGCCGATTCTGAATCGCGGGTACGCCTTGCGCGTCCAAAACGTGAGTCCAAAGCGGGTTAAAAACCGGGTAACCACGGCCGCACTTTACTGTATTGGCCCGTATGTTAGCTGCCTTGACCACGTTCTCTGGCAACAGATTCCATAACTTTATAGCGTGTTGAGTGAAAAAAATTGGGGCTGTTCAGCTTGGAGAAGAGACGGCTGAGGAGGGATATGATAGAGGTCTTTAAGATCATGAGAGGTCTTGAATGAGTAGATGTGACTCGGTTATTTTTACTTTCGAATAATAAAAGGACTAGGGGGCATTCCATGAAGTTAGCAAGTAGCACATTTAAGACTAATCGGAGAAAATCTTTTTTCACTCAACGCACAATAAAGCTCTGGAATTTGTTGCCAGAGGATGTGGTTGGTGCAGTTAGTGTAGCTGGGTTCAAAAAAGGTTTGGATAAGTTCTTGGAGGAGAAGTCCATTAATGGCTATTAATCAATTTTACTTAGGGAATAGCCACTGCTATTAATTGCATTAGTAGCATGGGATCTCTTCTTAGTGTTTGGGTAATTGCCAGGTTCTTGTGGCCTGGTTTTGGCCTCTGTTGGAAACAGGATGCTGGGCTTGATGGACCCTTGGTCTGACCCAGCATGGCAATTTCTTATGTTCTTATGTTCTTAAGACAAATGGAATAAATAAACAAAATTTAAAAAACAATAGATTAGCAATAAGACATATAATAGATACTTGCTACCTTCAACCAGTATTTCTTTTCAAACACTTCAAGAAAATGTACTTTTATATATTTATACATGTGCTTAAACAATTAAAACATTTCAAGCAATTTAAACATTTCTTTAATGCAAAATACCTTAAAACACTTGATAATTATTTTCTCCTTTTCCCAAAGGAATCTTATACCATGTCCCACTAAAAGTCAGATAATTATTGTCTTTAAATGTCTTTTTGCTTTGTTCTGTGTGTATAATACCAAACTTGTATTTTTAGATAATGATTCTTTGTATTGTTTCTTTCTTTGCAGGCTCTTCACATACAGAGTCCCTTGAGGTAAATATCTTTTGTAGTTTTTTTTTTTTTCCTTTTGTGTTGTTTTAATACTTTATTACTGAGCTCAGCAACTATTATTAGTCTGGCCAGACCTACTGCATGCCCTGGTTGTTGCTATGCCCACATCTCTAGTCTTGCATTCAGGTAGAAGCTCGGGTGCGCTGGTATCTGTAGCAGTGGGACGCAGGGCAGCTGATCTAATGGCAGTGGGTGTCGATCCCTCCTACTCCCTAACTATACCAAATCAATAAGAGAGGCTAGCTCTCTGGCACTGAAGATCTTGCCCAAGCTATTTCTATGTAAGCAAAATAAAATAATAAGCAAAAGTTCCCTCCTTCACAAATCTCTACTTTTCCCTCTAATAAGGACAGGTAAATAGCACCGTGGTCCTGTCTCCTTACTTTGACTCGGGGAACCAGGAATCACTTTCGTTTAAAAACTGCTTGTGCCTCTTTAAATTTTCTCATAAACGCACTAATACTGCTATTATAATACTTTCCTTAGCTGTTTCGCTTTAGATCTGTGGCTGGATTTCCCAAATTCTCTTTCTCTCTGGACTATGGCAGAGTCAGAATGGCATTTTGCCCTTCTCCTGCCACACCAGTCTTCTCTCTTTCATGAACCCACAAGGCTAGCCCATCTGACTGCTGTGCTTGATAGGATTAACTCTTCCTCTGTTCAGAGTGCTGAGGAGATGGGGGGGTTGGAGGAGACAACAATGGGCTGCAAGTAGAATAGTGAGCTGCAGGAGAAAAAAACAAACACTTTTTAAATGTCTTTTTAAAAGTCGGGCTCTCTCCAAGTCCAACCTAGAATGCTAAGGCTAGGACAGCCCTTACAGTGCCAATCCATGCCAGCCTATACCAGCCTGTGCTGGGAGGGGGGCACTTCTGGAGGTGGGGGCATCTGCAAGGGCATGGTTGCCCCGGAAGGTAAAAAATATATATTTTCTTATAACTTGAAAACATATGTAGAGACTGGAGATGACAGTACTAGATCAGGATCAGGCTGAACTGCTATATCAGCAGGAAACAGGAGCTGTCAAATCAGAGCTGACTCCTACTGCTCCAGGCAGCTCTCAGTGGGGAGCAGATCCAATGATTTATTTATTTATTTATTTGAAGAGTTTTATATACCGTTATTCGGAAAGCCATCATGATCATGATGATCTGGTCTGGAGAGTGGAGGCGAGTTTGATGGAAGAGCCTTGGCATGAAGAGAAGATGTGGCTTACAACCGGGCTGATGCAGTAAAGTTAGCCCCCGTTTGGCTGTGCATTTTTGACGCGCTATTTTTACCCCTTATACAGTAAAGGCAGCAGTTAATTTCAGCTGGCATTGGGAAAGTGTACAGAAAAAAACTGCTTTTTTGTACACCCTCCGACTTAATATCATAGTGATATTAAGTTGGAGGCTCCAAAAAAAAAATCAAAAATTAAAAAAAAAAATTTTTAATCTGCCCGCGGCCCGCAGGTTGGAAGACGGACGTTCAATTTAGTCGGAATCCGTTTTCCGAACCCGTGGCTGTCAGCCGGTTTGAGAACCAACGCCGGTAAAATTGAGTGTCGGCTGTCAAACCCGCTGACAGCCGCCGCTTCTGTCAAAAAGGAGGCACTAGGGACGCGCTAGTGTCCCTAGTGCCTCCTTTTACCACGGGCCCTCATTTGCATACAGGCCGATACTGAATTGCGTGCCCAGGAGAGTGGCCTGGGCGCGCGCCGGGAGAGAGGGCACTCGCGTGCTCTCCCGCGGGTTTTTCTGTATCGGCCCGTAAATCAGCTCTCAGGCTGCAGGTTGCCGATTCCCATCCAGCCACACCCGCCTCTTGCCGATTGAAGCGTGAGTTTCAAATAGCCCGCATGGTTGCAAGCTTTTAAAACGCGTGCCGTACACACCTTTTCAAAAAGAATCTGCCCAGGTTGTTTGTTTTTGCAAATGCAAAGTGCAAGCAGTAAACACATCCATGGACTTTGCTCCTGCTTTTTATGCAGGTGGTAGAACGTGGGGAGCAAATTAGTGGGCACGCATTTGAAAATCGAATGTACGCATACCAATTTCCTCCCCAGGCCTCTTCCTGCAGGTAAAAATACGCGCACAGTGGAACCAGCCCCTTCTTTTAGCCACAGTTCAGGAGGATGAGTTCTAGTCAGACTAATTTAACTGGGTACATTTACTTGGAACTTGTCCTCTTAATAAGTTAGGCATCTTACACTGCAATGAAATTGCACTGTTAAATGGTAGATAAGTCTTATATACCATGTTTCACAGCAATAGATCCTGTCGTGGTTTACAGTCGCTGTGATAACCTGTGGTTATTTGCATTTCACTCCTGCTAGCAATCATGGATGATAGATGGTTGATGAGATTTTTCCATACCTGTAATTTCTAACAGTTTGTGAATTAGTTGATACTCAAAACAGGCTCTTTGATCACTATGGATTCTCTGGTGGGCTCCTTTGCCTTCCAAAAATTATTTTATGAGCAACTGAAGAATCTTCCATTGCCTTTCGAGACTCTCCCCTGTATACATGCACTCTGCAGTTCCTTGGACTGCTCCTCCTATCCTTTGACCTTGGATGGATACCCTTTTCTGGGTGCAGATGAAGATTCCTCCACAAATGACAACACCAACTCCTTTGTCACCAATTCAAGGGGACCCTTGCCCTGATCTCAACCTGGAGAGGGAAAGCAAGCTCCCTTCTCCAACTCTGTTTGGGAAGGAGCCAGCAACGCACTACCTCTCCTTCCTCCATTCCTTGACTCCGATTCCCTCTAGTGACTCTGTGTGAGTCTCTATATACTTTTTGAAAATCCGTCCCTTTGGGGATGGACTATGTGCACAACTCCACTCCTTCTATAATATACTACATTAGTAAGGCCCTGCTAGACCTTGCACATATTTATTGGGGTATCTTGAACACCCAGCTGACTGTGGGTTTCTTGGACAGATTTGGGAAGCCCTGACATACTGTAACCTGTCACTGTCTGTTATCAGCCTCTCTTTAGCTTCCAGAACTTGCCATTTCTACTAGCCTTCCAGTCCAAGACTCCTCAGCAAAATCTACCCCTGACACTTAACCCCTGACACCAGGGTAGAAACCAGAGCATGGAATCTGTAGATCTCTTGTTGCTTGTTGAATTTCCCCGACCTCTCATCATATACTAAGGTGTGCAGAGGTTTCCAAAAACCTGAGTCACGTTTGGGACTGTTCAAGCCAGGTTGCTTTTGTCTGCTGTATAATTACAAGTGTTTGTCATTGTAGTTTCATCTTGTGACAAACTAGAAAAAAAAAAGAGACAACAAAGCATTCAAGGAGCAAAAAAGAAATTTTCTCCATAAACAAATGCATTATTTCAGATCGAAAAAGTAGAGCATATTTTGAACCAAATGGCATAATGCATCAAATAAATGTAATAGTGTAACCTGAAATCTCAGAACCTTACTCTGACCTGAAGTGAAGAAGTTTGCTTATGCAGATGATGATTAAAATACAACAAACATGAGTCAGAGGTTCATTTTTCAAATGAACTATTATGGATATATGCTGGTGTAATGACACCCAGGGTTTCATTACTAAGAGGCCCTAATTTAACTTCTTTAGCTAGGAACAGTACAGGCTAGTGGTTGAGGGGGAGGCACCATTTGGTACAGCCTCTCCCTTTGAAGGTGTTGGCATGGCCATCCCCTGGTGGTTATATAAGCAACTCTCTCCTAAGAGCTTGGGGCAGTGCAGTCTAGCAGGGTCATTAATCACATCACGTTATGGCGTTTTTTGCAATAATGCATGCAAAAAGCACCATATCGCATGGTGCAATACAAATTTTTTTAAGGGGAGGAGTTGGGGGCGGGAATTCTGTAAAAGTGGGCTGGCTTCATGAAGCTTATCACACAGTTTTAACTACACCTTTTTCAATTGCGTTAAGCTGTGCGATGTCATGCAATATGCCCATAAGACAGTTCTTTTGCCAATTCTGTTTTGGGCATTTTTAGGCTGGGGAAGGGCCTGAGCTGTGGGAGGAGGGGGAGGGAGGGAGAGAGAGAGAAAGAAAGAGAGAGAGAGAGAGAGAGCACCACTGGGAGTGGCACCATAGAAAGCAGCTATTTATGCTACTATAGGAGGCCCACCTAGTAACTCGAGGTGAGGTTTAGGTAGTAGTGTAGGGCTTAGGGGCCACTTTTACATGCAGAGGGAGACGTACGAACAGAACAGTGCACTCTTGTGAAGCTTTGTTGTCCTTTGGAGTGAGGAAATTCACACGAAGATGAGATTTGTACAGTGTTCTTTCAACCTAACTTGATGTTATCCAGGTAGAGAGTCCATCAAGCTAGGTACAAATGTCATCGTTTCACAGTGGTAAAGGAGTTATCCTGCCACTCAGGGTCTTGAAGGAGAATTTCCTTTCCCCCACCAGTAAAGAATTCAGGCCCTGGGAAAAATGACTTATGAGAGAGAAAGTGGAAGTGAGCCAGTCTCAGGTACTATAAATTCTTTTATGGCCCCGTTGGTAGTTAGCTGCTACCCAAAAACATGTTTACATTTAAATTCTGTTCATTTCTTGCTTTTTCATCTTTACACGGGATTTTATTCAGATCTTTTCTCTACCTGCAGTGCATCCTACCCTGGCTGCAGGTTGTGACCTTACAACTTTAAGCAGGTGCATCAGCTGCATATGTGTATGTTGTTATTCTGTGTTTTTAGCATGTGTTTTATATTTCCTTCATTCTTTTACTGGGTTACTTTGTGTGTGTGTGTGGGGGGGGGGGGTATCATGTTTTATGTTCTTTTATTTGTTAGATTTTACTCTGCTTTCATGCATTTTGCACATCATATGAAATGCCTGATATATATTTATGCTATAATGCCACACTGAATGCTGGAATAGTGGCTTAGAAACTAATAAATGGAAATGTACACATGTATGTGTGTGTTTCAGGGGGGTGGTTGGCAGAGAAGATATGCGCATTGATATCTGTACAGAGCTCACAGACCTTCCATTACTGTTGGAGGAGAGGGGATTCATTGCTCCTGCCCCCCCTCCCTCACACACACACCTTCCCCCACCCCTGAGGGGAATAGAAAACCAGAATAAAGTCCTGCCATGTGACAGAGGCAGTGAAAGACGGGGGAATGTGCTCGGAGAATTCAGTCAGCCATCCTCATCCCCCTTGGTCAGCCAGCTACCTTTTGATATTTCTGTCCACGTTTCGCTATCACACAGAGTCAACTTCTTTCCACCGCGTCACATAAATTCTAGAACTGAACTTTAATTCCGAGAATTTCCATGACAGCTTTTGACAGTGCGAGTTATTGGTACTGATAGGAGGTTGGAAAGGGCAAAAAGGATCAGCAGTGCCAAGCATAATCAGAATGCTAAGAACACATAGACCCAAGGAGAACATTACAATCAGAGAATGAAAAAAGCTTTCTTTAAAATCGAAAGGTTTTAGGCAAGAGCAGCCTTGCAGATATAAAAGTCACTTTGTACAAAATCTGCTATGAGGTATTTCTTTCTCTGTGCTGTGAAATTAGCTGTGAGGGCAGGAAGCTAATGGTTATACTGTATATTGCACTTATTATATATACCCCCTAATAAAAAGTTTTATTAAAAAAAGAAAATCCAGACCTGAGTGTTTCCTATGTGAGGCTCTTCTGGGACCTGCTGATCACATTTGTTTAGCCGAAATATTAAGAATCACATCTTCCCAGCTGGCCTGATGCACTGCCATGTGGGATGTTCCTGCTTTGATTGCCAGATCAGTTCTCCTGCACCCTGGGTTGGCTGGTGATGCTGCAGAGGCAATGTTTGTAGCCCCTGGGGCAGGGAGTCATGGCAATCGTCAAGGGAGACATTCTAGCAGCTGGATTTAGAACCCGGGATGCAGGGTTCCATAAGGAGACCCGGTGCATGGCTCCCAGCATCGGGATCATTACTGCAACGACCAAACTAGGAACAGTGGGAGGGTCTGTTCAAAGAGGGGGAATAATCCTGGGTAATTGTGAGTAAAGGCTCATGGTACCAGGATCCCAGCACTGGTTTTGACTGAACTGGAAGAAAATGGAGAAAGGAGGGACTACTTTTCCCTCACAATCTTGTTCAAAAACAAGTTTGTTAGGCCTTAAATACCAGAATGGCCCTTTCCTGGGATGACATAACAATGGCTTCCTATTAGCCAATGATATTCAAATCAATCTGAGATTTATAATAATGTTTTACCCTGTAACCTGAATATTCTGAGCCCTTATATATGATGCTTGTCTCGTTCTACAGCTGATGTGACCTCGGTTTGGGTTAAAGCTCCTACAGTATTGGCAGTTATTGCTATCAGGGCAGCCATGGTATCAGCAACAGAATGGAGCAAAGACCTTTTCTTTCAGTGAGTCATTTTCCAGGAGTAGAAGCTTTAGGTCTTTTATGATTTTTCTCAGTTTTTCTATGTCACTACAGGGGGTACCTGCCCAATAGTTTTCTTCTTTTTTTCAATGCACTATGGCCTAGACCTACAGGGGGGTGGGCACCAATACACAGTGTGTTTCTTTAGGTTTTCTTTCTCAACAGTACTCATACTTGAGATGCCCTTGCTTTAGGGCACCTCTGAATCTTAATGAAGACACTGGACATTCTGATGAGGTTTTCAACAGACATTTACTGTAACCAAAAATACTTTTAAGTCCAATTCACAACAAAATTCTACAGTTTATCTTCTCACAAAAATAAACAGTCCAAGGGCACCTCTTCTCAGGTCTATCAGCTGAGTCAGTGTCCCTAAGTGGCAGGCAGAAGGCACAACCCAACCCTCCAGATGTCCTCTGTCTCTCTCTGGTGATATAACTTGGATTTCTGGTGTTAAAAGTCCCAAAAGTATTCAAAATCTAAAATCGCTCCTCCTTCTTAGTAGCAAAAGAATTCCTCCCAAAACAACAAGAACAAAACTCTCTTCTCCAAAAATTACTTCTCTCTTCTTCTCTATCAGGTCACAGCTATCCCTCCTTGTACTCTGGGCAACAGGGAAAAGCAGCACGTTATCCTGACTTCCCACAGGCAGGAGTGACAGTCCTCCTGGGTCAGGGCCAGTTTCCTAAAAAGCGAAAATCTCAGGAAAAAAAAAAACGGCTTTCCCAAGTCAATCTCTTCCAGACTATGAGGTATTGGACAAGGCAGAGTCTCTTTCCCTGGATCAGGCTGTAGGCCTAACATGGGAACCACTGCTATTAACTTCCTCTTCTCAAAACTCCAACTAAAAAAATCACACCTCTCCTCATACACAGCCTGTTTTTAAGGGAACTGCTGACCAATCCAGGCAAGCTTCTGTAGAGGTGCCTGCAGGGATGGTCTGCAAACTACAGAATCCTAGTCTAGGTCTTAAACTAAGAACAGTTTAGCTACTGGGGGACCTAGTTGGTCTCTTACACACAAAAAACATGAAAATAGCACGACACCCTGCAAAATAACAGGCAATAAACTAGGAAATCACTTTTAAAAAAAAAACAAAACAGCAAATTTCAATGAAATATCCTATTTGTTTTCCTTGTGTTTTGACAACAAAACGAAAGAAAATTGAGCAAAATTGTGTTTTTTTTTCTTTTGTTTAAACAAAAACTCTCCATGACCCCTCTCTGCCTCTTTCCCACCCCTCCAGCCCCCTTTTCAGTATCATAACCTATTGTCAGCTCTAAATGGTACAAGAGCAATTTCCGGTCGCTCTTGCCCTGCTGCTGCTATGTTTCAAAATAGTGCTGGCACCCCAAGGCTGGTGCTATTTTGCTGTGCCATTCAGGATGCAGCATCTGTATGGAGCCAATGGATGGGCTAAGGTACTGAAGAGGAGTAGGAGGGAGGGCTAGATGGGAGGGGTAGAAGTGGAGCTGAGCCCAAGAGTTTAAAAAAATATTTTTGTTGGCAGTTAAAGGGGACAGAACCCGAGACTCAACACTAGTTTTTTTGTTTCTTTTTATTCATTTCTTTTCATTCATTTTCAGTAAATGAAACAAAAAAATGAAAGGAGAAAATGAAAGGAGAAAACAATGCACATCCCATTCCAGATTACGCAAGCACATATCACAGGACCCTGCAGTTATCTACAAGGGAAAGCCATTCAGCATGGAGTGTTCAAATTCATGTTTCTCCATTAATACAGTGTATGAGGATACGCTTTCATCTGGAATGAAATAGGAAATATCAACAAACTTTCCTATTTCATTTCATTTTGGAAAGGAAACAAGGAAAACAAACGAAATTTGGTTAATTTTGTATTTTGTTTCTAAACTATCCTCCCCCATATACACATTGCTAACTAAACACGCCATCCAAAGAAAGCTCCCTCAAGCTTGCGCCTACCCCCAAGGCCTCTATACCTCAGCTTACCCTCAGTAGTAACTCTATGGCTGGGGTCTTCATGGGGTAAGAACTGATCCCCTGTTGCTCCTGCCCTGCTGGTGAATATTCCAAAATGGCACTGGCTGACCTCAAGCCGGCAATATTTTGAAGAACATCCGTATCCTAAAACAGCACCAGCCTCAGGTCAATTGCTGCCATTTTGAAATCAGGCACTGGGGAGGCAGGAGTGACTGGAGAATGCTCCTACCCCATGAAGACCCCAGGAGACGTGAGAAAGCTGGGATGGGGTCTGGGGGGTAGCAACAAGCTCAAGGGGAGGTTTAGTTTCTAATTTGGTGTCAATTTTAGTCAGTTGGGGAGGGGGGGGGGGGGCGGGCACTGATGGGCAGATTGGGAAAAAAAATGAAACAAAATGAAAACAAAATTCAGCAACAAAATGAAACAGAAAAGAAGCCACATACCGCTAGTCGTGTGTATGTGTACAGAAAATAGGAAGAGGGATGCTACATTATTTCCAATAGGGGAGCATTTCTCCACCCCTGAACATAGACAGGGCAATTCTCACAAAGCCCTTTAACCCTGGGAAATACTGATTTACCTGGGTAAAACTGCTTTTTGAAAATTGCCCACCCTCCACATGGCTAAGAAAAGTACATGCGATGGCAAACACTGCCCATACTTTTATCCATATTGGGTGGAGGCATTCCTGGGGGTGAGGTTAGGTCAGGGAAGGCAATTGCAGATGTGGCTTTGCATTTCCAAAACTCCACGCATTGATTTCCCACAGAAAAAAAAGTGCCTGCAGAAACAGCAGCTGCAAATCTCTGGGAGCGCTTTTTCCAAGGATAATTTTCATTGGTCTGGTGAGTCACAGGGCATTGCGGGGGGGGGGGGGGGGGGGGGGGGGGGTTGGGGGTTATCAAGAACTTCTTAATTAGAAGTAAAATAAATTGCAGAGGTGCCTCTCCGGAGAGAAACATCCACTAAGCTTGTGGCCAGATCAGTTGAATTTTAATTTGTTAGCCATAATATAGATTGGTTTCTTACTGACATTTTCTTCTGCATTTCTGTGTTATTGCATGGTTTGACATCTCTGTATATTTGTTCTAGTTTTATAATGTTTTTTTGAATTCTTGCTAGTGTGTATTTTAATAACTGTGTTTGTAAATTTTTAAAAAGGGCTGGTATCTACAAAATCTGTTTATTAATCACTGTTAGCAGAATGTCTCTTATTCAGTGTAACATTTGTGGTACTTGTGTCCTAAGGTCTACCATTTGGAGACTTAATTTGTTTTCAACTGTCATAAGAACATGCCATACTGGGTCGGACCAAGGGTCCATCAAGCCCAGCATCCTGTTTCCAACAGTGGCCAATCCAGGTTTCAGGTACCTGACAAGTACCCAAACATTAAATACCATGCTACTAATGCCAGTTCCCCCAGGAACATCCCCAGCTAATGAAGATGTTCCAGGAGGAAGACCTGGAAGACTGGGAGAAAATGGGGGAGGTGGAACAACAGTGGGCCAAATTAAAAGGAGCTATTACAAAGGCAACAAATCTATATGTTAGAAAAGTAAACAAAAGTAAGAGGAAAAAGAAATGGATCTGGTTTTCAAAGGAAAAAATAAAGGCAAAAAGAACAAGAAGTATAAAGCATTCCAAAAAAAGGAACACAGGGAAGAATACCTGGTGAAACTGAGGAAGACAAAGAAAGAAATCAAGAAAACAAAAAGTCAGGTGGAAGAAAGGATTAACAAAGAGGTAAAGCAAAGTGACAAAATATTTTTCAGATATATCAGAGAAAAAAGGAAGGCCAAAAGTAGTATAGTGAAATTGAAAGATGACAAAGAGCCTGGAGAAGGGCCGTTGCTGGTTGAGAAGAGCGTAGACAGAAGTGGGGTAGACGAAACTCTGCTTTCAGAAGTGAATGAATGAGAAGATCTAGGAAAACTGATTGTGGACAAGGCCATGGGGCCAGATGAGGTACATCCCAGGATACTGAGAGAGCTCAGAGATGTGCTGGTGGGTCCACTGAAAGACCTGTTCAAAAGATCCCTGGAAAGAAGAGTGGTGCCAAGTGATTGGAAAGAGCAGTAGTGGTCCCATTTCACAAGAGTGGTAGCAGAGAGCAGGCTGGTTAGCCTCACCTCGGTGGTGGGAAAATTAATGGAAATGCCCCTGAAGGAAAGGATAGTTAACTATTTATAAACTGGTGGATTGCTGGACCCGAGGCAGCATGGATTCACCAGGGTTAGGTCCTGTCAGACCATTCTTATTGATTGTTTTGATTGGGTGACTAGACATTTGGATCAAGGTAGAGCACTCGATGTGATCTACTTGGATTTCAGCAAAGCCTTTTTTTTTTTACTTTTAAACTTTTTATATTTATTGATCATTTATAATAATAATTACAAAGCAAATATACTTTGCACAGCAAACATAGAAACAAATAGAAAGAAATACAATAAGAAAAACTCATCACCAAGTTAGACCACAAATCAAAGTATCAAGAGTCAGGAGAACAAACTGAGGAGATCATCAAGAAAAACATGGACAAAACATTTAAAAAAAAGGGGGGGGTGGGGGGTGGGGGGGAGGAACAGCCAAAGCATGTATGTAAACCTCCTGAAAAATACAAGTGATCTAATTACCTAGGACTCACATTTTGGGAGGAAGACAAAAGCAGTTTCCTAGAATCAATAAATGCTCTCAATTGTTCAGGGACAAAGAAAATAAAGCTATCAACATTGAGCTTAACACATTTACGAGGATATCTTAATGTAAATGATGCTTTTAGCAAAGCTTTTGATACGGTCCTGCAAAGGAGGCTTGTGAATAAAAAGAGAAGTTTGGGAGTGAGCGCCAAGGTGGTGGCATGGATTACAAACTGGTTGCCGGACAGGAGACAGCATGTGATGGTGAATGGAGCCTACTCTAAAGAGAGAACAGTGTTATGGGGAGTGCCACAGGGATCCAAGTTAGGACCTGTTCTGTTCAATATTTTTGTGACATTGCAGAAGGAATAGAGGTAAAGTTGGTCTATTTGCAAATGATACAAAGATCTGCAATAGAGTGGACACGCCTGAAGAAGTAGAGAAAATGAAATGTGATTTAAGAAAGTTTGAAGAGTGGTTGAAGACTTGGCAGTTGGGATTCAGTGCCAAGAAGTGCAGAGTCATGCAGCTGGGGGACAGTAATCCAAAGGAGCTGTATGTGATGGGGGGGTGAAAGACTGATGTGCACGGACCAAGAGAGAGACCTTGGGGTGATAGTGTCTGATGATCTGAAGGTGGTGAAGCAATGTGATAAGGCAATAGCTAAAGTCAGAAGAATGCTGGGCTGCATAGAGAGAGGAATAATCAGTAAGAAAAAGGAGGTGATCATGCCCTTGGTGAGGCCTCCGTTGGAGTACTGTATTCAATTCTGGAGATTGTATCTCAAAAAGATTAGAGACAGGACAAAGAAGGGTGATCAAAATGGTATGGGTTCAGTATCAAAAGACTTACTAGGAGAGGCTGAAGGATCTAAGAACATAAGAAGATGCCATACTAGGTCAGACCAAGGGTCCATCAAGCCCAGCATCCTGTTTCCAACAGTGGCCAATACAGGTTACAAGTATCTGGCACGTATCCAAATATTAAGCAGATCCCATGTTACTAATGCCAGAAATAGCAGTGGCTATTCTCTACGTCAGCTTAATTAATAGCAATTAATGGACTTCTCCAAGAACTTATCCAAACCTTTTTTAAACCAAGCTATACTAACTGCACTAACCACATCCTCTGGCAACAAATTCTAGAGCTTAATTGTGTGTTGAGTGAAAAAGAATGTTCTCAGATTTGCTTTAAATGTACTACTTGCTAACCTCCGAAAGAATAAATAACCTCCGAAAGAATAAATAACCGATTCACATTTTCCCATTCTGCTGATTTTGTAGACCTCTATCATATCCCCAAGTCAGCGGTCTCTTCTCCAAGCTGAACAGCCCTAACCTCTTTAGCCTTTCCTCATAGGGGAGCCATTCCATCCCCTTTATTATTTTGGTCGCCCTTTTCTGTACCTTCTCCAGTGCAACTATATCTTTTTTGAGATGTAGCGACCAGAATTGTTCGTAGTTCTCAAGCTGCGGCCTCACCATAAAGCGATACAGAGGCATTATGAAATTTTCTGTTTTATTCACCATTCCCTTCCTAATAATCCTAATATTTGTTTGCTTTTTGACTGCCACAGCACACTAAGCCGACAATTTCAATGTATTATCCACTATGATGCCTAGATTTTTTCCTGGGTGGTAGCTCCTAATATGGAACCTAACATCGTGTAACTACAACATGGGTTACTTTTCCCTATATGCATCACCTTGCACTTGCCCACATTCAATTTTATCTGACATTTGGATGCCCAATCTTCCAGTATCACAAGGTCCTCCTGCAATTTATCACAATCCGCTTGTGATTTAACTACTCTGAATAATTTTGTATCATCTCCAAATCTGATTACCTCACTAGTCGTATTCCTTTCCTGATCATTTATAAATATATTGAAAAGCATCGGTCCAAGTACAGATCCCTGAGGCACTCCACTGTTTACCCTTTTCCACTGAGAAAATTGACCATTTAATCTAATCCTACTCTCTGTTTCCTGTCTTTTAACTAGTTTGTATCCATGAAAGTACATCTCCTCCTATCCCATGACTTTTTCATTTTCTTAGAAGCCTCTCAGGGTATATATCTAGATATGTATATCCTGGAAGAGAGGAGGAGTAGAGAGATATGATACAGATCTTCAGATTCCTGAAGGCTTTAATGATGCACGATCCTCAAACCTTTTTCATTGGAAATCAAACAGTAGAACTAGGGGTCACGATACGAAACTCCAGGAGGGACAACTCAGAACCAATGCTAGGAACTATTTCTTCAAGGAGAGGGTGGTGGATGTCTGGAATTCTCTGCCAGAGGAGGTGGTAAAGATGAAAACAGTAAACAAATTCAAAAAGACATGGGATAAAAACTGTGGATCTCTAAAGACTGGAGGTGGAATGAAGAAAAGGGACATGGGCGTAACCTGCACAGAGCGGCAGTTACAACCATAGGAAACTGCTGGGCATTCTGGATGAACCAGGTGGTCTTTTTGTGCTGTCATTACTATCTTACAGAGAGCGGATGCCAGGGCTTGCCAGCTGAGAACAGATGCAGAAGTTAGGAGTAAGAGCACCCTTGGGCGTTGCATCTTTCAAAATCGTCCCAATAATCAGGGCGCTAAAAAAAAAAAAAGGGAACTTTAAAAGTACCCATGAAGAATTCAGGACGTTAAAATCTGAAATGATCGAACATTTTGCAGCAAACACAAGGGACCTTAGTAGGGAGCTAGGACTGCTCACCCTTTACCAAACACCTTCCTCCAATAGCTGGATATTTTTGCAGGTTGTCTTCCTCTGCTTTCGCACCTTTTTAAAAAAAAAAAACACATCAAATTCACCCTCCACCCCCCCTCCACCATCGTTCTCCCCACAATCTTTGACTTTACAACTCGTACAGCTTTCAAGACAAACATCACCGTACCACCACAATAATATGAGCTCGAATTTACTTGTATATTCAAGTAGATCATTCTGCATGGTTCTGAAGGAGGGAGCGGAGCCCTGGAAAGGTAGTTACAAAGGTATGAAGTTAGCTCAGTACAAGGCCTCCCCTAAAACTTGTCTATTGACCTTCATTTCTTGGTCAAGATTAAGAAACTGTGTTGAGAAAACCAAGGCAATTTCACTTGTTAATGTCAGTGCGTTTTCAGTCAGAAGAATCCTTACCATTCACCTCAAAGTATGAATTAAAATATGCTTACATGGAGGAGAGATTCCAGTAAAAATAATTACACAGAGCAAAGTAAAGCATATGTGGCTGACAAGATTCCCCAGTAGCTGCTTCCCAAGAGAGAAATAAATGCAGTTACAATAAGTAAAAGAGAGTCAAAAATAGTCTAAGCTATATATACCTGCTTTAAGTGAAACTGTGTCAGCTATTCTGAATCTGTCAGCAAAGCAGGGTCTCTTTTGTAAAAATGCTGCAACTGTTTCTTGCTATTTTCTGTATACGAGCACCCTCTAGTGAGAGGAAAAGTAAATTAAGGAGATGAAAGAAACAGAAAAATGTGACCAGAAGACAATCCGAAATCATAGAAGAAACAGTTTGCAGTATTCTTTCTTCATGGCCGGTGTGATACGGAGTCGGCAGCTGTGATTCTAGAGAGCCAGGGCTAAGTCTGGCTTTCAGAATATATATTCACCAGCGAATGTCTTTGCATACATGTGGTCTGAGTTCATCCGTATGTTTGGTGATCCCGAAAGCCAGCTCTGTTGAGGCTCTTGAGGGTTGATCGGAGCTGCCTGTCCCTGAGTCATGATATATGGAGGTTTCCAGTCATGTGAGATAGGGGAAGAGGGAGGCTAGCATTGATGGCCAGGGTTACCTGTTTCCAACGTACACTCGAAAGGCAGATTATTAAATAAATATATAAACAAACTATTCTTATAGCTATGAGGAAGGTGGTGTACGTGTGTTTTTGTATCTATATATCGTATCTATCGATTTTATTTCTATCCCATTCCACTATGTATCTGTACATTCTTTTGTTTCTACCTTGCATTTTTTCATCCCACTCTTGTCCATGCTGGCTCCGGATCTTCCATCCCCCTATTCTCTTTCTTTTCTATCTACCAGCTCTTGGGCAGCTTCCACCTTGTCCTCTGAAGTCTGTTCACATGTGCTCCTACAGCTGTTTTCTTTCCACCGCTCTCCAAACCTTTTTCCTCCTCCTTTGTTCCTTTTCCCCAGTTTCCTGTTCTAATCTCTTTCCCTGAGGTTCTCTTCTCACTCCCTGCCTCCCCTGTATTCACTTTCTCTCACTTCCTCCATACATCTTTGCATTCTTTCTTCCTCTTTCTGTGCTTCATGCTTTCGTCTTCCTTATTCTCATGCTCCACCAGGTTTCTGCAGCAGCTCAGGAATAGATTCTGTGCTCAAGAGTTAGACCAAGTTTCTGAAATTCTTCAGCAATTAGACTGAATAATTGCATACATCTGCAGAAATTGTCTGACCTTTCTTATGTGTCTAGGTAATTTATTTAATTTATTCTTGTGTTTTGGGTAGTAGAAAGATCTTAATTATTAGTGCGGGGAAAGAAGCAAGGTGGATTGGCATAGTGATTTGATCACAGGTATGAGCGATTAATTGTAGTTGGAGAGGGAGAGATAGGGAAAGACTGACATTGTGGGGAGGAGAAGGAAAACAAGAGATTGGGGAGAAGATGGAAGGAAGATCTGGGACTGGAGTGGGGAGGGGGAGAGAGAGAAATTTGAAGAAGGATATGGCTGGGGATGGTTGATTTCCCTCCCCCCCCCCCAGCATAGATCCTTTCTCTCACACACATCCACGCACCCCTGGCCCAGATCCCCTCTCTCTCACACACACATACCCAGCACTAATCCCACTTCTCTGGCTCCCTTCCATCTGACATCCACATTCTCACCCTCTCTGCCCATCCTCGCATAAGTCTCTCACACACACTTTAAGCGACATACACCCCACATCAAAGACTTACAATCCTTCAACTCCCACCCTCCCTTGGCTTGTTTCTTTCATCTGCCCCACCCCCGTATCAATCCTTACTCCCCCTGGCTCAGCCCCTTTCATACCCCCAGCTGATCCTCTATACCCGCTCCAGCACCTGTATCATCCCTCTCCTGATCCCCCCCATCAATTCACCCCCCTGTCACCCTACCAGTTGTCATCCTCGTTCCTCCTTCCTCCTCTTCCTACTGAGCTTCATTCCCCTTCCCCCTTTTGACTTTTCCGGTGACAATCTGGGCAGGCAGGAGGAAAAGCAGAGCGGCAGCGCCTCGGGCCTCTCCTCCTTCTCTGCCACCCGTGGTCCAGTTCTTGCTTTGAACTGCACAGGACACCCTATTACTGTACAGTCTCAAAGCGTGAGGTAGTCTTGGGCAGCAGGAGAGGACGAGAGCCAGGGCTCTGCAGTTCTCTTCCCATTCCCGGCCCCTTCCGGAGGGGGAGGAAGTGAGGTGCAGAAGTGTTGCGCAGGCACTCGGTGAGCTGCTTCCACGGGGGGGGGGGACTGCCAGCTCCAGCTCAGGTACAGAATTTTACAGCGCCTGCCGTGGAATCAGGAGAGACCAAGCTTCCTGCATACTCAAGCCTATTGCCTTCTCCACCCCTCCTCCATCCCCACACTACTCTGAGGGAAAATAAATGTCATCACTGTATCCTTCTCAAGTCTTCTCCCTTTTAGTTCTCTTCCATCTATGTTTCCCTGATTTTAGCCCCCTTTCTTATTTTCTGACTGTCCCTCTCTCCAAAACCTTTGCTTAATCTGTTTAGAGATGTTACTACCTTCTGAGCATGTAACTTAATCTGGCTGCAGAGAATCAATCTTGCACTCGTGGGGATTTTCTCCTTTGTTAGGAGGCTGAGGCTTCTAATCTCTTAGGAGGAAAATCCTTTACTAAAGGAAGGAAGATGGCAAACGACAAACAAACCTGTGCCAACCCACTGCTGTTAGCAATAGGGCATTTGATGGCAGATGCAGAATGCCGTTTCCCCTTCCTCTTGCAATCCCACAGAGCCTAGGTCAGGGCTGCCCAAACCTGTCCTGGGGACCCCCGCAGTCATGGAGACTCACTGTAAGCAAATTCATCTCATGCATATTCATTGTGGATATCCTGAAAACCCAACTGGCTGGTGGGGGCCCCCAGGACAGGTTTGGGAAGCCCTGCTGTGGGGGATCTTTGGCTTTACCTTCATTTCCTCCCAACTAAAGATCATCTGTGCTTAACCCTAGGCTTTCTTCGCTCCAAGGCCGTTCTATGCATCCGCTGCCCTTTCTACGAACAAATATTTTCTTATCTTGCATCTCACTCTAGCCCCTTTCAACCTCTTACCATGACTCCCTTGTTCTAGAACTTCCTCTCCACTGAAAAATGCACATATTTACATCCTTTAGTTGGGCATAAAGTGGAAACTCAGCATCATTTTGGTAACCCTTCTCTGGACTGCCTCTTCTCTCTGTACAGCCTGACCTTGCAGTCTCAAAACATCCTGTGCCATCTAAATCTGCAAGTGAAAAATAATACGGAAAATGGAAAAAAAAAAAAAAGTAACATTTCTTAAAGAGCACAGCAATACTTTCTGGAGTTGACAATGACCTGGCGGCATTAAACGGTATTACCTAATGGCATGAAGTACAGGAAATGAACATCCTTGGCTTTGCACTCCCTTATCATCGCACAATGGAAGATTGAACCTGCAAAGCAAGCTGATCTGAAATTGTCATACACAGCACGTTAAAGACCTCATGTTTATTGCCTTGTGAATGTGCCTCGGCCCCCTGCTCTGGAGGGACCGCCTCTACGGGAGGAAAGGGGAATTCGGCCTCTGTGCCTGCTGAGGCTGTCAAACAATGGCACTAATTAGTGCCAACTGAGGGTGCTGGCTTTAGTGACATGGACACCTGCCCTCATGGGGCATGGAGTGAGTCCACCAACTAATTCACATTGACCACCAAATGGGTTTTATACCGTGAAGCCTTTTGGAAACGTTTGCTGTTTTAGTGCCTTTCATTTTTCCCCTGAAATGAACTTACATAAATATCTGCAGCTTCATGCAAATGACATCTTCAGTTTCCAAGAGGCCCCGGTCATGTGATATGTCTCCTACAATGAGATGCAGTTCTCTCTTTGTTTTTTTTTTCCTACCAGTTTTTTTTCCTTTTATAAAAAATAAAAATAAACTATCAATTCAAGGGAAATGTGGTTAAAATGATGATTTATTTTCTGTGATTATCTCTGTTTTCACCCTACAATTTCCTCCTGCTTTTTTGGGTCTCCAGCAGAACTGGAGCTGGGAAGCTGGTGCCATGATCCTTCATTTGCCATTAACCTGATATGTGACCTCCATTTTATGTCCCCTACTGTCCCCTACATATCTAGTCTGATCATTGCGGCAACAATCCTGGGCTGGTGGCCATGTGCCAGGGCTCCTCCTGGGAGCCTGCAGTCATGGGCCCTGAATCTGGCCCCCAGGTATTACACTTTAGCTCCTTTGCCCCTCCCAAAATGTTGTGAATGCTTCATCCCCAGCCAGCCCATGGAACAGAAGATCTGACTTGGGGATCAAACCAGAGCCCTTGTGCATGGCAGGGCTCAGCATTGCCAGCGAGCCAGCCGTCTGTCGTGTGCTTGTACTGCGTCACACAATTTTACAAATGTAAGAAACGCAATATGATTTCTGGGATCCTTTGTGCAGTCGCCAACTTTCCCTCCCTAAATGGGAAACTCATTCTTGTTTGACTAGAAGTATTAATCTACTTTTTCTACCTCCTTTAATGAAGAACTATGGTGTCTTGATTTTTTCTCTCATCAGCTCTTCCTCTGATGATGAGTGCTCATGTGCTGGCATCCATCTTCTGCTGGATTCTTCTCCCCCCCTCCCCCCGCGCACATGAAAACCATATTCTGACGTCCACATTCTAGCGATTTGTGATGTCCAATCTCCCAGAAGTTAGCAGATAGCTCCAGATCGGGGGAAAGGCTTGGTCCAGAGCTGCCAGGTATGATCTAATTCAAGGAGGCAAACGTTTGTGCCAGTCCTGATTTTTAAACGTCTATCCCAATGCATTGTGGTACTTGTGGTCCCTGCTTCTACCATTTGAAATCAGTGGTGGAGATCCCAGAATGCATCAGGATGGGGGTTGTCAGAAATCCAGACCTGGCCTAAAATCGTCCTCCCTGAACTGGGTCACTTGGCAGTTCTGTCAGTCCTGGTTTTGTGCTTAAGCATTTCCATCTCCTGCAGCGGGGACTGGTATAGCCTGTCCTTTATGGCATTTGCTAGCCTTGAATTTATTTTTTCTGAATGGGAGATAGTCTGGCAGGAAGCATAAATCATTTCTAAAGCAGTCGAGAGCTTTACATGACCCCTAGCTGGGCTGTCTGTGAGAAGCCCAGAGCTGCCAATTATAACACCTCCCTTGGGATATCCGTCCAAACTCCCCTGTGTCCTGCAGCCACACACAAGGCCAGGCAGCAATTTAGCTCTGTCTCCTCGTGGGAATAAGAGCCGAACAAGGTTATTCTGAATAGGAAATAAAGCACTCTCAATGCTTTATTTCCATTACTCCAGCTGATGTGGGAAATATCTTCCTGCTTCACTTTATCATGGGTCACAGAGACCCAGGTGCAAAAAGGCAGCAGCCCAGCCACTGAGAGGGAGGAGGGAGAGAAAGAAGAAGAGAGACATGAAAGGAGAATAAAGGTGAGAACAAGAGAGGGAAGGATAGAATGTCAGAGATCAAGAAGGAGGCAGGGAATGTGAGAGAGAGAAAGTAAGCGACAGGGACTGAGAAAGCTAGAAGAGAGACTGGAATGCAAAGGCCGGGACAAGTAGAGAGCGAGCTGGACATCAAGATGACACAGTGCTTGAGGAAAAGAGTGTCACGCGGAGAAATGCGGAGTCTGTGACAGCAAAGTAGAGAGAGAGAGCAGGATCGAGAGAATACTGGGCCCACAGCCCCCAAGGTAATGAGAGGAGTAGGGTCACCATACAGCTCCATGTCAGTCCTGCTTTACTCTCACTGCGTGGATGGACTTGGAGTCCAGCTCTTCTTAATAAACTGGGACTGCAAGTCCATAAATGTGCTGTGAGTAAAACCAGGGCTGGCTCAGTCTGGCTTTATTGACTTGGAGTTGTATGAACACCAGGGCCAGTGCAAGGGTAGTAGGCGCCCTTGGCGAACCTTCTGTCTTGCGTCTCCAACACCCCCCCCCCCCCCCTCCACCTGGGTCCAGGCCCTGGCTCTAGCTCTGACCTTATTCACTCAGACAGGTCCCCTCTCTTACACACACTTAGGTTCCTTGTCTCATTCACACACGCACCCTTACACAGGCTCCCTCCCTCTCTCTCACTAACACCATTGCTCTCTCGTACAAACACAATCCCTGTCACTCACGCACACACAGACAAACAAGAGGCGCCGCTCGTGGCCCACTAAGACTCTGCTTCTGTCTGCCACGAGCAGATTGGGCACTGCTTGTGGCCTGCTGAGTCTCTGCACCTCTCAGCCGTGAATAGGATGGGATCTGCTTGCGGCCTCACATGGGTGCTCTTTACTGCCCCCTAATGGCTAGCGCCCTAGGTGACTGCCCAGTTTGCTTATTGGGACCCACTGGCCTTGACGATCACCCTAGAATGGAAAAAAAGACAGGTGAGCCTCAGGCTGAGGAAGCACCGGGCTTCCTTCAGAGTGAAAATGGGCACTACCTGACCATGAAGGGGGTAGATCTTCAAAGCATCCGCATTGGGATAGGCCTCGTGTGCCTTTTACCTGTGGACTTTGCCCCAATTTTCAAAGCAAATAAAGTCTTACATTTTTTTGCATTAATAGTCATCATGGGTAGCATTTACATTTGCTTTTTCTACAGGCAGTTTTATTGTTTTTAAAGTAAAATGCATGCAGACCTGAAAATACAATCTATGCGCATTAAGTTTCCTCCCTCAAGCAAAACACACTCCCAGGAACAGCACCTCTTAACATGGCCACAACATGCAGACTTTTAATAGCCACACTGAGGGAGAGCCGTTTTCAGAGGGCTGATTGCCATGCCATGCACTATTTAGCCATGGAAACACCTTTCAAAATCGTTCTTGAAAGTCTTCAGATCAGCCAATGAGTACAGTTTTGTAAGAGACGGGAGAGTACCTAAAGATTTTGCCAACAAATAGATTCCCGTCTCTTCACACACAAAAGTAATATGTAATAATTAGAGCTCATACACCATTTTTCATGGATTTTAGAAACATACCCAGCACCTGGACTGCATCTAAGCTTTCAAAGAGAAGAAGAAACTTTATTTTTACTATGATTACTACTATTAACCATGTGCAGTTCTGGAAAAGGCAAAAGAAGATAAAATGACTTGCTCATGGTTATCCTTTTGCACTACCATGACATCATAAATAACTTTTGCCGATCTCCTCCTACAATTGCAGAAAGTCACTAGAAGACCTCGTGTGATGACATTTTGGAAGTTCCACTGCAGAAAGGGACCGAGTGAGAGTTGCATTCAGATCTCTGGATTTCACAACTCTTATGTCCCTAAATGAGTCTCACAATGTTAGTCTCCCACAGTTTTGTTTAATGAATTTCTTAGTTTTTTTGAAAAGCCCTATTAGATTTTAATTTGTGCATCCATCATCTGTCATAGGAGCTGTCCAGACCGTGGTGCTGAACAGCAGTGAAATCTGCTTTAATGAAGTCCTAGGCTTATTGGTCATTCCTCTTTTAATATTTATTTTTCTACTTCTGATGGTAGCTGAAATGTTATTTTAAAATCTTTATTTGAATTTTTATTGTATAACTGACAATTACTGTGATATGAGCCTAGGCAGTTTCCATGACGACACCAATACAAAAGGAAGAAAGCATGAATTTGATAAAATAAGCCATAATTTAGTTTTATTTATGTAATTACATTTATAACTTGCACAACTGTAACCAAATAGCCCTCTAGGCAGGTAACAGCAAAATAAGAACATCACAAAAAATGCATAATTTAAACACAAATATAAAAACATAGTAATAAAAATGAAACATAATATTACACCATATACAAATCAATGACAGCATAAGCCCTTAACTAAAACCTAAAATAATTCAAGGCTCAGTTCATGTAAATGCAGTTGGACTTTATGGGTTTACAGACTTGCAGTCTGCACAGCCTTGGCTTTGACTGGAAGTGTATTCCAGACTAATGGAGTGATACAGCTGGAAAATCTATGGCAGGTCACAGAAATTCATACTGATCGCTATGAGGGGACACTTAGCAAAGCTGACTGTGATGAGCAAAATACATGGCAAAGAGAATGAAAGGAAAAACGGGCTGTCAATTATGCTGGGCTTAGCTCATTCGATGCTTTCAATGTGAGGCAAGCAGCTTTAAATGTGAACCTGATACATAACTGGCAGCCAATGAAGATCATATAAAACTAGGGTTATATGATGGCACGTGCAGCAGCCAATTGAACCAAATGAAAACAGCTTAGATCCGTTTTGGATAAACCTACCAGCAAACTGTTACTGTAGTCTAGTCTTGATAGGTAGCAAGGGAAAAGAACTTCCCATAAGTGATCTTTGCTCAAGAATGAGTGGGTCTGTTTTCATAATAAAATAATATTTCTAGGCAATGGCTTGATGAAGATATCTTACAATGAATGGGCTTTTGGAGCCCCCACAGTTCCCATCTTCAAATGCAAAGTATCACAACCTATGAAGACTCCTGCCATACTGGCAACCCTAACATTGTCACTAATTCTCCCTTAAAAAAGAAAAAAAAAAAAAAAAAAGATTTTTTTGTATCCAGTTAAGGCAGTCATGACTGCTCTGTCTCCTTAATGTGTTGCTGCCTGCACTAAGCCTGTCCCAGGAAGCCTCTGAGATTTCTAAGCTCATTTAAGCAGATTTTGGAGATTTTGAACTAAATTCATTCATTCAATTTCTTTTTATATAAAATTAGTGGTTTTGTTCATTATTAGTTCTTAAACAGCAATAAGTAAACTCCGGGGCAATGTCTACATCTGCGAAATCCCAGAGAACAAGAGGCTGTAAATGTGGGGGTATGTATCCCGATCACAGAAGGTCCCCAGTTTATCAGTCTTTATATACATGATATGGTATCCTTTTTCTGAAGACTGGTAGATTTTATCAGCACACTTCAGCTGCATTCTTCCTCTAATCCTTTTTATATGAATCAATAATAGGTCTGGCACAGATCCACTCAGAGCATTCAAATTGCTCGTTCTATGAGACAGAAAAAAAAGAAAACCATAATGTTCTCAAAGTAACAGTCCATCATGGTAGCTAATTTAAGCTTCAAGCATTAAGTATTAAAGTGATTTAGCAATATGCATTAATTCTTCTGGGATATGGTCTTACCCCAATCAGGTAGCCTAGTGCAAAAAAAAAATTCATTTCATCTTGCAAACCTGACATGATAAAATTCTCACCTTAGAGAAGGCAATTGACAAACAGTTTTACCCAAGATGAAAAAGAGCAGGTCGGGGGGGTTAGGAGGGAAAGCAGAGCTGACCAGCCATGCCCGGGGATTTCATTTTTAAATCCCCATGCATGATTTAAGCCATGAATTTTGTCCCTTCGGCAAAGCAGGTGCCAAGTCTTTGGACACAAATGTACCCATGGAACACTCATCCCCGGCTTTTTCAAAGGGAAACTCCACAGTGGGGGGTTCACTGTGGCAATGTGCCTGCATTCCCCGCTCAGGTTCTCAAACTAACCCCCACACAGGACAATTTGCCAAGCCGTTCACCCAGGAAAATTACATAGCTTGACTGAAAATTGTGCTCCTCCTTCCTGCCTAAAAGCAGGCTTGGGCTTCCATAGCACGTAGGCTTTTGGTCTGAAGGCTGGGAGGGGTTCCCAGGGGCAGCTTTAGGTCAGGGAAGAACAACAGTGCTTGCCTGCATGACATTTTTACAAGCTTGCATCCTATTTTATCCCCTTAGCTGCCTGCACAAACGAGCATTGCATGCAGGGCCGGTGAAAGAGTATTAGGTGCCCTAGGCGAACCTGCTGCTTTGCCCCTGCCCTCTCGCTCGTCCTTCCGCCCCCCCCCCCCTCCCCCCTGGTCTCGGCCCCGACTCCTACCTCATTTGCACCCGCTGAGTGTGAGCTTCTCTGGGCCACAAGCAGGTTGGACACTGCTTGTGGCCCACCGAATCTCTACTCCTCTTTGCCGCGACTGGGGTAGGCTCCACTCGCAGTCCCCCTAATGGTAGTTGCCTAAGGCAACCGCCTAGTTCGCCTAATAGGATGCACCGGCCCTGATTGCACGTCATGTTTTCTAAACGAAGTCATAGAAAAAAATTAACAACATTTCATTTCTGTCATTTTATGCACATTATATGCAAGGGGCACGCACTGAAAACATAGCATGAATCAAAACAAAAAGGAAAAGAAAGGAAATGATTGTGCATGCACACCCCTACTTTAACATGTGCATGTTACACTAATTAAGGTGAATTTTCAAAGGCTTGCTCATGCAAAGAAATCGGCCATATATGCATTTACATTTGTTATTGCTCATTTACGCACCCAAATCCTAACTTTCATTTTTAATTTGAACTTGGTTTTGTTGATTAACTTCTTCAGGGTATTGGACACAGGAGCTGACTAGGGGATGCAAGGGTCTGTACCTGGGACAGACTGGGACTGACTGGGTGGTAAATGGGATATACTGGTCTATATTGGGGGTTACTGGAACAGATTGGGGGGAACTTGGACATACAGGGCATTAAAAGAGGGTGGGAGTGTGTATTGGTAGGACATAGTGGTGGAGAGTCCCTTTTCAATATAGATAGTCAGGTCACTATGGCTGAGGAAGGAGAGAGAACAGAGGAGGAGGAGGCACCTCTTACATAGAGTATACAGGACTAAGACACAGTTTTTGGATCTGTCTGAGGAGCAAGACATACACAGGTTCAGGTTTGACAAGGAAACCATATTGTACCTATGCCAGCAATTAGAGCAGGATGTGTAGCCTACCACCCAAAGGGGCTATGCCTTGCCAGTACACATCAAGGTCACTATTGCCCTGGCAGTTTTTGTGACCAGCATCTTCCAGACACCACTAAGGGTCATCTCTAGAATCAGCCAGTCTGCCACTTCTATGTATATAGATCAGTTCCTGGCTGCATAGCTCAGGAAAACCAACACTATATATCCCTCCCTCAGAGAAGACGGCAACATCAACTGATGACTGATTTCAATCAAATGACACATTTTTCCCTTTGTATTGGTGGCTAACGATTGCACTCACATCCCTATAAGGACACCAGGGGAGACAAGGCCACCTACCCCAAGGGCTTCCACTCCAATTCCAAGGGCATCATCCTGGACATCGTGCCCAAATTTCCAGAATTCACTCATGATGCCTACACCTCTCACAGTCAGGAATTCATGACCACTTCCAGGAAGGCTGCATCATCGGGGACTGGCTTCTAGGTAGGAATGAAGTGATCACTATCACCACACAGCAACTAAACTCTTCTTATTGTCCCCTTCATATCTAGGTAGACTAACAACTAGGACCGAGAAGGACTGCTCTATCCTTATCCTGTGAACTGTCCAGGAAAGCTGGTGGGGGCTTCACCTAGGGAGCCATGACAAGGTATGGAGCAGGTGGGGGCTTTTCAGCATCTTCCTCCACACTGCAGTCTGGGTGTCTATTGCGTCACAATTGCCCCGCATCTCCTCAAGCACAAAATCTCTGAATTTCCTCCCACCCAGCTGCGTTTTACTGTATCGGCCTGTTGGATTGCTGCCTGCCCTGATCCTTGGCCTGGACACAGACATTGTCTGTTCGGTGCCTGCCTTGACCACTGCCTGTACCAGGACTCTCTCTCTGATTGCTCCTTAAGGGACACTCGCCTAAGCCACAGCGAGACAAGGTGAAGTTCCAGTTCCAGTCCTAGTAAGGGCATATCCGCCAGCTGTCAGCATGGGCCTAGTAGATTTGCCTACTAGGCTGTGTCAACCACACCACAGTCTAAGGGCTCACATCTGTGATAGGTAGGCTGGGTGCTGGTAATTAATTTGACACCTATTTAAAGGCTGGTAGGCATTGTATCTCTTTTATATTTGAAATAGTGCAAATCTTTTCAGTTATATCTTTAGGACATGGAGGTAACTTTATAGAATTAAACCAACAGCCTGCTTCAGGGGCATACAGTTCCTACCAATATCTCTATATCACACCTCTCTTCTGGTATGTGAAGTGTAATGATTCTGAAATGGCCACCTCTTGTGTGCTGCTCTTTTCACTATCAGGCCGATTCAATAAAGTCTGTGGGAGAGCGGGCAAACGCCCGCTCTCCCGGCGTGCGCACAGGCCACTCGCCTGTGTGCGCAATACAGTATTTAAATTAGGCCCGGCGGTAGAAACGGGCAAAAGGAGGTGCTAGGGACACTAGCGCATCCCTAGTGCCTCCTTTTTGACAGAAGCGGCGGCTGTCAGCGGGTTTGACAGCTGACGCTCAATTTTGCTGGCGTCGGTTCTCGAGCCCGCTGACAGCCACGGGCTCGGAAACAGGACGCCGGCAAAATTGAGCGTCCGGTTTTCGATCCGACAGCCGCCAGTCGACTTCAATTTTTTTTTCTTTTTTTTTTTTACATTTTTTAGCCTTCGGGACTTCCGACTTAATATCGCCATGATATTAAGTCCGAGGGTGCACAGAAAAGCAGTTTTTACTGCTTTTCTGTGCACTTTCCTGGTGCCCGAAGAAATTAGCGCCTACCTTTGGGTAGGCGCTAATTTCTGAAAGTAAAAGTGCGGCTTGGCTGCACATTTTACTTACTGAATCGCGCGTGAATACCTAATAGGGCCATCAACATACATTTGCAGGTTGAGGGCGCTATTAGGTTCGGCGGGTTGGACGCGCGTTTTCCGCCCCTTACTGAATAAGGGGTAAGGGAAAACACGTTCTGATTGTTTTTTTAGGAGATAACTAACATACTAGAACTTTTATATACTAAATCCCTGTTTGAGGCTTGGCTGCACTCATATCTGGTGCCCTCTGAGAAGGAAAGTGGTATTTGTGGATATATAACTATTGATTTGTGGTCTCACTTACTGGTAGCAGCTTTAGAGCTGCAAGGTTAAGACACTTAAACCAACCTCATATGCTGATGTAAGGTACATAAGAGGAGTCTAACAAGTCTGAGACACACCAGCATGGCAAGTGGGATGCAGGGCTATGTGCGCGGTGCAGACTGTTATGGCTATAGGATATCCTTAAAGGGACTTTACAGTTGTACCAAATAAACCACGTGGTATCTAGAAAATCATAGAGAGACTCACCCAGAGTTTGAATGAGCATTTAGAAATTTTATATAAATTAAAAGAATTATAAATCTTTATAAAAACTAATCACAATGTAAGAAAATATGGGACAGAGATGGGGCAAACTAAAGTTCAAACTATATACAGAAACAAAAAAAAAAAAGCGTAGGGAAATAAGGAGGCTGGGGGTTGCAGACATAGGAGCCTGGTGGGTATGGTGAGAGCCTCATGGCAATTAGCTGCACTGCCACAGTGAGTCTTTTGTGACTCAACAAGAGGCGTCCCACCATACTGAGCATGGTCTGAGTCCCAGCATCCCTACATTCATAGGCAGAACTGGAAGGATGCCCTACCAGGATGGGGAGAGGGATTTTTGGTGGGTGGGGCTCAAAGCCCGCTGGTTGGTGGTGGAGAGGCTGGACTGCTGGGTCCCCCGGTGGTGGAGGGGGTGGGGGAGAAGCATCAACGTGGGCTGGGTCATGAGCCAGGAACTCACCACCATCTTCCTCCTCCTCCTCTCTTCCTCCTTGGACGGCGGTGAGGATTGTCACCTGTGGTGCAGCATGTGATGTGCATGAGCACAGAGGAAGTTAGAGGGCATGCCTTTTATTTTTTTTTTAGATTTATACTCCGCTTTTCGCACTTTTTTTCAACGCTTCAAAGTGGATTACATTCAGGTACGGTAGGTATTTCCCTATCCCCAGAGGGCTTACAATCAAAGTTTTGGACCTGAGGCAATACAGGGTAAAGTGACTTTCCCAAGGTCACAAGGCATTCCTTTTCTGAAAGAAGTACAAGCAAAGGGAAGTGCTCCTAGGTATGGGACATCCACTTCATATAGGTGGTGGCGGCAATTGCATAGAATGAACCCTTCACATGCAGATTTATTTCAGCTGTATTTCATTTGATGGGGCCTCACTTGTGACATAGGCTCAGAGTTAAGATTCTGTGTAGGGTTAGAAGCGTTGGGTTGTAGCTTTGATTTTTGTCTGTCAGACGTAGTTCTATATTTTCCTCCATTATTGAAAATAGATATAAATTTAATTATCTGATGGTATTTGTTGCTTGAACACTTGCAGAAAATATTTCCCTAATGCTAACGGAGAATGTTGGTGTCAATGTAATACAGCAGGCCCTTTTAGCACATTTGGTGGCAATGTCCTTTTGTCCAATCATATTGGGACCAGATTATATGTTTAAGCACTGGTATTATTAAAATTGTACCACCTAGAGATCCTAAAATATTTTTACTGAGTATGCCGGTGCCTAATGCCTCATTGTCATTACATTGCTTCATTTTGCAGATCATTATTATAGCTAGATGTACCCTAGTGGCTTGATGTAAATAGTCTTCTATCCCACCTGTATGGTTGGTGCATCAATATGCATTATATGGGGAGATTAACTGCACTGAAGTAGAACTCACTCCCCAAGTTCAGTTTTGTATGGAAACATTTTCAACTATGGTTAACAGGGCACTTGGGATGGAGTGGAGACAGATATGCATTGCATCTTGAAAAACCAGGTTACCTGCTAAATTTGGGAGGGCTGGGTGGTTGGGTTGGGGAGGTAGGGGGGAAGGGTGTTATCTTTGTCCAGGGTATTATGTTTTGGGGATGATTGTTGATTTATTTGATGTTATCTACTCTGCAAGATTTTCAGTAAAGATTCAATTACAAAAAAAACAGTATTGAGTTGTGATCTACATAGCAAGGCAACAAGGGCTATGAGTTAGTTCATAGGTATATAGCAGTGGTTCTCAACCTTTTTTCGGCCAGGACACACCTGACAGAGGATTCTCACATGCATGACACACTGAACATGTGACCATCATGGGGCTATATGTAAACATACATTCTGCATCCACAGGAGCCCCCTCGACCCCCAGCAATGAGTGCAGAGCAGAACTAAGGCATTACCCGTACAACTCACCATACGAAAAGGATATTCTGGTTCTGGTGAGTTCTCTGTAAAAGCAAAACAAACTCCCTTTACTACCAGGCACAATAGCCCTTCTTAGGAAAAGACAGTAATTTACCACTAATGCATGTCCTATTGAGAAAATACTTCAAATAAGATTGATACAAATGCCTACATGCTAGTAAAATACCTCACCTCGGTCATACACACAGAACTGACCTTCACCAAAAACAGAAAGACCACAAATTATAAATATGGAGACAGAAACTGGAATGGAAATAAAAAAAAGTCACGCTGCATGCAGTGCAAACCTGGAGAAATGGAAATATAGCACCTAACATAGTCCCAGGATCTGCAATAATGCACACAAACGAATCCGCACAAAGTTATACCTGTATTATGGAAAACGCTCAAACAGTAACAACCCTATCTATGAAAAGGCAACACTACAAATATTACACCAGGCCTTAAACATAAATACACCTCCTTTTAGGAAAACAGAATAAGCCAAGCTGCTATAGATTCCCCACACAGAAATAATTGTAAAGCTATACTAAAAATATTACAAAACAGCTGCTGAACAGAATAACATCCAACAATTTAAAACTCATAAAAATTATTTGAAATTGTCCAAATATCAATAAAATATTTCAAAACGACAGACATCACATAATATCCAATAATTAAAATGGCAGTCGATCAAGAAAAATAAACTTAAAAAGCCACCTTTACTGCAATTCTGTCCTCATGGTTCTCTTCCTTAGGGCCCACAACCAGTCACTCTCACTCTCACTCTCACACACACACACACACACACACACACACACACACACACACACACACCCCAATTAAACCCCTGACCAGTCTCTGTTTCTCTCACACACACACCAGTCACCGTCCTGACCAGTCTGTCTTTCTCACACACACCAGTCACCTCCCTGAGCAGTCTCTGTCTCTCACACACACATTGGTCACCTCCCTGATCAGTCTCTCTCTCACAGAAACACATCACCCTCCAATCAGTCTCTCTCTCAATTACACACATACTCTCTCACATACAAGCTCTCAATCATACATAAATGCTCTCACTCCCATTCTACCACACACACAAGCTCTCACTCACGCACAAAAGCTCTCACTCATGCACCTAGGCACTCATTCACACACTCACACCCATACCAGGCTCCCAATCACACACACACACCAACGCCCATACTCAGGCTCCCATTCTCACATATAAACACTCAGGCTCCCATTCTCATGCACAAACACCTACACTCAACCTCCCATTCTCACATGCATGCACCAGGCCTCACCGCCAAACCTCTTCTTCCTTCGACGCAGAGATGGGCTCCAGTTCTACCGCAGCTTTACTCCAGCGGGCCTTCTTTTTCGCAGCCTCAGGTATGGGCTCCCATGGCGGCTTTGCTTCGGCGGGGTCAGGCTTCCTCTTTGCTGCCACGGGGATGAGCTCCTGTGGCAGCCTTGCTTTGGCAGGGTCAGGTTTCCTCTTTGCTGCCACAGAGAAGAGCTCCCATGGCGGCCTTACTTCAGTGGGGTTGGACTTCTTCGTTGCCACTGGCCTGGACACTGCCACTCTTCCCAGCCCCCTCAAACCACCCCAGCCCGGGCTATGGGATGCCCCTTCTTCCTGCCCCTCCGGCCATTCAGAGGCTTCATCTCTTCTTCCTACTCCCACTGGCAGGAAGAAGTGAGGAGGCTTCTGATTGGCCCACGGGGGCAGGAAGAAAGGAGGAGGCTTCCCATTGGCCAACAGGGTCAGGAAGAAGGGAGGCTTCCCGTTGGCTGCGGGGGCAGAATAAAGGGAGAAGGGAAGCACAACTGGGGTGGTGGGACACTGGAAACCACAACACACTGCTGGTGCTTGATGACACACCGGTTCAGAATCGCTGGTATATAGGATAGGGGCCATATATTTTCTTTGGGAATAAATGTAGGCGTGGGTACAAAGACCCTAAAGGTTTTCCAGCTATGCCTGAGGGTACCTTCCAAATAACGCTTCATGACAGTGATGCTCATAAACCAGATAATTGTCAAGGTGTAAGTATATTTGCATGAGGGTTTGTTTAAGCTCAAGGCAAAAACGGAGACATGCTGAGCGGTAAGCCTATAATGTGGCTGGTGATGGAAATAGAACATAGATAGACCTTGTGAAAATCTCCCTGATAGCCACATCCTACCTAGCTCTCTGCCAGTCTAGCCACTTCCTCTTCTTCTGGCACAGCTCCTGGGCCTTCTTCTTCATGTCCTCAATCTATAGAGAGAAATAGGATGACAAAGATGAGTGTGCAACGTAGCTGTTAATGTGACCTCCATACTGTTATGTATCAATGTATTCTTTTTTTTTTTTTTTAAATATCTGTTCATTAAAGCCACAAAAGAAGTTACAACATCTGCTCTCTTTGGGGTACACAGCATATAGAGGAAATGAGTCCAAACACAATACTACAGATAAGCATAACACTCTAACAGTATACAATATTGTGGCCTACGGTTTTATATTTATCCAAGAAATATAACAGAGATATACAACAGATCCCCTACCCACTCTCCCTCACATGCATCCATACTCACACTCATACACTCACCCACTCACCCATTGACTTGTATCCCAAGTCTTAAAGAGTAAACCATAGCCTCTAGAGTAAATAAAGACCAAAGCATCAAAAAAATATATTTTTTAAATGCTTTAAAACCAAGTCCCACAGTTTGAAATATTCCACTTACACAATTAGTAGTTTAAGATGCCGAATAGAATTCTTCCTCAAGAGCTCCATCTGCACCGTGTGAGTCATCAGTTCCTTCCAAGCATGAACTAAAGGTAGCTCATCACTGTTCAAATTTAATAACACTACTTTTTTTGCCAATAAAATAGACATAACAAGAAATTTCTTTCCCCCTGAGGGAGCCAAACACCTCTGTCTAAAAGATACAACCAACTAGATCAATTGTCCATTCCACAGAATCTGACATCTCAAAGTTCAGTCTAACAGTGAACAAATTTGACACCAATCACTTTGCAACTTGCTGCATTCTGTGAACATATGGTGCAATGTGCCTCTCTGTATGTTACGGGACTCAGATCGTTATCTGAAATGTAAGTGCATTGCCATTCCAAGAGCCCTAGTGAGATACACTCTATGAAGTAATTTTTACTGAATTTCACGCATATTAACGCGTATCAATGTATTCTACTGATGTCCGAAGTGAGCAAAATGGCTATTTGCACTCCCTTAATGCACCTAGAAGTGGTGTGCTACCACTAGGCCCGAAAGTCCCCCTGAACAGGTTCACTCTATGAACTGCCAGGGTACCCCTTTTCATGTGGAAGTAAACTGGGCAGTCCAGCCAGTGGGAATATCCCTTTCCATAGATCACATAGCTTTGGGGAGTAACAGGAACTGTGCAAAAGGCCCACATGTCTCCCTGCTGAAAGGAGGCTATAGGTTTCCTCTGCTACTGGAGCCACCATTAAATCTATGACATGTCCCATAGGAAGATCTAGCTCGTAATTGCACCTTTACTATACTTGTTACTATCGGTTTAAGTCTTCTCTTGTCATCTTTGCCATCTATTTCACTCTTGCCTAATATTACATTAGAAACACATGTACCTACATAATGCCATTAGTGGAATGTATATATGTTAAAAGTGGCTGATGCCTTATTTGTAGGCCACATTGAGCCCCCTCTAATGACACCCCATGCTCATCCTGACCTGACACCATCCCCACACCCTTAGAGCCCCCCCTCCCCCAGTGACACTCACTCCCACTCTCCTCGTTCTTCTTGCCTCCTGTAGTTAGCTCCATTTGGAATGAACCGAAAATGGTCTTATTCATTGCATTTTTTAAATTTGTTAAAAATGAATTAACATCCCTACTGGTTACAGGCCCCTGTTACTAATAACAACATAAAGCTATATTCTGATACATGTAGAGGCATAGGTTTCTGGATTTACTTCCAAGGTGCATCGAGCATGGTGCAATGCCCACTTGATTGGGTAGAATGGGGGGAGGGTTTCACATAAAGCATAACCTTCCTGGGTCTATTTCCTATGGGGCAGATTTTAAAAGCCCTGTGCGCGTAAATCCGGAAGGATTTACGCGCGCAGGGCCCTCGCGCGCCGGCGCACCTATTTTGCATAGGCCGCCGGCGCGCGTAAAGCCCCGGGATGCGCGTAAGTCCCGGGGCTTTCGAAAAGGGGTGGGAGGGGGTGTGTCCGGGGGCATTCCTGAAACGACGCGGCGTTTCGGGGGCGGGCCCGGGGGCGTGGCGCCGGCCCGGGGGCGTGGTCGAGGCCTCCGGACCAGCCCCCGGGACCGGAACACGAGCGGGGCTGCCGGCTGGCGCGCGCAAAGTTACGCCTGCTTTCAGCAGGCGTAACTTTGCCAACAAAGGTAGGGGGGGGGTTAGGTAGGGGAAGGAGGGGAAGGTGGGGGGAGGGCGAAGGAAAGTTCCCTCCGAGGCCGCTCCGAAATCGGAGTGGCCTTGGAGGGAACAGGCAGTGCCGCTGGGCTCGGCGCGCGCAGGTTGCACAAATGTGCACCCTCTTGCGCGCAACGACCCCGGATTTTATAAGATAAGCGTGGCTATGTGCGTATCTTATAAAATCCAGCGTACTTTTGTTCGCGCCTGGTGCACGAACAAAAGTACGCAATTGCGTATTTTTTTAAGATCTACCCCTATATGTAATATATACTAGTGGTCGCCTTGCATGTTTGGAGGGCCAGATTGAAGGACAGATGGGTAGTCTTGTGATGTGACAATGCAGCGGTGATGGATGTTATCAACTGTTAGTCTGCCAAGTCCCCCTGATTTTCCAAATTCTTGCACAAGCTCATTTTCTACTGCTTGCATGCTAATATAGGTTCAGGTGAAACACCTATTTATTTATTTATGTATTTATTATATACCAACATTCCTGTAAAAATACAAATCATATCGGTTCACAATGAAACATCAATTTCGCTCTAGGGTGGTACAAGTAACAAAGTTGCCAGTTAAAACAGTTGAGAACATGTCAAAAACTCGTCTAAACATAACCTGCGAACTCATGAAACTCATCTCAACAAGAGATAAAATTAAATTAAATACAATAACTGAATCATAACGGGAAAAGGAAGACAATGGAGGGATGGACGAAGGTGCAAAGAGTAGAAGAGGGGAGTGGGAGGGATGGTCGAAGGGGCAAGGAGTAGAAGTGGGGAGTGGAATTGAGTTGTCTGGCTGGAAAGTTCGTTTAGGGGGAGTTAGTTAAAGGCAAAATGACGAATAGGTATCCTGAAAGACTTGGCTAAAAAGCCATGTTTTAAGTCTCTTTTTGAAGACAGAAGGGCAAGATTCTCATCTGAGGTCGGGGGGTAACACATTCCATTGGTGTGGGTCGTGCACCAAGATTGCCAGTTCTCTCTTTTGTTGCAAGTGGTCCCTGTTCAGATGGTTAGTCCCATGGGTGGAAGCGGTAGGGCTGCCAGTGCCAATCTTTCAGAACCAGGAGCTCCTACATCAGACGGTATAACTGAACCCTGCATTTTTCTCAGAACATGGTTGGAGAGGTGGCTTCATATCTGAGGGTCTAGTAATAGATTATATCTTGCAGCCTACTTCTAACATATGTGCCTACTTTCTCCCCATACAAGGCAATGAGGATTTTACAACGGGGTCTCACTCGAGGGCTTTTCAGCAATGGGACACAAAAGGGGTTACACACCTAGGGCATTTATTTACACGAGAGGGGAATCTCTTCAAATTTGCAGACTTTTGTGATCACTATGGTTTGGGGAAATCCCACACCTTCTCATACTTACAAGTCCGGCACTACCTCCAGGCACTACCTGCCTCCTCTAAGCAACCTGAGGTATTTCACTCTCTCGATCAAATCTTTCATTTTGAGTGGGAAAGAGCTCCCTCCTTGTCGGAGTATCACAAAATGTTGCGCACTAGGAGGCGGCTTGATATATGTTCCACCCTGGAGGCTAGATGGAACAAAGATGGGGATTTTGTTGTTACCTCCTTTATTCTCAGAATTTGCTTCAGGCGAATAGCCAGGATCTCTAATAACATGTATTACAGGGAGTTACAATTTAAATTTTTATGCTGAGCTTATGTGTCACCCCAGGCGGCGCATCAACAAACTATAACACTCTCCGCACTGTGCCCTCGGTGTAACACTGCCCTTGGCACTCTTTCGCATGTGTTTTGGTCTTGCCCTCCAGTACAACACTTTTGGCGTAAAGTAGCAGAATATATGGCGGATGTATTGGATGTGGCTTTTCCAGTGTCTCCACTGAGGATTTTGTTTGGCTGTATCTCCCCTATTCGGATTAGAGATTCTGGCTCCCGCCTACTGCTCCACAAAGCTTGTTTAGTAGGGAAAAAAGTGATTCTATTAGTATGGCGCTCTGCAGACCCACCGTCATTCTACGCATGGAGGAACGGACTGCATACCATGATGAATATGGAATTATTGGCATCCCGAGAGGAACCGCGTAGACAAAGTTCTTTTCTGGCCGTGTGGGATCTTTACATCCAACGATTACCTCATCGAGCTCGCAGCCTTGTGTTAAACGAATAAGCGATTGAGATATTGGACACTTTTTGTAGTCTCACTGACCTTTTTTTTCTTTGTGTTCTGACTCATCCTTTGAATACCTGAGCAGATGGAATTGGGGGGGGGGGGGGGGAGGGAGTTGAGAAGGGGAAAGCTTGGTTATAATGAATAGTTAATTGTGAAAGATTGTTTTGAGGTTGGGTTCAGAAACACGCCCTCCTCAATGTTGTATTGCTTGATGAAAACTAATAAAATTGTTTGAACATAGATTATATCTTGCAGCCTAAGTAGCTAAGTCTGTCTTGTAGTATGGTGGGCATGCAGCATGTTTACTACATGAACAAGGTAGCACAGATACAGTGCACAACTTCATGGTCAATAGAATCATAATAGGCTGGGCCCATGAGACACAAGCAGCTGAACCTCCGTTGGCAAGCCTTGCCTAATATGGCTATCTCAATGCTTGAGACCACACTGTTTCGGGCAGCATTCTCAATGGCAATCTTTGACACACTACAGATCAGTGAGTTTGCAAGAGCAACTAGCAGGCATCCAAGACCTCAGAGTTTATGGCTCATTATGTTACAATATTGAATGGTAGAATGTTTGTGCTTATACTGTCAGCCTGGAACCAGTCTGGTCACTTGCCATTTACAAACCACGCTGACATGCATGGCCACCAAAGTGATAGGCAGGCAGCATTTCCTTATTCCCCAATTAGCAAATTCCAAGTTGCAGCTCTCTTCAAGTTCACACTATGTGGCCAGTCTTCAGAGCGCATGCTTTGGCACACATTCATTCCACAATGGAGCTACCTTCAGTGCAGCTACTTCTGGTCTCTCCAGGGCAGCAATGCATTGGTAGATGGCATTCAGCAGCTTGCACTTCATGTATCAGGCAAGATGATGGGTTCCATACATTAGTTTCTCACCAAGGGTCCACATTTCTGGTTCAAGCTTTCTTCCCCTACAGGTGCTGGTCAGCAATGACAGTTGCTCTGAATTGTGAGACACTCCACTGTCCATGCACAATGATGGGCCATTCAAGGCAGGTTCAGTCACAACTTGGGCCTGATGGTGCAAGAGAGGATGAGCTGGAGCCAGCTCCTACCCCTCCTGTGCTGGCGGGGCTTGGCTGAAGCACACCCATATCTCCTCATTATCTACCTGGGAGGTACAATAACAACCTTGGAAAATTGCAGTGTTTGCTGCTGGTGAATCACATTATCCCACCTGGCCACCCTTTCTGCAGAATGGTCCAAGTATCTGCTGGTTCTATATCATCCCTCGTCACCAGCTTACCAATAGCAGATTATGGAGGAGGGGCCTCGCTAAGTTTAATAGACAAATTAGTAAGGCTGATTGCCTTCAGGGAGACCTCCACATTTGGCATGACTGGCAGTAATACCATGTCCTGATTTATTTGGGCTGGACTAGGTACACCTAACTGGAGTATCTGTATTGGAACAGAACTTGTTCTTGCAGGCTTTAAGGAAGCCTGTAGTGGCATTTGAAGGGCAGGACCCAACCATTGTTGGGGGTTGTCCTCCCTTAAATGGACACTTTTCCCCCTGTGGACAGGGAAATGTCTGGGGTGCCTCCCTATAGCAGACTGCTTGAGCTTAGGTCTGGGGGAAGGTATAGTAGGAGAGAGGCCAGAGGGCTCACCCGAGAAAGGTATGACTAGGAGGTATCACAGCAAATGGATCTTGTAGATAGGGCTGAGAAGGTACCTGGCAGGTTCCACTCCATAGATGATGGGAGGGACCTGGCAGTCTTGCTATGCATGGTGGCCTGCCCTTTGTGGTTACTCTTCGTGAAGAATGCATTGTCAAGAAAGCCCAACTGCTCTGAGGTAGGTATTGGAAGACCATGAAATGGCAGTCACATGGGGGGCCTAAAGCTCCTTTCATTGGTGTGGAAGGGATTTAGGTGGTAGGTAGGCTCAAGCACCTAAATTAGATTCCATTATTAGGTATCTAATAAAAGGCTATGGCTAACTTTTATACAACTCAAAAAACACCACAATATTCCCCAGTATGTTTTTTAAATTTTTCAATTAATTTACACTAATATGTGTAGGACATTCATGAATACAACTTGCACATGTCAACAAGCTGTGTTAACCTTTGGTCCATTGGCTTTATTTTTATTTTTGTTTTATTCTTCTTAGACTTTTATTCACTGGTTTGTCATTTTATTTAAAACGTCCCATCAACATGAAGGTCCCAGCGCGGGTAAACGGCACAGATTTTAACTTCAAAAAAGTAACGAGAGCAAAAAAGCTTTACAGAACTTATCTCGAGTGTCCATCCTGATCACAACCCCGACATGGCCATGTTTCAATTGCAACTCTGCTTCAGGGGGTTCTCCTTCCGATCTAAACATGCTCTCAATGTACAAGAAATTCTATTTGTTTCCCAAACCATCTGCCTTCTTTTTAACTTCCAACTACTTTAATGGATCTTTAAAAATGGTGTCTGACTCACTTGCTTTTATACGTATAGCAGCGTGATGATGTCAGCAACTATCCCCCCTAGATCAGGGAATACCAATTAATAATTTCATTAAGACCTGCAGGAGATATTGCTTTTAAATAGAAAATCCAAAATTGTTCCTGCCTGTTCAAGAATGAAATCACATCGCCCCCTCTAGGTGATACACTAATCATTTCCAAAATTGTCCACCGGAGATCACTGAATTGATAGCCCTTTTCAACACAATGGGACACTAACGGAGCTGTCAATTTAAGAGTTTTGATGCAGCTTTTATGTTCGAGGAGACGTGTCCGAATTTTCCATTTTGTGCGTCCAACATAAATCATGTTGCAAGGTCATTGCAAGACATATACAACATTTGTAGAGTTGCAATTTGTAGATTTATTAAAAAAAAAAACTTTACGTTTCAAACCAGGATGTTGCCAAACCGCTCCCGTCAGGCACATCTTGCACATCTCGCAAGAACCACACGGGCACTCCAGTCTGGTAGTTTGTTGTATATTTTTGACAAGCAAAGGGTGGATCAGCCAGGTGTGTCATGATTGCCCCAGTTACTTTTTATTTAACTAACTTAATACATTTCTTTACTAGCATAAATTAGTCCAATAAAAAGAGGTCACCTCATTATTTTGGTTTATTTTCACAGATTCAAGTGGAGTAACACCACATCCACATTACTTTATCCAAAGATTGCACTACAGTGGTGGTGTGAAGGGGAAGGGAGGAAGTTGGGGGCTGAGTAGTGAGAAGACTGATGGGAGACAGCATTATATCCAATAATAGCTGAGGAAATCCATAGCCCTAATAAGCCCTTTTATTTCTGATTTGAAATATCTGATCAGGATAGTTTTTAATGTCTTATGTTTCTGAATTTGCCTTTCAGTATCCTGACTATAAGGCCACTGATGCAAAGGTCTGATCCTGAAAAAAAAGTTCCCCCACGTCAATGTTGCTTGCTTTTCTGTGTGATGTGTTACCTTGTGTTTGTGCAAGTTTATTTCTGTCATTATCTTTTTGCCCTGTTTCATCAACATAGAGACCCTCTTCACATTTTCTGCATTACATAAAATACACTATGTTAAAGGAGGAGCATGACTAGGGTCTCCTTGTGTTTAATGTCTTTATCATGTGAATAACTGTTAGGACAAGAATGCTTTGAAAATAAGAACAAATGCCCGACCTATTGGCACATGAACCAGATGAAAGAAGTCATACCCAGAAAATTCTATTTTGATTAAGGTTACGCAGGGAAATATGTTTATTTTGTTTTTTTCATTTCAGGTAATTTTTTTAATTTGGGTTTTAGTTTGTTTAATGTTTATTTCAGTTTGTTTCATTTACTAAACTGAAATAAACAATAAAGGGCAGATTTTAAAAGCCCTGCGCACATAAATCCAGCCGGATTTACGCACGCAGGGGACTTGCGCGCCGGCGCGCCTATGTTGCATAGGCCGCTGGCACGCGCAAAGACCCGGGAGGCGCGTGAGTCCCGGGACTTTGCTTGGGGGCGTGTCGGGGGCGACGCGGCATTCAGGGGCGTTCCGGGGGCAGGGCCGTGGGTGTGGTGCCGGCCTGGGGGCATTCCGTGGGCGTGGCTGAGGCCTCTGAACCAGCCCCTGGGCTGGGGAATGGTACGCCGGCAGCTGGCCGGCGAGTGCAAGTTACGCCTGCCTTGGGCAGGTGTAAATTTCTGAACAAAGCTAGGATGGAGATTTAGTTAGGGCTGGAGGGTGGGTTAGGTAGGGGAAGGGAGGAGAAGGAGGTGAAGGAGGAGGGGCCGGAAAAAAAGTTCCCTCTGAGGCCGCTTCGATTTCGGAGTGGCCTCGGAGGGAACGGAGGCAGGCTGCTCGGCTCGGCGCGCGCAGGTTGCACAATTGTGCACCCCCCTGCGCGCGCAGACCCTGGATTTTATAACATGTGCGCGGCAGCGCGCGCATGTTATAAAATCGGGTGTAGATTTGTTTGCCTGGGTTGCACGAACAAATCTACGCCCGTGCATAACTTTAATAATCTACCCTTATGGGGGTAATATTCAGTCACTGGACAGATTGCAAAGTTAGCCAGATAAACTATATGGCATGACTAGAGTTAGATAAATTATCCAGCTAACTCTGAATATAAAAGTTAGCTGGATAACTCATCCAGATAACTTAACTCCACCCCAGAATGCATTTACAAAATGATAGAGGGTATGGAGAAGAGACGGCTGAGGGGGAATTGATAGAGGTCTTTAAAATCATGAGAGATCTGGAATGGGTAAATGTGAATTGGTTATTTACTCTTTAGAAAGACTAGGGGGCACTCCATGAAGTTAGCAAGTAGGACATTTAAAACTAAATGGAGAAAATTCTTTTTCACTCAACGCACAATTAAGCTCTGCAATTTGTTGCCAGGGATGTGGTTAGTGCAGTTAGTGTAGCTGGGTTCAAAAAAGGTTTGGATAAATTCTTGGAAGAGAAGTCCATTAACTGCTATTAATCAAGTTGATTTAGGGATTAGCCACTGCTATTACTGGCATCAGTAGCATGGGATCTACTTAGTGTTTGGGTACTTGCCAGGTACTTGTAGCCTGGATTGGGCACTGTTGGAAACAAGGTGCTGGGCTTGATGGACCCTTGGTCTGACCCAGTATGGCAATTTCTTATGTTCTTACTGGGGATTGCTTAACATTTTTAGAAGAAGAAAGAAGAAAGAAAATGAATTTGCCCCACTTTCCTGTGGTGATACATTGGTCCCTCCCTCAGTTGAGAATTCCTGAGGTGATATATATTGGATTTTCACTCAGATGAGTGCCTTGGTCCGGTAGCTGGTTTTCAGCCAGCGTGTACTTAACTGTAAAAAGACAGCTGAAAGACAAGTGGGTGCAGGAAGCTGAGCGCAGCAGTGATGGTATATGCCCTCTCCCCCCACAGCCGGAGACCAATTCTGTACTCAGCCAGGATGGGCTGAGCTCAGGTAAAACTAAAAAAAAAGGAAAAGAACAGAGAAGGAGGGTTTTTTGTAAGGATTCCTCCTTCCTTCAGTCTCCATGCTCAGCACACGCAGATGAGGCATTCATTCCCGCCTCCGAGGGAGCTTAGGGGACGTGGGCAACCTGGCGGGTTGAGCAATCTTTTTGGGCTAGGCCCCATTCTTAGGCTTATCACTGTGTACTGTGTGGTAGGCCGCTGCGGCATTTTCACACGTTTTCCTGCACATTAGGCTGCCCTCTTCAGGACCTTCAGTTCGTTCAAGTGCATCCAGCTGTCCTTCTAGTTGTGCGCCCAGTTTTTGGACACTTAGTTGGGCGTCTGCTTGGGCGTCCAGCTGGTAGCAGCGTCTATTTGAGACGCACGCTTACCTATACACACAATCTGAGCGGCATTGAGGGCGCTCAGTTTTTGGGCCCTCATCGAGGCACAGGCTTGTATGCCTATGTTTTGGACGCCTATTTTTTGCAGCACGAATACAGCTGCCACACACTTTTCAGTCGAGTGACAGACTGATGGCGCGTATAGCAAAGAAACCTAAGTGCCTTACCCTCTGTGCTGCCTGTCATATCCGGGCATCTCAGCCTGGCATTTCCCTCTAACTTGTGCCAGTGCTGCTTGGAGGCTCAGGTGGAATTGCCTTCGTCTGATTTTATTAAGCCCGATTCTTCCCAGCCTGATGTGGCCTGGGTAAAGACGTGTCAGAAGGGGCACCTGACTTTGGAACTCTCCTATCTGGTTCATCAGCGGGGGAAGGTAGGTCAGTGGGTACAGGACAGGTGCCTCCTGGGTTTGGCATGGATCCTTCTGCCTTTTCTTGGCTGGAATTTATTTTCAAGGATTGCGGTCTTTTCTTTGGGCTCAGTCACAACTAGGGCTGGGATCTGGCTTTATGAGCCTTCATTTGCAACTACCCAGGGATTTTCTTATCCCCTATTCTATGTCCCCCCATTATACCTAGCTGGTCAATGCGGTGCTGGTCCTGGGTCGGGGGCTCTGCACTAGGGCTCCTTCCTTTATGCAAGTACCATGACTCTCTCCTGGGGGCTGTGAACGCTGCCTCTGCTCCACTGCCGGACCAGGGAGCGGAAGAGCCGGCTTGGGAATCGAACCAGCCAGGTTTCTTCCACATGAGCGAGCCACCCAGCCAGCCCGGTAACATGATTCATAACAGAATACTACTCCAGTGAATCATATTTAGATATCGATTAATCTCTGTTATCCCTGCTCCACTTTTGTTCTCAGACGTAAGACCAAAGACTCAATAATTAATAACTACAGTGTGTAATGCATGACCTGCAGTGCCTTAAAGGTATTATCGCAGAAATAAGTTTTATTGATATTCTTGTTGGTATGTAATTTAGAGGTGTGTAATGCAATGCTGTGCGTTTTGCTTAGACAGTGCAGTACAGGAATAATATCTAATATATAAAAGTCCTGTCAATCCAGCCAATTAACTAGTGTTCAGAAGATCACAGTGACATGTGCAAATAACATTATTCATATTATAGATAAGAACATAAGAACATGCCATACTGGATCAGACCAAGGGTCCATCAAGCCCAGCATCCTGTTTCCAACAGTGGCCAATCCAGGCCATAAGATCTCAGGACTTAGTAGCATATTATATGCCCATCCAGTCTGCCCAGTTATTTTGGTCCTCACTGCCAAAGCTACATCACAACTTGAACTTATTTATTTTATTTATTGCTTTTATATACCGACATTCGTTGGTGTACATCACATCGGTTCACATCAAAACAAATGGAATAGTATGACTAGAGGTCGGACTATTTTACATTAAAACATTATAACATTGTGACATTGTAATGAAACAGAGACCCTAGAAGGCAGAAGCTGGGAGGCTGCAGAGGAGTCACAGAGGAAGGAAAAGGTCTAAGGACATTGGTAATAAGACACTCTCTCAGAAGATCCTATTGGTTCAGCTCTGATTAGTGATAGTATATAAGGAGAGGCTGGTACAACAGACTCCTGTCCTCTGGAACCTCTGCTTGTCTGGCCTTGTTCCTATGCTACATTTAGCTCTTCAGCCATAGTAACATAGTAATAACAGCAGAAAAGGTCCAAATGGTCCATCTAGTCTGCCCCAGCAAGCTTCTTATCGTATTATCTGCTGCGCTGTGCAGGTTACCTCCAAGTTTCTTTTAAAGATAGCCCGTGCAGTTACCTCCAAGCCTTATGATAAGGGTAATAATATTTGCAATCAAAAACCAAGCAACTGTCAAAATCCATTAAAAAAAAATTACAGCTAGCAACATTTTTACTGGGTGAATAGCCTTCTTGAAAATTTAGGCACTGCTGTTTGACTTGCTTTGCTTTTGGACTTGGCCATAGAAGCAGTCCTGTGCCTTTCCCCTAATGCCTGCATATCAGTACCCCAGACCGTGAAGGTTGGGGCCCGTATTGGTTGGCCTTCTGAATCCAATTCCTCTCCCCTCCCCCACAGTCAAAGCAAAGAATGATGTTGCAGTTGCATCAAAAGTATCAAGGTGTATTTTGTTGAGGGTAGTAATCCCTGTACTTCTGCTAAGGCTAATAACTGTAACACCCTAGCACAGCGCTTCTCAACCGGTGCTTGGCGACACACCGGTGTGTCGCCAAGCACCGGCAGGTGTGTCGTGTGCTCCCGGTCTCTCCCGCTGCTCTTCCTTCCCTGCTGCCGTTGCCACCGGACTATCAGCACGTTCAAGCCCAGCAGGAATGACAGCAGTGCTAGAAGAAGCTGTGGCACCCACGGCTGGCCTTTTCTTCTTCCCACGCTCCCCCCCCCCCCCCCCCCCCATGACCCGGAACAGGAAGTGATACACGGTGCGCAGGAAGGAGAAAGAGCCGTGCCGTGTGGAAAAGTAGCAGCGGCGGCAGCAGTATCGGCCCCCGAGCAATCAAAGCAGCTGGCAATTGGCAAAGGAGACAGCAGCATGAGCCTCCCGTGGCCGATGGGATTTGGCCTGAGGGGGCTGGAGGAGGAGGCTGCTGCAGCTACCATTTGTGCTCGGGGTGGGGGGAGTAAGTGAGTGAGAGAAAGAGAGAAAAGCAACCAGCCTGTGTGTAAGTGAGAGAATGTGTTTGATTGAGAGCATGTGTGTGATTGAGAGAAACTGGTCAGAGAGCTGATGTGTGTGTATATGTGAGAGACAATGAAAGTGACTGCTCAGGGAGGTGACTGTGTGTGTGTGTGTGAGAGAGACAGAGAGAGAGAGAAAGCATGGAAGTGAGAAATCTGGGTATGTGAGAAAGCATGGGAGTAAGAAGCCTGGTGTTGGGGGGGGGGGGAGTGTGTGAAAGAAAGCATGGGAGTGAGAAGCCTGATTATGTGAGAGATAGTGTGTGTATGCATGCATGAGAGAGAGACTGGTTGGTAAGGTGACGGTGTGTGTGTGAGAGAAAGAGACTGTGTGAATGTGAGAGAAACAATGTGATTCAGGGAATGAGAAGCCTGTGCACGTGGAGAGCGAGCATGGAAATGAGAGAGAGAGACTGGTGTGTGTGTGTGTGTAACAGAGAGAAAGTGATTATGGGAATGAGAAGCCTGTGCATGTGAAGAGAGTGAGCATGGGAGTGAGAAACCTGGGTATGTATGAGACACAGCATGGGAGGGAGAAGCCTGTATATCTGAAAGAGAATTTGGGAGTGGGAAGCCTGTGTGTGTGTGGGTGTGTATGCATGAGAGAGATCAGGTGACTGGTGTGTATTTGTGTGTGTGTGTGTGTGAGAGAGAGAGAAAGAGAAAGAAAGAAAGTGATTATGGGAATGAGAAGCTGGTGCATGTGAAGACTGAGCATGGGAGTGAGAAACCTGGATGTGTGTGAGACACAGCATGGGAGTGAGAAGTCTGTATATCTGAAAGAGAACAAGGGAGTGGGAAGCCTGTGTGTGTGTGTGTGTGTGTATGCATGCATGAGAGAGATCAGGTGACTGGTGTGTGTGTGTGTGTGTGAGAGAAAGAAAGTGCATGTGAAGAGAACAAGCATGGGAGTGAAAGACTGGTGAGTGTGTGTGTGTATGAGACAGAGAAAGTGATTATGAGAGTGAGAAGCCCATATATGTAAGTAGAACACAGGAGTGGGAAGCCTGTGTGTGTGTATGGCATGAGAGAAACTGTTCAGAAAGGTGACTGGTGTGTGTGTCAAAGACTGGGAGATGATTGGTGTGTGAGAGACAGAAACTGGTCATGGGGGCATGACTGGTATGGTGTGTGTGTGAGAGACATGGGCCCTAAGGAAGAGGATCATGAGTATAGAGCTTAGCCTCTACTGCTGCTTCTGGTGTGTGCTATGACCTGCATGGAAGAGGAGTAGGAGAGCTGCTGGAGGGAGTAAGTAAAAGTGGCTTTTTAAGTTTATTTTTCTTGATTGACTGACTGCCATTTTAATTATTTAATATTATGTGATGTGTCTGCTTTTTTGAAATATTTTATTGGTGTTTGGAGAATTTTTAATAGTTTTATGAGTTTTTAATTGTTGGATGTTATTCTGTTCATAGCTGTTTTGAAACATTTATTCTGCTTATTAGTATAGTTTTACAATTATTTCTGTGTGCTTGCTAGTTTTGTTTTCCTAATAGGAGGTGTATTGGTTTTTAGGACCTGATTTAATATTTGTAGTGTTGCCTTTTCATAGATAGGGTTGCTCCTGTTTGAGTGTATTCCATAATACAGGTGTAACTGTGTGTGGATTAGTTTATGTGCATTACTACAGATCCTGGGAGTAATGTCGGTTCTGTGTCTGTTACCGAGATGAGATATTTTACTAGCATGTAAGCGTTTGTATCAGTCTTATTTGTTGTGCTTTCTCAAGAGGACATGCATTGGTGTTAAACTGCTGTCTTTTCATAAGTAGGACTATTGAGCCTGGAAGTAGAAGGAGTTTGAGTTGCTGTTACTGAGATGACACCAGAACATCTTTTTTGTAGGGTGAGTTGTATGGGGAATGTCATAATTCTGCTTTACATCCATTATTGTGGGTCAGGGGGGTTCCCGTGGATGCAAACTGTACCTTTACTAGGGATGTGAATCGTTTTCCATATCGTCTTAACGATAGAAATCGTGTGGCAGGGCAAGAAAATCGTCTTAGGCACGATTATTTCATTGAAAAATCGTTAAAAATCGTTTTTTCCGATTAGTGCGCACTAAATCGAGTTAGTGCGCACTAACTCCCCGTTAGTGCGCACTAACTCGATTTAGTGCGCACTAACTCAAAATGATACAAATAGACACTTTCCAGGTCACTGAAGGTCAGTTAGGAATGAATATGTGTTACTATTGGCTGGCAGCCCTCTTATCTATTGATGTTACCACTGAGGTGATGGTTGGGGGGATGGGAAATGGAACTGGAAACTCACGAACAGCAACAGAAAATGAAACAGTGTTCACACTTCCCAGGTCAGTAAAGGTCACTTAGCAATGAATATATGTATTCCTATTGGCTGGCTGTGCTCTTATCTATTGATGTTACCAAGGTTCCACTGAGGTAATGGCATTGGTTGGGGGGATGTGAAATGGAAACAGTTGGAAGCTTGACAAAAAAAGTAATGTGATGATCAGCACTTCTTTGTTTATTATTTTTGTTAGCAGGCACCTGAAATGCTAGTGCATGTTGAATTTGCCAATCACTGTGCATTTTAGAAAGGTGGTCCTGGCTGGAACTGTACACAGTTCAAATATATGTAATTGATTGTTGGTAAGTGTATTTTTTAAGTAGGCACACTGGCACCAGTATGTTTACTTATCCTCTTACTTAACTCACTAGCTCAGCTTTGTAAGAAGGGCTTCTCTGCTTGTGTGTTGCTTTTCTTTGCTGTGAGGAGAGCAGAAACATCAGATCTGTATTCAATCTACTACAGTCATCTCTTATATTAACCTACTCAATTTTTTTTAAATGATTTGTTATATCACTGAATTAATAATTCATTATTATTAGGTGGTGGTGAATGTCTGGACCCCCGCTGGGCTTTTGGCAAGTCTTGTGGGGGTCAGGAGGCCCCCCCAAGGTGGCCAAAAGTCCCTGGGGGTCCAGCGGGGGTCTGGGAGCGATCTCCTGTCGCAAATCGTTTTTTCGTAAGGAAAATGGTGCCGGCCATAGCAGGGTGGGTTTTAGGGTTGCTTTAGCGTGCCGGTTTCCCCGCCCTCCCCCCCACTGGACCCCAGGTAATATAAGGCACTTTGGGGGGGTTCGGGAGGGTGGGGGATTTATTTTCAAGGGTCAGGGTGTTGTGATCTTCCTGCACACAGTGCCCTAACCCTGGCAGGAGGGTGGGGGATTTATTTTCAAGGGTCGGGGTGTTGTGATCTTCCTGCACACAGTTCCCTAACCCTGGCAGGAGGGTGGGGGATTTATTTTAAAGGGTCGGGGTGTGTTTTAGGTTTGCTTTAGCGTGCCAGTTTCCCCGCCCTGCCCCCCACTGGACCCCAGGTAATATAAGGCACTTTGGGGGGTTCGGGAGGGTGGGGGATTTATTTTCAAGGGTCAGGGTGTTGTGATCTTCCTGCACACAGTGCCCTAACCCTGGCAGGAGGGTGGGGGATTTATTTTCAAGGGTCGGGGTGTTGTGATCTTCCTGCACACAGTTCCCTAACCCTGGCAGGAGGGTGGGGGATTTATTTTAAAGGGTCGGGGTGTGTTTTAGGTTTGCTTTAGCGTGCCAGTTTCCCCGCCCTGCCCCCCACTGGACCCCAGGTAATATAAGGCACTTTGGGGGGGTTCGGGAGGGTGGGGGATTTATTTTCAAGGGTCAGGGTGTTGTGATCTTCCTGCACACAGTGCCCTAACCCTGGCAGGAGGGTGGGGGATTTATTTTCAAGGGTCGGGGTGTTGTGATCTTCCTGCACACAGTGCCCTAACCCTGGCAGGAGGGTGGGGGATTTATTTTCAAGGGTCGGGGTGTTGTGATCTTCCTGCACACAGTGCCCTAACCCTGGCAGGAGGGTGGGGGATTTATTTTCAAGGGTCGGGGTGTTGTGATCTTCCTGCACACAGTGCCCTAACCCTGGCAGGAGGGTGGGGGATTTATTTTAAAGGGTCGGGGTGTTGTGATCTTCCTGCACACAGTGCCCTAACCCTGGCAGGAGGGTGGGGGATTTATTTTCAAGGGTCGGGGTGTTGTGATCTTCCTGCACACAGTGCCCTAACCCTGGCAGGAGGGTGGGGGATTTATTTTTAAGGGTCGGGGTGTGTTTTAGGTTTGCTTTAGCGTGCCGGTTTCCCCGCCCTGCCCCCCACTGGACCCCAGGTAATATAAGGCACTTTGGGGGGGTTCGGGAGGGTGGGGGATTTATTTTCAAGGGTCGGGGTGGGTTTTAGGGTTGCTTTAGCGTGCCGATTTCCCCGCCCTGCCCCCCATTGGACCCCAGGTAATTTAAGGCACTTTGGGGGGGTTCGGGAGGGTGGGGGATTTATTTTCAAGGGTCAGGGTGTTGTGATCTTCCTGCACACAGTGCCCTAACCCTGGCACCAGGGGTGTTGTGATCTTCCTGCACCCAGTGCCCTAACCCTGGCACCAGGGGTGTTGTGATCTTCCTGCACACACAGTGCCCTAATCCTGGCACCAGGGGTGTTGTGATCTTCCTGCACACAGTGCCTGACCCTGACTCCTCCCCTCCCCCATGTCCCAGCCAGTGAATAGTGTGTGGGTGAGTGGTGGGGGGGGGGGGAGGGATGGGAAGGGAGAGACAGCCCCTGCATTCAGGGGCTGTCTCTCCCTTCCTATCCCTCCCAGGGAGTGGGGCTGGCTCTCCCTTCCCATCCCTCACAGGGAGTGGGGCTGCTTGCCCCTTCACCTCCCCCCACCCCCTCCCCTTCCCCTTCTCTCTCCCATATACCAGCAGTGGGGGATGTGAAGGGTGGGATACTTCAGCCCTTTCCAGTCTGAGCTTCTGAACTTACTTTTTTTCATCTTCTTTTTTATTTTCTCATTGTAGATGGATCATGATAGGGAGTCAGCCCAACCGTCCTCCTCAAAGGCCGATCGTGATGCTAGGTCCCGGAAGCCACGGTTCACACAGGCAGATGTGGACCTCCTAGCCCGGCTACTCCTCCTGGATGAGGAGCATCTCTACACCCCCTCAGGCAGCAGGCCTAACCTTCAAAGGGAGTCTGCAGCCTGGGTGGCTCTCCAGGAGGAGTTCTGCCGGAGAGCCTCTTACCCGCGTGAGATCGAAGATCTCAAGAAGAAAGGTGAGAGATAATGTTAGTGGTGTATTATATTTATTTATATTTATTTATCATTTTGAAATGATGTGATTTGTATTTGGGAATTTTGAATGCCACATTAAAAGATAGCTAATTTTTTTTTTATTACTAAATGTTATATATTGCATAAAAAAATAACCTAGCAGGGCATGTTGTGTTTGTAAGTAATTTATTAATCAATTAATGTTATTCTATTTCCTTTCTACCTCTAATTCTCAGGTCGGCATCTGAGACTTCACGAGGGTGATTGGCTTGAGGAGGTCCGCCTGACTTTAGCGCGTCCTTCGCCTGGTAGGCTGTTTGAGAATACTCCACAAGTACACAAATATTATTCAATTAATTGTAATGGAATTTGTGTTTAATATTGTTTGTGTCAGTTCCAATTCCTTTTTTTTAAATTTTAACTGTTGTTCTGTGAAATTTGATCTGTGTCTTCGTACAGAACCACACACCAGCAGGGACGAGGCAGGGCTTCCTGGGCCCAGTAGCTGTCAGCAGAGGAGGACGGAGCGAACCGTCACTGGTGGGCCAGGTATTATATTATTAGATAATTGAGCCCTGACCATTGACCAACATGCTGCAAATGTGAATGGGGGATAAATGTGAGACTGAGGGAAGGGGGTATTAGTCACTGTGAGAGGGGAGGGAGGCAGTGGGAGAAAGAGGATGAGTGAGGAAGAAGAACTGTAGAAGAGTGCCATGTTAAAAAATGAACTGAAAAACATTTTTTTTTAATGTAGCACGTGTGTACGGGCTTAATGGCTTGTATTTTGGCCCACAGGGCCAGTATGTATGTTGTAGTACTAGTAGTAGTAGTTTGTCTAGTATCTGTCTGAGGCAGAAAATCAAAATTATTGTTTGTGATCAGTCAGTTATATAGGGTGGGATAGATGTATGTTATGTTATATATTTATATAATATTATCTCTAATTATCTAGAATGATATCCCTCCACTCTCCCTCTCCGAGGTTGTAGACTATAAACTCATTTTTCCAAAACCCTACAATTTAGTAAACTAAGGGGTTGAATGTATTTTAATATTGTAAACTTGCTGGTGCGTACAATACTGGTTTGTGGCCCTCGAGGACCATAACTGCCCACCCCTGTTCTATATCTTATGTAGAATTTTTTACATTTCTTTACAGGGCAAGAAGAGGCAGCCACAGCCACCAGTGCCACTGCCAGTGCCCAAAGGATGGAGGCAGCCACAGCCGGGCCCAGCAGCACCAGCACCAGCACTGCTGCTTTACTCCTTGCAGGATCTCCTCCAAGCTGCGTATGTACTGCACATGCGCAGTTTGGCATGCTGAAGGAGCTCCTGCAGGGAGTAAACAGCATCAGGGCAGATGTCAAGGATGTGCAGAGGAGGCTGTCAGCCATGGAGGAGGCCTTTCAGGAGCTGAGGGCACAGGTATCTCCTCCTCATGAGATGCCTCGTGAGGAGGAGATGCCACTGCCCTCTGCTCCAGAGCAGGATCCTCCTCTCGGGTTGCCATTCTCCTCTCCACATCCTTGAGTACTGGGTGCTAAAACACAATTTTTTTTTGGTATGTTGTCATTGTAAAGTTATATTTTTATAACAGTGTTATTTAATTTCGTTATAGTTTTGTAGTTAATAAATGTTTTAAATTTGAGAAATATTAGTGGACTCAATTATTAAAATTATTATAAATTGGGATTTATAGTCAACAGATTTTCTAACATGCACACAGCAATAAAATTACCAGTGTTATCAATTAGTCTTTCAGTTTCCAATCCAGTCCATCTGCAACTCATCAAGATCAGCCTCAGCTTCCCCCATTTCTCCCAGACCACGACCTAGTCATGATTTGACTGTTAAGACTTCTTATACTATCACTTACTCCAGATAAAGAGTGAGAGTAAATATAAAGCTGCCAAATCTACACATACAGTAAATCTCTTATAAAATAGCGACTAACATACATAAATGTTGGCCTCCACTTGGGAACACCTAGACCATCCCTTTTTTCACACGTGTAGATTTACTCATGTTGTACTATATAAAGAAGTATATGCTATTTATGTAAACACGTAAATGCTGTTTTTTATTAATGCAACTTGAAAATTCAACTTAACATGTATCTGCTCCGCAGGGAGAAATAATTAAATCTCGGCCAGAGAAACCTTTTACTGACCACAGGGAGGTTAGGTAACTCATGACACAACTGGAGATGGTTTTGATTTAGGCACTAACTTACGTGGTCAGGCTTTATTTAGAGAGTGAGACAAATTGGTCCCTACAAACCAGGGTTTTCCAAATAAATAACCACTCACTCAGCAGGATTTATGCATGATGTAAATTTGCATATACTGAGTCCCCATGATATGCAAATGTATTTCATGCATAATTCTTTGTGGATATTCTAAAAATCCAACTGGCTGTGGAATCCCCAGGACCGGTTTGGTAAGCTGAGCTATAAACTGTCTCAGCCTGAAAAATAAACCATGCCCCTATCACAGTATGATATACATTAACTGCTTAGAGAGACTATGGTCAAAACTCAAAAGTACTTTAACTGCCTGTTTTCTAACAGCTGCTAAATAAGCGCACACAGTTGATAGACACAAACTTAGGTTTCTTTCTTGCACATACAAAGTCCTTATTCATCAAGCTGACAAGATAGATGATAACAGCACAGCAGACACCTGAGGTGAAGAGGCAGGGGCAGTTCTATCATGAGGCACTGGCAGTGCTTCTGCTGAATGCTCCATCCTGCTGTGTTCCCAAATGACCTTGCATCCCCATCCTAGACAAGAGACTCACTCCTCCTCCCAGTCACAGCGAATTTTCACATTATGAAGCAGCGGAAGGTTGATTTTGATGAAAACCAATTCCTCTACTAAGTCTGGATTCAAACGTGCACGGAGTGGACTCACAATATTCCCTGTCAATGAAAATACTCGTTCACTTTGCACACTGGTGGGTGGGCAGGAAAGAAAGTGTTGTGCTACTCTGGTAAGATAAGGCCACATTGAAGCTTTTTCTGCCCAATATCTCAGGGGATCTGACTCCATGCTCTCAACTGGCTCAGAGAGAAAATTATTCACATGAATTTCTGCAACCTTCTCTTGCAGGTGCTGCTGGTTAGCAGCCCCACCACTCTGAAATGTGACAAATTTTGCTCTTGCTATTGAAATAGGACCAGTTTCATGAAATTTGGGAGGAGAATGGGTTGTCATCATGGGAGGGAAGCAGCTGGTGGAACTGGAAGCAGCTGAGCAGGATGGAGTGGGAGGAGTTGAAATCTTTTAACCATTTCAATCAACTTATTTGTCCAGGATGCAAGAGTATTGCACTTGAGAGCAACATTGCCTTTCACACGTGGGTCACACATAGTAGCTAAGATATAGCTATCCTTCTCCATTAGAGGTTTCAACCTTTTCTGTACTTGCTCTTTTAAGCATCTCACAAGCTGCAACACTTCCTTCGACAAATCTGTCTGATGCAGATATTCCTGTAATACCTGCTCCAGATCATATATTACAGGAATGATATCACCTAACGTGGCTGTAGCTGCACTCAGTGCATCAGTATATACTTTGAAAGGCTTGAGGACATGCACCATCTGTGCAATGTTTGTCCAGTCCTGACATCCAAGTGGATTTTCCAATCCAATTTCAGATTCCATTGCCAAATCATGCAGAGGTGTCTGTTGTTCAGACAACCTCTCCAACATAAGATAGGTGGAATTCCATCTGGTAGGCACATCCTGTACGAGGTTATGCAATGGTGCCCTAACTGCTTTTTGTTTTTCTCTGAGTTCCTTCCCACTTTTCACACTGCGATTGAAATGCCCAGTTATTTTGCGGCACTTTTCAATCAACCGCTTCAGGGCTTGACGACTAGTACCTTGCACTTCCTTGGCACCTAGCCCCAACGCATCCCTCACTACCAGGTGCAGTGTATGTGCAAAGCATCGGATGCCTTTGAATCCACCATCCTCCAGAGCCTTAATCATATTGGCAGCATTGTCAGTAATGATATATCCATTTAAACATTCCATATCACTGCTTCTAAGTAGCCCTTTCCATCCTTCCATCATCCCCTGAATTGTCTGTAAGATATTTGCAGAAGTATGTCTCTGGTCTAGCACTTGAGCATGCAGTAAAGCCCACCGGTATCCTGGAGAAAGCTTTTTGGAGCTGCTGGTGCTACTGCCACTGCTTGTGCTTGTGCTGTCAGTTAATGCCTCATCCAGCTGCCACCAATGTGCTGTTAGAGACAAATATGCATGTGTTGCATTCTTACTAGTCCAAAGATCAGTGGTGAGATGTATGCTCCTTCCCTTTGCCCTTGCCATCACAATCTGCATTTCAGCACGACATTGTGAGTACAGGGAAGGAATCACCTGACGGGTAAATGTAGTTCTTGAAGGAATTTTGTAGTCAGGGGCTAAAAGATGGATCAGCTTCTTAAATCCACTATTCTCTACAATCTGCAGTGGCTGATCATCCTCAGCAATCATTACAGCAATTTGTCGTGTCACCACTTTGGATACTACTTGCTTCCTAGTCTGTGAAATTGAAGAAGGACACCACCCCATCTGCTCAACAGTAGCTTGCCGCTGCTGCCGGGGAAGAGGAGAAGAAGAAGACTGCTTCTGCTTCACATACACACAATCTTCTGAAGTAATTTCCTTCTGTGGCTTCCCTGCAGCTTCTTCTGCAAGCAACAGTGCTTTATGTTCTCTTTCAAGGTGATATTTCATGTTGGTGGTAGTAAGATGTCCAATAGTTCTTCCACGGCTCACCATCCTTTTACAATGGATACATTGAGCACATCTCCAATCATCCGTAACATTAAAATGATTCCAAACCTTAGATGTTTTTCTACTGTCCCTTACTCTAGGCTGGACATTTCTTGTCAGTGTTGTCATCAGAGTAGGAGTAGTAGTACTAGGAGTAGAAGTAGCAGAAGTTGTTCTTGTAGTAACCTGCAAAAGTTCAACTGGTTTAGGACTAGAGAGGATACTACTGGCGCTGACAGTGGTTTTTTTTGACAATCGGACTACCATCATCTGATTCATCATCACTACTATCACTGTCATTGGCGGTGTTTTTCTCCTCATCCTGATTATCATCATTGTCATCCTCCTCCTCAGACTCAGAGTCCTCTGATTCTCTATTCAGCACTTTCTGTAGCACTTCATCCATCAATAAACTTTGCTGCTGCCGCACAGATTTCACTTTCACCTTTCCAGATTTTGCTCCTTCCTTGTCCTGCAAGTTACCTTGCTCCTTTACATTCGCTGAAGTAGAAGGGGTATCATCAAATCGCAGTTTTTTCCTACTGACTGGAATTTTCTTTCCAGTAGCACTCTTCTTCTTGCCAGCAAACATTTTAAAACGTTATGGCTGCAAGTCCAGTCCAGAACCAACAAGTAAGCTGGCACAGCAGTGTACTGAGCAGCACCTAATAGATAAGATATATAGAAGGGTTAAATACAGTTAGTGAGTGACTTCGTCAGTCAGTGACAGGTCACTGTGTGATTAGTAATCTGACTAGTGGCTCACTGGCGTGGCTAGTAGCCACTAGCCAGCCACTAGCCATTGACACTAGGCTACCCCATAATATTATATTTACTTATACTTGCACTACTAACACAAACAATTTATTTATAAATTTAAGGCTCACGTGCATTTGCAAGTCCAGGACCAACACAGGGGTAGTGGCTGGCTAGTGTAAGACAACACACTAGTTTACTAGTAAATTGGGGGAAGGGGGAGGGGAAAGGGAGGGCGAGAAAACCGGCAGACTAAAGCAACCCTAAAACCCACCCCGACCCTTTAAAATAAATCCCCCACCCTCCCGAACCCCCCCAAAGTGCCTTATATTACCTGGGGTCCAGTGGGGGGGAGGGCAGGGAAACCGGCACACTAAAGCAACCCTAAAACCCACCCCGACCCTTTAAAATAAATCCCCCACCCTCCCGAACCCCCCCAAAGTGCCTTATATTACCAGGGGTCCAGTGGGGGGGAGGGCAGGGAAACCGGCAGACTAAAGCAACCCTAAAACCCACCCCGACCCTTTAAAATAAATCCCCCACCCTCCCGAACCCCCACAAAGTGCCTTATATTACCAGGGGTCCAGTGGGGGGGGAGGGCAGGGAAACCGGCACACTAAAGCAACCCTAAAACCCACCCCGACCCTTTAAAATAAATCCCCCACCCTCCCGAACCCCCCCAAAGTGCCTTATATTACCTGGGGTCCAGTGGGGGGGAGGGCAGGGAAACCGGCACACTAAAGCAACCCTAAAACCCACCCCGACCCTTTAAAATAAATCCCCCACCCTCCCGAACCCCCCCAAAGTGCCTTATATTACCAGGGGTCCAGTGGGGGGGAGGGCAGGGAAACCGGCAGACTAAAGCAACCCTAAAACCCACCCCGACCCTTTAAAATAAATCCCCCACCCTCCCGAACCCCCCCAAAGTGCCTTATATTACCTGGGGTCCAGTGGGGGGGAGGGCAGGGAAACCGGCACACTAAAGCAACCCTAAAACCCACCCCGACCCTTTAAAATAAATCCCCCACCCTCCCGAACCCCCCCAAAGTGCCTTATATTACCTGGGGTCCAGTGGGGGGGAGGGCAGGGAAACCGGCACACTAAAGCAACCCTAAAACCCACCCCGACCCTTTAAAATAAATCCCCCACCCTCCCGAACCCCCCCAAAGTGCCTTATATTACCAGGGGTCCAGTGGGGGGGAGGGCAGGGAAACCGGCACACTAAAGCAACCCTAAAACCCACCCGACCCTTTAAAATAAATCCCCCACCCTCCCGAACCCCCCCCAAAGTGCCTTATATTACCTGGGGTCCAGTGGGGGGGAGGGCAGGGAAACCGGCACACTAAAGCAACCCTAAAACCCACCCCGACCCTTTAAAATAAATCCCCCACCCTCCCGAACCCCCCCAAAGTGCCTTATATTACCTGGGGTCCAGTGGGGGGGAGGGCAGGGAAACCGGCACACTAAAGCAACCCTAAAACCCACCCGACCCTTTAAAATAAATCCCCCACCCTCCCGAACCCCCCCCCCCCCCCCCAAAGTGCCTTATATTACCTGGGGTCCAGTGGGGGGGAGGGCAGGGAAACCGGCACACTAAAGCAACCCTAAAACCCACCCCGACCCTTTAAAATAAATCCCCCACCCTCCCGAACCCCCCCAAAGTGCCTTATATTACCAGGGGTCCAGTGGGGGGGAGGGCAGGGAAACCGGCAGACTAAAGCAACCCTAAAACCCACCCCGACTTTTTAAAATAAATCCCCCACCCTCCCGAACCCCCACAAAGTGCCTTATATTACCTGGGGTCCAGTGGGGGGGGAGGGCAGGGAAACCGGCACACTAAAGCAACCCTAAAACCCACCCCGACCCTTTAAAATAAATCCCCCACCCTCCCGAACCCCCCCAAAGTGCCTTATATTACCTGTGGTCCAGTGGGGGGGAGGGCAGGGAAACCAGCACACTAAAGCAACCCTAAAACCCACCATGACCCTTTAAAATAAATCCCCCACCCTCCTGATTTTTAAAATCATTTAAAAAAAATTGAGTAGGTTAATATAAGAGATGACTGTAGTAGATTGAATAAAGATCTGATGTTTCTGCTCTCCTCACACCAAACAAAAGCAACACACAAGCAGAGAAGCCCTTCTTACAAAGCTGAGCTAGTGAGTTAAGTAGGAGGAAAAGTAAACATACTGGTGCCAGTGTGGCTACTTAAAAAATACACTTACCAAGTTACCAACAATCAATTACATATATTTGAACTGTGTACAGTTCCAGCCAGGACCACCTTTCTAAAATGCACTGTGATTGGCAAATTTCACGTGCCTGCTAACAAAATAATAAACAAACAAGTTCTAGTCACGTGACCTTGGTAACATCAATAGATAAGAGCACAGCCAGCCAATAGGAATACATATTCATTCCTAAGTGACCTTTACTGACCTGGGAAGTGTGAACACTTTGTTTCATTTTCTGTTGGTGTTCATGAGTTTCCAGTTCCATTTCCCATCCCCCCAACCATCACCTCAGTGGTAACATCAATAGATAAGAGGGCAGCCAGCCAATAGGAACACATATTCATTCCTAACTGACCTTCAGTGACCTGGAAAGTGTTTATTTGTATCATTTTCAGTTAGTGCGCACTAAATCGAGTTAGTGCGCACTAACGGGGAGTTAGTGCGCACTAACTCCCGTTAGTGCGCACTAACACGATTTAACGATTTTTAACGATAAATCGTTAGAATTTCTATTGTATTGTGTTCTATAACGATTTAAGACGATATTAACATTATCGGACGATAATTTTAATCGTTGAAAAACGATTCACATCCCTAACCTTTACATCTAGCCCCGTGACGATCATGGGTCAGTGTGTCATGCATGTGAGAACCATCTGTCAGGTGTCCCAGCCAAAAAAAAGGTTAAGAACCACTGCCCTAGCAGGTTACCCCCATGTACCCTTTTATTCATTTACCTCCTCTAGCCTTTAGAGACTCACAGTGTTTATCCCATTTCTCTTTGAATTGTTTGACTTTTTGTCTTCACCACCTCCTCCGGAAAGGCATTCCAGACATCCACCACCCTCTCTATGAAGAAATATTTCCTGACATTGGTTCTGAGTTGTTCCCCCTGACGTTTCATTTTGTGAACCCTAGTTCTACTGTTTCCTCTCCAGTGGAAAAGGTTCATTAAAACTTTTCAGGTATCTGAAGGTCTATATCATCTCCCCTGCACCTCCTCTCTTCCAGGGTATACATAGTGAGATCCTTCAGCCTCTCCTCATAAGTCATTCGATAGAGACCTCACACCATTTTGGTCGCCCTTCACTGGACTGCCTCCATGCTGTCTCTGTCCTTTCTGAGATACAGTCTCCAGAACTATACACACCTCACCTGTATAAGGGCATATCACTTCCTTTTTCTTACTGATTATTCCTCTCTCTGTGCAGCCCAGCATTCTTCTGGCTTTAGCTATCACCTTGTCATATTGCTTTGCTGTCTTCAGATTGCCAGATACAATCACTCCAAGATCCCTCTATTGGTCTGTGCACAACAGTCTTTCACCATCCATCACATACAGCTCTTTTGCATTACAGCACATCAGATGCATGACTCTGCACTTCTTGGCACTGAATCTCAGCTGCAATATTTTTGATCACTGTTCAAGTTTTCTTAAATCATGTTTCATTCTCTCTGCTCCTTCTAGCATGTCAACTCTGTTGCAGATCTTAGTATCATCCGTAAATAGACACATTTTACCTTCTATCCCTTTCGCAATGTTGCTCACAAAGATATTGAACAGAACTGGTCCCAACCAACACTGATCGCTGAGGCACTCTACTTAACACCATTCTCCCTTCAGAGTATGTTCCACTTACCATTACACACTGTCTTTTATCCATCAACTAGTTTGTAATCCATGCCACCACCTTGAATCTCATCCAGCCCCATATCCTTGTCTACTTTCAGTTTACCTAGCTCTTCCCATATAATCTTTTCTGTAAATGGAGTTTTGCCTACCTCATCCCCATATATGGTCTTGTCAACCAGCAACGGTCCTTCTCCAGGGTCTTCTTTAGTGAATACTGAACTGAAGTATTTGTTAATATTTCTGCCATTTCTTTGTGTCTCCCAAGACAATGCTCCTTGTCACTTTTCAATTTCACTATACCACTTCAGGCCCCCCTTCTTTTTCTGATTTATCTGAAAATGTTTTATCATCTTGCTTTACCTGTTTGGCAATCCTTTCTTCCGCTTTCCTGATTTCTTTCTTTGCCTCCTTCAGCTTCACCAGATGCTCTTCCCTGTGTTCCTCTTTTTAGGATCCTTTATACTTCTTGAATGTTGTTCTTTTTACCTTTATTTTTTAGCCACCTCCTTTGAGAACCAGCTCGGTTTCTTTTTCCTCTTACTTTTGTTTACTTTTTTAACACAGTGGTTCTCAACCGGTGTGTCGCCAAGAACAAGCAGGTGTGTCGCCACACATCCCAGTCCCCCGCTGACCCAGCTGCTCCCTGGTCCTCCTCCGCTCAGGCTTAAAATGCTGCCAGCCCGAGCGGAATGCGGCAGGACAGCTGGAGTCAGCGGCATCGGCATCGGCATGGTCTCTTCTCCCAGTGGCCCAGAAGAGGAAGTGGTGAGCATCGGGTGCGTGCGCGGGAAGAAGAGACCATGCTGGTCTGGTCAGAATCGGCCCTAAGAACAGAAGAGAGTGCAGTCTGAAGAATGTGCAGCACGGCTCGGCGGAAAATGAAGAAGAACGTCAACCCCTGCGGCCGATGGGACTCCTTTCTACGCGAGGGATAAACATGAAGTAGGTTAGGGTTGGGAGGAGGCTGCTGCTGACGCTAGTTCCGGGGGTGGGGGGGCGGGGGGAGAGTAAATGAGCAAGCAAGCATGTGTGTTTGAGATCCTGTGTGTGTGAGTGAGATAGCATGTATGTGTGTGATTGAGAGCCTGTATATGTGAAAGAGAGTATGTCTGTGATTGAGAGCCTGTCTGTGAGAGAGAGAGCATGAATGTAAGTTTACGATTGGGAACCTGTATGTGTAAGTTTGTGATTGAAAACCTGTTTGTGTGAATGAGTATGTGTGTATGATTGAAATCCTTTGTGTGTGAGAGAGATTATGTGTATGTACGATTAAGAGCCTGTGTGTATAAGTAAGAGAGAGAGCATGTGTGGCAGTGTGTGATTGAGAGCCGGTTTAGGTGAGGGAGCATGTGAGTATGTGATTGAGAGCCTGTGTGTAAATTAGAGAAAGAGAGAGAGCATGTTTGTAAGCATGTGAATGAGAGTCTGTGTGTGAGAGAAAAAGACAGCAAGTATGTGTGTGATTGAAAGCCTGTGTGTGTAAGCCTGAAAAGATAGACAGCATGTGTGTAAATGTGTAATTAAGAGCCTATATAAATGAGGGAAAAAGCATGTGTATATGTGAGTGACTGAGAGCATGTGTGTATAGGTGTGTAATTGTGAGCCAGTGTGAGAGAGAGCGCTGGTATGTGACAGAGAGAGGAGAAAGTTCAAAGCAAACCACCCCTCCTCCTGCTAATTCAAAACAATCTCAGGACACCTGGATATCAAAAGTTTCCAGGTATGCAGAGCAAAAAAAATGTTGTATCCTTATTTTTCATTACTGGATCTTTGTGTCTGCTATTTTGAAATATTTTATTGGTATCTAGAAATTTTGTATATGAGTTTTTAATTATTGGATATTCCACTTATCAGCTGTTTCGAAATAATCTGTTCTTTTTGTTAGTATGGTTTTACTGCTACTGATTTTATATTTCTTGATTTGTTTTATAAGGATGGGTGAATTTTCTTTTTTTCCTTTGTTGCACTGCATACAGAGACTCTGGCTTGTTGCAGTTTCCAATTCAGTTTTTTCTGCATGCTTCTAGTTATGCGTTTTGGTCTCTTTATTCTTTGTTAGGTGAGGGTCAGTACATGTGAGGTTTTCTGCTAGCATGTAGTTTCTGTGTAGGGCTCTATAGCAGCCTGACTTGGTCCGTTTTCCTAATAGGAGATGTATTGGTGTCTTAAGGCCTGGTGTAATATTTCAGTGTTGCCTTTTCTTAGGTAAGGTGGTTACTGTTTAAGTGCTGGAAATTGGTGCTGTTTTGGTGTGGGATGTTTACTATTTATGCAATTTCTGATCAGACAAAATATGTATCTTTTCCTTGTGTCATTTTAAACAATAAAAATAATTACCGGACCTTAACTTTTTATTTCTGCTGTGAATTGTAATGAGCAGTGTGTCACACATGTGAGCGTGGCCTGTCAGGTGTGTCACGATGGGAAAAAGGTTGAGAACCACTGTTCTAACATATAGATTTGTTGCCTTTGTAATAGCTCCTTTTAATTTGCCCACTGTTGATCCACCTCAACCATTTTCTCCCAGTCTTCCAATTCTTCCTCCAGGTATGTCCCCATTTTGACAAAGTCCATATTTGTGAAATTCAAAACTTAGGTCTTCGTGTGACCTCTCTGTATCCTATTCGTAATATCAAACCATACCGTCTGATGATTACTGGTGCTCAGGTGGGTACCTACCTGGACATCAGAGACATTATCCCCATTAGTGAGCACTAGGTTGAGTATCACACCCTCCCTCATGGTTTCCATTACCATTTGTTTGAGCAGAGCACCTTGAAAGGCACCCACTATCTCTTTAGTTTTTTTTCTGCAGAAGGGATGCTCCAATCCACATCTAGCTGATTAAAATGTATTTATTTATTTATTTATTTAGATTTATATTCCACTTTTCGCACTTTTTTTAGCACTTCAAAGTGGATTACATTCAGGTACCTCCAATGAGCACCACTTCTCCCTTCTTTCCCACCTTTTGGATGTCCTCTGTCAGATCTCTGTCCAGTTCTTCTTTTTGAGTTGGAGGCCTATAGATCACACCAGTAAAAATGGAAGCACCATCTTCTTTTTTTAAGGATGGCTCATAATGCTTCTTCTCTACCCTACATCCCTTCCAATGCTGCAGTGCTGCTCAGGTGTCCTGTTCCATTCCTTTTTCCTAAATTCCTGTTCTTGAGCCTGTTTCAGTGTTACAATTTCATTCTGCAATGCCTCAACTCAACCTTCAGCGTCTACCTCTTCCTAACATACCATTTTCTAGTGAGAGGACATATCTTACAAGCAATTGTCAGAGTATCAATCCTTATTCAAGTCTGTTTTTGTTGTCTTTCTTTTTGGCTCAGTACCTTTCTTCCCTTACTTAATTCACACATCAACATGCTCCCATCAAGCTTTGTAATAATCTAAATAATTACCAAAAGTAATGAGGCAGCTGCATGAACATCTGGCCACCTAGGTCTCTGTGGCACTGCTTAATGGAAGTCAGCCACCACAAACTTGCTGGCATCAACCCAGTTGGTTTCTGAGATGCTAGAGCCTGCTGGCTCTACCCCAACAAAATCCCTGAGATGTTGCTAGGATGTGCTGCCTTTATCTTCTTATTTTTTTCCTTATCACTTTACTGGATGATACCCGGTTGATTTTGGGGTGTTGTATCTTGTTGTTTTCAACTTACTTGCAGGCCGATACAGTAAAAGTCGCGGGAGAGCAGGCAAGCGCTCACTCTCCCGGCGAGGGCACCTCTGACTTAATATCGCCATGATATTAAGTCGGAGGGTGTACAGAAAAGCAGATTTTACTGCTTTTCTGAGCACTTTCCCGGTGCCGGCAGAAATTAACGCCTACCTTTGGGTAGGCGCTAATTTCTGCCGGCACCGGGAATAACTAATAGGGCCACCAACATGCAATTGCATGTTGCGGGCGCTATTAGTTTCAGGGGGGGGTGGACGCGCGTTTCGACACACTATTACCCCTTACTGAATAAGGGGTAAATCTAGCGCGTCAAACGCGCGTCCAAACGCGGGTTAACAGTACGCTCCACCGGAGCGCACTGTATTGTATCGGCCTGTTGGTGAGCAAGTGACTGTTAACAGAAGTGCAAAAAGTTAGCCCCTGGGAGTATAATTACTGAGAGCAGGGATTGCCAGCCTTGTAGTTGCAGGCAGATTTTGGCTGCTTTAGGTTTGATGCTTGCAGAACCATGCTTACCAACACATGTAACCTTTTTTTCACAGTCACAGTCTGAATTTGTTTGCCAATTGGAAGCACATGTAGCTGGATATCTCCTCCCGCCCCCTATCAGAATAGCTGCATTAAAGTTTGCATGAGTCAGGCTACTAGAGAGAGACCTGGGCCAATCTGCTAGATACAGCAGATGCATTTCGCCATATTTACCAGGGCCTTTCTCCTATTGCTGTTTTGTCAGATTCAAATATCCCAATTCTTGCAACACCTGCTCTTGTGTAAAATCTGCTCACACTATCTATCTCAAGCAACAATAGGAACAAGTAGCTAATGAATGAGATCATTTGTGCTTGGCTAAATGTTGTTCAGAAAAAGTTAACAGTTTGCCAATCTCACCAAGAATTTATAAAGCTCTAGGATATCCGGAAAGAATCCTTCTAAATTTTTACCTGTAGCGCCTGCCATTTTTCATATTAAAACATTGGATTACAAATTATGTCCACACAGGAAATGTAGCTCTTGGCAGACTGTGGGATAGAGAAGCTTTAGTTAGAAAACATAGATGGTCTTTTGTGCGTAGCGCGCTGTCGATTAACCGAGCCACTTTCAGGTTTGTGGCAAAGGTTATTCAGCAATGGGATGTGGCCTTTTACGTCATCCTCGTCCCTGAGATGCAATCTGCCAAATGTTATGTAGGCTAATGCATGATAATGGTTAGAGCAGAGCATGTTTTATCACTCAATCTCTCCTTTTAATAGCAGGAGAAGTAACTAATGTGCCTCTGCTGTGCTGCTTTGCCCTTAAGCTTCCATGAGCTCACAGCCCAGGGTTAGTGACATTGACCTGCCACTTTCCTTTCAAGGCACCCTATTGAATATTAAGAGCCACATCCACCATATGGGGCACGACCAAGCCGCACACTGCAAGTGATTTGCAAAATGTATTCTAAAAATGCTTTTGACGTCCTCTGTGCACAATAAGGAAGCCCGGGAGAACATAATGCGGCAGTCCTGCAGCCATAAGAAAAAATGCAGGCATTATGCGTTCTAATGGACGAGGCACACTTTAAACCTCTCTTCTATCTATTTCCTAATTGAGCTATGAAAAGCATTTTCATTTTGCAGTGCATCCTTAGCCCATTATGTGGGAATATAATAATTGGCCTTTTGGAACCTCTGATGAATAGAAGTCCTTTACAACTGTAAACAATTCCCTGTTTTAGATGAGCTCTGCATTAAGGGGCTAATTTTGTAACAGCCTGAATAAATGAAAAGTGAAATACACCCATATTTCACATCAGTTTTCAAAGGGAAAGCATGCACCTAGAGGGGGCTTGTGGTTTGATTCCCTCCCCCTCCCCTGCTGGGCCGTGCATCCCCCAGACCCCTTTTAAATGTAAAAACGAAAAATGTTGTGGGGTCTGCATGTCAGGTACCCACCAACCCCCATTCCCTGCTCTTTTTATAAATCATAATTGGGCTATCTCCTGAAACCCATCTCACCCTTTACCCTTATGTCCTGGACTCCCTCTCCCCCCCCCCCCCCCCCCCCAAACACTAAAACTCCCAGCTAGAAGCGAGATATTCAGGTACCCGCTCCTGGGGCTTCCAGCGCTGCTTCTGTCAGTGTTTATCCCTGGCACTGAATATATTCAGTATCTGGGATAAGTGATCCAGCTAACTTTAGCTGCATAAATTGCTCACTGGCTTACTGAATATGCTCCCTAGCCAAAAAGCGGAATATAAAAATCTAAATAAATAAATACAGGCTGAACACGCGTACATTTACCTGCATATTGGACAATTTTGTAACAAGCCATTTCTGCATGTAAATCACTGTTTTTTACCCATTTAAAAAAAAAAATGCCTTGAAAATTACTCTCCCTATGTGCTTTTAATCTGGACTTAATTTGTAGACAAAAAGGAAGTGGAACTATGGAGCAGAGAATTGGGGGGGGGGGGGGGGGGGGGGGGGACAGGATGGGGTCGTGAGGCAGAGTGGGGGCAGTGGAGCCAGGGCTGAGCGTGACCTGTGTGAGGGAGAAGGGCCAGGCACAGGTGTAATCTGTGAGGGGAAGGAGTGCCAGGGCTAAGTATGAACGCTCTCCCGAACACACACACACACACACACACACACTCTCTCACATACACACACACACTCTCTCACATACACACACACACACTCTCACATACACATGCAAGCACATCCAGTAGCAGCAGTTGGGGCTAACAAGCATTCACTTCCTGTCTCTTTGACCTTGGCTATTCTGCCTCTTAGCCTCCTCACTGGTGTCAGAAACTGTACAAAAATCAAGGTCCTGTGGCTGCTCCCATCTCAGGATAAGCATAGCCAGCACATTCTGCTTTGCTTCCTCTGGGGGGGAGGCCAGAAATGACCCATGCCACCACCAGCTCTGCTCCATTTCTGCAGGAAGCCGAAACTGATTTACACCAGCTCTGCGCCTTTTTCTGCAGAGAAACCAGAACTAATTTCCACCGCCTGCTGTACTCTGTCTCCTTGAGTACCGGAAAAAAAAAGGTGGCAGAAGGTCATTCTGGGCTGTTCTACCCTAAATTAAAACAGACGCATAAAGAGGCTGAATTATCACAGGTTTGAAACTCGTGAGCTGCAGTGCTAGTCGTGAAGGACAGAGCTGAAGCCTTGACGACTGGCAGGGCTGCTCACGAGTTTCAAACTTCTGTTAACGCCAACCTCTCTACAACTTTTCCTTTGCTCTGCAGAATCTGCTTCAGGCTCACCCCATTCCTGTCCTGCTCCCCATAAAACAGGAGGGAAGGGGCCACTTTAGGGAGCAGAGGGGCTAAACCCCTTCCTCTCCTCCCTGCAGGAGAGGGGCTGGAGCAGAACACCCCTGACGCTCTGCCTCTTAAGCCTGGAAAGCCGCGCCGGAACTGCGTTTCCAGCCCCCGTTCCCCCGCAATGCACTCCACAAGCAATGGGCTCTAAATTCATAAACCACAGGTGCCTACATTTCAGTTTTCTCTCAGCTGACATGTGAAAGGTCCCCATTTTCTTGTGTTTTTATTAGCATTACCATGCTGGTACCATAGAAAGAGAAAAAAAGATGTGATTTCCCTCCAGATTAGCGAATTAAGCAAAATAAATACAAACTACTTAAGGGCTGACACTCCCCCCTGGACTTTTTGGTACCAGGCAATTGTGAGGCTCTTGATAGAAGATTTATAAAATTGTAACAGGATGTGGCAGCCCTGCCGTGGCTGAATTGAGTTCAGAGGGGAATATGAATAGGAAGGGGGAAAAAAAACAGGTAGCTGTGAATGAAATCTCATGAGGTGGTAGCCTAACAGAGACTGTTTTGACTAAGCTGGAAATGCAATGGAGAAGGAGGAAAATTCTGGTGGGAAAAAAAATGACCCGAACCAGATGAGATTCAGGTCATTTAAAAAAAATCAGAACAATGGGAAATAAGATAATACTATGTATGGAAGAATATTACTGGTATGTCGTTCACTTTTCCCTTCTGCAAGGGAAAACGTTTGCTTACCTGTAATAGGTGTTCACTGAAGTCAGTGAATCACACACGTGGGTGATATGGTCACCTCTTGGCACCGGCAGACATATTATTTCAGGGCTTTCTAGGAATTTCCTGAATGAACTTTCAAAGCATACACTCAGCTGCCGTGCTCCCTATGGGTTCTCTGTGGTGCCTCTCTCATGGGCTCTCCACCATCTCTCTCCCTGGGCTTTCCATAGTACCTCCTTCTTGACCCCCCCCCCCCCCCCCCCCCCCCCCCCCCCCCGCAGCGTCTTTCTCTGCGTTCCCTGCAGTGCCTCCAACTGGCTTCTCTGGAGTGCCTCTCTCAGTCCAGGAGACGATGAGAGCAAGCTGTGTTTCCTGCTTCTTCTTTTCCTTAGCCTAAGAAAGCTGGCTTTTTTTGAGGCTTTCCTGTAACTGCCTTTCTCCCTCCTGTAGCTGCTTCTGACCTTCTAGGAGGCTCTGTATCAATGCTTGCATATTTAGCCGCATCAGGTTTCCACTCAGCTGAATTTTGGTGCTTAGTGCAAAGCCTGTTTGTTTACTGCTGCTCTACACCCTTTGCACCTACCAGCAGTTTAACTTTCTGTCTGGGCTACGTCCTGTTTCAGTCACAGTGCACAACTGCTTTTCTCTTTCTTTAGTTTTTTTTTTTCTCTTCAAAAGGAAAAAAAGTAAAAAAATACCCTGCCTAACCAGCACTAACTTCACTGAGTATTAAAGTTCTATCTCCAGACAGAGCTTGCCTCCTTTGTCTGCTGAAAAACCTAAACCTGTTCCCTTCCAGGCCTCACAGACCACTCTTTGCTTTAAAGGCAGTCTTTCTGTTCTTTTCTTTTAGCCAGCAGGCTTTAATTCAGTGCTCTGGTGCACACTAGAGCACTGCTTTGCCTTCAAACTTTTCTTTGGCAGGCCCTAAAACAAATTCACAGTCCTCCCGTGGAGGCTTGGACTTTTTTTTTCTGTGCCAAGCTTAGAAAAAATCCCTAACCTGACACCATATATGAGGATGACCAAGCAAATCACCTAGGCTGGAGCAGAAAATCACACTGGCTCCAGCTTTCAAATGCAATTTCAAGTTTTATTACTATAACAGCAAACAATATTACAGTGGACTGCCTTACCTCAGGACAGTGTACTCACAAACCTTCAGCAAAGAGGGACAGGAGCTCCTACTCCTGGAGATGCAGGACCTCCTGATCCCAGCTGGACTCACAATCTTATTACCCTCCTAGCAGGGTCCCACCCACAGAGCTCCTCCATAGAAGATAAGGTGGACCAAGCTAAATCCCTGGCACCACACATGCCAAAATGGAGAAATCAGGGTCACTTCGTGACAGAGAGCCTGTGTGTGTATTTGGGAGCCTGAGACAGTGTAAGCCTGTATATTTTTGGGAGCCTGAACAAGTGACAGCCTCTTTGTGTATGTGTATGACAGTATATGTGTATGACAGTGTAAATTGTCTTTGTACAATGCAAGTCTTTTGCCTTTTACATATACATAGGCTGTTTTGTGCTCCGAAACAAACTATGAATGTGTGAGGAATGTAATTTTTTTAAATAAATGACAGTGGTAAGTGCTGATTGCACTGAGGTATACTCTAACAGAGTTAGTTTAGAGGCCAGACTCTGAAATATGCAAAAAAGTATTCAAGCAGTTTTTTTTAATAGGATGCACATCAGATAGCAAATCTCTCACAATTGCAATCATATGATCTTCTAGTGGAGCCCTTGAATAACTTGAGATGCTCAATCTGAGAGACCACAGAAATGAATTGCTTCCCCCTCAACACCCAAACCTTGAGGGTGAGGGATTGGTAATTGGGATAGAATAACATTCTGCATTATCAGAGTTGCAAAAGGCTCTGATTTGATTGATTTCCTAAAAGATAAATCTGGCTCTGCTAAGATGGAGCTGTGAGAATCATAGTCCCCTGGTCTCCTCTGAGCTTTCTTAAGATTTTTGCCATGACAGTTGTAGGAGCATATGCATACAGAAGAACACTGTCTCCAATGACTGGGAGAAGGCATCTGCCACAAACTTGCTTTCTGACCTTCCTTCTGAAGCAGAAAGTGATCCCTTCCTCTTCTGAGCTATTGTGGACAGATCTAGCCTGGGAGTTTCCCACTGAAAGAAGATGTCGTGTGTTACATTGCATATAACAAACTACTGCTGTGTCTGGTTTCTCTCTAAATACTTTTAGTCCAGCTATCATCCAATAAAAGACTAGATAAATTTTGTAGAACCACTACTCGTAGGGTCAAGGTATTTTACCAGACTCTCTTATGGTTTCAGGTCCATTTTACTTTATAAATATTTTTTGTGAGTTTTTTAGTAATTTTTTGCTTAATAATTTTTACAATATATTTTTCACTGATGAAAGCTCCCAATAATTACACTTAAGATGAAAGTCAATGTACTGACAATGTAGTAAACACAGTCACTTTTTCAATCCCATGAACGTAATTTTAGCAGTGAATACTCATCTGCGCAGCCCAACACGATCGCGTTTCGGACCCCTACACTCAAGGTCCTGCTTCAGGGGTAAAGATTTCCATGTTTGTTCCGTGACATTTCCAGGGCAATCATCACAAACGTATTTTTTCAGAAAGCTGTCTTCATCCAAGAATGTAGGTGCGAGTCCCGTTTGAACTCGCTTCTCTTTAAACCACAACCCATCACTAGATGCCTTTTCAAGAGCTAAAACCGAAAGTTCCTACCTACATCATCTATCCCGATAAATGTAGCCAGTCCTCATTCAGGTCGGGTTAGTTTGTAACTTCCTTTACCTTAAGCTTCTCAGTATAAGTTCTCCATCAAGTCGGGTCCATACGTATTTCCTTCTTATTGGATGCCTGACAATCGTTCTTTGACTCACACTCGGAAATGATGTCAGCTGTCAAAAAGACGACCTCTGTCTTCAAACAGGTCGTATTTCTGTAAATACCTCCAAGGGCTCTAGTCTTCTATCACGTCCTCTTTAGAATAGTGTCACCGCTTACTGCTGAACGAACCTCTGTCTTCGATTAGATCATATTTTCTTGACTACCTCTAAAGGTTATAGTCCTCCATCACGTCGTTTCTTAATTCTGAAAGCAAGAAATAATCTTCTATCGCATCGGACTTCGCCGACCGCTGTAATTATTGCAATATTTAAATTCAAATTCAACACAAATCCCGGCCATCTTACTACTTGAAAAACCCCCAATTGTGTATATGATTCCTGTGTTACATTGCGGCACAAGGACCATTCATGGGGTTCTAGATAGAGACTCAGCCTGCCGGAGTATTTTCCATACCTGCCAGTTAAGCCAGTTCTTAGAGTCACCCCACATGCGATTAGCCGAAGTAAGTTCAACTCCACATCAGTATTATACATAATGCCATCCATGCATTATGCAATGAGATAATGTTTCAGGGTATTAACTAAATAAGGGCAATGCATGGCTTTAAGCAATGTGCCAGCAGCACATCTCATGCATGCCTACACCAGCCCAGGCGATTGCAGTTTGCAGGATTTTACTAACTGGAATCTGCTCAAAAGTTAGAACAAAAACTTTTTAATAATTGACATCATCTTAGTTATGTTAGAATACACAGCAAGTGATCACATAGTCAAGAGGATTTTTCAAGACGATTTTTTTTTAAAACATAAAAAGTAAAGCACACACAGGGAAACAAGTGTAATACATTCCTCCTGCTAATCAAGCCACAGAGATGCAGCCATGCAGTCTGCTAAAATACTGCTGCTTCCTGAGTTTGCGGAACTACTTTCCCATCTAGCCAGAAGGAAAAACGAGCCCGACTTAGGCAGGTTGGAGGGAAACTCCATTTCTAGCTTTCTTTATGCTAAAAACACAGAGGAGCTAATCCCGCACATCTTACCTGCTCAAAAGTCAGAAAACACTTAATTCATTACTTCTGGCACAGACAACTTGAGGATAGGAGGGTGAACGAGGAGGGAAGCATGGAGGGAGGGGAAAAATTGCTTCTGCTCAAAATTGACTTAAAACATTCAATAAGTCTGCAATGCTGACATTTTGTAAATTTCTAGATTATTGGAGGTTGCTACATGTCAACATGTTACAAAACGTTAATGCCTAAATGTAAACAAGAATTAGAATTTTATAAGAAGTCTTTGAATCAATTTCTGCACCACACATGCTGGTTTTTTTTCTCTTCAAGGATTCAGGGCAAAAATGTTCCGCTATACAAATAAATCCAGCAAGTTATTAAGGCTAATATAAAGTGCCCAACCACGTCACTGTTCTATACTAAAAATTCAGAGGGTAAGGTGGTTAATAATACTGATAATATAACATCTGTTTTCATGGATTATTATTGAATAATAATAATCTGCTAAGGACTTTTCTGATGATTCAGTGGTTGAATTTTTAGAGAATGTTTCTTTCCCATAGCTCTCACCACAACATAGAGAATTGTTGGACGCTCCAATAAAAGTTTTAGAAATTGACTGGGCTATACAAGGGATGAGGACTGGAAAAGCACCTGGACTGGATGGTCTGAGTACAGAATTTTATACATTTTTTTAAGACCTAAGATATTTTTAATACTGAAACAGGTCTTTGATATTTCATTAGATCAAGAATTCTTTTGATCAGAAAGCAATCAGGCATTAAATCACAGTATTTCCTAAGAAAGGCAAAGACTCACAGAAACCTGAATGTTATAGACCAATTTCTCTTATTAGCTTAGATATTAGGCTTTTGGCAATGATTTTGGCCTCTAGACTTATGGTGATGCTACAAAAGTTGGTGTCTCCAGATCAGGTGGGAGTTATAAAGGGTAGACGGGGTATGTAATGTTTGCAAGTTAATTCAAGCTCTCTGGAATAAACAGAGCTCGAATAGGAAGGGTATAATAAACTGTCTGGATGCTGAAAAAGCGTTTGACAAGGTGCAATGGAAATATATGTTTTTTATTCTAGAGAAATATAGCATACCACATTATTTTTTGAATTGGCTGCATTTATTATATGGAGATCCTCAAGTCAAACTCATCATTAAAGGACAGGGCTCACACCCCCCCCCCCCCCCTTTGAACTAGCGGATAGGGATGTGAATCGTTTTTTGACGATTTAAAATATCGTCCGATATATTTTAAATCGTCAAAAATCGTTAGGGCCACGATACAATACCAATTCCCCCGATTTATCGTCAAAAAATCGTAAATCGGGGGAAGGGGGAGGGCAGGAAAACCGGCACACTAAAACCCCCTAAAACCCACCCCCGACCCTTTAAATTAAATCCCCCACCCTCCCGAACCCCCCCCCCCAAATGCCTTAAATTACCTGGGGGTCCAGCGACGGTCCGGAATGGCAGCGGTCCGGAACGGCCTCCTGCAATTGAATCGTGTTGTCTTCAGCCGGCGCCATTTTTCAAAATGGCGGCGCAAAATGGCGGCGGCCATAGACCAACACGATTCGACTGCAGGAGGTCGTTCTGGACCCCTGCTGGACTTTTGGCAAGTCTTGTGGGGGTCAGGAGGCCCCCCCAAGCTGGCCAAAAGTCCCTGGGGGTCCAGCGGGGGTCCGGAAAACGATCTGCCATGAATCGTTTTCCGTACGGAAAATGGCGCCGGCAGGAGATCGACTGCAGGAGGTCGTTCAGCGGGGGTTCCGGACCGCCGCTGAACAATTTTCACGATTTTCACGATACTTTAAACACCCAAACGGCAACGATCGAGGACACGATTCACATCTCTACTAGCGGAAGCCACTAGACAAGGTTGCCCTCTCTTTCTGCTCTTATATTTTTGACTATTGAGCCCTTAGAAATTAAATTTGTTTTCATCAGGGTCTGCAATTGGGTGCTTTGGAACAAAAAATCTGCTTGTTTGCAGATGATATGCTGTATCCAATCCAGTATCTGCATTGCCAGTTATAATTGAGATTTGTGAATGCATTGGAAACTTTGCAGGATTGACTATTTATTCATTTTACTAAATCAAAGCACTTCCCTAGATTCAACTACTTAGTAAGCATGGCAGGGTGAATCTCCTTTTAAATGGGCTTCTTCTCATCTTAAATATTTAGGACTTTTTTTTCTTCTCAAATATGCTTTAAATATAACTCCCATTTTGGATTCTTTTCAACAGCAACTGCAGGTCTGGATGGAACTTTCTTTATCTCTCTTTGGGGCCGATGCAATAAATTAGCGTAGAAAGCGGGCGCTGAACAGTCAGCGCCCGCTTTCTTAACGCACTCCAGGCACCCCCAAGGAGGGCGCCATGCAATATTTAAATTAGGGGGTTGCGTTAGCAAGGAAGCACTAGGGTCGCTTGCTTGACCCTAGCGCCTCCTTGCTAATGAGAGCCCGATCAGTTTTCGTGACTCGGCCGTCTGCCGGCAAGGAAAACCCACGCCGAGTTTATTGCCGTCGGTTTTCCTTACTGGCAGATGGAAAAGTCACCGATGCCGGTTTTCGTGACTCGGCCGTCAACCAGTAAGGAAAACCGACGCCTAGGGTTCAGGAAACGAACGCTTGTCAGTCAAGTTAAATGTGCGTCCGAGATGCACATTTTTTTTTCGCATTGGGAGTGAATGCCTAATAGCCTCATTCACATGCATTTTTAAGCTAAGTTCTTGTTTCAATGTAAACCGATGTGTATGTCGGTATATAAAAATCGCTAAATAAATAAATAAATAAATACTCATCACTGCCACCTCTGGTGGCTACACAACATTGTTTAAATAAAGATCAATCTCTGTGTTTGTGTGTCCTCAGCTGAGCCTGACCTGTGGCCCCTCACGGGACTGCCCCCCGTGGGCATGGTCAGCTGCCACAGTGTCCAAGGGTCCACCCAAACTTTACTAATTATAACACTTACATGGTCCAGTGGGGATCTGCCAGCGAGGTCTAAGCCCAGGCCGAAACTTCGGACTTGCATAGAACTGCAGTAGGATGCCGTGATCTTGGCCTCGGCCTAAACTATAGCACAGGCCCAGGCCCAACATCATAGTCCGGTCCAGCCAAAGGCTCGGTCCCGATGCTACAGCCTTGACCCAGACCAAGACCCAATGCCAGGAACTGGTGGCCAGGTACTAACACCTTGGCCTTGCATAGGTCAAGGAAGTGGTAGGTCGCCTTGATCTCGGCCCAGGTCTACTGAAGGCCAAAGACTCGGCCTCAGCCTAGGCTGGAACTCAGGTTCATGCCAGATGCTTGGCCCGGCCCAGAGGCTGGGTCCTGATGCCTGAGCCTCAGCCTAGGCATCAGGTCCAACACTGCAGCCTCTGACACGGGGGACTCAGCCTTGGCCAGAGCCTGATAATGTGGCCTGACCTGGAGGCTGGTTCCCAATTCTGGGACCCAGGCTGGACCCAGATCTGTCCGTTGGGATGAATGTGCCAGAGTTAATTAACTCTGGTGCGACCCCAGTGGATAGTGTCAGTTGAAAAAAAGAGGGCGTTGGTTGTTCCAAGGCCTGGGCCTGACCCTAGGTTTAAGCACAGGCCCTGGTATCGGGCCTGGGTCCAGGTCAAAGCCCCAGTGTTGGGACCCAGCCTCTGAACCAGGCTGTGGTTTTAAGCCTGGGCCTGAGCTCTGGCCTAGGCCCATGCATTGAGACCTGGCCTCCAGGCCGGATCCTGGTGTCAGTTCTGGGTCCGGGTCAAGGTCCCGGTGTCAAGACTCGACCTCCATGCCGGGCTGTGGCTTCAGGCCTTGGTCTGGGCTCTGGCCTAGGCCAAGGCCCAGGCATCAAGACCCAGCCTGGCCACTTCCGTGGATACTCAACGGATCAAGTAAGTTTGACAGGATTGGCTCGGTGAAGGCTCCGGCCTCGGTCCGGGCCTAGACCGGGACCCTGGCATCATGCTCAGGCCTAGGCTGCAGCCCCTGCTTTGGGCCTCGACCTATGCCCTAGGTGAGGCTCCAGCCTCGGGCCTGGGCCTAGGCGTAGGCCCAATGTATTCATTTAAAACTAGTGCAACAAATTAGGTTTGTTTCATTCGGGGGGCTACGATTCGTTTTGGGGCCCCCGAATGAAACAAATTGGCCTTATTCATCACGTTTTGTGCATTTGTTTCAAACAAACGCATTTCCCTAATAAATTTATCCTCCTAAATTATCAACTCCCCACCTGGCTAATATTGACCTGATAAGGTTTAAGCAGCCTAAAAGCAGGTCTGCAGTATATCAAAGTAGTCTTCTTAGGAAATGAATGGGTACGGTGCCAGTTATTTTACATATTACATTTCATATTTATATGCTGCCCTACTCCATAAAGGACTCAGGGCGACTTACAACATCAATAAAATATATAGAATAAGATACAACAGTAGAAAATATAATTAAATAAAGTGAAATATTACAAAATATAATCAAAATCTACTTCATAAGGCTGCTTCACCACCCCTGTCCTCAATGAAGCTACCCTGAGAACCCTTACATGCATTTGGGTGAAATTGAGGGAATGAAATTTCTCATACTCCGGGTTGCATTCTCCCGTTGGCCAGAAATCACCTGGCTGTGGGACAGGATAGCAGACTCAGGATGGGAGGATTCCTTAGGGTTGCCATGCATGTTCCCCATTTGCTTTCTGCATTCACATAGAATTTATTTTACATTGCTCCCATACCATCCCCACACTCTAATGGGGGTGGATAACAACTGGTTTAAGACCGCAGGGAGATGGGCTGGGTGCCAAACCCTAAAATAAACTGGTTGCTTTTCCTTCTTCTTCTGTAGGACAATTCCTCACTCAAGAGACTGGACAGACACCTCAGGAACTCTTCTTGGGGAGACTGATGTGCAGCCCCTTGCACTATGTGCATCTTTTCAGTTCTGCCTCCTATTACAGCACCCATTTACAATCCATTCCAAAGTGGAATTCTGGGACTCGGACGTGGTTCTGCATTTTTCCAGAAGGTGCCATTCCCACGTGTGGCTTTGGTCATTGGGATCTACCACACACATGGGTTCTCTAGTGAGCACTACAAGGTCCATGTAGTTCACCTCTGTCTTTTGAGGGAAGAAATGAAGGCATCATGCACTGGGACACTTTGCTTGACCATTGTTTTTATTATTTGGAGCAAGCATTCTAAGTTTACATTTGGACAGTTGTACTCAAAGTATGCAGGTTCTGAGGGGAGGAACTGGGCAACAGTGAAACATTAGATGTCCAGGGACGAGAGTCTTCCCTTGCAGGAAACTCGACACACCACTCAAACTTGTTCAGGGATGGGGGAATATAGAGGAGTTATGCTGTCTATGAGCTGGCAATTATGAGGTTAACACTTGGCCTCTTGGAGTTCAAAGGAAGGCTAAGCAGAGGGAAGGAGGAGGGGTTAAGGGAGCCCTTGCTGTTTACTGGTAGTGTTGGGATTGTTAAAATGTATGTTGATGTCACGGGGCTTAAAGGTGGATTCTGAAGCAGCTGATGGTTGAGGCAAAGACACTAGAACAGAATTGAGAAGCAGAAACATGGTCAGACAGACAAGGTCAAGGCAGGTAGAGTTTGTTCAAGATCGAGAGGCAGGCCAAAGATCCAGATAGGCAGAGTTCAAACAGCATTGAGAGGCAAGCAGAGGTCAGGGCAGGCAGCAGGTGAAAGAAGAGTCAGAAATCAGGTCAAGTCACAGTAGAAGTCAGAAACAGGAACCACAATGCACAGTAACTCAAGAATCCAAACCTATTGCTTAGGCATCTGCTCTGAGAACTGAGCTTGCTTTTACATTAGAGCAGCAATGATGTCAGCAGGGTGCACACATAAAATCCTGGATGCTAGGCCTAGCTGTTGAGTAGGGGTGGGCCCTTAGTCAGAGCAGCAAGAAGCAGCAGAAGATCAGGATGCTGAGGATCTTGCTGAACTCAGGACCTTGAGGCACAGGATGCTGACCATGGTGCAGCATCCCGTGGTCAGCAGCATGTTATAGCCGAGTCAACTCCATGTCTTCTTCAGCTACAGGTCCGGGCACCTCACAGGCTAACAATACAAAAAAGTTATTCCCAAGGGCCTGATTCACTAAGGCAGGGGTGGCCAATTCCAGTCGTTGAGAGCCATAAACAGGCCTGATTTTCAGGATATCCACACTGAATATGCATGAAATTAGCATGCACTGCCGCCATTGTATGCAAATCTATTTCATGCATATTCATTATGGATATCCAGAAACCCTGCCCTGTTTGTGGCTCTCAAAGACTGAAGTTGGCCACCCCTGCACTAAGGTTTTTCTCTAATTCTGTGTCTATGGGAAAAGACCTTGATGAATCAGACCCTTTTGGGTTGATTTTAAAAGAGTTGCTTGTGCAAAAACGCCCACATGCGGACCTCACACAAGCAACGTGCATTTTAAGAATCCGCGAAGTACAAGCGTACATACCCGTGCGCTTATCAAGAAGAAGGGGGTGAAAAGGGGCGGGGCATGGGCGGGGCATGAGTGTTCCGGGGCGGGGCCAAGATTTACATGCATAAGTCCACATTTAAAAAAAGCTGACCGTGCCGCTCGTCGGCTTGTATCCATGTAACTTCTGGTAAAATCTGGGGTCGGCACGCGCAAGATGGTGCACAATTGTGCACTTGCGCTCGCCGAGCCCACTCTGAGCCGCATTGCCTTCCCCGTTCCCTACCCCCCCACCCCCACCTTCCCTTCCCTTACCTCCCCCGCCCTTTCCCCCCTACCTTTTTTGTCTTCTTTTTTTGGTTTCAAAACTTACTTCAGCCCTGGGGCTGAAGTAAGTTGCACGTGCCAGGAGTTGGCCGGCGCGTGATCCCTGGCACAGCAGCAAATGGCCGCTGTGCCTGGAGCCTCTGACCCCGCCCCAGCCCCGCCCCTGGACGGCCCCGTTCTGCCCACGCCCCACCTCTTCCTGCCCCTTTTGTAAAGCCCCAGGACTTACACGTGTCCTGGAGCTTTACGCGCGTCACCGGGCCTTTTGAAAATGGGCCCGGTGCGCGTAAGCCCTTGAAAATCCAACCCATATTGTTGCTGTCTAGCATCATCTATGTTGCAAAAGTACTGTAAGTGTGCAATCCCTCTGTGACCCACACATTGTCCAAAGCCCCTCTCGCTCCCCTATCAAAGTTATTGTTCAAGTATATGCTACAGTGCACGCCACAACACCAAGCACTTGATTTACTAAGCTTTATTCCCATCGATGCAGAATGGGGAAAAAGCTTAAGTATATCCGACCCTGATGATAAGGAAGAAAAGAGTCCCATAGGAATAACAGATGTATCACAAGCGACTGTGGAAGGTGCCTCCAATGAAAAAATGTACCAGTGCAAGGTCTGAAGCAAGAAGGCACTACAGGACTTACTGTAGGTTACAAGCTTTCCAAGTCCACACAGTATCCTATCTGAGCAGAGATCTCAAAGGAGCTATGAATTATGCATAATCTGGAACCGACATGAAGTAGTAACAGGCTCCCATGCTGAGAACAGACATGAGCTCCTTTGATTAACGGCGCCAATGTCTGATACCAGGGGACCTCAGTAGTTCCAAAAGCTTGCAAATTTAAACATTCCTTAGCCTCTCACCCAAGTAGTTTTTTTGTCAGCTGTCTTTAAGCAAATTTTATGTTGGGTGGGCTAACATGTTCCTGTCTTTCTACTTTCATTCTTATATCCAAGAATATGCCACGGTGATGGCAGCTAGGTGCAGTAACTAACGCCCGATTCTAAAGTCAGTAAACATTGCTGAGCTGATTTCAGTGCTTCACACTCACCCATTCAAAAATTCCATCTACGAGGCAGACTGTACCACCTAGCACCTACCTGGCACTGATGCTTTGAACATTTAGCAGCTTATTTTACCAGCAGCCAGTGTGTCACGCTTATGAATGTGTCTTGAAGCTTTTAACCTCTTGAAATGAGCTACCAAAATAATGTAACATTTTCTCTTGCACTTATAATAATTCTTTTGCTGGGCTGAAATCTTTCAACATGCCGTTCTAATGAAAGAAAATAAGAGGAGCTACTACAATGAATCCCTCAAGAAACCATACAATGATTGTGTTAAGGTTACCTTGAAAATTATTTGGAAAAGAAAGCAAAAAAAATCCAAATTATTATTACAAGGTAAACACAAACTGCGAAGGTATATAAACCAGGCCTAACCTTCCATAATCATATATATACAAAATAGACCTGACCAACATATAGAAAATATCTTTTAATGTCTATTATAAAATCTCATTGTTAAAAACATAAGTAATCCCACCCTCGAAGCACATAGAATCGTACAGTAGTTAACAATATGGCTGGATTTAAGATTGTGGTGCCCTAAGGCAGAACCAGAGATCAGAAGTGGGTCAGAGGAGGGCAGGCAAGAGGTCAAGGGGGCCTCTGGAGATTGGAAGCACCAACACATTGACATAAAGGAAGCCACAGCAGGCTTCTCGTCAGCTAAGATATTTGGTGCCTTCAAAATTTGGCAACTATTTAATTATCTGTGTAAATCTGTTCACAGTCTTGGAAGGACACCCATACTTTATTTTAACAAGATCCCTTGTGTTTTTCCTATGGAGCCTGTTCTGCTTTTTAGCCAGTTTTGCTGACAAGGTGCTGTGACACAGTATTTAGCTGGCATGAATAAATCTCTGGCACAATATATTTTCAGGAACCCGATGACAGATATAAAGTGACGTTTTTCGGTGTCTTCCAAAAGGTGCTGCGTAGTGTTGTCGCAAACAGTATCCATGGGCTATGCTTGTTCTCAGCAGATTCATCTATTTTTAGAGCTGATTAACTCACAGCTCTTCACTTCATGTTTGCAAAGTACTTTGACAAATGGTAGGTCATATTACACTTTGGAACATTTGAGTGCAATATGCTACCATATAAAGATCTCAGTCTGCTCACTGGATCTGAGGTTTTGGAAGGATGTTTTATAAAGGGATTGACTACAACATTTCCTATTGTTCAAGTATATAGCCAGATGCAACTTCATATAGAGAATTTTTGATCTCTTAAATTAAATTAGAGGGTCGGTCTGATACTCTAAAAGGTGAATGAGTAGTTTTTTTAAGGCCTGCTGCATCTTTTTAACTTTTGCAATTATCTATTTTTTAAATATTTGTATTCAGAAAATCTACATGGAGCATTATTATGCCTATAGAGCTATATTTTAGGTACAAAATCAGATTGGACATATTATTAAATGCCCTCATGGGAAAAACCAAACCTTAAATCCACACACTGTCATCCAATACCCAACCCACCCCTAAAATGAAACCTGGCATTCTCTCACACAGTCATCCAGTACTTCCTGTGATTTACTCCCATCCTAAGTGAGACCTTTCAGTCACACACTCTAACATCTTGCACTCCCTGTGACCTATCCCCATAATATGACCTCTTGATGCCACACACTGCTGTCTAGCACTCCCTGTGATTTATCCCAATATGACATCCTGATGCCACACACTAGCACTCCCAGAGCCAGACAGCAGAGGGCGCAGTTGAGGACAAGAAAAACTACCAATCCCAGGTTCTTAGAGCCACCACCTGATCCGTGGGGAGAGCCTGAAGGCGAACAGCTGGCAGACTCAGAGAATAACGAGTCAGACACAGGTGAACCGAAGGAGTTAGAGGAAGAGGGCGTGTCTACATGGTGGCAATGGCCAGAAAAAGCCAACTCTGGGAAGCAGGTGGAGGAGGAGATGGAGGTAGGTTCTGGGGGAGAAGAATCCTCCAGATCTCATATGGATACAGAGTAGCCAGAAAGGGGAGAGGTATAACTTACACCTTAAAGGAAGTTGGGGAGAAGGGCTCTGAAGAGCCTGGTGTGTCTGGTATCTAAATATAGACGTGTAGGACGTGAAAGGTAACTCTGCGCAAGCACCAGTTGTAAGGGAGCCGGAGTGCTTGGGGGCAGGGTCATTTATCTAGGTTTTGATCCACCAAGAACTGGTGGAGGCGAGGGATGTGAAGGAGTAAATGTAATAGATACATCTATTGCCTTATAAAATACTTTGAAGAAACTGTCTCTCTGTGTTATCTTTGGGGGATTGGGGGCTGTTTCACCCCCAGCTCCGTACAAGGAGAACCCGGAAGCCCAGCGAAGCCAAGGCCTGCTGAGACCCGAACCCAAGGAGTTACGAGCGGCTGACGGACTCCAGGGATATCAGGGACTCACGAAAGGCCCGAGCGAGAGGCAGAGGACCGGCACCTAGGGCAGCGCTGGCGGTGAGCCCTTACACCTGCCTTCTGCAAAAGGCCTTTGGTTTGGACCCAGAGCTGATGGAGTTCTTCAGCTGAAGCCTGGGCTGCTGGCGATGGAACAGACAAGGGTATTGGTAGCGGAGATAGTGGCTGACAGCCATACACCATCTGGAATGGTGTTGATCCAGTTGCGGCAGATGGACGTGAATTCAGGGTGAACTTGGCCCATGGGAGCAGCTCTGCCCAGTCACTTTGTCTGGAGTTGACGTAGGAGCGAAAGAACTGTTTAAGTGTACGGTTTGTTCTTTCGGTCTGACCGAGGATGGTATGCAGATGTCAGGTCAAGAGAAATATCAAACTTCTTACAAAGAGCTCTCCAGAACCTTGCCGTGAACTGTACGCCTCTATCTGAAAGGATATGCTTCAGCATGCCGTGCAGGCGAACGATATGCCGTATAAACAGCTTAGCCAATTCTGGAGCAGATGGGAGTCCGGGTAATGACATCAGCGATTGGCTCCCAGGTTCATTGGACCATTTCCAATCATCCACAGAATAGGAGCAGTCACTTATGAATTACGACTGCCTACCTCTATGGGAATCCACAATACTTTTCATGTATCCCTATTGAAGCCCCTGGTCTTGAACTGGCCTTCTCGCAGACCTCCCGCTCCTTCACAGATCACCACTGAACCCGAGGACGTCCTCCAAGTTGGGGAAGTTTTGGACATCCGGCAAAAGAGAGGTAATTGGGAATACCTCCTGTTGAAGGAGGTCTTCGGTCTGGAAGAGAACTCCTGGGAGCTCTCCCACCACATATATGACAAGAACCTCCTCGTGGAATTCCACAGGATTCATCCTGATAAGCCCAGGCTGGTAAGGGGGAGGCCTAGAAGGGGGGGGTACTGTTGCGCTTCCACTCCATAGCCAGGCCTGCTCACCTGGCCCGACCATCCACCAGCTCCGCCCTGAGTCCCTGCGCTGCTCAGCCGCAGCTTCCACGGGCATCTCCAGCTCCTTCACGGCCTTTCTCGTCGTAGCTGTCCTCGCACTGGGGCTCGGCATCCTCCTTGGCGTCAGCCCTGCCCCCTACAGCGTGCGCATGGAGCTCTTTCCAAGTTTAAGGGCCAAGCACGGGAAAACCTCGGGCGGCGCCAGAGTCTGATGTCACATGAGCAGGGTATTTAAACTTCAGCTCAACCCCTAGTTCAAATCTCCAATAGCAAAGAATTCAAAAAGTCATTAAAAACACATCTCATCAAAGAAGCATTTGCAGTTACAGACCATTAAAAAATCCTGCCAACTAGAGAAAGTTTATATGTTTTGTAAATCCCTCTTTTAGGTTTTTCGGTTCTTCGTTTTTTTCTCTGTTCTTGATTTTTGTAAAGCATAATGAAGGGAGTTTTAGTTCTATGATATAACAAGATGCTAGAGAAGTATAGGGATTTAATAAGTAAATTGTATTTTTCTCTAACCTTTATTTATTGTTTATTTCTTTTGATTTTTAGATGTGTATTTTATGTTTATGCAGAGGTTTAAACTGTAAAATCTGCAATTTTATTTTATCTTATTATATTTTTATTTTTAATTTCTTTTGTAAACCATTTTGGTCAATTACATATTGTTAAGACGGTATAGAAATATTTTAAATAAATAATAAATAAATAAATTGCCTTGGCAATCGGGTCGTACACTCCGGTGTGTCTAGTTTGCCTTCCAGCGTTTCCTGTTCCATTGTTTCTTGTTCCAGCATCTCCTGTTCCAGCATCTCCTGTGTCTCCTATTCCAGCATCTCCTGTTCCTTCGACTCCCCATCCCTGGTAGTACCCTCCGGACTGATCTCATGGTACTGACTATTGTTTGCTCCTGACTATTCTTGATTGCTGCCTGGAACCGACCTTTACCTGAACACTGACTACTTCTGAATTGACTAACTACAGGTACTGACCCCTGCTTCAGCTGACCATTCTGAACTTCTACTCTGGCCTCGATCTTTGCTATCTATTCAGACTCTCTGTTCTGGCCTCCTGTGACCGCTAGACATTTTGGTTTGGACATTGACCGCACACCCTTGTTCATGGTGGGCACTCCTCTGCACTTCCTCTCCAGGAGATCCTGCGAGGCCCACCTAAGACCAGGCGGCCCGGGTAACCAAGGGCTCAACCTGAGGGAACCCTGGCTTGCTATTGGTGAAGCTCCAGTTAGCCTCTGTATCCTCCTGTGCTCCGCCTCCTGGTGGCAGGCGCTCTCCGGGTCCGATCAGAGGGCCGTACCAACCCTGCACTGGGCCAAGGGTCCACCTCCAGTGCAACAGGAATATTTTTATTGGCATTTGTTAGATAACGTGTGAATGGTTAAAGGATTCTAAAAGTGTGAAAAGTATCATTTCTGAGAAAAAGAATTATTCTCTAGCTTATAAGCTGCTGTGAGACCCTATTCTTTAACCATTCCTTAAGACTAAAATACCTTTAAATCTTCCTTGAATGAAGATAATGGGATATAGCTATTATCCAAACTAAAGTCCTAGATAGATTCAAGGTCTGTATAAGAATGCAGGGTAAAATCCCAGTTCTTCATTAAGCAAACTTTCTGAATCTTACAGCAAGATTATTACTATAATTTGTGAATCTGAACAACAAGCTATCTTAAATATAAGAGAGAGTACATCACGTGAAATTGATTTTAAGTATCACGCAGGGTCACTGAGGGAGAAGGAGAAGATGAAATCTCTTTCCTATGACAGACACAAGATAAAGGTATCATAAATATCCCAGATAGTAAACTTTAGATGTTTGAAAAGTAAAGAACTGCAGAACATTGGAAGTTACCGTACATAGAAGCTGCACTGGTGTTCAAAGCTGCACTAGTATTATCTGTATAATTTAGAACTGCAGGGCTCTGATGACAACCTCAGCCTAATAGCATCTAAACATATAGGGTGAGCGAAAATTGTCAGTGTCTGAGCCAGCATCGCCATTACTGGTCATAACCTCCCTCTTTATTTTATTAGAAATAGGGATACTTGATTATCATTTTTTTTTATGAGCCCCAGCTAGTATTATGTGACACCAAGCTGCTGAAACAACAATGAGCATACATTTTAGTTTCTTTACCGGAAGACTTTATCACAATAAAGTAGACAGGAGTCCTGTTTTTTAGTTATTTAAAGTTCAGCTTAGGAGAACATCAGCCCATGATCATAAGAAGAGTTCCTGAGACAGAATCTACCAGAGCCTCTCAGCTACTCAAGCAGCGAACACAAACAGTGCCCCCCCCCCCCCTTCTTCAAGAAAAAAAAAAACAACCCAGATAAGTGTACACTGATACTACAGCCATAAAAAGTCTAGCTAGACCAACAGCCATTTATACCTACAGAAGGTACAGGAAGCAAAAGGACACTGGCAGACAGAAAAGACAACAGTGAAAACAATAAACAGAGAAAAAGTAAGAGGAGACAGAAAGAGAAAGAGAGACACATTTACAAAAAGAAACACATACTTACCTAAGAAGTCTCCCGGTAATCTGTTTCATAGGACCATTCATCTGCTGATTTGAGTAACATCATCTGGAACAGAGTTTACACAAAGAATCAGATTCTTTAAATCACTACTGATTGAAATCATCATATTTAGTGGTATTTTATTAAAATAGAGAACTGCTAGGGTACTTATATGGTAGTTAACTTTGCCTATATTCAGAACTGGTTCAACTAGTTCCTTGAGCTGCAAAAGATAAGGAAAACAAAAGAAGAATTTGGTTTGAAGATTGGCTATATTTGTTATAACATTACCCATTGCAAATAAAACAGTGGTAATTCTTGCTTGAAAATAAAATTTACCAGTATTGAAATGTCTTGAATGCTTAAAATGATTTCATCTAATTGCATTTAAAGTTTTCTTTTGTCTTTGGGTTCTGCCTTTCCTCCTTCCCAAGAGAAACTTACTGGATGGGTTCTGGATCCCCTTATCATTTTATAGGAGACCCAGTAGGAAAGAGCATCTTTTTTTTTTCTATCCTCCCCTTCCTGGTATTTCTATCTGGTGACTCTTCTGGTTCCACCTGAAACCCCCTTAGTCATTTAGCGCCTCAGCCTCTGCAACAGGAGGGTAATTATTATCATCCAGAGGGGTGAGGGATTAGACTGACATAAAAAAGCATGCCAGTACTGAGTCATGGAGGGTTCAAGGCACAAGCCTGTGCAGCTCAGACTGCAGCTCGCTGAGGGTCCCTGCAGGCAGGATCCTCACACACGTGTTCATAGGCATGGAGGTAATCTTATTTTCATACAAACGGATGATTACAGCAAAGAGCACAGTTTGGGCAAGTGGTAACCCAACAGTTACATTTCCCCTGAAAAGGAGCAGCAGATGCAACAAATTATAAACTCTGCTATGTAAGGCCCAAGACAGTCCATGTTGAGAAAGTACACTGAAACAGGGCCTAATTAGGCTTGGATTTGCCAATAGGCACACTGGGCCTGTGCCCAGGGCAGCAACAATCAAGGAGGGGGGGGGGGAGGGGGACAACAGGAAGGGAAAGTTAAGATTGGAAAGGACAAAGCAAAGAAAAACTGTTCTTCTCTAGCCCCTCCCCTCCTGTTCTGTACAGGAAACATGAGGAGAGGGATGAGACCACAGCACACAGCAGGGAGCTAAGAAAAGTCACTCTGCTGCGTAATCCAGCCCCTCTCTTTCAGGCCGATTCAGAAAAATGCGCCGGGAGAGCCGGCGAGCACCGGCTCTCCCGGCGCGCGCACAGGCCACGCTCCTGGGCGCGCGATTCAGGAGGGTGGCCTATGCAAATTAGGGCCCACGATAAAAGGAGGCGCTAGGGACACTAGCGCGTCGAAAACGCGCGTCCAAATGCGGCCTGTTTCTGTCTTTCAGAGATAGGAGAGGAGGAGGTGAGCCTGGAGCAGATATAGCAAAGCCAAGAAGGCAGCGCCTTAGACCTTTTGCTCTGTTTTCCTTTGTCTGGAAGAGGGAGGGAGGCAACAGCATGAACAACAGTGCCTAGGGGCAGGAAAATCCTAAATCCAACACTGGGCCTAGTAGCAAAGTCTTTCAAAACCCAAAACAGTCCATGTTGAGAAAGTGTTCTGAAGGGGAGCAGACACAGCACTGCTTTTCAAGGCCCAAGACATTCTGTAGGGAGATACCCGATGTATCACTACTGTATCCAGAACAATATGAGTTCTGCCTCACAAAATGGATACTTGACCTGTATTTCTGGAGAAATACAGAGCTCATGAACTTCGGCCAGAAAAGCAATATGTGATTGAGTTATCCGATCTGCCAGCATATGCTGTATAAATAGGCCCCTCTGAAGGAATACAACTTTTTTCCGTAAACAGACCTGACCTACGACAATACAGACCAAGTGTGTGTGTGTGTGTGTGTGTGTATGTGTATAATGACAGATCTAAGACCTGCAGCATTGCTCAGTTCTTCCTGGAGATGAGGCCCTCCAATCCTGGAAGATGGTCTTATCAGACAGGTCAGTTCTGTCACGCGGCCAAGTCTGCTCCCTTGTCAGATGACACATGGCTTGATCAGAAGCTAGACGGATGTCCTTCCAGGGGGAGTCCCAGCTGGGGAGATGGGGTCCATCAGTTTGAAGTAAATAAGAGATCCCATTTCATTCTCCTGTGTATGCATATCCAGGCTCTTAAAAACAGTAGGAGGGCAGTGGTGAAGAAGATCCATTAACACTATCAGAAAAAGTCACCTGAGCCATCACTCTCTGTCCCTCCCGACAACCAAGTGGACAAGCTTCTGTGTCCTGGAAGGCACTACACATAAGAGACTCTCCTACCTGAGTCAAACCTTTTTCTTCTCCAGCGATCAGGCAAGTCATCTTTGCCCAGCAGGTGACTGGAACCACTAACGCATGCTCCCATCAGCAGAGACAGCTTCCGGAAACTTCAGCTTCTCTCCCAATTCAGCACAGAGGTATCAACAGTGGTGAGACCAAGGCTAATCTTCTAAGTAATGGGGATATTTAGCTAAGTTTATTAATAATATCCTAAGCTAGTCAAGGTTATCCTGATGTGTAGTGCTCTAAATTTACCTATAATATGCTAAGCTTTAATCATTGTTCTGTCCCCAGCAGTGGGTACATGTTTGTGTCTAGGGGTGTGCATTCAGTCCCTACGTATTGGCAATCCACAACGGATGTGGCCATATTCGTTGTATTCGTGGGGAAGTGAAACATATCGCGATTCCCCACGAATACACGAACCTTCGCCGAATTATTCAGCCGCCTAAAGAAAATCCCCACCCCCACCCCTAAAGAAACCACCCCCACTTGACCTCCCCCCCCCCAAGACTTACCAAAACTCCCTGGTGGTCCAGCGGGGTGTCCAGGAGCCATCCCCTGCACTCACACCCTCGGTACTGGTTTCAAAATGGCACGATAGCCTTTGACCTACTATGTTACAGGGGCTACCTGTGCCATTGGTCAGCCCCTGTCATATGGCCATCGGCGCCATCTTGTGCTACCACGTGACAGGGACTGACCAATGGCACCAGTAGCCCCTGTGACATAGTATGGGCAAAGGCTATCAGCGCCATTTTGATTACTAGCATCCGACGGTCCGAGTGCAGAAGGTCGCTCCCGGAGCCCCGCTGGACTTTTGGCAAGTCTTGTGGGGTTCAGGAGGGTCCCCCAGGACTTGCCAAAAGTCCCTGGTGGTCCAGCGGGGGTCCAGGAGCAAACTCCTGCACTCGGACCGTTGGCTGCGAGTAATCAAAATGGCACCGATAGCCTTAGCCCATACTATGTCACAGGGGCTACCGGTGCCATTGGTCAGCCCCTGTCACATGGTAGGAGCACAAGATGGCGCCGATGGCCATGTGACAGGGGCTGACCAATGGCACCGGTAGCCCCTGTGACATAGTAGGTCAAAGGCTATCAGTGCCATTTTGAAACTAGCACCGAGGGTGTGAGTGCAGGGGATGGCTCCCGGACCCCCCCCCGCTGGACCACCAGGGAGTTTTGGTAAGTCTTGGGGGGGTCAGGAGGGTGGGGGGGTTGTAGTTAATTTAATTTTAGCGGGGGAATGAATCGAAATGGATGTATTAACACATCGGGGCGCCATATGGCCGAATGCAACGTATCCGCCCCTGACGAATCCGAATCCCGAATGCAACGTATGGCGTCCCTCTGCACATCCCTATTTGTGTCTGTATATACTGTTGCTTAACTGTGTTTACTGCAGCCCCTCCTTTCTGAGAACTCTTGATATTGGAACACTTTTGTAACCCATGATAAAAGCCTGGGAGCCCTACCTTTAAAGGGAGTTTTGCCTTTAAGAGAAACTCCCTCTCCCCTGCTTCTTTCATTTGGGAAGGGTCTGCATGCTCTCTCAATCAAACTTGAGTCTTCTTAAGTGCCTTATTGGATGAAGGGACTGCCCTTCATGTTCCCTCCTGTGTCGCATGGATCCTAGGCTCGCTGCCATTGGACCTTGCCCCTGTCCCCAGCTTGAGGGGACGTTTTCTGTAACACTCTCCAAGACTGTTCTCAGTCTCGGCCATGCAGCCTCAAAGCCAGAAAATGACTGCAAGCTCTGTGATACGATTAGCTTTTTTACATTCCTTCTTATCGCTTTAATTCTAAAGATTAAATCAGCTTCAGAACCCTTTGTCTTCTCACCCTGAATCCCAAGAAACTCCATTCTCCCCTCTGCTACCTACTCCAGCTACAAAGCTCTCTGCCTGGGGCTACACGTTTGGAAGCAACAATTGTAAGTAATGGAAAATTATCTGTACAATAAATAATTTCAAACTTAAAAAATCTTTGCCTGAAGAATGACTGGGAAGGAAAGTTAGCTGTCTGGATGAGGGAAACTTGGATGTTTTTTATTGAGCCAGCACAATCATTATAAGTACATACTGGGGTAGATTTTTAAAAAATGCGCGTTCGCGTACTTTTGTTGGTGCACCAGTCGCAAACAAAAGTACGCTGGATTTTAGCAGATATGCGCGTATCTGCTAAAATCCAGGATCGTCGCGCGCAAGGCTGCCGATTTTGGGCAGCCGGCGCGCGCCGACCCGCACAGCCTGCCTCCGTTCCCTCCGAGGCCGCTCCGAAATCGGAGCGGCCTCGGAGGGAACTCTCTTTCGCCCTCCCCTCACCTTCCCCTCCCTTCCTCTACCTAACCCACCCCCCCGGCCCTATCTAAACCCCCCCCACCTTTGTCCGTGGATTTACGCCTCCCGGAGGGAGAAGTAAATCCACGCGTGCCAGCGGGCTGCTGGCGCACCCCGAGACGCAACCCGGGGGCAGTTCCAGAGGGCGCGGCCACACCCCCGGACCACACCGGGCCGAAACCATGCCCCCGGGCCCACCCCCGAAACGCCGTGTCCTGCCCCCAAAACGCCACGTCGATTGGCCCCACCCCCCGACACGCCCCCGACAAAAAGCCCCGGGACTTACACGAGTCCCGGGGCTCTGTGCGCACCGGCAGGCCTATGGAAAATAGGCGCGCCGGCGCGCAAGGCCCTGCTCGCGTAAATCCGGGCGGATTTACGCGAGCAGGGCTTTTAAAATCCGCTCCACTATGTTAAGCATTATAGTATAAGTTTCTTATAGATGAGGCATAAGCTGTGTGTATTATTCTGAGTAGTAGGTCTGATCAGTAGTAGGTCTGATCTAAAAATAAAGGTCTGATTCTGAGATAAACAACATAGAGTAATTGCCAAGGTTTCCATGGATAAGTTGTTGTCCTCAGCGATTAACTTCTGTGCTCGAAGATGCTGCCTGTTCTTTCCTTGGTTGGGTTGCCACTTCCGGAAAGGTGGTGTCACTCCCTCCCTCGCTCTTGCTCCCACTCTCAGCTCCTGGCCCTTCTCCCCCCCCCCCCCCCCCCCCACCTGCTCCTACTCTGGCCAATGCCTCACCCTCTTTCTGGCCCTAACCTGTATTGCTCCTCCTTCTGGACTCTCCTGTCTGTGCCTCTCCCCCTCCCTCTACCTCCTTTCTCTCCCATCCTCCATGTCTCTACTCCTCCTCATCATTTTCTCCTACCACTCTCCCCTTTACCATGCCTGCCATCCTCTTCTCTCCGCTGATCCTGGCCTTCTCTCCTCTCCTGATTCGTCTCTCTTCTCTCCTCCTTACCAGCACTCACCCCACATGCATGCCACGCCCACTCCTTTCACGCTCTGTCCTCATAAGAACCATTCTCAGCAAATGGTTATCCCATCAAAATGCTTCCACATCCTACATAATATTCTTCAGCTGACTGTGGATGGGTATGTCTTCCTCTTCTCCATGACAGACTGTCAAACTGTCTATGCTGCCTCCTATAGTTTCTGACATGCTTTCTAGCTGAGGACAGCCAATCCTGTCTTTTATGTCAACACTGGGCAGTTCCTTCAGTTGCACCATTTTATTTAAGTATGTCCAAAGGTAGTTCTATAATGAGGTAGGGAGAGGCGGCCGCTTCAGGCGGCAGAATTTTGAGGCAGCAAAAAATGTCCCTCTCAGAACGCTGCTGTGGCGTCTGCCTCAAACTGCCTGCCCCTGCCATGGCTGCCTCACTCTCGGGGGTGTTTTGACCTATCATGGAATCAGGCATCTCCCGGTGGGCCGATGCAGTTGGTCACGTGATATTTGGCACCAGTATTTCCTCTGCTATGCAATGTCCCCCGGTGCGCTCTGTTGTGCAGAGAGAAGAGCCCAAAGGAGACAGTTCTGCAGGCCGCCGCTAGAGTACTGCGGCAGCTGAAGAATGGAAAGACGCTGCGGCCACTGCCAGAGGCCAGGCCGGTGGCGAAAGAATGGAGAGACACTGCAGGCCACCATCAGAGGCCAGGCCAACATCGGCTGAAGAGTGCTGAGATGATGACGCTGGAGGCTAGGCCGGCGGTGGCTGAAGAGTGCAGAGAGACTGTGAAATGCCACTGGAGCCCAGACCTACTGGGCCGAAGAACGAGACGAGGTTCCATGTGAGAGAGACTGTGTGTGTGTGTGAGTTGTAGCATGTGGGTATGTTTGGAAAAGGGAGAGAGGGGGTAGAGAGGGGCAGAGGGGAGGGGGCGCCATCTCATCCCTTGTTTCAGGCAGCAGATTGCCTTGAGCCACCCCTGAGTATGTCAAAATATGAGCACCTAAAATCAATTTTAATTTTTGGCCTGGCAGTTTCCTTGTGCATCTTTTGGCTTCCAGTTCAATGGAGACTGGCCCATATTTAGGCTACAAAGCCTTAAGCCTTTATTCCCAGTCATACTGTGGGTTTTCCCTGCTTTTTATTGTAACCCTTTCTCCCCTCCTATGTAGGCTGGCCATTTCAGGGACAGTACCTCACCAGGGACCATAGCTCATGGCTCTTCCTAGAACCTGAGATAGGCATGCCTTGATCCTGGCCTATAGCAGATAGTGCTACCTTCATAGCATCCACACCCTCTCTTGGCTCAAGGAGTATGATTTAGTATCCGGATCTGAACGTGATTTTAAGAAATTGCGTGCGGGCGTCCATGTGTGCGCGCTACCCGGTGCGTGCACATGGACGCCTGATTTTATAACAGCGTGTGCTTGTTATAAAATCAGGAATTGTTGCATGCAAGGGGGTGCATAATTGTGCAACTTGCGCGCGCCAACACCCCCCCCCCCCCCCGGACCTTTGTCCTATGACCGCTGTGCCGGAAGCCTCTGACCTCGCCCCGCCCCCGGACTGCCCCACCCTGCCCCTTTTTCGAAGCCCCGGGACATACGCGCATTCCCAGGGCTTTACGCGCGTCGCCGGGCCTTTCTAAAATAGGCCCGGTGTGCATAGTCTTTTGAAAATCTGCCTGTATTTTAATACTTAAAACATTGTTTTAAATAATGAGGTCAATTTCCAAAGGGGTTTGTCCAGCAAAGTTAAGGGCTTAGCCGGACAAACCCCATGATTTCAGTTTCCCTCCTGGTTTGACAACTATATTTTAACCTTTTATATCCGGCTAGAGCTTAGCAAGATATAAAAGGGGCACTATGGAGCATGGTTTAACATTTACCTGGCTAGCGCTGAATATCAGTGTTAGCCGGGTAAAGTTCCCCGACTAATTCTGGGTGGCCAAAAAACAAAAATCCTAAAGTGTGGCCGACAAACTCCCCCCCCTCCCCCCCCCCCAAAACAAAACCCTTACAAATAATACAAGCAGCTGAGTAACCACTGCACTTCTTCCTCTCTCCAGATCCCCTGAAATAAAGTAGTGGGTGGGCAACTTTAGTCAAGCATATTCAACGGGAGATTTATCCTGTGGAATATTTGGTTAAAGATACCCGGAGAATTTTGCTACTGGCTGGCTTACTGAACATTGATCTAAATACAAATCAGTACTGTGTACAAATTTTGAAATAATGTTTAAAACAGAGTTTTATAGTTGTAAAAGAGAACTTGATTTTAAATCTTTTTTTTTTTTTTCCCAGTACATTCAGAATTCTAGGAAACAAATACTGGACATTGTCTCCTCCTGATACAGTCCTTCAGTCCAGGCAATATTTTTATAGAGTTGATTTTGAAAACTGTGCTTTGCCCGTGGAAATGGGCTTTTTGGAAATTGCTCGCTCTCTATATGGGTAAAGGTAGGCATGCAGGGCCTTTATACCCACATCGTGAAGAGGCATTCCAAGGGGACCGTTTTGAATCAGCAGGTAGCTCACAGCACCGTGTTCATTCAACATTGAAGATGTTATGATCCAGTAGTTACACAGCACTACATATGACCAAATAAAATCATAATAGTCCACATACAAGGACGCTGGGATTTAATCGCATTGATTCCCTGAAGAAGGAGTGTATCCTCCGAAACATTGCAGTGTTGGACAACAAGCGGCTCAACAACATAGTGAACTTGTCTAAAGATAAGTGCATCGATAGCTTTCACATAAAGAATCTATAATAATCACTAGAGTGACTGATGATTATAAAGCCCTAGTGCTTGAACAGGGTTTATTCAAACAATTTAATAAGCCTGAAGTGCTCTATGATGGTCGCTCTATAAAAGCAATGCCCTGCAAGATAGCAGTATATTGGATATTTGTGAATTTCATGCTACGTTGGGTTATTTTTACTAATTTGTAGGATACAAAATTTTTGCAGACGACATCCAATTCTAAATTCTGAGTAGGGGATCTTACCTCGATGCGATACAGAAGCAGGGCCGGTGGAAGCACTAGGCGAACTAGGCGATCGCCTAGGGCGCCTAGCATTAGGGGGCGCCGAGCCGCTGGTGGCCGACAAGAAGGCTCATACGGCCGCCGAAAATCGGCAGGACCGTGGTGGACCTCAGGTCACCACGGCCCGAAGAAAAAGGTCGCATCTAAGCCTGCAAATACTCCTCCTCCTTCCTGCCCCCGCAGACCCGGAAGAAAAATGTTGCTGGAGCCGCGCGGGCAGGAAGGAGAGGAGCATCAGCTGCGTGCCGGAAGAGGAGCATTAGCCGCGTGCCGGAAGGAGGAGGAGCATCAGCCATGTACAGAAGAGGAGCATCGCTTATGGGCCGCCACGAATCCCACATTGCGGGCGGCCCGAGAAGACCAGGGCCGCTGCAGAGCCCAACCTGCCGCGACCCGTGAAGAGGAGGCCCAGAGGTGAGAGAGAGGCTGAGGCTCTGTAGAGTGTGTGCGTGCATGAGATGAGTTGAGAGATTGTGTGTGAGAGTGAGTTGAGAGACTGTGTGTGGGAGTGAGGACCTGAATGTTTGCAGAGACAACATGTGAGAGCCTCTGTGTGTGTGAGAGAGAGAGCATGTGCCAGTGAGAGGCTGTGTGTATGAATGATTGTATGAGAGAGAGCATGTTACAGTGAGAGCCTGTGCTTGAGCAAGACAGCATGTGGGAGTGAGAGAGAGCCTGGGTATGTGAATCAGACAGCATGTGCCAGTGAAAGACTGTATGTATGAATGATTGTATGAGAGAGAGAGCCTGTGTGTGTGTGAGAGAGAGAGAGAGAGAGAGAGAGAAAGCATGTGAGAATGAGAACCTGACTGTGTGTTTGAGGGAAGAAGACAGATGGAGAGAAAAGAAATAGAAAAAAAGACAATATAAAAGGAATTGGCAAAAAAAATAAGAAAGGAAAGGTGGAAAAAAAAATCCTGTGACCAACCGATTAGAAAACTAAGATCAGACAGCAAAGTAAAAAAAAATAAATTACTTTTTACTGATTGGCACATGTAATCTTTGGGAATGTGCAAGAGTAACACTTTCTCTATGCGGATTTCACAATGTAGGAGATCAGCATGGAGGAAGTGGAAGCCCACGGGGCCTGCAGAGAGGAGGCAGCAGAATGGGCTTCAGTGCCAGTAGCAGCAATCAGCGCCTCCCCAATAGCCATGCGGCAACAGTGACAGTGGCAGCAGAGGAATGAGAGAGGCTCTGAGGTTGCTGGCAAAAGAAAGAGAGGGGGTCTGCCTTTAGTGTGTGCATGTGTATGAATGGGAGTCTGCCTGGGGGTTACATTACGAGAGGTTTGCTCTATAGATTTTGAGTGTTTATTTGCAGGGTTTTGTTAGTTCACAATGTGCCTGGCAGTGGAAGGTGTTTGTGCTGCCGTTACTGTGAGGTAACACCAGAATTTGAAAATATCTTTTAATATGATGAGCTGTAAGGGAAACATCCAAGATCCATTGTTTGGGGGAATTTCAGTGGATGCACAGTGAGTTACAGAACTGGAGGTGCAGGATTTGCATTGACATTCTGTCCCTTCCTATATATTCCAGACTTCACTCTCATAGCCATATAGAATTAGTTGAATGAGGCTATCAAATAATTTTATAGTGTGAAACTGGCCAGCTTTTTAAAATTAAGCAGGAGGAGAGGAGAGAGGGTCTTTTCGCTGGGGACCTTGACCGCACTACTTGCCTGTAGTATTGAGACAGAATATCTTTGTCCCGGTCGAGAGAGGGGAGGCCCGGATTGCAGGGGCGGACCCCCTGCTGGTGACGTCATCACTGAGTGCCCCGGGACAGCATAAAAGTAAGGGCACTGCGGCGAATAGACCGAGGAGAGGAGAGAGGGTCTTTTCGCTGGGGACCTTGACCGCACTACTTGCCTGTAGTATTGAGACGGAATATCTTTGTCCCGGTCGAGAGAGGGGAGGCCCGGATCGGAGGGGCGGACCCCCTGCTGGTGACGTCATCACTGAGTGCCCCGGGACAGCATAAAAGTAAGGGCACTGCGGCGAATAGACCGAGGAGAGGAGAGAGGGTCTTTTCGCTGGGGACCTTGACCGCACTACTTGCCTGTAGTATTGAGATGGAATATCTTTGTCCCGGTCGAGAGAGGGGAGGCCCGGATCGGAGGGGCGGACCCCCTGCTGGTGACGTCATCACTGAGTGCCCCGGGACAGCATAAAAGTAAGGGCACTGCGGCGTGCAGCCGCCGGCGCGCAGCCAAAGCCGCGCGCCAAAGGGGCGCACCCCTGGGGAAAAATATTTTATGGGTAGAAAAAGAAAAAGTAAGACTTATGCCTCCTCACCTTCTACCCCCGTGACAAAAAGAATTGGCCCGATGGACTCCCACATTGTTTATGTGGGTGAGTCCGCCGTTGGTGGAGTTATGGAGGGTCATACTTCTATGTGCCCCTCTCAAAGCCCCATGGCCATACAATCCCCCTTACACCCGGTTGTGGAAACTAGATTGGCAGCAAGCTCAGCTTTAGGAAACACACACAATTAGATCGTTGAAGCATAGCTCTCTGCTTCAACGGCAGGGGAGAAAGTCTGATACTTCACTTTCAATGCATAGCTCTCTGCTTCAACGGCAGGGGCAATGTAGAAAAGAGGATCTATATATAGACAACAACCAACAAGGACTGAATTACATAGTCGAGTAAACAAAAGCATGGGTGTAGCTTGCTTATTGAGGCAGTTACTACCCCTAACTAAGCCACATATTTAATTAGATGCAGTTCCAACACTCAATATTGGGGTGGGGTGGGGTGGAAGGGAAATAGAACTAAAAGGTACTAAGAGCCAAGCTTAACAAGTAAGAGGAAAAAAAAAGTGCATAGCTTGCTGGGCAGACTGGATGGGCCATTTGGTCTTCTTCTGCCGTCATTTCTATGTTTCTATGTTTTTATTAAACAGTATTGAATAGCTCAGCTTTAGGAAACACACACAATTAGATCATTGAAGCATAGCTCTCTGCTTCAACGGCAGGGGCAATGTAGAAAAGAGGATCTATATATAGACAACAACCAACAAGGACTGAATTACATAGTCGAGTAAACAAAAGCATGGGTGTAGCTTGCTTATTGAGGTGGTTACTACCCCTAACTAAGCTACATATTCAATTAGATGCAGTTCCAACACTGTTCTCTACATTAATGGTGGGGTGGAAGGGAAATAGAACTAAAAGGTACTAAGAGCCAAGCGTAACAAGTAAGAGGGGAAAAAAAAAAGTGCATAGTTTGCTGGGCAGACTGGATGGGCCGTTTGGTCTTCTTCTGCCGTCATTTCTATGTTTCTATGTTTTTATTAAACAGTATTGAGTAGCCACCAGAGGTGGCGGTAATGAGTAGGAATGTAGCCCGGCTGGGCTTGTAGTCCTTTAGGCTCTGGAACAGCGATCCCACAGTGGCTGTGCTGTAGTGGAGAGAAACTGAGATCGTGAGTACAAGCAATATATGCAGGGTTCAGGAATAGAGCCTCGTTGGTATAGTACTCACACAACGGTCTCTCGGTATGGAGCACAGGAGCTGAAGTAAAGGCAGGCCCTCGAGGAGCGAGTACCTGGTTCCAGGGAACAGCTCTGAGAGAAGTAGATGGTAACTCACTGATGGTGATGTCTTCCAGGCAGAAGAGAAGTCCAGGTAGCAAGTCCAGGAACATGGGCCCTCGAGGAGCGAGTACCGGTTCCAGACAGCAACCTGAAAGAGAAGAGAGAGGCCCCTGAGGAGTGGGTACCCCAAATAGAGTAATAGTGGAGGCAGTGTAGCTAGGCACGGAGAGCGAATCCCATCTGTTAGGAAACCTTTGCTAACTCGATGGCTAGCAATCGCGTAGGCTATTTGTATCCGGGATGCGTGACGTCATCACAGGGGAATGCCCCTGAGGTTCGCGCCAAAGAAGGTACTTGAAGCAGGGCCATGTGGCGTGCGCGCCCTAAGGCAACTGGACAGCATGGCGGGAGGCAGCGCCCAAGCCGGACCGGGGACGCCGGAGAGGATGGCAGGCAGACACCGCGGCAGCCAAACGTCCGTCAACCTCAGGAGAAGTCACCAGAGAGGTAAGGAGGGCGGAGTGGAGACATCGGGCAGCGACAGTCGTAACACTAGCAATAAACAACAGGCTTAAATATCTGGGCAGCATGACGTCATCACAGGGGGGACGCCCCTGAGGTTCGCGCCATAGAGGAAATAAGAATGAGGTCCACGCGGCGTGCGCGCCCTAAGGTATCTGAGGAGCATGGCGGGAGGCAGCGCCCAAGCCGGTCCAGGGATGCCGGAGAGGACGGCAGGCAGATGCCGCGGCAGCCAGACGTCCACATGGAGCAGGAGGAGTCGCAGAAAAAGAAAGGTAGGTGGAGTTAAGCCGTCGGGCCGCGACGGTTGCAACATCCTGTTACCAACAGTGGCCAATCCAGGTCACAAATATATGGCAGGATCCCAAGGGTAGATAGATTCCAAGTTGCTTAGCCCAGGAATAAGCAGTGGATTTCCCCAAGTCCATCTTAATAATTGTTTATGGACTTTTCCTCCAGAAACATATCCAAACCTTTTTTTAAATGCAGCCTCACTAATAGCTTTCCCCACATCCTCTGACAACGAATTCCAGAGCTTAATTATGCGACAAGTAAAAAAATATTTTCTCTTATTAGTTTTAAATGTTACACCTAGTAACTTTATTGTGAGTCCCCTTGTCTTTGTACTCTTTGAAAGAGTAAACAACTAATTAAGGTTTACTCATTCCACTCCACTCATTATTTTAAAGACCTCTATCATAGCTCCCCTCAGTCATCTCTTCTCCAAGCTGAAGAGCAGTAACCTCTTTAGTCTTTCCTCACTGGGGAATCGTTCCATCCTCTTTATCATTTTGGGTGTCCTTCTCTGTACCTTTTCTAATTTTGCTATATATTTTTGAGATGTGGTGACCAGAACTGCACACAATCTCAAGATGAGGTCACATCATACAGAGGCATTATGATATTCTCTGTTTTATTCTCCATTCCTTTCCTAATAATTCCTAGCATTCTATTTGCTTTCTTGGCTGCTGCTGCACACTGAGCAGAAGACACCTAGATCCTTTTCCTGAATGGTGATTCCTAATGTGGAACCTTGCATTGTGTAGCTATAATTTGGGTTATTCTTCCCTAAGTGCATCACTTTGCACTTGTCCACATTAAATTTCATTTTCCATTTGCATACCCAGTCTCCCAGTTTTGCAAGGTCCTCTTGTAATTTCTCACAATCCTCTTGTGATTTAACAACTTTGAATATTTTGGTGTCATCGGCCACCATGTTGCCACTCTTGTCCCCATTTCCAGGTGTTTACACTGTAAATATATTAAAAAGCAGTGGTTCCAGAGCAGAAATAAACTTTCTATATCAAAACAGCACTAACTGCCAGCACTCAAAGAGCAACAACCCTATCTATGAAAAACCAACATTGCAAGTATTAGACCAGGCCCTAAAACACAAATATACCCCCTATTAGGAAAACAGAACATGCCAAGCTGCTATAGATCCCTACATAGAAACTATATACTATTGTAATACCTCACTTCATTTACACATGCAAAACATAGATAGACCCTCAATACTGAATAAAGAGACCATAAAATATAAATAGAAATATGCAGACAAAAACTAAACTGGAAACTACAACAAGCCGAATTCTGTATACTGTGCAACATTGGAAAATCAGAAAATCACCATTCCTCATAAAACAATAAAATCAAGAAATATAAATATCATCAACAGCAGTAAAGTCATACCAATAAAATTAATAATTAAAAATAGCTAAGGCACAGAATATCCAAAAATTAAAAACCCATATAAAAATGTTCAAAACACTAATTAAATATTTCAGAACAGACGCATCAAATAACACCTAATAATTAAAACTAATAAGGATTTTAAAAGATACCCTTCTCTCCATACCTGGGAACGTTTGATTTCCAGATGCTCTGAGATTGTCGTGGATTAGCAAGCAGTGGGGAAGGGGGGTTGTTTTGCATAGACTTTCTTCTCTCTCTTTCTCACATATACATACACACCCACACAAACACACTCTCTCTCTTCCTCTCACACACACAGGTGCACTCTTTCTCTCACAGAAACATACACACTCTCTCCCCCTCTTTCACAAAAACACATGCTCTCTCTCCCTCTCTCCCTCTCACAAACACACACACACTCTCTTTCTCACACACACATGTGCTCTCACACAAAGACATGTGCTCTCACTCACACAAACACGAGTGCTCTCTCTTTCACACACACACATGCATGCTCACACGCATACACATGCGCTCATGCCTTTCACTCTCACACACACACGTGCTCTCTCACTCTTGCACACATGAAAAACATGCATTCTCTCACATACACATGGGCTCTTTTATTCTTGCCCACACACAAACATATGCTCTCATACATGTACACTCTCTTATTCTCACATGGGCATGCGCTCTCTCTCACTCGCGCACACACACACAGGCACTCTCTTACACACATATAGTATGCAGATGCTCTCTTTTACACCCTCATGCTCACACGTTTCCCTCCCCTCCCCCCAATTCTGTCATTCACTCAAAAGCAGCAATAGTCTCCTTCTTCAGCACCCCCCTTGGCCAACAGGACTACTTTTTTGGACTGCGAGGACCAACCCTACTCTGTCCGTGTGTTTTTTCGTGCAAACCTCCTCCTCTTATTAGGCCTCACTGATGCGATGTTGCAGCTTCCACGGGGCAGCACAGTACAGTGCAGCTCCTCCTCTTCCTATGCCCCACCACTACTCTTCTTTCTAAGGCCCCACCGGCTATGCTGCCAGTTCCGGTGGGACCACGCTGCTTTTATCAGCTGCAGCAGGCAACATTTTCCCTTCTGCACCGGTGGTGCTATGGCACCCTTTGAATAGCGGCACCTATGGCCAAGGCCATATTGGCCATTGGTATGTTGCGACTCTGCCACAAAGCCCTTGACTATTTAGCGCATAAATGGCTTTAAAAATCAATCCTTAAATGTCTATTTGCATCCAACCCACTTACTGCCTCTTGGCACATGTGTAAGTGCCCAGATTTTGTTCTTATGGAGAAGGGTGTCACTAGTTATTGGCACATGGGGCTCATGTCACAAATCTATTGATCAGTGCCCTGAATCTCAAACAGCTGCTTTGTTTACTGCTCCAGCCTCTCCCCTCCAGGCAGCCCACAAGGGACAGGAAAGAAGGGGCTGGAAAAAGGAGCAGAGTAATTGTTTTATTCTTTGCAATGTCTGCTACAGATTCAGTTCCTCCTCTTCCTGTCTCCACAGGAGGAAGGGGGTTAAGCTGGAGTCGACACTGCAAGGCAGCATGTGGGGAGAAACAGTAAGGTCTGGAAGAACACAGGAACAAGCTGGATGACACAGGAAAACTGGAACGCTGTAGCAACATGCACTGCTATTAGGCAGGAGACCAGTTGCTGCAGCAGTGCTTCAGTGCATGGCTGGGCCTTAAGTACCCAGCCACCTGATGTCATCAAGAGATGCCGGTTCTTCGGGTTCCCACCGCAAGCCCTTTAAAGGCAGGCACGGTGCACACATGCGCCTAAGGATAACCCACAAGGAGGAAAGGTCGGTGTCCTGTTGGCAGCATCCCGCTGCATGGAGGGAGCGGGGTGGTCTCCAGGCTGCGCTGAGGGTCTGAGCATTGAGAGGGTGAATAATGCTACGACCGGTGGCTGTAACAACAGTCTGTCAATCCTGGATCCCGACATCTCTGGAACTACAACTAGAACAGCTATGGAACATAATCATCATCAACTGAAGATGATACTGCACCAGCAAGCCCAAACAGAAGCAAAATATAAAACCGAGAACATCTCTGACTGAAGTCTGTAACATTAAAAATTTTGAGCAGGATAGTGTATATAAATATCTAGGGCTAGAAGAAGGTACAACAATCCAGCACAAGTTAATGAGAGAAAAAATCAACAAAGAATACTAGAGGAGACTAAAACTTATATTGAAAAGTGTTTTAACAACACGGAATAAGCTACAAGCTATCAATCAACTTTCAATCCCTGCACTCTCCTATAGTTTTTGAATCATAGACTAACCTCATAAAGAAGTTGAACAATTGGATGTAAGAATAAGAAATCTATAAGATTTCTTGTCAAGATTGTACATCCCATTAGCTGAAGGGTATATGGGACTTATAGAAATAGAACTGCTCTAATAGGCCTCTAGGAATATCTAACATCATCAACAGATCCAAATACAGGGAAGGGCGACCAAAATGATAAAGGGCATAGAATGGTTCCCCTATGAAGAAAGTCTAAAGAGGTTAGGGCTGTTCAGCTTGGAGAAGAGACGGTTGAGGGAGGATATGATAGAGGTCTATAAAACCAGAAAGGACTCGAACGGGTAAATATGAATCAGTTATTTACTCTTTCCAATAATACAAAGATTAGAATACACTCCACAAAATTAGCAAGTACACATTTAAAACAAATTGGAGAAAATTCTTTTTCACTCAATGCATAATTGAACTCTGGAATTCATTGCCAGAGGATGTGATTTAGGCAGTTAGTGTAGCTGGGTTTAAAAAAGGTTTGGATAAATTCCTGGAGGAGAAGTCCATAAACTGCTATTAATTATATTGACATAGGGAATAGCCACTGCTTATTTCTGGTATCAGTAGCATGGGATCTAGTTAATGTTTGGGTATTTGCCAGGTACTTGTAGCCTGGATTGGTCATTGGAAACAAGATGTTGGGCTTGATGGATCTTTGATCTGATCCAGTAACACAACTTCTTATGTTCTTACTCAAAAAACATGCTGAAGTACAAAACTGAACTGCCAAAATTGGTCTCCAACCTTAAACATGGTCAGATATTCTAATGCATAGAAGAAATGAGTGAGAATCTACCAGTGCATGCTGGAAAAGAGGTGAAGGAATTTGAAAAACAAGAAAAAAAAATCTCCTTAAAGAATCAGACAAGTAAACAATGAAAAACAATTGGCAAAAGCATAAACAGAATGGGAAATACAAAGAGTTATTTCAGCAGTCTCACATAGATAATACCTGACATAGCAATGGCTAAGGAGAAGGGATGTTTAGTTTACCCAAAATGAGAGACTGATAATTGCAACCCAGAACAGCGGATTACAGCCTGAATAGAAAAAAAATGGTAAAAGATAAAAATGCATATTCTGCAAAACAGAATGGGAATGATTACACATCTTGTTGCTGGATGTGACATGCTGATGTCAGACAGTCTGTATAAAGGAAAGGTCAACATGGTGCCATGGCTCATCCACTAGAAACATCACTATAGCATCACTACACTAGAAAAACACTGCTGTCATGACCCTAATAGAATTGTACAGAATGAAAAAATTGTGATCACATAGGATATTCCCATTTCAACTACTAAGAAGCTCAATGCAAGAAAACCCGACAGGGTTAAAAAGAGAAAAACAAAAGAATGCATTGCTAGTAAAGGTGTCAGTGCCAAGCAATTACTCTGTACAGAATATGGAGAAAGAGAAGATCCTGCAGGATCAAATAATGCAATTAGAGACCAATAAATGGTGGCAAAAAGATACAGAATAGTTCCCAAGAAAGTGCCACTGGACTGATTAAGAAGAACTTCCAAGCACACGTTGACATGTTGCCTATATGTATTATACCTTTGAACTCCAGGAGGAAGCATTATTGGATACAATGCAAGTACTGAAGCGAGTACTAGCAGGAAATTTCAGAAACTGAGATTGTATCTAACATACCCTAGCTTATGCATGAGGTTCTTTCCTGTCATGGCGTGTGCAAAAACAAACTCATTTGGAGGCACGACACCGAGAGAAAATGAACTCCAACATGCTAATAGCGTCACTGTGTAACATCTAAAGAAATGATGATGTCAACAGCTGGTTTAATTATATCAAGACTGTTCGATTTTAATTAAAAGGAACGCATATTTCATGCACTCAAGTGGCCTGAGGATTTTTTAGATGAGAGGAATGCTTTTGCATGCTTGCTCTGGAGATCTTGTAAGTCAGTAGGGAGTATTTGGCCAGCTTTGGGCCCGATAACATATATGAACTGATTAAGTATGGAATAATGAAGGACAACCACAGATTAGGAGTGAACAATTTATCATAATCATTTAAAAATTCAAAGATCATTATGGTAGTCATTCATCTTAAATTATTCATAAGACTAATTGCAAGGCTTATTCATCCTGGAGGTACAGTTGTGCTCATAAGATTACATACTCCTGGCAGAATTTGTAAGATGTGTAGCATTTTAAGAAAACATGAGTGATTAGTCAAAATATGTCTGTTATTTTTTAGGTGTTTCAAATTAAACTACTATGCATCGCCGAACAGCACAATCATTAAACAAACCATAGCAATAAAGGAAATAATAAAATGGTCCTGTTCAAAAGTTTGCATGTCCTTAGTTCTTAATATTGTGTATTGCCCCCTTTTGCATCAATGATGGTTTGTAGTCTTTTCTGATAGTTGTGAATGAGACCCTTTATTTTCTCATTTGGTAAAGCTGCCCATTCCTCTTGGCAAAAAGCCTCCAGATCCTGTAAATTCTTTGGTGTCTAGCATAAAAACATAAGAACATATGAAATTGTCATACCAGATCAGACTAAGGGTCCATTAAACCCAGCATTCTGTTTCTAACAGTGGCCAATCCAGGCTACAAGTACCTTGCAAGTACCCAAACACTAAGTAGATCCCATGGAACTGGTGCCAGTAATAGCAGTGGCTATTCCCTAAAGCCCAGATTTTAAAAGGCCCACACGGGTAAAAATCGGGCTTTACATGTGTGGCTGGACCTTGTGAGTGCTGCGCGCATTTTCAAAAGGGCCCAGCCACACGTCTAAGTCCCAATACGAGCACAAGTGCCGGGCCCTGAAAAAGGGATGGGCGGGGCGTGGCAGGGCAGGACGGAGACCGTCCGGATAGTGGCCATTAGCTGCTGTCCAGGGAAGCGTGTGCTGGCAGCTGGCCGGCGTGCGCAAACTACTTCTGCTCCAGGGGAGCAGTAAGTAATAAGACAAAAAAAACGTAAGTTGATAGGAAGGGTTTAGGGGGTGGGGAGGAGAAGGGAAGAGGAAGGGAGTTTAGGTAAGGGGGTAGGGATGTAACCTCCCAGACCACTCCTTAATTGAACGGACTGGAAGGGAACTGGGGGAGGCTTGATTGCGTAGTCCATTCAATTTTATAACATGCGCGAGCCGGCATGCGCATGTTATAAAATTAGCATGTTCATTTTAAAATCTACTCCTAAGTCAACTTGATTAATAGCAGTTAATGGACTTCTCCAAAAACTTTTTAAACCCAGCTACACTAACTGCCCTAACCACATCATCTGGCATCACATTGAGTGAAAAATAATTTTCTCCAATTAGTTTTAAGTGTGCTACTTGCTAACTTCATGGAGTGCCCCCTAGTCTTTCTATTATCCGAAAGAGTAAATGACCATTTCACATTTACCCATTCTAGACCTCTCATGATTTAAAAAACCTCTATCATATCCCCTCTCAGTCATCTCTTCTCCAAGCTGAACAGTCCTAACCTCTTTAGCCTTTCCTCATTGAGGAGCCGTTCCATGCCCCTTATCATTTTGGTCGCCCTTCTCTGCACTTTCTCCAGTGCAACTATATAATTTTTGAGATGCGGCACAGTACTTAAGATGCAGTCTCACCATGGAGCGATACAGAGGCATTAGCATATTTTCCATTTTATACACCATTCCCTTCCTAATAATTCATAACATTCTGTTTGCTTTTTTGGCTGCCACAGCACACTGAACCAACAATTTCAATGTATTATCCACCATGACGCCTAGATCTTTTTCCTGGTTGGTGGCTCCTTATTTGGAACCTAACATCGGGTAACTATAGCAAGGGTTATTTTTCCCTATATGCATCACCTTGCACTTGTCCACATTAAATTTCACCTGCCATCTGGATGCCCAATCTTGTAGTCTCGCAAGGTCCTCCTGCAATTTATCACAATCCGCTTGTAATTTAACTACTCTGAATAATTTTGTATCATCTGCAAATTTGATCACCTCACTTGTCATATTCCTTTTCAGATCATTTATAAATATATTGAAAAGCACTGGTCCATGTAAAGAGCCCTGAGATACTCACTCCACTGTTTACCCTTTTCCATCCACTGAGAAAATTGTCCATTTAATCTTACTCTCTGTTTCTTGTCTTTTAACCAATTTGTAATCCATGAAAGGATATCGCCTCCTATCCCATGACTTTTTAGTTTTCTTAGCCTCTCATGAGGGACTTTGTCAACCTTCGCCTGGTGGCAGGCGCCCTTTGGACGGAACCAGAGAGCACCTGCCACCAGGAGGCGGAGCATGGGAGGAGACAGAGGCTAGCTGGAGCTTCGCCAATAGCAACCCGGGGATCCCTCAGATTGAGCCTTTGGTTACCCGGGCCGCCTGGTCTTAGGTGGGCCTTGCAGGGTCTCCTGGAGAGGAGTGCAGAGTAGTGCCCACCACAGCAAGGGTGCACGGTCAAAGTCCAGACAGGAAGACCCTGAGGTCACGGAAAGCCGGAATAGAGAGTCCAAGTGAATAGCGAGGGTCGAGGCCAGAGTATCAGTCCAGTAGTTAGCCGAAGCAGGGGTCAGTACCTGTAGTCAGTCCGGAATGAAGTCAGGTCAGGCAAAGGTCAAGTTCCAGGCAGCGATCAGACGTGGTCAATGGACAGGCAGAGGTCAGTTCCAAGCAGAGGTCAATGTGGTGAATGGACAGGCAATGGTCAGTACTATGAGATCAGTCTGGGGGGTACTACCAGGGAACGGAGAGACACTGGAACAGGAGACACTGGAACAGGAGATGCTGGAACGGGAGACATTGGAACAGGAGATAACACCAAGTTGTTGAGCTGAGTAGTGCTCGATGAAAGTCCAGCCGGACCGGTGCCCCCATCACCTGGGAAGCGGAGACCGGACAGAACAGAATTCTCTTATGACGGTCAGCAGAGGAGACGATCCAGGTTGAGCAGCTATCAGGCAGGAGTGACCCAATTCCAAGGCGAAGGCTGAATGAGCCCAGATCCCTTTTGTAGGGCTCAAGAGGCAACTCCCTGGGAGGAGCTTACAGGAGGAGCCCATGGGACAGCACCTTCACTGTCCCTTTAAGAAGGGGCGAGGGGCACGGCCTCGCCCCTTAGGAGGAGCTGGAGCAGGAAGCAGAACCCTGGACATGTCATGCAGGAGAAGGAGAACGGGCCGCAGGTAGGCCCCGAGGCTGAAGTGGCAGCGTGCTGCCACTGAAGCAGAAGCTGGGGGCGGCTCCAGCCGCAGTAGAGGTCGAGGATGAGGCCCTCCCTGGCCGAGGAGCGAGAACGACGTCAGCAGCTCCTGCCGCGAGGAACAGGAGTCTGGTGACAGCTTCCAGCCGCGGTTCCTGCTGCGATGAAGGCCCGGTGTCGGTGGCAACCAGCTGCGGAAGGTAAGAGGCAGCTTGTGGCTCCTGCCACAGCCACATCGCAACAATAGATAGATCTGCAATTTCATTTTTTAGTTCATTCAGAACCATGGGGTGCATACCATCTGGTCCAGGTGATTTGCTACTCTTTAGTTTGTCAATCTGGCCTACTACATCTTCCAGGTTCACAGTGATTTGGTTCAGTTCATCTGACTCATCACCCTTGAAAACCATCTCCGGAACCAGTATCTCCCCAAGATACTCAATATTAAACACAGAAGCAAAAAATTAATTTAGTTTTTCTGCAATGGCCTTATCTTCCCTAAGAGCCCCTTTAACCTGTTATGACCATCGGTGACAGTCGGCTGCGACCACGTCTACTCACGACCTGCCCGATCCTGCTTCCCTCTCCAGGCCTGCTCACAGCCCAGGCTAGTCTTTGTGGCCGTGTTTCCAATGGCTCCTCAAGGCGGTCGAGACGCCGCTGCCATCCACGCCAACTCTGTGCCTTCCTAGGCGTGCCACCGGGCTGTCTTTTGAATCCTCTTCAGCAGGAACCTCGTGGGCATCCCTGATTGATGATGTCATTGGATCAGGATTCTTAAGCTCCACCTTTGCCCTCAGCTAGCCGACTTGGCAACGAGTTCCTTTACTACTCTACAAGTTCCTGTCTCTGTTGTTCCTGTGGTTATGCTACCGGACTCTCTTGGACTTTGAAACCTGCCTGGTACCCGCTCCTCGGGGGCCAGTGTGCGCACTCTATGGGGACTTCATCTCCTAGCTTCCCCCACTCCTCGGGCTGCCCCTGTGCCCTCCAAGAAGTCCTATTTGCTGGCTCCCTGCTCCTCGGGGCCACCTCTAGGAACGCATTCACCACTTGGGAGTTCTGTCTCAGTACTTCCTCGCTGCTCGGGGCAGTGCCTATGTTCTGTACCGAGGCTGTCTACGCCTCCCCGCTCCTTGGGGTAGTGCCTACGTTCTATACTAAGATTGTCTGTGCTTCCCCGCTTCTCAGGGCAGTGTCTTCATTCTATACAGAGACTGTCAAGGCTTCCCTGCTCCTCGGGGTAGCACCTATGTTCTGCTCTTGGGACTGTTGGTGCTTCCCCGCTCCTCAGGGCAGTACCCTTAATTCTACCACCAGTCACTGCTGGCACCTCCCACTCCTCGGGCTGTTCTACATCATCACTTGGAGACCTGACTCAGGCTTCCCCGCTCTGCGGGTTGACCCTGGAATACCTCCTGTAGAACCTGTGTCATGCTTCCCGCTCCTCGGGCCTGCATATCGCCATCCCCTTTGGAGGTCTCCGCCCAGGTACTGATCTCCAACCTACCTATCTGCTGTGGGGGTCCCTCCTTGCTGAGTCTCCTACTTTGCGCCTCGGGACTTCTCCACGCTTTCACCCAGAGCTCCCCACTGTACCTGACCTTGCCTCCCAATGGTGTGGACCTGTGGGCTCCTCCCCACAAGTGGTAACAACTCTCACCTCGGGCCAAGGGTCCACAAACCCACAAACTATTACATAACTGTTGTGTCCGTCGTTGTCCGATGTCTTTGCTTGCCCACTTTTCCTCGTTGGCGACTCCCTCCGGGGTTGATGGAAGACTAGCTGCTGTGGTGTCTCCAGGCCGTCCTCCTCCGGCGTTCCCAGACCAGCTCGACGCTGCAAGCCGCCATGTTGACCAGATGCCTAGAGTGCGTGGCCCGACTGATGTACCGGCATTGGCACGAACCTCAGGGGCGTCCCCCTGAGATGACGTCATCAGCTCCAGATATTTAAGGTCTCAGTTTTCGCTAACAAGACGAGTTAGCATGGGTTCGCTTCCTCCAGGTCGCTGCGGATGGGATTCGCTCTCCGCAAACCTAGCTACTCTGCCTCCTCGGATTTCACTAGAGGTACCCTCTCCTCGGGGGCCTCGCTCTCTCTTTTTCTTTTCAGGTCGCAGTCCAGAACCGGTACTCGCTCCTCGAGGGCCCACGTCCCGGACCAGCTCCTGAATACCACTTCTGCTAAGAAGTCATCACTGCTTACAACATTAGTGAGTTTCCATCTATCTCTCAGAGCCTTCCCTGGGACCAGGTACTTGCTCCTCGAGGGCCTATTGCATTCCAACTCCTGGGCTGCCTCAAGAGACTATGGTGTGAGTGTTATCACCAAGGACTTGTTCCAGAACTCTGCATATCCTATCTACTCACTTTTTTAGTTTCTCTACAGCTCAGCCACCTTGGGATCGCTGTTCCAATATCTGAGGGACTACAGCCCAGCCGGGCGCTTCCATCTCACTACTGCCACCTTTGGTGGTTTAATATATTGCTTACTAAGAAGTCTTTGTTGCTTATAACATCAGTGAGTTTCTATCTATCTCTCAGAGCTTTCCCTGGAACCAGGTACTCACTCCTCGAGGGCCTAATGCATACCAACTCCTGGGCTGCCTCAAGAGTCTATTGTGTGAGTGTTACCATCAAGGATTTGTTCCTGAACTCTGCATGTCTTGCCTACTCACTTTCTTAGTTTCTCTACAGCTCAGCCACCTTGGGATTGCTGTTCCAATACCTGAGGGACTACAGCCCAGCCGGGCGCTTCCAACTCACTACTGCCACCTCTGGTGGTTTAATATATTGTCTAATAAAAGAACTAGTATGTTTCTGTCTCCTACACTAAGCCTGATCAGTGGTCCCTCTCGGGAGCTCCCCCAAGGGCATGGTCACCTGCCACTGGTCCAAGGATCCACCCACAACTATTCTAAATAATAACAGATTGCTATCTCCAGCAACTCCGTTAATAACAGATTGCTAATTCCCAGCTTTAACAACAGAGCTTTAATAACAATAACCCCTCAGTCATTTAACAGTCCAACCGACTCCCTCACAGGTTTCTTGCTTCAGATATATTTTTTAAAGTTTTTATTACAAGGTTTTGCCTTTACGGCTAACTTCATTTCAAACTCTCTCTTAGCCTGCCTTATCAATGTTTTACACTTAAATTGACAATACTTATGCTTTTTCCTATTTTCTTCAGATGGATCCTTCTTTTAATTTTTGAAGGATTTTTTTTTTTCGCTAAAATGTTAGGAGCGCGACCTTTAGGCCCTGTTAGGAGCACGGAGGCACGGAGGCACGGTCCCATCTCAAGGGAGGATGTGAGCCCTTGGATCATGGCGTGGCTCAGGGAGGAGCCCCAAGACACACTGCGAGAAGTGAGCAGGTACGAGCACAGGTGGAGCAGGAGCAAAGCTGGAGTGAAGACAAGGCGAGGAATATCCGGAACAGGAACAAAGCAGGCTCAGCCCTCCACTGGACCTACACACACCAATGAGACCCAGCAATGCAATGCTGGTCTTGAGAGTAGCCCTCCGGCCACTAGATAGCCCTTCTGGACCCGCCACTTGGGAACGACGAGTACGTGAGGCCAGACGGAGGCTGAGGGCAGGAACACGAAGACTCAGACGAAGACTCAGGATACTCGGAGGATTCAGACTTAGACTTGGATAGTCAGGAAACTCAGATGAAGTCTTGGATACTCAGAAGATTCAGACGAAGACTCGGATACTTGGATTCTCAGAAGACAAGTATTCAGGTTATTTGGAGGAGACAGACGGTAACATAGACAAAGCAGAGGTCAATACCAGGAGATAAGCAGTAGCCTAGTTGGGCGATGCAGAAGTCAATATCAGGAGACAAGCAGTAGCGTAGTCAAGCAATGCAGAGGTCAATACCAGGAGACAAGCAGTAGCGTAGTCAGGTGATGCAGAGGTCAATACCAGGAGACAAGCAGTAGCGTAGTCAGGTGATGCAGAGGTCAGTACCAGGAGACAAGCAGTAGCGTAGTCAGGCAATGCAGTGGTCAAAGCCAGGTGGTCAGTCAATGGAACAAGCAAGGTAGAGATGAACACAGGAACAAGAACCAATGTCAGGAACAGGAACACAGACGAATCAGGAACCAGGAACACGGAGGGTATGCAGAAACGAGCAACTCAGGACATGACCAGCGTGAAGACCTGTTGCCAAGGCAAGGAAACGTTGGCTGGGTCCTGCCTTATATACAGGGACCCAGTGACGTCATCATCCGGGGCCGCGGGTGAGGTTCCTGTCGCAGCCCCTTTAAAAGAACAGCTGATGCGCATGTGCGTGCCTAGGGAGAGGCGCGGCGCGAGTCAGCGGCGTCTCCCCGCCAGCCGCACAGGGAGGCCTGCCACAGAGCATGGAAGTCCGCTGCAGAGTTGGGGGCACGAGGAGCGGCCCGGGGTCGGAGGCAGCGGCCACTGGCCGTGAGAGCAGCAGAGCCAGACGCTGGAGCAGGCCTGCCGTGGCCAGCACAAGCAACACGATCAGTTGGTTCAAATGGTGAGCAAGCTGGAGGTTCCTAAAAGAAGTGAGTTTGATTTATGGGAGGGCTGGAGGCTAGGGGCTATGAAGAAAAAAGTGGGGATGATGGATTGCAAGGCAGTACCTAAATGTTAGCAAAAATAGAAGCTTCTGTAGAGCAGGCAAAACAGAGGACAACATAGTGGTGTCAACATAGCCATTGAGGAAAGTTGCTTGCCTCAGATTCCTTGGCCTCTGCAGTGATGATTAGACTATTTGGTAACGGGACCTTGACAGAGAGCGGGAAATGTGGTAACATGGATTAAGAGGCGATCGTTCCCATAGACACCAAAAGTACATAAAGAGTTGGGCAGTGCCTATAGTTAAAGAGAATGCCTCTCTGAAAGGCTAACAATGAGCCAAACTTTGTATATTAGCCACTATTCCACTGAATGGCTGCCTATGGGTACAGTGTGAGTTTCCTAATTATATGCCAGATAGAAAGTTAGAGTTGCAGTCTTAGCCAAAGGTAGAATGGCTACATGGGCACTAGTAGCTACGTGATGGAAGCTGTACATCTACACTCCCCTTCTAATCGGTGCAGCTCCCAGGACTTCTTCTGGATGACTTCCACCTGTTGAGATAGGAAGACTGGAAGATATGCAAGTAGATTACATATGTTGCTTAAGGGCCACTCACAATAGCACATTCCCTTTAGTACCACCTTACTACAGACTCCCATAATGTAGCACTTTCCTTGCTTTTAAGGCACCTATGTATACAATGAGCTTCCCCCTACACACACACAATGTTTTGCTAGTCATTTCCCATTTTTTTTTATTATAGCTCTTATCTTATCAGCCAATTGCATAAAGCCTCCACCCTGGGATTGGCCCTAGTGACATCACGACATTGCAGATGTCATCAGAACCTCCTTGCCCATGCTGTATGTGCAGCTGGCTGGCAGAATGTGGCCATGTGACAGAAAGCTCCTTTTTCCCTCTCTTCTGTGCACTAGAGCATGCTGCGTGTAAGAGCCTCCAAGCTGGGCTGTTAGTTTGGCAGCATCATCTACCTTTCCCTTTCCTATTGAGTACCTTATCCATCTACTTCCCTCTAGGCACTTACCTCCCTGAGTACCAGGCATGCTTTTTAAATACCAATCACAAGCCCTGCCAAGTGCCAGGCCTGGTTCATCCACTTATCATTTCAATGAACCCCATGGACTATTTCTGCTTGCCCAGGGGCGGGCTCATTCGCAGAATGACCATCCCAGCAAGAAAGCTGAATCTCACATGTACTTTTGGGAGCAGAGATTTAAATATTTTAATACATGCAATACTCCCACTGCACAGGTTTTAAAATACTAGTATAAATCTCCGTGGGTTCCCTTACGTGTGGAAAGAGTGTACCGTGCATGGTTTTGAAAGCTGAGCCGAGGATTTCAAAGTGTTGTCCGCAATGATGCTCAGATCATTTTCCTGGGTGGTAACTCCTAATACAGAACCTAACAGATATATAAAGGTAGGGAAGCTTCTTATTCAGCGTACTCATTTGGAATTCTAAACGAGCTAAGGGCCTGCCTCTTTTCTTTCTTTGCAGTCATTTCTAACCCCTCTTCTATTCCTTCTTTCCCCGCTGGCACATTACAAATAGGGTTGCCAATTGGCTCCAGATTTTAAGGACAGGTCGATCCAGTCCTGATTTTACGCCATTGCATGCTGGGACTTAGTCTGATTTACCTATTCATTCCCTAACAAAAGCAAGACTATAAGTACCTGCATGCAGGGGAGAAAACCCTGAGTGGCTCAACCTGTCCTGAAAATCTGGAGTAGGGTTGCCATTTTCAATCACGAAAATTCCAAACGCTTGGATGCGCCAAGTAAAATCTTTGCCGATGGGGCTCCTCCCCATGCCCCATTTTGGAAAACACCCATTTGTTTAAAGGGGAATGAAAAATATTAGTCATTTATCAAGTCACACATATTTTATAATAATTGAATGTAAACATAGCGATTTAAAAAATATTTTTTAGTCTGGATGGGTGTTCTCTCTTTATTTATTGAACTTCCAAACTGTGTGCAAACACATAACGTGTTCTGAAGAAAATGTTTTACAAAATTTATTTGCAAAAGTCTGCGCAGCCTTGTGGGGTTTTTTTCAATATTCTGTTGTCTAAAAGAAAACCTCAAAGTGTTGGAATATCCTTTGTGGCATCGTTAGGTTCACCATTGTAAAGAGGAAACAGTTTGGCATTACAAAGACACTGTCATTAAAATCTCCTGTGACATACAATGTCTCATGTTCAGCTTTGCCACAACAAAATGTTAACTAAATATGTTTATATGAGACTACGTTTGGACCTCTCACACCTTAGTGCTTCTTTGTCCTGTCTCAATGGCTAGAGATAATTTTTCTCTTTTCCTTCATTTAGTCCATATTTTAAGCATTGGTCCTAAACTTTTTTTTTTTTTTATACATGCATATAAAGTGCTGGGTCTGCAGATATCTTTAGCTGGATCAAGCCCCAGATTAAGGAAACTGTTACAAAAGGCTACCTGAGACCTAAGATTACTTTAAAAGAATTACAGAAGCCTCTAGCTGAGTCTGGGGAAAATGTTTCCTGTTCAACAAATTCAAGAAATATAATTCCATAATAGTTAACAATACTGATTAAAAAAAAAAAACCCCAATATTCCTTCACCATAAACAGAATAACTGACCACAAATCAGAAAGAGAAATAGAGACAAAAAAAAATAAAAGCCAGACTCTGCCTGCAGTACAACACCAGAAAAATAAAAACATTTTCCCTGTACATTTCCAAATATGATTGAGAAAAACAAATTCTTCCCACTTTCTATCTTAGAGAAACAGAAGCAATAGCGGTCTCATTCTTTTACCCTCCTAGGCCCCAGCAGTCTTGCTCCTCAGCCCCTTCTCCCCTCCCAGCCCTCAGCAGAGTCATAGGTAGTGGAAAAATTCAAAAACAGAAACATCACCATTCCTCATAAAACAAAATCAAGAAATATAATTTCATCATAACAATTAACCATACTAATAAAAAACAATATTTCAAAACAGATCACTAATAGAGCATCTAATAAATAACGATAAAAACAATTTTAAAACATTTCCCAAAAAGCAATTCAACATTTCACAATAGCAGACATATCAAATAACACCCAATAATTAAAACTAATAAGGATGAAAAAAAAGTTCCCCTCTCCATACCTGGGAACTTTTGATTTTCAGTCATCCTCAGATTGTTCTGGATTAGAGGAGGGGAGGTGGGGAGACAGAAAAGGAAGCACATAAAAAATCTCTCTCTCATATACATACACACATTTATTCACGCACAAGCACTCTTCTACCCTCTCCTTCTCACCCCCCTTCCCCCCTTTTCTTCCATTCACTTATCAGTCACTTACCCCCTCCCTTTCCTTTCTAGACACTCATTTCATCATTCTCATTCACCCCCTCCCTCTCTCTCACTCCCTTCCCTCCCCTGTCACTCAATACACTCACTCCCCTATCACTCACCACTCTCTCCCTCCTTCCCATCCCTTTCATCCCTTTTCTTCCCTCAGTCACAACCCACCATATGACTCACCCCTCCTCTCCCTACCCCCTCATGGTGGTGTTTGTCTTCTTCCTCCTATTGGCCAGGTTGCGAAAAGCCCGCCGGCAGGCAACAGGTCCTCATTTGGCCTGCCGCTAGGCATCTAGTGCCTAGCTCCCTCTCTCTAATATACACAGGCTCACACATAAACACACAGGCTCCCTCTCTCTCACACACACAGACTCTCAAACACATGCACACTATTTTTCTCTCATATGCACAAGCCCACATACACACATGCTTACATAAGAACATAAGAAATTGTCAATCTGGCCAGACCAAGGGTCCATCAAGCCCAGCATCCTGTTTCCAACAGAGGCCAAACCAGGCCACAAGAACCTGGCAATTACCCAAACACCAAGAAGATCCCAAGCTACTGATGCAATTAATAGCAGTGGCTATTCCCTAAGTCACCTTGATTAATAGCAGTTAATGGACTTCTCCTCCAAGAACTTATCCAAACCTTTTTTAAACACAGCTACACTAACTGCACTAACCACATCCTCTGGCAACAAATTCCAGAGCTTAGTTGTTCATTGAGTGAAAAAGAATTTTCTCCGATTAGTCTTAAATGCTACTTGCTAACTTCATGGAGTGCCCCCAAGTCCTTCTATTATCCAAAAGTGTAAATAACTGATTCACATCTACTCGTTCAAGACCTCATGATTTTAAAGACCTCTATCGTATCGTATCATATCATATGCTTCCTCTCTCTCATAAGCACAGACTCTCATACATATACATGGTTCTTCTCTCTCATACAGTCTCTCACATAAATGGAGTCTCCCTCTCTCTTATACACACAAGCACAAGCTCCCTCTATCTCATACGTATATACTCACACAAATACACTCTCTCTCTCTCTCTCTTTCACAGGCCTCTCCCGCTCATAATCTAAGAAGGAAGGGGGGAGGGTCCCACGTTCTCTTCTTGATTTCAGCTGTCAGTGGGTTGCAGTGCGCCGAGTCCTCTTTTTCGGCCACTGCAGGATGGGGTCCATGGTAGCCTTGATGGACCACTCCTTCTCAGTCCAATAGCTGCCAGAGGTCCCATGCGCACAAGCTAAGGATGCCCCTGCTCTGCCTACTTAGGAACGCGGTCCGATATTTTCTTTCCACATGGGTCCAGGTGACATTTTAGTTCCCAGTTATGCACTGAATTATAAAAAATACCAATAAAGGCCCCCTTGGCCCACTACACCACTGATTATTATTTATTTACGTTTTTGTACAGTAGTATTGTTTATTCCTCAATAATGCAATCACGTAGACCTGGCCAGCCCTGGGACTGGTGGCAGTGCAGCAGCTGCAGGTCAGACTCAGCAGAGCAGAACAGGAGCAAGTCTGAGAGCAAGACAGGACAGGGGCTGTGCTGCTTTGCTCATCGACAAGGGCGGTTCTATCGCGAGGCAGCCTCAGGTGGCAGACTTTTGAAGCAGCAAAAAGTGCCCCTTCAAAACACTTCTACCGCAGCCATCACCTCACCCTGCTTCCAGAGTCAAACATCAGATCAGGCAGAGATAAACTAATTCCCTGCCGATCCCTAACCTTGGGGAACAGGAGTCGCATTTATCCTGAAGTCATCTCCTGCTGCTGGGGGCCAGTCCCTTTGCACTATCCCCAACCCTGTGCATTACCCTCATTCCATCAACAAAATTCATCCCCCGCTCGCTGTGTGCATGATCCACACCGTCTGTACAATATCCCCTCCCCATCAACAAAACCTGACCACCAACCCTGTGCACTATCCCCACTCCATCAATGAAACCTACTCCAATCCTCCCTGCAGCATCCACACTATCCACGTTGCCTATCCACACTATTCACGCTGCCTCTAAAAAATCTCCTCCTGCGCACTGTCTTTGCCCCATCAACGAAACCCGCCCCAAGTCCTGCCCCCAATTTACCAGCCATGCCTTCCCCGGCTCTCCATGTAGCATTGCCACTCCCCCCACTACCGGGCCAGGCAAAATAGACCTGAACACCTGCCCCTTTCCTCCACGAAAGGGACGGCAGAAGACAAACACCCACCTGGCACGCTACCTCCCCCAGGGCCAAAGACTGTGCCCCGGATGCAAGTGACACAGGGCCAACTAGTCGCAGCCCAGCCTGGTGGTCCCGAAATTAAGGCTCACCAAAGGGCAGGGGCGTTAGATGGGACGGTGACCTGACAGGAGCCTAACCAAAACAAGGCCTTGCAGCTCCAACCTTACCTTGGGGTCCTGCAGGGGTCCTATCCCTCCTGGGTTACCGATCGCACCACCTCAGGCTCCGACCTGTTAGGCAAAGAGGCAAGGTGAGAAAGAGAGAAAAAAGAGACTCCTGCTGCCCAGTGGTGCAATCGGTAACCCAGGAGGGACATCACCCCTCAGGACCCCAAGGTAAGATCGAAGCTGCGAGGACCCCGGCAGCAGGAAATGACGTTGGGATAAACATGACTCCTGCTGCCTGGGGTTAGGGACCTGTATGAGAGGGTGGTGAGGTATATGTGTATGTGTGTATGAGAGGGTGGTGTGTCTGTCTGTGAGTGTATTCGAGAGGGTGGTGGGGTGTGTGTGTATGTGTATGAGAGGGTGGTGGTGTGTGTATGTGTGTGTGTATGAGAGGGTGTGTGTGTGTGTGTGTGTGTGTATTCAAGAGGGTGATGGTGTGTGTGTGTGTGTGTATGTGTATGAGAGTGTGGTGGGAGTTTGTGTGTGTATAAGAGGGTGGTGATGTGTGTGTATGAGAAGGTGGTGGAGTATATGTGTGTGTGTGTGTGTGTATATGAGGGTGGTGGGGTGTGTGTGTATGAGAGGGTGGTGGTGGTGTGTGTGTGTGTGTGTGTGTATGAGAAGGTGGTGGGGTATATGTGTGTGTGTATATATGAGAGGTGGTGGGGTGTGTGGGTGTGTGTAAGAGAGGGTGGCGGGGGTGTGTTGGTGTATGTATGTATATATGAGAGGGTGGGTGTGTGTATATATATATATATATATATATGTGTGTGTGTGTGTGTGTGTGTGTGTCTATGACAGAGAGTGCCTGCGCACATGTGAGTGCATGTGTGAGAGTACCGATATATGTGAGTGAGAGTGGTTAAAGTTTGTGCACCCTCCTCCAATCTATGACAATTTTAGGAGATCTGGAAATCTAAAGTTCCCAGGTATAAAGCGTTGGAGATTTTATATTTATCCTTCTTAGTTTTAATTATTGGATGTGATGTATCTGCTGTTTTGAAATATTTCATTAGTGTTGGGTAACATTTTAAACATTTTTATACGTGTTTTTAATTGGCTGAATTTATCAGCATATTTGACATTCTTTTTATTGGTATGTTTAATGTTTTATATTTTTTTATTGTGTTTGCATTGCTTAGAGTTTAGCTTCTTGTGATTTCCAGTTCATGTTTTTTGTCTGCACATTTCAATAAATATTTTATTTATTTATTTATTTATTTATTGGTTTTTATATACCGCCGCTCATCAGAGATATCACGTCGGTGTACATAGAACAAAATCCGCAATTGCGTTTTACAGAAAACAGTAAGAAAACAACTGAGAAAACTTTACATTAAAAACGGTTAGATGCATTAACAATAAACAATTTATAAAATATAAATAGATATATAATGATAATATTATATGGAGTAGTTATAATATTACTATTTATAAAAGAGTCAAGGGAGAATAATGGGGGGGCAAAGGAAGGAGAGGGTATGAGTTTAATTTTATGATCTCTTTATTCTGTATTTGGTGAGAGTGTCTGTATTCTGCTTGTGTGATTGAGGCTTTAGGGGTGATTGGTGTTTAGAGCCTGATGTAATATTTTCATAGGTTGAGTGCTGGCAGTTATTATATGGAAGGCTTATTATATTGGAATTGTAGTTCAGTTGATTCCTGGCTTTCTGTGGGCCAAGTCTGTTGCATCCGTCGGTCGCAGACGACTGCGACCGCTCTGCCTTACCTCTTTTTCTCCCCTTTCTCTTTGGGCAAGATGGCTGTCTCCGGTGCCGAGTGCCACAGGCCTCGGCGTTTCCAGACCAGCATGGGCGTCCCCATCCGACATGCTCACTCCCGTGGCCTCCTAGGGCGCGAGCGTGCACATCTCTAATGCTCAAATACACGTCATGGCGGGAACCTCGAGGGCTGCCCCACCGCATGACGTCAGTACCTCCGGGTATAACTAGCCTCCGCTTCCGCTACCAATTTGAGTTAGCAAAGACTTCGCTTCGCTACTCTGCCTGCTCTAAGCTGCTAGCTTAGACGCCTCCTTTTGCTAAGGGCCTCGCTCCAGCAGAAGCTCTAGACACCCGCTCCTCGGGGGTCTCTCACTTCCAACTTCGCTTCGGGGTCCTCACTAACCTAGACAACCGCTCCTCGGGGGTCTTCACTCTTATTCGTGTCCAGGATATTGGACCACTGGGTACTCGCTCCTCGAGGGCCTATCTACTTCTTATCCTGCAACACGGACCTTCAGTCCCACCATTCTACCATCAGGAAGACGCCTTCACTCTGTGAGTACCTCTATGAACTGGCGCTCCAACTCCACCCACCAGCCGCGACGTTACCTGCACTGCGGGCTCCTGCCTATCTTGAACATCTGGGTGAGACTGTACTTCTGAGCCTGTTGAGAGTATTGGCACTTCGTGGATCAGTGCCTTACCTTCCTGCTTTACCATCTATTTACAGCAGTACAATAAAGACTCTATCCATTCTGTGTCTGCTGTGTCAGCCTATCGCTGTGGTTCCCCACGGGGCTTCTTCCCATGGGCGGAGTCATCTCCATTGCGACCAAAGTCCACACCCAGTGCACTTTACCATAGGCCTAATACCATATGGGATCCAGTAAACCGCCTTGATTACTATAAGAAAGGTAGTTTATTAAGTCTATTAAACTATTATTATTGAAAGTGGGTTTTTTTGCAATGTATGCCTATATAATATATATGTTGTTGTACGTGATATTTTTACTTCGGAGGATTGAACTTTGAATGTCTATTTCCCATAAGCAATCTGCCTTTTTAGGTTGGGGAAGTTAATACATTTTAAAAAGGAAAAGAATGCATAACTTTTCATAATGTGGGGTGGGGTGGGGTGGGGAGGGGAGGGAAGGGGGAATGAAAGGCTGTAAGGTTTGTCTAGGGCATCTAATACCTTTGTATCAGCCCCAACAGAGAGTGTGTCACACACACAGACTCCCACTATTCACCAACCTCCCATCCCCGCCCCATTAAACATTTCTCCGGTGACCCTTAGTGCGTACACCGAAGACTGAGAACAAAAATATCACAGGCCCAAAAACTCAGTGGTTAGAGCAGTGAGCTGCAAACAAGGGAAGCCAGGGTTCAGATCCTATTGCCATTCCTTGTGACCTTGGACAAGTCACTTCCCCCTCCATTGCCTTCCCTCTGCCCTGGCCCTTGGTGATTTCACCTGCACCAGGTCATGGGGGAGGGGGGGGGCATTTCATCCTTCGCCTCAGGCAGCAGAGCGCCTTGAGCCGCCCCTGCTCAAGGAGGAAGTGGATGGTTGCAGGCAGGCAGCAGTGGCAGGCCAAGCCAGCTGCAGGAGTCTGCTCCTGGGGAGACATTCCACATTCCTGAGGAACCCTAGCCAAGCTGGGCTTCATCATCTACTCACTACTGCCACCTCTGGTGGCTTCTCAACTCTGTCTAATAAAAGATATATCTCTGTGTTGTGTGTCCCAAAGCTGACCCTGACCCTGACCTGTGGCCCCTCACAGGACTTCCCCCGTGGGCATGGTCAGCTGCCACAGTGTCCAAGGGTCTACCCAAAACCTTACAAACAATAACACTACATCTTCCAGGTTCACAGTGATTTCATTCAGTTTGTCTGACTCATCACCCCTGAAAACCGTCTCCGGAACTGGTATCTCCCCAACATCCTCATTAGTAAACCCAGAAGCTAAGAATTCATTTAGTCTTTCTGCAATGGCCTTATCCTTCCCTAAGAGCCCCTTTAACCCCTCGGTCATCTAATGGTCCAACCGACTCCCTCACAGGTTTCTTGCTTCGGATATATTTTAAAAAGTTTTTATTATGAGTTTTTGCCTCTATGACCAACTTCAATTCAAATTCTCTCTTCACCTCTCTTATCAATGTTTTACACTTAACTTGACAATGCTTATGTTTTATCCTATTTTCTTCAGATGGATCCTTCTTCCAATTTTTGAAGGATGTTTTTTTGGCTAAAATAGCCTCTTTCACCTCACCTTTTAACCATGCCGGTAATCGTTTTGCCTTCCTTCCACCTTTCTTAATGTGTGGAATACATCTGGACTGCGCCTCTAGGTTGTATTTTTAAACAATGTCCATGCCTGTTGAACCCTTTTAACATTTGCAGCTGCACCTTTCAGTTTTTTTCTAACTATTTTCCTCAGAGGAAACATGCACGCGAAGTACAGTGCAAATAGCAGAGGAACTGGTCGTTACATACATTTTGGCTCGTACCTGGATATATTTAAAACTCATGGAAAACAGAGCACATGGTCTGTTGTTTTTTGAAAAGAAAATGGCTTCTTAGCCCTATTATCTTCCCTCCCCAATGCCATTGCTTATATTTCTTCAAAAGTTTCTAAATGAGACCAAGAAATGAAAAATGTGTCTATTCTGCCAAAACGTACTCAACTAAATTACAGCCGCTGTATGGAAATACATCTCATGAATATTCATTGTGGCTAACTTGAAAAGAGATTTTGACAAACAGATTTTGACAGCTTTGGTTGACAATGAAAAGTTTCAAGCCACACTAACTTCCATTTAACTGTCATATCTCCTTAACAAAATTATAGCATCTTTTTAGCACAACTATAGCATTTTCTAAGTCAAAAGCTCACGCTCCCTCTACATTCGCATTCTACCTGAAATGTTAGAAAAACTCCCCTGATCACGGACAATCTGTTGCGCGTCCTGGTCGTGTGGGTGCCGCGACCGGGCCTGCTCACCTCGCGCTGCCCTCAACAAACTCCAGTCTCACGGCTGCTGTCAGCTTCCGCTGTCCCCGTCGCTCACCACAGCTCTCTCCAGCTTCCTCCACATCGCAGGCCTCGCAGCGGAGCTCCCATTGGGGCTCCGCGTCTTCGGCTGCCTCGGCCCCGCCCCTAGGCGCACGCGTAGCCGACGTCCTCCGTTTTAAAGGGCTAAGCGCGGGAAAACCAAATCAGATGCTAATTGATGACATCACGTGGCTGCACCATAAATAGCGAGGCCCTGTCCCCAGGACCTCGCCTTGGCAATGGGGACGACACTCTGGTGTACTAGTTTGCCTGTTCCTTGTATCTGATCCTTGTTCCAGTGTCTCCTTATTCCAGCGTCTCCAGTGTTCCTATGTCCGGTGTCCGTCTGTGTCCTTACTCAGGTAGTACCTTCTCGGACTGATCTCTGGTACTGACCTCGGCCTGCCTGACTACTCTCTTCGTCTGCTGCCTGGAACTGACCACTGCCTGCCTGATCACTCTCTTCGTCTGCTGCCTTGAACTGACTCTCACTTGCCTTGACTACGCTCAGACTGACCTTGCTATTGACCCCTGCTTTGGCTGACCACTTCTGGACGGATACTCTGGCTTTGACTCTTGTGCTTCATTCGGACACTCTCTTCTGGCCTACCGTGACTACCAGACCAACCTGCTTGGACTCAACCCGCGGCCTTCACCAGACTAGATCTGCACCTCACCCGGAGAACCTTCCTGAACTGTTTCCTCCCTGAGGTCTCCGGAGCTTCCAGTTCGGGTCTGATCCATCCACTCTGCATCAGCCGCGCACCCTTGCTCGTGGTGGGCACACCCTTCCGCCACCTCTCCGGGAGACCATCTGAGGCCCGCCTAAGTCCAGGCGGTCCGGGTACATAAGGGTTCAACCTGCGGAACCCCCGGACTGTTATTGGCGAAGCTCCAGCTAGCCTATGCCTCCTTGTGTGCTCCACCTCCTGGTGGCAGGCGCTCTCTGGGTCTGACGAGAGGGCCGTGCCAATCCTGCACCAGGCCAAGTGTCCACCTCCAGCGCAACACAATCCTGCGAGTGCACACATTCATTGGCTGTGGCAATGCACTATTACATTAGATTACTTTACCATTGCCAACATGGCCAAACATAAATGTGATTTACATATGTCGCCATTTATTGCGATGCTATGTTACTATATTTTTATTAGAAAAAAAAAACAGCTGTTTGCATCGACATCTCTGTCATAAATCATATACATTTCCTTTGACCATTTCAGATCTTACTGGCAGTCTCCTGTTTCCTACACAGCTTTCTATGTTTCCTTTGGCTGTATTTTCTCTAAACTAACAGGCATTTTTTAAACTTTCTTAAACAGCTACCTCTAGAGTTCAACTTTTGATCTTTCTGGCCCTTAGATGTAACAATTTCAATGTAGAATTAAAATGTGTCTTTTTCTCTGTTGTTTTCATAGCATTTGGGGATTTTGGCATTTCCTCCTGTGCTTTGCTTTTAATCGTATAACAAAATGAGACTTAGAAAATCGCTGAGTCCTTGGTGAATGAATGATAAGACCGGGTGGCCCGTTTATAACTGGGCACACCGACTGGCTTGATGATACCTCAGACTCACGGTTTTTTTTCCCATTAACAATGTTTTTTCCATAAACAATTTTCTTGCATTAATTATTTTGTATATTTTTTCATATTTTTGTTTTTGTTTAGCAAAAACTTAGTTCTTTCATTTGGACTGAGTGTTCCCATCTTTTGTTTTACTTACAATATCAAATCATAAACAAGTGCCAAATAATAGTTACCCTGTTCAAAATACTTTTTGACCCCTGTCGGCATTTACAATACATAAACAATTTAAAGAACAGCTGTATAATTGCTTAGTAGGTGTACATATCTAGCACACTATTTCTTCTTATTACTCTGATATTTCTTTGATACCTACCTAAGGTAAGGTTAAAAATACAGTCAGACTGGAGTATGTTAAACAGCACACAGTAAAAAAAAGCCATGGAATAAGAGCATGAAAATTTACAGTAGAGTTATGTAAAGGACAGCTTCAGAAGTAGGGTTTAAACCTGAAGCAGAAGACAAACTGAAATACAAGAGATGCCAAGTGGGGAGGGCAGTGAGGGTGCAAGCAAGGAGACAATATTTATTTATTTAAGATTCTTATATACCGGCATTCCTGTATAAAAATACAAATCACACCGGTTTACAGTACAACAGAACAGACGCAAGGTTGCGATACAGGGAACATTTGAACATTTGAAACATTTGAAACAATGAGACATTTGTACATTAAAAATTAAATTCAAAATTAAATAATAAATTAACATGAGGAACAATTACAGCCAATAGAACAAAAACAGAGATTCAAAACAGGACTGACAGTGATGATGTGCCGAGTACCTATATCGAATAGATGTAGGAGACAGCCGAGTGCATTATATAGGTTGCTAGGTTAGGAAAGCTAGTGCTTAGGTCCGCAGATCTGAGGTGTAACTAAAGATAAGCTGAAGGGGAGGGGCTGGGTATAGGGGCAGGAGAAGAAAAAGGGGGGGGGCAGATAAGGAAAGAATGAAGGAAGAGAGGGCCCCAGATAATGCAAAGGATGACAAGAAGAGGGAGTGGCGTGCCAGTTGTCTGGGAGGTCCTTGTCAGTGTCCGTGTAGAGCAGTGGTTCTCAACCCTGTCCTGGGGACCCCCCCAGCCAGTCGGGTTTTCAGGATATCCACAATGAATATGCATGAGAGAAAATTTGCATGTTATGGAGGCAGTGTATGCAAATTTTCTCTCATGCATATTCATTGTGGATATCCTGAAAACCCGACTGGCTGGGGGGGTCCCCAGGACAGGGTTGAGAACCACTGGTGTAGAGGCTTAAGTGAGTGCTTAGGTCTCCGGAAAGGCTTGACGGAAGAGCCAAGTTTTAAGGTTTTTTTTTGAATGTCTGAAGGCAGAGTTCTTGACGTAGGTCCGGGGGGAGCGTGTTCCTTAGGGTGGGACCTGCTGTGGATAATGCTCGCTTTCTTAAGGAGGTTTTAGCAGGGGGGGCATAAAGTGAACCTTTGTAGTCACTTCTGACAGGTCTGTCTGAGGTGTGCGGATGAAGTTGGGTGCTTAGCTTGAGGGGAGAGATGTCATGGATGTCTTTGTGGATCATCATGAGAACCTTGAAGGAAATCCTAAATTTGATAGGTAGCCAGTGAAGTGACTGAAGGATGGAAGTGATGTGGTCTCTTTTTTTTGAGTTGGTGAGAATGCTGGCGGCGGCGTTCTGAACCATCTGCAATGGTTTGATTGTGATCGCAGGGAGGCCGAGGAGGAGGGAGTTGCAATAATCGATTTTGGACAGGATGATGGATTGCAGCACCAGGCGGAAGTCTTGGAAGTAAAGAAGAGGTTTCAGTCCTTTTAAGTACTTGTAATTTGAAGAAGCATTCTTTGGCGGTGTTTTGCACAAAGATTTTGAGGTTAAATTGGTTATCAAGCCAAACTCCTAAATCTCTGACGGAGGGGGAGTGGTTGATGGAGGTTTTTTGCAAATTGTGAAGAACTTGAGGAGTTGAAGAGAGTGTTGTTTTTGTCTGGTGAAATGATGAGAATATGGAAACGGGACACATCGTGGATGGTGCGCAAGACGGGGAAGAGAGAATGTGGCTATGCAGAGAAAGCCAGAAGCAGAGGAAAAGGAGATAAGATCAGAGGGACCGGGCTGGCTAGCTATGCAGTCATAAAAATGTCACAAGTCAGTATAAAAACCAAGAGACTCAAAGAAAGCCGAGTGCTTTTATTTAGGCAGCTACATTAGAAGGCTGATATTCAAATGGCGTGTAGCGAGATAAGTAGGACTTAGCCGGCTAAGTAGCAGCTGCTGACTATCTGGCTATGCTCAATGGTAGCATTTAGCCAGTTAAGTCACTTAACTGACTGAGTAGTTAGCCGGATAAGTCAGGGGCAGGGAATGGGTATCACAGGGGGAGCAACTTATTTGTCTAAGTTAGATGGATAAGTTGCAATGCTGCATTTGGACATATCTGTCTCACAGAGCCATAGCTAGGCAGCAATGTGGCGCCTATGGGCAAGTGAAAAACTGCGCCCTCACCCATTACACAACACATAACATCATGAATTAGGAAACTTTGTTAAATGTTTGTACAGCAATGCCCATGCCTAGTGCAAGGGTATTAGGCGCCCTAGGAAAACCTTACAGACTTGTATCCCCCACCCCATTACACCCTCCTCACACTCAATTAAAAATTATGCATTTATAACAGATTTTACATGAAAAAGGACATTCAAAGCATAGGCTTATGAGGTAAAAATTTCACTTACAATGGGGCCGATGCAATATTATACGCGGAAAGCGAGCACTGGCTACAGAGCCAAGATGTTTTATCAGTGGAGGGGCCCCACTAACGCGACGACACCCCCCCCAATAGTGGGACCCCTCCTGCAAAAAAACATTGCGGCTTAATGCATCTAGGCCTTAGACGGATAAGTTAGAAGGGTCCCATAACAAGTCTAAAGTGATCCGGATAACCTTATCCGGCTAACTTTAATACTTATTCAGGTATATTCATTGCTGTGCCGCCAAATACCCCATGTAAGCTAGCCAGATAAGTCTTATCCAGCTAATTTACATAGCCGGCTATCTTTAAATATTGGCCTCTAGGCGTCTAGTTTCAGCACAGAACTTAGGTCCCTTCATTAGGCCTGCTATTTATTTTCCTGCACTTAAAGGTGAATGTTAAAAGCCCAGTGCATGCCTCAGTTGAGGGATGCGCACACAAGTCGGGCTGGCACGCACCAACCCTGTTTTAAAAAGTGCCCAGACACATGTATAAAACAAGCTGGTGCACATCTGAAATGTTTTCCAGAAGAGATGTCACGGGGCATGAATCTTTATGGGTAGAAATCCCTTGTGTGTCGGGGAAGACTATAGTGATAGGGGTATACTACCGTCCACCTGGTCAAGATGGTGAGACGGACAGTGAAATGCTAAGAGAAATTAAGGAAGCTAACCAAATTGGTAGTGCAGTAATAATGGGAGACTTCAATTACCAAAGAACAATTGATGAGCAAAAGCTGCACTTCAAGCAATATCGCAACGTACATATAGTGCAGGTGAATGTTGAATCCTGACAAAACTGATTTAAACAGTCATATAAAACATGATATGTTTTATTTTTTCAATATGGCAACTCCACAAGTTTATACAAGCACCGGCTTAATGGCGTCCCCCGACACGGTCCCGTGTTTCGCCGCGGGCTGCATCGGGGGGGATCGCCACCGCTGGAATTCACACAAAAGCTGGAACATAAAAAAATTAACAAAGAGTCAGAATAACAAAGGGACTTACAACCAACCATAATGAGTTCCACAAAAGCATAACATACCTGACAGCAGCGTTTAGACAGTTGACAGCAGCGTTTAGACAGTGACAGGGAGCGCAATGCCCTTCAAGATTGACAGGTATTTAAAGGAGACGAAGGCGCCAAAAACTATAGGGAAGGGGAACCACGTGAGTAAAAAAGATGAGTCCATTGGTTCCCGTTCCTGTAGTGCACCAAAGCAGTAGCCAGCCTACCCTGCTAGGTAAATAGAAACCATTCGATTTCCCGATTTAAACCTTTTGGGGCCACTGTGTCTAACGTGAAGATCCAGCGTTTTTCTATCCTGCCCAAAATCTCAGCATAATTGCCCCCCCGTGAGGGACGTGAAACAACTTCAATTACACAAAAAGACAGATCAGAAAGGGAATGTGACTGTTTTAACCAGTGGTCAACCAGAGGTTCCTTCTCACGCTGCAGACGGATGTTAGAGCAGTGCTCTATAATCCGGGTCTTTACCATCCGAGATGTTTTCCCAACATATATTAATGAGCAGGGACAAGTAATAATATAGACTACTCCAGACGTAGTACAGTCGGAGTGAAAACGTAAATGAAACATTTTGCCCGTGGTCGGATGCTTGAAACAGGTAGTGACGCTTGTATGAGCACAGATAGTACATCTGCCGCAGGGCTGATGGCCAACATCACTGACAGGAACCCGCGGCACTGGAAGATCAGTGTGAATCAATTTGTCTCGCAGATTTTTACCCCGACGAAAAGTGAATCGAAGGGGATCAGAGAACAAAGTATTTAAAGACAAGGCCTCCCAGTGTCGCCGGATCATGCCAGTGATGGGCCGGCTCAAGGTAGAGAACGGTAATATACAGTTTGTCACCGGAGGTTCAGAAGAATGGGAGGGCATAAATAATAGCTCCCGATTAGTGTATAAGGCACGTTTCATTGCTTTTTTAACCACTGACTTCGGGTACCCTCTTGACATGAAGCGAGATGACATCTCATAAGCTTTATCCAAAAATTCACCGGTGGTGGTGCACAATCTGCGAAGCCTAAAAAATTGGCCAGTGGGGATGTTCTTACGCAGTGCGCTAGGATGACAACTTTGGAAGGATAGCAATGTGTTACGGTCCGTCTCTTTTCGGTAAATGGTGGTGGAAAACCGACCGTCATCTACAGAAACGAGCACATCTAAAAAAGAAATCTGAGACCGATGAAAACTGAAGTTAAACTGGAGACTCGGGTCACTAGCATTAAGGTGATCAATAAACATAAACAATTGCACCTCAGTACCTAACCACAATAAGAAAATATCATCAATGTAGCGAAGCCACAGTGCGACATTATCAAAACCTTCAGCAGGGTAAACATACAAACGCTCAAATTCCGCCACATAAAGGCAGGCCAAACTCGGGGCCATAGTTGCTCCCATGGCCGTCCCTTTGATCTGGTTCCCCTTCCCTATAGTTTTTGGCGCCTTCGTCTCCTTTAAATACCTGTCAATCTTGAAGGGCATTGCGCTCCCTGTCACTGTCTAAACGCTGCTGTCAGGTATGTTATGCTTTTGTGGAACTCATTATGGTTGGTTGTAAGTCCCTTTGTTATTCTGACTCTTTGTTAATTTTTTTATGTTCCAGCTTTTGTGTGAATTCCAGCGGTGGCGATCCCCCCCGATGCAGCCCGCGGCGAAACACGGGACCGTGTCGGGGGACGCCATTAAGCCGGTGCTTGTATAAACTTGTGGAGTTGCCATATTGAAAAAATAAAACATATCATGTTTTATATGACTGTTTAAATCAGTTTTGTCAGGATTCAACATTCAGACTTCAATTACCCCAATATTGACTGGGTAAATGTATCATCGGGACACACTAGAGAGATAACGTTCCTGGATGGAATAAATGATAGCTTTATGGAACAATTGGTTCAGGAACCGATGAGAGAGGGAGCAATTTTAGATCTAATTCTCAGTAGAGCACAGGACTTGGTGAGAGAGGTAATGGTCGTGGGGCCGCTTGACAATAATGATCATAATATGATCAAATTTGATTTAATGACTGGAAGAGGAACAGTGTGCAAATCCAAGGCTCTCGTGCTAAACTTTCAAAAGGGAAACTTTGATAAAATGAGAAAAATTGTTAGAAAAAAACTGATGAAAAAAACTGATGAAAAAAAAAGTAAAAAATGTCCAAGAGGCATGATCATTGTTAAAAAATACCATTCTAGAAGCACAGTCTAGATGTATTCCACACATTAAGAAAGGTGGAAAGAAGGTAAAACGATTACCTGCATGGTTAAAAGGGGAGGTGAAAGAAGCTATTTTAGCCAAAAGATCTTCATTCAAAAATTGGAAGAAGGATCCAACAGAAGAAAATAGGATAAAGCATAAACGTTGGCAAGTTAAATGTAAGACATTGATAAGACAGGCTAAGAAAGAATTTGAAAAGAAGTTGGCTGTAGAGGCAAAAACTCACAGTAAAAACTTTTTTAAATATATCCGAAGCAGAAAGCCTGTGAGGGAATCAGTTGGACCGTTAGATGATCGAGGGGTTAAAGGGGCACTTAGAGAAGATAAGGCCATCGCAGAAAGATTAAATGATTTCTTTGCTTCGGTGTTTACTGAAGAGGATGTTGGGGAGGTACCCGTAATGGAGAAGGTTTTCATGGGTAATGATTCAGATGGACTGAATCAAATCACGGTGAACCTAGAAGATGTGGTAGGCCTGATTGACAAACTGAAGAGTAGTAAATCACCTGGACCGGATGGTATACACCCCAGAGTTCTGAAGGAACTAAAAAATGAAATTTCAGACCTATTAGTAAAGATTTGTAACCTATCATTAAAATCATCCATTGTACCTGAAGACTGGAGGATAGCAAATGTAACCCCAATATTTAAAAAGGGCTCCAGGGACGATCCTGGAAACTACAGACTGGTTAGCCTGACTTCAGTGCCAGGAAAAATAGTGGAAAGTGTTCTAAACATCAAAATCACAGAACATATAGAAAGACATGGTTTAATGGAACAAAGTCAGCATGGCTTTACCCAGGGCAAGTCTTGCCTCACAAATCTGCTTCACTTTTTTGAAGGAGTTAATAAACACGTGGATAAAGGTGAACCGGTAGATGTAGTATACTTGGATTTTCAGAAGGCGTTTGACAAAGTTCCTCATGAGAGGCTTCTAGGAAAAGTAAAAAGTCATGGGATAGATGGCGATGTCCTTTCGTGGATTGCAAACTGGCTAAAAGACAGGAAACAGAGAGTAGGATTAAATGGACAATTTTCTCAGTGGAAGAGAGTGGACAGTGGAGTGCCTCAGGGATCTGTATTGGGACCCTTACTTTTCAATATATTTATAAATGATCTGGAAAGAAATACGACGAGTGAGATAATCAAATTTGCAGATGACACAAAATTGTTCAGAGTAGTTAAATCACAAGCAGATTGTGATAAATTGCAAGAAGAACTTGTGAGACTGGAAAATTGGGCATCCAAATGGCAGATGAAATTTAATGTGGATAAGTGCAAGGTGATGCATATAGGGAAAAATAACCCATGCTATAATTACACAATGTTGGGTTCCATACTAGGTGCTACAACCCAAGAAAGAGATCTAGGCATCATAGTGGATAACACATTGAAATCGTCAGTTCAGTGTGCTGCGGCAGTCAAAAAAGCAAACAGAATGCTGGGAATTATTAGAAAGGGAATGGTGAATCAAACGGAAAATGTCATAATGCCTCTGTATCGCTCCATGGTGAGACCGCACCTTGAATACTGTGTACAATTCTGGTCGCCGCATCTCAAAAAAGATATAATTGCGATGGAGAAGGTACAGAGAAGGACTACCAAAATGATAAGGGGAATGGAACAGCTCCCCTATGAGGAAAGACTAAAGAGTTTAGGACTTTTCAGCTTGGAGAAGAGACGGCTGAGGGGGGATATGATAGAGATGTTTAAAATTATAAGAGGTCTAGAAAGGGTAGATGTGAATCGGTTATTTACTTTTTCAGATAGTAGAAAGACTAGGGGGCACTCCATGAAGTTAGCATTGGGCACATTTAAAACTAATCAGAGAAAGTTCTTTTTTTTACTCAATGCACAATTAAACTCTGGAATTTGTTGCAAGAGGATGTAGTTAGTGCAGTTAGTATAGCGGTGTTTAAAAAAGGATTGGATAAGTTCTTGGAGGAGAAGTCCATTATCTGCTATTAAGTTCACTTAGAGAATAGCCACTGCCATTAGCAATGGTAACATGGAATAGACTTAGTTTTTGGGCACATGCCAGGTTCTTATGGCCTGGATTGGCCACTGTTGGAAACAGGATACTGGGCTTGATGGACCCTTGGTCTGACCCAGTATGGCATTTTCTTATGTTCTTATGGTCCTGGGCGGGGCATGGGCATTTCGAGGTCTGGCCAAGATATGTGCGCAGAAATACCTATGCACTTGGGCACACGCTGAGGTACCCTGCCACGTAACTTTTCTTCTGCTACTGAGGTCGTGTAAATAATAAAATAAACCAATCGAGCAATTTCTGAGGGATTTAAAGGTTCTGAGGTAACTGGGGCGAATGGAGGCTATCAAACCAGGGGAGTTTGGAGAACCTAGCTGTTAACTGGACGAACTGGTGGACAAACTGGTCAAACTGGCAATGGTGTGGACGCACACCTCTTTTAAAATTCCCCGACTTATGCAGTATATGCGGGATTTACGTGCCTATGTGCACGTTCACTTAAAATTTGGTGCGGTCAGACTATTCTATAACATGCATTCTTATGTTATAAAATTACCGTGTATCTTGGGATGCGCTGATATGTGTGCATATATATGTGTTCGCGCGCTGGTTTGAAAGTTAATGTCCCTAGCTGGACATCAACGTTGAGCTTCTAGGTTATTTACCCTGGTTCTGGCCCTATTCACTTTTGAGGAACCTAAATTTAGGTGCTCAGCAGGAGAGGATTTTCATTTATGCAGATCTAACTCATTAATTTAGGTGCCTCGATCTTTTGAATATCAGCCTGAAAGAGTCTAGGCACTGAAATATACTTAAATCTCTCTTCGCTGTGCTGCATAAGGATTTTTTTTCCTGTCTATTAACATGCCAGTGATTCATAATAAAGCAAATTATAATTTCAAAAGAAATCAGCATAACTCAGTCAGGAGTGTTTGTATTTTTTCTACAGATAAAAAAAAATCACTCAGTGTCCTCATCTGCGCTGTACAGCAGGCGGGATGCATCACCGAATATCAAAGCGGAAGGCCTCAGATACCACTAACTGCCTACAGCAGCAGTCACCTACACAGGATCTTTCAAAGGTTATTTCATGATCTGGAACATTCACCTTTAGATCTAGCGCTCTTCAATTAGCCATTGCTTTATCAGAAAATTAGTTTTACGCAAGCAGATAGTGGGTGAGAAAAAAGTCCTAAAAAGCAGGGCACCGCAGTAACGTCACATGGCAGCTGTGATTCAGGCACAGAGGTGGTGTGGGATGAACACAGCGGCCTGGTGTCAGAGCTGCACACTGTGGCACGGGAAACACACAGCATCTAAAAATGTAAGACTGATAAGAAAATGATCCAGCCAATACACTTCCAGTACAAAATGAATTTAAATATGCATTTATTTATTTACACTGATTTCTTGCCTTTTCTAACATGGCTCAAGGCAAGGTACAAAAAGGGACAGTGCAAGGGGATTAGGTACCCTAGGCAAACCTATTACCTTACGCCCCCCCCCCCCCCCCCCCCCGGTTGCGCTGCCACTCCCGTCTCAGCCCCAACTCCAACCTCATTTGCGATCGCACCCGCTGAGTGTGTGCTTCTCTGGGCCACGATAAGGTTGGGCACTGCTCGTGGCTCGCCGAATCTCCGCTCCCCTTTGCCGCCGCTCGCCGCTCCACATGGCTGATCTAGTCTTTGGCGCCCTTTAATGGTCGGTGCCCTAGGTGCAGGCCTAGTTCGCCTAATAGCACATGCCAGCCCTGGGTACAAACATATAAATGTAACTGCCCCCCCCCCTTCATCTGGGGTCACCTTCCCAGCCTCGGAAAGCATTGTATTTACTGTCCCGAGGTGGGGAAATAAATCTCTGGGGCCAAGGGCTGGGGGCAGGTCTCTGTGCAGGGCCAGTGCCGGGCCGAGAACACTCCAGGTAAATAAGACACTCTCCAGTTTCATTGGGGTTGATGTAATACAGTGCGCTCAGCTGAGCTCACTAACCCGTGGCTGGACGTGGGTTTTGGATGCGCGTCCGCCACACCTTATTCTATAAGGGGATTAGCGCGTCCAAAACGCACTACTAACCCTCTCCCTCTGCGAAGCTAATAGCGCTCATTACATGCAAATGTAAACTATTCTCCCTGATTGAAAAAAAAAAGTGCGCCCGACACGCACATTTTTACCCTCAGAAATGAATGCTTGCCCAGAGCGGGTGTTAATTTCTGAACGGCCCAAAAAGGGTACAGAAAAGCAGAAAATACTGTTTTTCTAAACTTCCTGTCTTAATATCGTGGCGATATTAAGTCGGAGGAACCAAAAGGACCACAATTAAACTCTGGAATTTGTTGCCAGAGGATGTGGTTAGTGCAGTTAGTGTAGCTGTGTTTAAAAAAGGATTGGATAAGTTCTTGGAGGAGAAGTCCATTACCTGCTATTAATTAAGTTGACTTATATAATAACCACCACTATTACTAGCAACTGTAACATGGAATAGACTTAGTTTTTGGGTACTTGCCAGGTTCTTATGGCCTGGATTGGCCACTGCTGTAAACAGGATGCTGGGCTTGATGGACCCTTGGTCTGACCCAGTATGGCATGATCTTATGATCTTATGTTTAAAAAAAAGAAAAAAGTGTGCCGGCGGTCAGGTTAGGAAAAGGGACGCTCAATTAACGAGTGTCCATTTTCCTAACACATGGCTGTGCACAGGTTAGGAAAATGGACACTCTTAAAACTGAACGTCTGATTTCCTAACCCGCTGACCGCCATCTCTCCTGGGCGCTAGGGGCTCTTTTTTGTCTCTAGCGCCTCCTTGGCAGCGCCACCCCTCATTTAAATATTCAATCGTGCGCCAATTATTGGTGGCTGGGCATGCGTTAGGAAAGTGGGTGCTCAATACTGAACACACATTTTCCGCAGAGGTTTATTGCATCAGCCCCTAAGTGTGCTCCAAAGAATATATAGTTTAATTCCGTCTCTTCAGGGGAAAACATGGAGCAGCCCCTGACACTAAAAATGACCCAGGGCTCTGGAATATTCCCCAGCTTCATAAAGACTGACCTCTTGCCTCCATGCACAACCTGTGCACGTCCAGCAAATGTTTACTTAGAGATCAAAAGATTTATAGCTCACAGGTCTCCTTGCAAAAAGGAAACACTGAGAGGAGAGGATCATCTTGCTGGTGGCTGAAAGGAATCAGTAAGTTTTTGCTTGGGATATTGTCTTTTTTAAAAGTATTTGGGCAAAGTTAACTATTTGGGAATATTATTTCATGTGTTTGTGTGTTTGTGCTTTTAATACTCAGAAAGGCAGTGAATAAACAAGTTAGACTGTATTTTTAAATAGTCAATAAGGTAGCTAGTAAGCAGTAGGTAGTGTGTTTATTTTTTAAAAGTCTGCAAAACTGAGTGTTTGTAATAAAAAAAAATAAACCCACAAAAAAAAAAAAACCCCAAAAAAGTAGCCAGAAGCTAGAAATAAGCTAGGAGCAGTGTATACCTAAGTAAAAAGGTTGAATAGTTCAGCTCAGTTACTCACCTTGGAAAGGTGTTGAGGTAGTGTGATTGGGTTTGAATAGGTACCAACATTTGTTAATCAAGAGAGCAGTGAGTCACTCTGGCTGACTAACTGAAGTTAGACTGTTTGGATTTCCCAACCCTCCCACCCCTTGCCCACCCACCCCTAGCTCATCCCTTAATTTATAGGCAGGTGCCACTTTCACAAAAAAAAAACACATCAACAAAAACTTTATTGAAAATTCGATCAGACCCCGGTAGGCCACTACCAGACACATAGTGAATTCACTAATACATTTAAAGGACGTTAGACACATTCTTACTCCCATAGCAACCTAAAACTTAACTAGGAACTGATCAAAATTGAGAAGAAGGCAGCAGTCCAGCAGCAAGAGGGGGGCTTCCCAGTCTTTTGCATCGAGTGTCACATGTATGATTTTTTACTCACCAGTGAGAAGTTGTACATGTGCATGAGATGCAAAGAGCTCCTGGCTCTCAGAGAACGAGTCCGATCTCTGGAGGCTAGAGTGGCAGACCTGGTGGAGCTGAGGCAGACAGAGAGGTATATAGATGAGACCTTCAGGGACATAGTAGTCAAGTCCCAACTTCAGATTGGCAGCCCTGGTGCTGCCTTGGAGGAAGAAGGTCTCATGATGGGAGAGCATCAACCAGGTGCAGCAGGAAAGGATCCTGTAGCAAGGACCTGCTCTCCAGGTGATGCATTGTCCTTTTTTCACTGAGGATATTTCCCCAAGGCCTACTGCCCAGGAGGGAAGGGTTAGGTCGGCCGTCATAGTTGGTGATTCGATTATTAGGAATGTAGATAGCTGGGTGGCTGGTGGGCGTGAGGATCGCCTGGTAACTTGCCTACCTGGTGCGAAAGTGGCAGACCTCACGCGTCACCTAGATAGGATTTTAGACAGTGCTGGGGAGGAGCCGGCTGTCGTGGTACATGTGGGCACCAACGACATAGGAAAATGTGGGAGGGCAGTTCTGGACACCAAATTTAGGCTCTTAGGTAGAAAGCTTAAATCCAGAACCTCCAGGGTAGCATTCTCTGAAATGCTCCCTGTTCCATGCGCAGGTCACCAGAGGCAGGCAGAGCTCCGGAGTCTCAATGTGTGGATGAGACGATGGGCAAGGAAGAGGGATTTAGTTTTGTTAGGAACTGGGGAACCTTTTGGGGAAGGGGGAGTCTCTTCCGAAGGGATGGGCTCCACCTTAACCAGGGTGGAACCAGACTGCTGGCACTAACCTTTAAAAAGGAGATAGAGCAGCTTTTAAACTAGAACAAAGGGGAAAGCTGACAGTCGCTCAGCAGCGCAAGGTTCAGAGAGAGGTATCTTCAAAGGATACTAATGATGCATTAGAATTAGGGCATCCCAACAGTAAGGTTCCAAGTGCCTGTAACTAAAAACTCACCTGAGCTAAAAAATTCTAACGTATCCCTATCAATTAAAAAGCAGAATGAAAATACAAACAAAAAACAAACTTTGAAATGTTTGTATGCTAATGCCAGAAGTCTAAGAAGTAAGATGGGAGAATTAGAATGTATAGCAGTGAATGATGACATAGACTTAATTGGCATCTCAGAGACATGGTGGAAAGAGGATAACCAATGGAACAGTGCTATACCGGGGTACAATTATATCGCAAAGACAGAGAGGAGCACCCGGGAGGAGGTGTGGCGCTTTATGTCCAGGATGGAATAGAGTCCAACAGGATAAACATCCTGCATGAGACTAAATACAAAATTGAATCTTTATGGGTAGATAAAGGTGAACCGGTAGATATAGTATACTTGGATTTTCAGAAGGCGTTTGACAAAGTTCCTCATGAGAGGCTTCTAGGAAAAGTAAAAAGTCATGGGATAGATGGCGATGTCCTTTTGTGGATTGCAAACTGGCTAAAAGACAGGAAACAGAGAGTAGGATTAAATGGACAATTTTCTCAGTGGAAGAGAGTAGGCAGTGGAGTGCATCAGGGATCTGTATTGGGACCCTTACTTTTCAATATGGAGCGGATTGTAAATGCCCTGCGCACGCCGGCGCACCTATTTTGCATAGGCCGCCGGCGCGCGCAGAGCCCCGGGACACGTGTAAGTCCCGGGGCTTTCTAAAACAGGCGAGTTGGGGGCGTGTCGGGGCGCGTCTAAAATGACGCGGCGTTTCGGGGGCGTGATGTGGCGTTGCGGGGGCGGGCCCGGGGCGTGGCACCGGCCCGGGGGCGTGGTCGAGGCCTCCGGACCAGCCCCCGGGTCGGGTAATGGCGCTGAATCTGGCGCGTGCAGATTTACGTCTGCTTTTAGCAGGCGTAAATCGTGGAACAAAGGTAAGGGGGGGTTTAGATAGGGCCGGGGGGGTGGGTTAGTTAGGGGAAGGGAGGGGAAGGTGGGGGGAGGGCGAAGGAAAGTTCCCTCCGAGGCCGCTCCGAAATCGGAGTGGCTTCGGAGGGAACAGGCAGCGTGCGCTGTGCTCGGCGCATGCAGGTTACACAAATGTGCACCCCCTTTCGCGCGCTGACCCCGGATTTTATAAGATACGCGCATATCTTATAAAATCCAGTGTACTTTTGTTTGCGCCTGGTGCGTGAACAAAAGTACGCGATCACGCAAATTTAGAAAATCTACCCCTATATTTATAAATGATCTGGAAAGAAATACGACGAGTGAGATAATCAAATTTGCAGATGACACAAAATTGTTCAGAGTAGTTAAATCACAAGCAGATTGTGATAAATTGCAGGAAGACCTTGTGAGACTGGAAAATTGGACATCCAAATGGCAGATGAAATTTAATGTGGATAAGTGCAAGGTGATGCATATAGGGAAAAATAACCCATGCTATAGTTACACAATGTTAGGTTCCATATTAGGTGCTACAACCCAAGAAAGAGGTCTAGGCATCATAGTGGATAACACATTGAAATCGTCGGCTCAGTGTGCTGCGGCAGTCAAAAAAGCAAACAGAATGTTGGGAATTATTAGAAAGGGAATGGTGAATAAAACGGAAATTATCATAATGCCTCTGTATCGCTCCATGGTGAGACCGCACCTTGAATACTGTGTACAATTCTGGTCGCCGCATCTCAAAAAAGATATAATTGTGATGGAGAAGGTACAGAGAAGGGCTACCAAAATGATAAGGGGAATGGAACAGCTCCCCAATGAGGAAAGACTAAAGAGGTTAGGACTTTTCAGCTTGGAGAAGAGACGGCTGAGGAGGGATATGATAGAGATGTTTAAAATTATGAGAGGTCTAGAACGGATAGATGTGAATCGGTTATTTACTCTTTCGGATAGTAGAAAGACTAGGGGGCACTCCATGAAATTAGCATGGGGCACATTTAAAACTAATCGGAGAAAGTTCTTTTTTACTCAACGCACAATTAAACTCTGGAATTTGTTGCCAGAGGATGTGGTTAGTGCAGTTAGTATAGCTGTGTTTAAAAAAGGACTGGATAAGTTCTTGGAGGAGAAGTCCATTACCTGCTATTAAGTTCACTTAGAGAATAGCCACTGCCATTAGCAATGGTAACATGGAATAGACTTAGTTTTTGGGTACTTGCCAGGTTCTTATGGCCTGGATTGTCCACTGTTGGAAACAGGATGCTGGGCTTGATGGACCCTTGGTCTGACCCAGTATGGCATTTTCTTATGTTCTTAACCCCCTCCTTAACCTGCACCTCTGCTGCTCACTTAAATGAACTGCACAAATGCTGCAAAACAGAGAAAGACAGGACTAACAACAGAAGTCAACATAAAAGAAATCTCCCTTCGGGCAGAGGACATCTGTTTAAGCTTGAAATCTTCAAGGCGAATATCAGCTGGGATCAGGTAATTACACACAGTTTCCTCTGGGCAAGATGAGGGTCTTTGAGTAAAGGCACGGTTGGGTTGGCTTTCCTTTCCAACGATGACTACAGTGTATTTTCTTATGCTGTGGCCTTCTTCCCAGAGATGATATTGTTTAGTGATTTATTTATTTATTTGTTTATTTAGTTAGGTGTTTTTATATACCGGGATACGTTGGGAACATCATCTCGGTTTACAGTCAACTTAATACAGCAAGAAGCTTTACAGGGAACAGATAACAACATCATCTTGGTTTACAATTAACTTAATACAGCAAGAGGCTTTACAAAGAACAGATAACAATATGTGACAACGGGATACGATAGTGATCGTAGCTCAGATCGCAGGGTGATCCCGGGAAGGTCCTTGTAGGCAATTTCTCTTTTTATTCAGTTGTAAATTTCTTGCCGCACCCAGTCTTCACACTGCCAATTTACCTCTGCCATAACAGGGAAAGACACATAGGGACAGGCATACTCCCACATTTCATAGACAATCCTTCGCAGAAAATTTTCGGTATGGGACCATTAGGGCAGTTTCTTCCCTCTGGGGCATCCCAGTTCCACCCACAGGGCAATACTGAGCTCAGAGGGTGTCAGTATGGTGGAAAGATCAACATTATCTGCTTTGGTATCTAGGCCGGGAATTCCTCATGATAAGTGCAACATCTTCCGTCGCCAGGAAGTGGTGCTGTTTGTGGTGGAATGAGTTTCTACTTCTGGGCTGGAGATTGTCCAACCTGGTGATATCCCCGAAGATGAGGACTCCTTGATTATGAACCCCATAACCAATACAACGAAATCCAGCAGCGCCTCAAACTTGGGGAGGCAATCCAGGGTTTGCATCTTGAGGGTCCTAATGCAACTACTGGTCACGGACACTTGCTCGGTTCCCGAGTTCTGTGCCTCCCACCGTTCAACCCGGCCCACCCAGGAACCTGCAGTCATGTCACTGACTCAGGATGATGATGAAGAGGCCGCTCGCTATCTCAACTCCCGGTTTCTGCTAGTTCCCCTTCTGATGGTGTGTCAGGACTCACTGAGAAGAGAGGTTTAGGCACTCAGGACCAGTGCCTGATCGTATAGCCCATGAATCGGCCCAAGCCCTCTACGTCTTGCTGAGGTCTCTTCTTTGGGGTCAGTGGCAATCTCTACTGTTCCTCTGCTGGTCCCCTGCTCCACTTCCAGGTATCTCCCCATCCGGAGGGCCCTCAGGTTCGATGGGTTTCTCCCATGAGTCTTTCCCTTCACTCTCCTCCCCCAGAGCCTCAACTAGGGATCCCAATGATAACGTGGATAAAGCTTTAGTACTCACTGTTAGCGCCGGGGTCTCGCTGCTGCTGGAGCTCATCCCTAGCAGGTGAACAGAAGCTCAGCAGGTCCCACTGCTACTGCGGTCCGACACTGGAGGCGACTTGGGTGGCTCAGCGCTGGCAAAATCATCCAAGGCAGCTCCGGCTTTTTCAGAGGCAGAGACAGCATGGCAATCTTGCATTCCAGCCGTTCCGACCAACCTGGGCTGCTGTTGATTCAGGGCATCATGGCATTAGGTGCACTGCACCTGGATCGGGAGTGGCTTCTTGAGCTGATGGCAGGATTGGCACTCTGTACACTTGACGGTGTCTCCCTTCTCAGTGTTGAGCCATAATTGGCCTCAGAGGTGATAAGCCATGATATCCTCAGGCAGTGATCGAGCTGTTCTCCGAGCTGCCCAAGACAAACATACAGCCACATGAGATCGCTTGGTAGCCATGTGCCGTCCTCTGAAAAAGGTTTCAGTGTGCTGCACGGAATTGCTCTTTTGCCATGCAGTTCGTGGCCATCTTCGCTGTGATTGGTCGCATTGAGTCACCCAATCGGTGATGACATCTCATTCTCTTGCTTCCCTACCCTGCCGGGGATGCACATGCTCTTCTTCCTCATGCCTCCTCCTAGGTATCAGTGGGCGGTACGGCCATCTTGGATATTCATGGGAAGTTTGCAAAAAGTCTTTTTTAGCTGTTTCTGCATCAAGTTGGCTATGTGGTTTGCGACAAAACAGGTCAAATCAATTGAAGCATAAGTGTTCTCACTCAGCCATTTGGGCCCCACATTAGGCGCCATTCTGTAACCCCCCTTCGCCAGGGGTCACGTTCCCAGCCTCGGGGAGCATTGTACTTACTGTCCCGAGGTGGGGAAATAAATCTTCAAGGCAAAGGGCTGGGGGCAGGTCTCCCTGCAGGGCCAGTGCAGGGCTGAGAACATTCCAGGTAAATAATACACTCTCTAGTCTCTAAATGTACTCCAAAGAAAATATAGTTTAATTCAGTTTCTTCAGATGAAAACATATTGACAGTCTGATGAAGGCAGGCAGATAAGCAACTCAAAAAGAAAACACAGCCCAGGAAATCTTTTCTCCTCTTTACACAACTTCCACCTTTAGAATTGGCCTCTTATTAGCACACACAGGGTCCCCTATAACTTTGTTACTTTTCCTCCTCTTAGCCCTTTGTGGCAACCTCATTCCCTATCTTCCTTCACTCCTCTGTTATGGATAAATAGTTTACTCACTTGAATGTCCTGTTTCAACTCAAGGAAAAACCTTTCAGAGGTAACTTCAGAGTCCTCCAAGCCCCAGCGCAAGTCCCCTCTGACCCAGTTTGGCTTCCTTGTCCAGAAGAGCTCCTGTCCTGGTTAGACACAGGTTTAGTCTTGTAATTCCTGGGCAATATTGCACCCTTACTTCTCCTCCTTAGATTTCTAGGGATTTTAGTGGAAAATCTTTGCCTCTCTTCTTGCTGCTCCCTTCTGTCAATCCTGGGAGAGGATCACAGCTCCAATTAATTCCTTTCATTGCAAATCTGAAGCAGTCCCTGACTCAGGAGAGTCAGGGCTTTTTATCATCTCTGATAACTATTAATCCCCTATGGGAATGCCCTCCCCCCCTTTAAAGAGAGTAAGGAACACCCCCTGACACTAACGATGACCCAGGGCTCTGGAAGATTTCTATGCTTCATAAAGATCGACCTCTTGCCTCCCTGCACATCCTGTGCACTTCCAGCAGATGTTGACTTAGAAATCAAAAGATTTATAGCTCACAGGCCTCCTTGAAAAAAAGGAATCCTCTCCTTAACCTGCATCTCTGCTGACATAAGTCAGCCTTCATACTCCTTTCTGTGGCATAAGGACCACATAAACATAAAACCAACAATAAAATATAATAAGCAGAAAAGCCCATGAAAACAATAAAATCAAACAAAATATTAAAAGCCAAAGACGAGATACAAAATACTAATAATAAAAACCGACGATTACTTATAAGACGCCAAGATTATAAAGATATAACGTATAGAATGCCAAAAAATAAATAAAACAGATTTCATATCAACATTGTATCACTTGGGTGCAGGTACATCTGCTTAATGGGAATCATTTTAAAACTTCCCACATTAATACAAAGTCTATGGGACTTTGTGCAGATTTTGCACTAATTTTTAACGTGAAAGTACGTGTGCTTTCATGTTGAAAATTATTCTATCATAACTACCTGCGTACATAATTATACCTGCTGTGATAGCATAGTCTGCCAAAGGTATGACCCTAAAGTCAAGAGCAGGGTGTGCACATGCAAGATCAACTAGCGGGTTGTAAATGGAGCAATAACAGGGTCTATTCTGCATGTGACAGACACTTTCCCCTTGGGTTGAACTTTCAGGTGCTGGTGGCTGGCAAGACTTGGAGAACAGGAATCGCAAGGCACACTCACAGACAAGGACGAACTTACTGGAGACATGAAGGCACAGGAAGGTGCCCAAAGAAACAGTGTAGAATAACTGCAGGAACACAGGATTCATGAAGCAAAGTAGGCCCAACAGAAACACAGGATACATGAAATAGTCTAGGAAAAAATAGGAACAAGAAATGTAAGCCCAAGAGTAGGACCAAACATAAAGCCACAAAGGACAAACAGGACTGAAGTGGAAGACCATGAAGTAGGACATTACCATGTTGTGGTAATGTGCAGACTGTGAGGCCAGAGCATAACTGAGTCCAAACAGGTACAAGATGGACCCCAGCTGGAGATGCAGGCCATAGAACTAAGAGAACTAACCAGAATGTCTAGACAGTAGGCCATAGAGCTGGGAGGACTAGACAGGTAGTCCAAGAGGCACACCGAGGCCCTCTGCTGGCAGGAGTTAAGAACAGTTCTCATACCTACTAATTTATGTGGATAATTTATTGGGGAAAAAATATGAACATACTTTTGAAAATGCAAAGGTTTGCAAGCAATTCCACAAAACACTTCTTCACGCTGCAGGTAAAAGTATGCATATAGTGCTGTGAAATAATGTAAATCAGATCATTAGCAATTCGATAAAAGTTAAATTATGTGCAGAAAATGGCACACATGGGCAATTTCCTGCATAATTTAGCTACACCTGTTTTTACATAACAGCAAGTGATTTTGTGCTAACTTTTGCGTGGAAGTTTCTGCAGGAAACCATTTGCATATTATGCAAATGACCCAGCACCACAAAAAAAGCATCTTGCAGCATCAGCCCATTCCAGCAGAGAGTTATGTGGTTTAGTACATTCACCCCATATTGAGGGTAATTTTATAACAGCTGCATACATAAGCCCACTTTTAAAATTAACAGAACCGCACGTACCTTAGCACGGCATAGGCATGCACATTTACATATGCTAGAGAGCAAAAATGAATAATTTGGAAAATCAAAAGTATGCACTTAATTGACTTCCCTGCCCCAGCTGTGCCCCAAGAATGCCTCTTTGCAGTGTAACAGGACGGGCAAAATCATTTCCACACATGCTTTTCACATGGGGGGGGGGGGGGTCATTTTCCAAAAGCTCATTTCCATGCACAATTGCTTTTGAAAATTACAACCTATGGGCTAGATTTTAAAAACAGCGCGAGGGCATAAATTTGTTCGCGCAACCCAGCGCGAACAAATCTACACCCGATTTTATAACATGCACGCGGAGCCGCACGCATGTTATAAAATCCGGGGTCGGCACGCTCAAGGGGGTGCACACTTGTGCACCGTGCGTGCGCTGAGCCCTAGGGGAGTCCCGATGGCTTTCCTCGGAGGGAACTTTCCTTCCATCCCCCCCCACCTTCCCCTCCCTTCCCTATCTAACCTGCCCCCCAGCCCTAACTAAAACCCCTTCCTGACCTTTATCTCAAAAGTTATGCTTGCCTCTGGGCAGGCGTAACTTGCGCGCGCCGCACCATCCCTCAGCACGGCGGCTGTGCCAGAGGCCTCGGTCCCGCCCCGGCATGCCCCCGGGCCGGCGCCCCACCCACGGCCCCGCTCCCGGAATGCCCCTTTTTGCAAGCCCCGGGACATACACGTGCAGGGGTAGATTTTCTCGGGTTAAGCGCCTAGCCTTTGAAAATCTGCCCCTATATGTAGTAACATTTTTTTTATTTCTTTGATTTATATTCTACTTTTCAGGCACTTCAAAGCAGATTACATTCAGGTAATATAGGTATATATATAAGATGACATCTAATGAAAGGGCCTTATGTGAACATGAAAGCTCATGTACATCATCTTCATATAGTAGTCATGTCGAGCCAAGAAAGGTAATACAAGCTGCAAAGAACCCAACTTTCTCCTGGATCAGAATGGTTACTAGTACTCTGGTTGAAGGGTAATAGAAAGCAAATCCAATTCAAGAGGGATTATGGGCATATATGGGAACTCTCTGGAATTCTAATGAAATTGCCAGGTCTCCTGGCCAACCCCTAAAAACTCCTGATGCCCTACTGCTACTGCTAGTGAAGCAGCTTGTGGGGCCTGCACAGACTAGAAAGTGGCTGATTGATCTACACAGGCTAATTGGATGCCTCCTCTCTTTCTCTTGCCCCATGCGCCAATCAGATGCCTCCTCCCTTCTTCCTGCCCTTCTGATTGGCCCATAGGGGTCAGGAAGAAGGGGGAGTCCCATTGGCCCACAGCAGGATTAGAAGATGGTATGGCATAGCTGGAAGAAGGGGGAGTCCCATAGTCCCATGGCAGGAGTAGGGTCTGGCTCGGCTGGAAGAAAGAGGAGTCCCATTAGCCATGGGGGACCTAAGGAGGAGGTTGCAGCTGAGGGCTTTGGGGTGAGGAGAGATAGTGAGTTGGTATAGGGGGACATGTGTATGGTGTGTGTGTGTGTGTGTGTGTGTGTGTATGTGAGTGGGCATTTATATGGGGGGAGGGAGGAGATATATGTGAGGGGGCATATATGTTGTGTTTGGGGGAGAATGAGAGGAATGTGAGTGAACATTTGTGTAAAAATTAACATGTATGTGTATGAGCGCAAAAGTGAACATTTGAGTGTGTATGAGCGCAAAAGTCAACATTTGACTGTGTTAGTGTGTGTGTGTGTGTGTATAAAAGAAGAGAAAACTTGTGTGTATACCGCCTAATCTATCCCCTCATACTCCCCCCTCCCCCTCTAATTGCTGAAAATCTCAGGGTGACTGTACATCAAAAATTCTCAGGTATGATTATGGGTAACTACATAGCTATTATCCATCCTTGAATCCCCATTTGGTCTAGCTTCAGGAAATATAAGTTCTGGTAAGGTATTTTATTGTTTCCATAGGAAAAACAGGCAGTGAGTCACAGATGGCCATGACACAACCTATGATTCATCCACTCTTTTCTCTGTAAATAGTGTCTGAATAATAAGGTATCCTAGTACAATTTGTATTTTCTGAAACTACATAAAATGAGGGAAAAAATAAGCAAAATACCTTTCCTTCCAAGGTTTTCGGTCCCATAATGCCTCTGGAACTGGAGCATTATTGCAGAAAACACACTGGCGTCATTAGTTACACTGCACAAGGCAGTGGTGTGAGTAGCACCAACTGCCATTGATCTTCTTTGATCCAGTGAATAAAATATCCATTTGTAAGTGGGTGAACCAAGAGTGGGCCATTGGTGCAAGTCCAAAATTCACAGCTTCTAGATTTTATTCAAAAACCTTAACTTGGGGTTTCCCAAACCTGTTCTGGGCACCCCGCAGTTAGGTTTCCAGGATATCCACAATCAATAGGCATGAGATAGATTAGCATGTACTGGGTCTCCGATGTATGCACATTTATCTCATGCCTATTAATTGAAGAGAGCCTGTAAACCCAATTGGCTGTGGGTTCAACAGGACAGGTTTGATGAAATTGTAATTATTGATTTTCTCGATCTCTAAGCACAAAATAGTATTTTTATACATGGCACATTTGCAGAACCTTCAGTCAGATAGATAGGTGTACAGGTCTAGTTCAGAGAATTTAGTGCTTCAATACAGGAGCCAGAGTAAGAAAATAGAGAATAGTGCATAATGGCATGGAGCAGTCCTTCCTTGGGACCGTATTCTGCAGGTTCTTTAGATTTTCCTTTTATTTGAGATGAAGTAATTTCCACTTACTAAGGCTGCACTAATTATGCTGTCGCTTTTGACAAGGCTGCACTGCTTTGTTGGAGGAAGAGGAGTGCACCCTGTCTGCTACTTCAAGGGGTAAGTGAGAGAGAGAGCAGGTGTGCATGTGTGTGGGAGAGTGAGAGAGAGCATGTGTGTGTTTGAGAGGGAGCATGTGTGGGCACAACTATCCCAGTTTCTCTTTGCCTACTAATCCATGACAATTTCAGGGCATCTGGATATCAAAATTTCCAAGATATGCATAATGGGGGAATTTTTAAATCGCAGAAACCACAAGTGCAGGCACACAGTTCAATCCTGACAGAGTACTCCAAATCGGTGTATATATTAAATGTTTTTAATTCTTCAATATGGCAACTCCTCTGGCTCATACAAACATCAGACTTAATGGCGTCCCCCGACACGGTACCCGTGTTTCGCCGCGGGCTGCATCGGGAGGGCTCGCCAATAGGGATTCATAAGAAAGCTGTAGAAGATAAATATACATCAGGACAACACAACAGGACTTATAACCGAATATAAAGTGCAACAATATGCAACATCATAACATACCTGACAGCATGAGAACTTCAAAGTGACAGGGAGCGCACTACCCTTTCCCACTGACAGGTATTTAAAGCTGATTAAGGCGCCAAAACAGGAAGACAGACCACGTGGGACTTCAACGTCCCATTCATTGGCTGCCGTTCCTGTGACGCGCCTCAGCAGGGTTGTAAACCAAACAGTGCTTGTGAATGACCGGCGCTAAGGGAGAGCTCTATGTGAACAGAAACCATTCAATGTCTCGATTTAACCCCTTAGGAGATACTGAATCCAACATAAAAATCCAACGTTGTTCGATCCGCCCCAGTTGTTCAGAATAGTTACCCCCTCGTGGGCACCGCGGGAATACCTCAAGAACACTGTATGTAAGATCTGACAAGGTGTGTGATGTTTTAACCCAATGGTCTACGAGGGGTTCGTTTTCACGGGAGTGACGAATATTAGAGCAATGCTCTATAATTCGAGTTTTTACCATGCGGGATGTTTTCCCAACGTAGATCAGAGGACAAGGGCATGTAATCACATAGATTACTCCAGCCGTAGTACAATCAGAGTAAGAACATAACCTAAAAGTTTTTTTTAGAAACTGGATGAATAAAACTAGTGGAGGGTGAAGTATGAGAACATACAGTGCAGCGTCCACACGGGTGGTGACCAGGTACACTATCGAAATTCCGTGGCCCCGGAATATCAGTGTGAATGAGTTTGTCTCGTAAATTTTTTCCTCGTCGAAAAGTAAATCTGAGGGGACCCGGGAATAGAGTGTGTAAGGAAAGGGCCTCCCAATGTCTGCGAATCATCGCAGTAATCTGGCGGCTCAGGGTGGAGTATGGCAAAATACAATTTGTAACTGTTTGATCATCATGGGATGATGGTAAAAATAATAAGTCACGATTGGTGTACAAAGCCCGTTTCATCGCCTTTTTAACAACGTGCCTCGGGTACCCCCGGGAAATAAAGCGAGAGGACATGGTTTGGGCCTGTTTGAGAAACTCACATCTAGTAGTACATAATCTACGAAGCCGAAAGAATTGGCCAGTGGGAATATTCCTTCGTAATGTACTGGGGTGACAACTTTGAAAGGCAAGTAAAGTGTTCCTGTCAGTTTCCTTGCGGTGGATGGTGGTCGAAAAACGGCCCTCATCCACAGACACAAGTACATCCAAGAATGCTATATGGGACCGATGTAAACAAAAATTAAACTGTAGATTAGAGTCACATGAGTTAAGCCAATCAATGAACAACAGACTTTGCTCCTGCTTTGTAGCAGATACAAAGTCAACACCATAAAGCACACGCAGGAATTTCAAAATGAAATCCCAGCGTGTTGTTTGCCAGCTCCACCCTCCCCCTTAAAGCCTTGTGCTCTTCCTTCCCCCTCCCCCCCACAAAAGTTATGCATTTATAATACATGAAAAGGAACATTCAAAGTACAGTCTTCTGAGGTAAAAATATCACCAACAGCATGAATATCAAATTTACATGCTGTGTTATGGTGCCAACCAGAAAAGCAAAAAAAGATGCTTGGAACCCATATGGTATTATGCCTATGGTAACGCATGCTGGGTGTGGGCTTGGCCCTGAGAAAGTCATGAGTAAACTGAATTACAATTACAATATAGTAAATCTCCTATACCAGAATAGAACAAAACCCAGCACAAACTGTAACAACTCTACCAATGGAAAGACAACGCTGTTAATATTACACCGGGTCCTAGAACAACAATACACCTCATATTTGGAAAATGGAACAAACCAGGTTGTTATAGATCTCTACGCAGAAACTACAAAGTAGCAGAATCCCTCACCTCGGTCACAGTCTGTATTTGAAGCTCATGCAGAACACAGACACACCCTCAAATACAGAATAAAGAAACCATAAAGTATAAATTAAAACCTGTTGACAAAAAACAAATTGAAACCGCAACAAACCATACTCTGTATGCAGTACAACAGTAAAAGAAAAAAACAGAAACATCACCATTCCTCATAAAGCATCAAATAAAATCAAGAAATAGAAAACATAAATCATAATAGAAAACCATACTAATAAAATGAATAAATATTTCAAAACAGCTGAACAGAAGATCCAATAATTAAAAACTAATAAAACTTTTCCAAATGCCAATAAAATATTTCAAAACAATATACAAATCAAATAACACCCAATAATAAAAACTAGTAAGGATTTTAAAAAATCTCTTGCTTTCCATACCTGGCAACTTTTGATTTCCAGATGCCCTGAGATTACAGTGGATTAGCAGAGGAAAAGTAGAGTAGTTGTTGTGCAAAATCTTTCTCCTCTTTCTGTCTCATACTCAATCACACACACACACACACACACACACACACTTTCTCCCATGTTCAAATACACCCACACCCTCATTCTCTGTCATGCTTAATCTCACCCACACCTTCAGCAGCGTTGGTATTTTTGTCCCAATTTCCCCCACCTTCATTGATGGCCCTGAGGGGAGGAGGGATACTAAGAGTAAGTGCAGCAGTTCATTTCTCCTCCACCTGGTGGCAGACCTCAGGGCAAGGGGTTTTAGGTGCTGGTTCCACTGAAACTTCAGGTGCCACAGAGCCTGGAGTGCAGAAAACATGTGGTCTGTGCTATCTACAATGTTGTCAAAACAGCAGGGAGGGCCTCTGCAGTGGGAATCGGTACCTGCAGAATGGCATGGTTGCAGGCCTCGGATCTCCATCCAGAGATTCAGGAATGGATCTCTGATGTGCTGTGTACTGAGGAGAATCTCTTTGGAGACAGGGTGAGGGACGCGGTGGCCCAGATGCGGGACCAACATGAAACCCTCCAACAGCTCTCCATCGGCACTCCGGACCCATCCTCCTCATCCAGAAGGTCGGCGATGCAGGGGCAGAGGAAGTCTTTCTATCACCAGAGGAGGTACTATCCTCTGCCCCTTTGCTCCCATCAGCAGCATGTGAGCTCCTGAGGCCACCCCAGGCAGCAGAGAGCTCTCAAGCCTCAGCCGGCACCTCAGTCAACTCCCAGAATGGAGTTTTAACTGGATCAGAGGGATGCATAAGCCAGTTGCCTGTATCCGAGGCACTGGATCCCCTGGTCGGGGGCAGGCTACGCTTCTTCGTGAATCAGTGGTCCAGTATAACCTCAGACCAGTGGGTTCTGTCCATCATCTGTCAAGGGTACCAATTAAACCTATTGGGTATCCCACCAAATTGCCCTCCGTGCCCATTTTGGGGGCCGGTAACGCATCAGGAAGTACTGCTTGTGGAGTTCTCCAACAGCCAGGGTGGTCGAGCCTGTTCCACCAAGGCAGAGAGAGCAGGGATTCTATTCCAGGTATTTTCTAATTCCAAAAAGAACATGACGACTCCATCCCATCCTAGACCTAAGGGTCTTAAACAAATTTCTAAAGAAAGAAAAGTTCAAGATGGTTTCCCTGGCACCTTGATCCTCCTTCTACAAAGCGGGGACTGGCTATGCTCCCTTGATCTAAAGGACATGAACACCCATGTCGAGATCTTCCCAAGTCACAGGAAGTATCTCTGATTCATGATGGGAAAACAGCACTTCCAGTACAGAGTGTTGCCATTTAGGCTAGCGTCAGCCCCACGTGTCTTCACAAAATGCCTGACAGTGGTGGCGCCATATTTTCCCTTGTCTGGACGATTGGCTGGTCATGAGCACATCTCAGTCAGGGATCATTCGGTCCATGAGCTTGACCGTTTGGGTGTTGGAGTCACTAGGGAGTGTCATCAACTACCTGAAGTCCCATCTCAGTCTGTCACCTCAATTGGATTTTATAGGAGCCCTGCTAGACACAGCTCAAGCAAAAACCTTCCTGCTTCGTTTATGGGCCGCCACCTTGGCATCCATAGCAGCAGAGATCCAGGAGAGCCAGCAGGTGACAGTGTGGCACATCTTGAGGTTGTTAAGCCACATAGCTACAACTGTCCTTGTCACTCCCAATGGACCCTGAGGTCGCAGTGGTGCCAGGCCATGCAGAGCCCCCAGACTTGCATCCAAGTCACGCCATCTCTCTGGGACTCTTTGTTCTGGTGGCAGGTACTCTCCAATCTGGAACAGGGGATTTCTTTCCAGAGTCCTACACAAATTGTCCTAACCACAGATGCATCCACCCTAGGCTGAGGAGCTCACATAGAGGGGCTCCGTATCCAGGGACTCTGGTCCACTCAGGAATGCTATTGCCAGATCAACTTACTGGAGCTCCGGGTGATCAGGTACACGCTATGGGCTTTCAGAGATCGGCTGTCCAACAATGTTGTCCTGATCCAAACAAAAAACCAGATAGCAATATGGTATGTCAACAAGCAGGGAAGTACGGGATTATATCTCCTGTGTCAGGAAGCGGTCCAGGTTTGGTCATAGGCCCTACCCCACGGGATGGTGCTCAGGGCAACGTATCTGGCAGGTATGAAGAACATGGTTGCGGATTGACTGAGTCTTGCCTTCAGACCCCAAGAGTGGTCCTTGGACCAGAAGGTAGTGAACCAGAGCCCAGATGTAGATCTGTTTGCATCCCTCTGGAACAGGAAGGTAACTTGGTTCTGCTCTCTGTACAGGTCAGACGGCAAACCAATCTCGGTCGCCCTTGCCTATCATTGGGGCAAAGGTCTTCTGTATGAGTATCCTCCTTTTCCCTTGCTGGCGAAGACGCTCTTGAAGTTTTGCAAGAACAGAAGGACTATAATCCTTATAGCTCCTCTTTGGCCAAGACAGGTCTGGTTTCTACTCCTGCGGGAGTTGTCCATCCTGAAACCAGTCTGTGGATTTCCCCAGATCTCAACATGCAGGATTCAGTGAGGTTGTGGCATCCCAATCTCCAGGCCCTGTCGCTCATAGCCTGGATGTTGAGAAGTTAATTTTCCAACCACTCGACCTCTCAGAAAGAGTAAAAAACCGATTCACATTTACCCGTTCTAGACCTCTCATGATTTTAAACATCTCTATCATATCCCCCCTCAGCTGTCTCTTCTCCAAGCTGAAAAGTCCTAACCTCTTTAGTTTTTCCTCATAGGGTAGCTGTTCCATTTCCTTTATCATTTTGGTCGCCCTTCTCTGTACCTTCTCCATCACAATTATATCTTTTTTGAGATGTGGCGACCAAAATTGTACACAGTATTCAAGGTGCGGTCTCACCATGGAGCGATACAGAGGCATTATGACATTTTCTGTTTTATTCACCATTCCCTTTCTAATAATTCCCAACATTCTGTTTGCTTTTTTGACTGCCGCAGCACACTGAACCGACATTGATAAGACAGGCTAAGAGAAAATTTGAAAAGAAGTTGGACATAGAGGCAAAAACTCACAATAACAACTTTTAAAAATATATCCGAAGCAGAAAACCTGCAAGGGAGTCAGTTGGACCATTGGATGATCATGGGGTTAAAGGGCACTTAGAGAAGATAAGGCCATCGTGGAAAGATTAAACAATTTCTTTTGCTTCAGTGTTTACTGAAGAGGATATAGGAGAGATACCCATCTGGAGAAGGTTTTCATGGGTGATGATTCAGATCAACTGAACCAAATCACAGTGAAATTGGAAGATGTGGTAGGCCTGGTTAACAAACTGAAGAGTAGTAAATCACCTGGACCGGATGATATACACCCCAGGGTTCTGAAAGAACTAAAAAATGAAATTTCAGATTCTATTAGTAAAGTTTGTAACTTATCATTAAAATCAATCAGTGTACCTGAAGATTGGGAGATGGCCAATGTAACCCCTATATTTAAAAAGGGATTCAGGGGTGATCCGGGAAACTATAGATTGGTGAGCCTGACTTCAGTTCTGGAAAAATCGTGGAAACTGTTATAAAGAATAAAATCACAAAACATTTAGATAGACATTAGGACTTTTCAGCTTGGAGAAGAGACGGCTGAGGGGGGATATGATAGAGATGTTTAAAATTATGAGAGGTCTAGAATGGGTAGATGTGAATCGGTTATTTACTCTTTCGGATAATAGAAAGACTAGGGGGCACTCCATGAAGTTAGCATGGGGCACATTTAAAACTAATCGGAGAAAGTTCTTTTTTATTCAACGCACAATTAAACTCTGGAATTTGTTGCCAGAAGATGTGGTTAGTGCAGTTAGTAGAGCTGTGTTTAAAAAAGGATTGGATAAGTTCTTGGAGGAGAAGTCCATTACCTGCTATTAAGATCACATAGAGAATAGCCACTGCAATTAGCGATGGTAACATGGAATAGACTTAGCTTTTGGGTACTTGCCAGGTTCTTATGGCCTGGATTGGCCACTGTTGGAAACAGGATGCTGGGCTTGATGGACCCTTGGTCTGACTCAGTATGGCATTTTCTTATGTTCTTATGTTCTTATGACATGGTTTGATGGGACACAGTCAGCATGGATTTACCCAAGTGAAGTCTTGCCTCACAAATCTCCTACATTTTTTTGAAGGGGTGAACAAACATGTGGACAAAGTTGAACCAGTAGATGTAGTGTATTTGGATTTTCAGAAGGCGTTCGACAAAGTCCCACATGAGAGGCTTCTAAGAAAACTATAAAGTCATGGGATATGAGGCAATGTCCTTTTGTGGATTGCAAGCTGGTTAAAAGACAGGAAACAGAGAGTAGGTTTACATGGTTTGTTTTCACAGTGGAAAAATGTAAATAGTGGCGTGCCTCAGGGATCTCTACTTGGAACAGTGCTTTTTAATATATTTATAAATGATCTGGAAATGGGTACAATGAGTGAGGTGATCAAATCTGCGGATGACACAAAATTATTCAGAGTAGTTAAATCTCAAGCGGATTGTGAGGAATTGCAGGAGGACCTTGCGAGCCTGGAAGATTGGGCTTCCAAATGGCAGATGAAATTTAACATGGACAAGTGCAAAGTGATGCATATAGGGAAAAATAACCCTTGCTGTAGTTAGACAATGTTAGGTTCTACCTTAGGAGTTACCACCCAGGAAAGAGATCTAGGCGTCATAGTGGATATTTAATACATTGAAATTGTCGGCCCAGTGTGCTGTGGCAATCAAAAAAGCAAACAGAATGTTAGGAATTATTAAGAAGGGAATGGAAAATAAAACGGAGGATGTCATAATGCCTCTGTATTGCTCCATGGTGAGACTGCACCTTGAATACTGTGTGCAGTTCTGGTCACCGCATCTCAAAAAGGATATAGCTGCACTAGAGAAAGTGCAGAGAAGGGCGACCAAAGTGATAAGAGACATGGAATGGCTCCCCTTTGAGGAAAGGCTAAAGAAGTTAGGGAGAAGTTTGGAGAAGAGACAACTGAGGAGGGACATGATAAAATTCTACAAAATCATGAAAGGACTTGAACAAGTAAATGTAAATCAGTTATTTACTCTCTCAGATAATAGAAGGACCAGGGGGCACTCCATGAAGTTAGCAAGTAGCTCATTTAAAACAAATTGGAAAAAATTATTTTTCACTCAATGCACTGGAATTCATTGCCAGAGGATGTGGTTACAGCAGTTAAAGAAACTGGGTTTAAAAAGGTTTGGATAAGTTCCGAGAGGATAAATCCATAAACTGCTATGACGGTAATTAATAAGCATTAGTAGCTTGTGATCTACCTAATATTTGGGTTCTTGCCAGGTACTTGTGACTTGGATTGGCCACTGTTGGGAACAGGATACTGGGCTTGTTGGACCTTTGCTCTGACCCAGTATGGCATATCTTATGTTCTTATGTTATGTTATATAAATGTTTGGTTTCTTTTTTATCTTTGGAACTATCCACTCCTTGTCCCAGTCTGGTTCTTAACAAGCCAAAGGGGCAGATTTTAAAACCTGCGCGCAGGCGCAGATTTGTTCGCGCAACCCGGCACAAACAAATCTATGCCTGATTTTATAACATGCGTACGCTACCTTGCACTTGTTCACATTAAATTTCATCTGCCATTTGGATGCCCAATCTTCCAGTCTCACAAGGTCCTCCTGCAATTTATCACAATCCGCTTGTGATTTAACTTCTCTGAATAATTTTGTATCATTCGCAAATTTGATAACCTCACTCTTAGTCTTCATATTACTTTCCAGATCATTTATAAATATATTGAAAAGCACCAGTCCAAGTACAGATCCCTGAGGCACTCCACTGTTTACCCTTTTCCACTGAGAAAATTGACCTATTCTCTCTTTCCTGTCTTCTCTGTGTATCCTCCACTTGCAGCTTAATTTCACTCAGGGTCTCATTTCCTGATGTAATTTGCTGTGAAATAGCTTGGAAGCAAGCATTCAAAGCTTGGAAAACTGCCCAAGTCACCTCCTCCACTAATGCACTAGTACTGGATGTTGGGCGCGGGCTCGGAGGGCCGTCAACCATTTTGTTTTCGGATGGCTTACCCAATACTTTTTTTTTCCCCGCTGCGGCTTACAGGACATTTCACCCCCTCTCCATAACAGAAACTCGTCGATGGACCTCTGCTAAGCCACTGGTGAATACGTTGTTGGCCCAAAGCAGCAAATGTTCAAAGAAATAGGGCTGACAACGGAGGAGGCACCGGGACAGAGTAAGTCGAGCGTCTCACCTGTGCATCGGATCACGTGGTATCCTAAAATTTCCATCTATAAATCAGTAAAAATTAAGGAGTAGATTTTAAAAGGTTGGACGCCCGATTTTATAACATGAGCGCGCAGGTGCGAGCATGTTATAAAATCGGGGGTTGGCGCGCACAAGGGGGTGCACAATTGTGCAACTTGCACACGCCAACACCCGCGGTCTCCCCCCATTCCCTCCCAGGCTGCTTCGATTTTGGAGCAGTCTCGGAGGGAACTTCCCAACCCCCTAACCTAAACTCCCTTCCCCTTGTCCTATCCTAACCCCCCTGACCTTTAGTTTACCTGTTGCACCTGCCTGCCGGCACGTGATCCTCCAACACAGTGTCCAAATGGCCACTGTGCCGGAGGCCTCTTACCCCGCCCCAGCCCCCTCCCCACCCCTTTTTCGAAGCCCCAGGACATACGCGTGTCCCTGGGCCTTTCTAAAATAGACCTGGCATGCATAACCCTACCTATCCAATGGATTTACAAGTGTAGGCTTTTTAAAATCTACCCCTTAATGCTTAATGCTCCCAGCCACCTGACTGTGAATCTTGGACTTCAGAGACAACATCAGGAAAGGACCTTTCACAACTTAAGCCCATAACTGAAGTGTGGTCTTTGGGGGTTCTGTGATGGGACACTAACCCCGGGGTTACACCCAGGTAAACAGATTTTTACCTGTGCAAAACCTTTGAAAATTACCCTCTAGACATTGTAGCTGAGCAATTCTGGAACTTCAAATGATTATAGTTGTATCATATCTTTTGCATTGTGACATTCATTTTTATTTATCTTCAGCCCATTTCTAATACATTTTAGTTAAAACAGCATGACTGCAAATTAGATTTACACAGTTATACTGAGACCTAGTAACATGAGTCATGAGGCTGCACACTGATTTCCATCTTGCACTGTAATGATACCTTGATGTAAGTGGCAGAGAAACACCAGAGGAAACATGTGCCAGAATATATGTCAGGCTGGAATTAAGTGCTTTCCATCATGCAGCTTTTCAGTTCCTCTATACAGTATAGTTCTCATTCCCTTTTAAGTAAATTTCAGATCTATTTCTGGAAAAGTTAAGTGAGGACTATTTATTTATTATTTACTTATTAGATTTGTAATGCCTTTAACTGCAAGACACCCTAAACAAGAAACATCACCACCCTTAATAATGGCCATGTAATCCCCTTTTTGGTGGTCATCTGGAATGCAGGGGATCACTGTTGTCCCCAAGGCCACTTTTATTCCCACTCTGTCTTTCACTCCCATTGGCCCTGGGGGTGCTGGGGTTCTTTCTGATGGGGGGGGGGGGGGGGTGGAGGTTTCAACTTTCAGGGCCCTAGCACATGGGGTGGGGACCATACTTAGTCTCTCAGTTTTTTAGTTGTATTCACTTTTGTGATGTCTGTGCATTAAGGCACCTCTGGCCCTTTCTTTTTTAACTTTAGAAATATCAATAGTACAGCAATTCAAATAAACTTGAATCAGAAATAGACAAGTATATGCCTCGTAACACAAAGAAATGTAATAAAAAAATAAAAGAATAAATCATATGATTGTCAGTACACAGACCGCTGTCTAATGGGGAGCTATATAAAGTAAGAGTTTAAGAAACAGTCCAGTCAATAATCATATGACCTCTGAGGTCCTAACATATAGATTAATTGCTCTACTTTGAAGAAATCTTTCAAGCTGTCCAGGATCATAGAAAATATATTTATCATTAGCTAACTTAACATGACTTTTACAGGGAAATCTCAGAAGGAAGATAGCTCCAAGTGCCAAAACTTTCTGTTTTTCTGCAAAAATAATTTGTCTTTATTGAGTAGCTTTGGACACATCGGTAAAGATAGCCAATTTCCTACCCAAAAAGCAATTTTTCCTTTAACCTAAAGAACATTTCAAGTGTCCAATTTCTCTCTGACTCCTGTGTTACTAGAAAAGTTGCACTTGTAAGTTCCTTTCCTGAGACTCATTCCAGGAAGTTAGAACACCATTATTAGCTGATTCACTAAGGCCTGCTAAAGAAGTAGCAATCGAAACCCCAGCACCTCCTATGGGAAGAGAAAATACCTTTGCAAGTCTTGGAATATCATCAGAAGCAACCTTAAACAAATTGCAGTAAAATGTCTTTAACATATCAAGAGAAGAAATTAAAACAGATTTAGAAAAATTCAAGAATCTTAAATTAAATTAAAGAATCTTAAACCTCTGTTTTCAATTTTACAATGCAAAACCTCATTGTCTTTTATCAATGCCGAAGAGGAATTCCAAGTTCCCCGTCTTTTTACCATATTCCTGAAACTACTGAGAATGATTGCTAATCTGTGAATGTAAATTGTTCAAGGGAAGCCATTGTCCTATCAATCCTGGTCATGAGAGACTTCTCCAATGCCATATCAGCAGGACCACAAGGTCTCTAAAGTAAATGGAGTGGGACAGGTGGTACTGACCTGGCAGGGCTCCAGGAACACTCAACAAGGAAGTCCCAGGAATAAATTACTTCCCCTGACAGATCCAGATCCAACATGGGAAAAAAGATCACTCTCCATCTGAGGGTTTATTTATTATATTTATTTATTAACATTTCCAACACACACATTCCTTATAGCTCAAGGTGATTTACACATTTACGTACACAACTAAAGGTACATTTTAAAAGCCTGGTGCGTACCACAATCAGGAGATGCGCGCACAAGTCAGGCTTGCCCACGCCCACCAAATTTTAAAAGTTGCCCAGATGCATGCGTATTTCCCATTGCGCGCACATCTCACTTGATTTCAAAAAAAGGAGCATGGTGTGGGCTTTCGGGAGGCTGAAGCAGGGGCAGAGTGCAGCGGCAGTGGCTCGCCGCTGCTGCGAGGACAGCAGGACCAAGATCAGCTGCCGGATGGCGGGTAAGGGGAGCCAACTGCAGGATGCCGTGGCCGGCGAGAATAACAGTCACTAATTTGTTCACACCAACTCCAGGTTCTTGTTCTGGAAATAGGTAACTCCCTTCCCCCCACTTGTTAGGAGAAAAATCTTCAAAATAGGAGTCAATTAGTGATTTTGAATAACATACAATAACCCAGATTTTAGTGATTAATTTTAGTCTTTTTGCTGGTCATTCACAAATTAACATAAGTCACCTATGGCCTGTTACTTAATCATGTAAGTAGGCTTTTGAAAATTGCTGCAATGTATGCATTTGAAATTGTCCATAGGTTTTACCCACATTAAGTGCACTTAACATGTGTAAATGGTTTTTGAAAATTGCTATGATAGTATGTTACATTTACATGCATAGCTCCTATGAAAATTCACCTGTTTGGCATTAATTTAAAAACCTGAGATTTTAAAAGATACCAAATAATTTAAAACCCCTTAATTTGAGAGACATCCCCCACTCCATGATCAGCTTTAAAACTTTAGCAACTTAATAAAATTAAGATGGAGACAGAAGTCCAGCAGCGAGTTGAGGGCTTTTACAGCGAGTGCCACATGTATGGTGGGGTGTTGTGAATGTGCACTAAGTGCAAAAAGCTCCTGGCTCTCAGAGAATGAGTCCGATCTCTGGAGGTCAGAGTGGCAGACCTGGAGGGGCTGAAGCAGACAGAGAGGAATATAAAGGAGACCTTCCGGCACATAGTAGAGCAATCCCAACTCTAGTAAAGCAGCCCTTGTGCTTTAGAGAAGCAAGATCACCAGGCAGGAGACCATCACCTTGGATGTGATCTTATAGCTAGGACCTGCCCTCCAGGTGATACCTTATCCTCTCACATCGAGGATGTGTCTCTACTGCCATGTGCCCAGGAGGAAGGGTTAGGATGACCATTACAGTGGGTGATGCGATCATTAGAAATGTAGATAATTGGATGGCTGATGGCCATGAGGATCGCTTGGTAACTTGTCTGCCTGGTGCAAAGGTAGTGGAACTAGATAAGATTTTAGAGAGTGCAGGGGAAGAGTCGACTATCGTGGTACATGGGAATATGAATACCAAAGGAACGTGCAGGAGGGAGGATCTGGAAGCTAAATTTAGGATCTTAAATAGGAAACTGAAATCCAGAATCTCCAGGGTTCCAGTCTCAGAAATGCTCCTGTTCCCAGAAGCAGGCTAAGCCCCAGACTCTCAATGCATGGATGAGACAATGGTGCAGAGAAAATGGTTTTAGATTTGTTAGGAACTAGGGACAGGGCCAGTGCCCTGTGCGAACAATTACTAGTCTGCCCCTTCCCGCCTGCCATTCATTCATTCTGTATTCCAGGCCCACCAAAAAAGCACCCAGATCCCTACAGTGATACAAACTTTAAAAACTGACACTATCCCCCCCCCCTCCTCCCTGGAACCCATGGCTGGTGCAAGGGTATGAGGTGCCCCAGGCAAACTTTATAGCCTTGCACAATGCCCCCCGCCCCATTCCACACACACAGTTAAGAGTTATGCATTTATATTTTACATGGGAACTTTGATTTCCAGTCATCTTTCAAACACACATTCAGGTTCTCATTCTCACACATACACACACATACACATACATACACTGGCACAGGCTCTCACACTCACATACAGTCTCACACACACACACACAAAGCTCTCACTCTAAAATACTCTCTCTTTCATATGCTGTCTCACTCTCACACACACACAGATTTTCACCCTCACATGCTGTCTCACAGAAACACACAGGCTCTATGACTCTACATGCTATCTCACACAAACTCATAGGCTCTCACTCTCACATGCCGTCTCTCTCTCTCACACTCACACACACGCACACACACAGAGGCTCTCACATGTTGTCTCTCCAATCATACAGGCTCTCACTCCCACACACAGTCTCTCAACTCTCTCTCACACATACTCAATCTTTTATCTCACTTTCATACACACACATACTCTCTATAGGGCCTTAGCCTCTCTCACCTTTGGGCCTCCACTTCGTGGGTCGCCATCGAGTGGGCTCTGCGGTGGCCCTGATCTTCTTGGGCCGCTGCAAGGTGGGATCTGCAGCGGCCCTACTACTGGGCCTCCTCTCCTTGGGCTGCCGCAAGGTGGGATCCATGGTGGCCCTGTTTCTGCACCTCCTCTTCTCGGACTGCCATGAGGTGGGATCCACAGCAGCCCTGATGCCGGGCTCTCCTCTTCTTGGGCCTCCACACAGTAGGATCCCATCTCACGGCAGCCCTGACACAAAGACTGTTCCTCTTTTGCACGTGGCCGATGCTTCTCCTCCTTCCTGCCTGTGCGGCTCCAGCAAAGTTTTTCTTCCGGGGTCGTGCAGGCAGGAAAGAGGAGGAGCACCTAGACATGACTTTTTCTTCTTCTGCCAGTGGACTTGATCCCACTGGTGGCACCACAGGCCTCCACTTCTTCTGCCACCGGTGGTAATACAAGCCTCTCCCTGCTCCTGAAGCTGCTCTACCAGGTGTGCCGCCCTGTGCAATTGTACGGTTTGTACACCCAGTGGTGCCAGGCCTGGCTAGGGAACATTCTGAGTAAGTGTGAGCCTATTCTAATGGATGGGCTCCAATTTAACCAAAGTGGAATCAGGCTGTTGGCAATAACCTTTAAAAAGGAGACAGCAGCTTTTAAACTAGAGATGGGGAAGCCAACAGTCGCTCAGAAGTACATGGTTCAGAATGATGTATCTTTGAAGGATACTGAGAAAACAGGAAAGTTAGGGTATCCCAACAGAGAGGTTGCAATAAATGCTAAAGAAGCCTAGGAGCCTTTAAGTAAAGAGCAGACTAAGCAGAAAGATTCCAAATTACTTTGTCAACTGATAAGCAGTTTGTTATTACAAACAAAAAATATACTTTGAAATGTCTGTATACAAAGGAAGTTTAAAAAATAAGATGGAAGAGCTAGAATGTATAGCACTGAATGAATATAATTGGCATCTCAGAAACTTGATGGCAGGAGGACAACCAATCAGACAATATGATACCAGGGTACAAATTATATAGCAATGATAGGATGGATCATATTGGTGGAGGCGCTATATGTTAAAGAGGGTTCAGAGTCAAACAGGATAAAATTTCTGGAGGAAACAAAATGTACTGTAGAATCTTTATGGATAGAAATTCCATTTGAAAAGAGGAATAGAATAGTAGTGGTGGTATACTACTGTCCACCTAGCCAGAATAAACAGAGAGATGATGGAATGTTAACAGAAATTAGGGAAGCTAAAAAAATTTGCAAAATAGTAATATTAGTTGATTTCAATTATCCCAGTACTATTAACTGGGTACATGTCATATCAGAACATGCTAAAGAAATGAAGTTTCTAGATGAAATAAATTAGCTTTATGAATCGACAAGAGGGGGAGCTATTTTAGTCCTAAATCTTAGTGGAATACATGATTTGGTACAGTTAACAAGATCAAATTTGACTTGATAACTGGAGGTAGGACACTAAGGAAATCTACTGTGATAGCATTTAATTTTCAAAAGGGAAAGTATGAGAAAAATGGTTAGGAAAAAAATGAAAAGAGTAACCACAAAGGTTGAGGTTATATCAGACATGGATGTTCTTTAAAATGCTGTCTTTGAAGCCTAGATCAGATGCATTAAAATAGATGGTAGGAAGGCCAAAAGACTGCCAGTAAGGTTAAAAGGTAAAGCGAGAGAGGCTATTCTGGCCAAAGGAACATCTTTCAAAAATGGAAAGTGATTCACATGAAGAAAACAGGAAAGAGCATAAGCACTGGCAAGTTAGATTCAAAGCATCGATAAGGAAGGCAAAGATAACATTTGAGAAGAAGCTTGCTGTGGAAACAAAAACTCATAATAAAAATTTTTTCAGGTACATTCAAATCAGAAAGACTGCGAGAGAGTCAGTTAGGCCATTAGATGATCGAAGGATAAAAGGGGCACTAAGGGAGGATAAGGTCATAGCAAAGAGATTAAATTAATTTTTTGCTTCAGTATTTACTGAGGAAGATGTAAAGCAAATATACATGCCAGAAGTGATATTTAAAGTGATGATTCAGAGGAACTGAAACAAATCTCAGTGAATCTGTAAGATGTACCAGGGCAAATTGACAAACTAAAGAGTAGCAAATAACCTGGCCCAGATAGTATAAATCCCAGAGTGCTGAAAGAACTGAAAAATGAAATTGCATACCTTATTAATATTCATCTGTAAAGTATCATTAAAACCATCTATGGTACCTGAAGATTGGAGGATGACCAAAGTAATGCCCGTTGTTATAAAGAGTTCCAGGGAGATCCAGGAAACTACAGACCAGTGAGCCCAATATCAGTGTTGATAAAAATGGTTGCAACTATTATTACTGAACAAATAGTCATAATTTAAAGATACAAAGCCAACATCAATTTAGCCAAGGGAAGCCTTGCCTCACCAATGTGCTACATTTCTTTGAAGGTGTGAATAAATATGAGGATAAAGGTGAGCTAGTTGATATAGTATATCAGGATTTTTAGAAAGCGTTTGATAAAGTGCCTTATAAAAGACTCTTCAGAAAATTAAAAAGTAATGAGATAGGAGGCAATGTTCTATTGTGAATTGAGAATTTGTTAAAAGTTAGAAAACAGAGTATTAGTAAAGCTAAATGGTCATTTTTCTCAATGGGGAAAAGTGAATGGTGGAGTGCCCAAGGGTTCTGTTCTGGGACCACTGCTTTTTAAAATATTTATAAATGACCTAGAGATAGGAACAATGAGAGAGGTGAACAGATTTGCTGATGATACAAAATTATTCAAAGTTGTTAAATCAGACAAGGCTCATTAGAAATTGCAAGAGGACCTTGCAAGATGGGAAGACTGGGAATCCAAATGGCAGATGACATTTAATGTGGACAAGTGTAAAGTGATGCACATCAGGAAGAACAACCCATATTACAGTTATAGAATGCAAGAAAAAGAATCTGCTCAGTGTATAGCGGCGACCTAGAAAGCAAATAGAATACTAGGAATTATTAGAAAAGGAATGGAGAATAAATCAGAGAATATCAAAATTCCTCTGTATTGCTCCACAGTGAGATTGCACCTTGAATATTGTGTGCAATTCTTGTCACTGCATCTCAAAAAAGATATATAGTGGAATTTAAAAGGTACAGAGAAGAGTGACAAAAATTATAAAAGGGTTAGAATAATTCCCCTTTGAGGAAAGACTAAAGAGGTTAGGGCTCTTCAGCTGGGAGAAGAAATGACTACGGGGAGATATGATAGAGATCTATAAAATAATGAGAAGAGAGAAATGGGTAAATGCAAATTGGTTGTTTACTCTTTGAAAAAGTACAATGTCTAGAGGTGATGAAATGAAGTTACTAGGTAATGCATTTAAGACAAATAGTTGAAAATATTTTTTACTCAATGCATAATTAAACTCTGGAATTTGTTGCAGGAGGATGTGGTAAAAGTTGTTAATGTAGCTGGGAATTAAAAAATATTTGGACAAGTTTCTTGCAGAAAAATTCATAAACCATTATTAAGGTGGACTTGGGGAAATCCACCGCTTATCCTGGGATAAGCAGTATGGAATATATCAAATGCTTGTGATTCTGCAGGTACTTGTGACCTGGATTGGCCACTATTGGAAACAGAATGCTGGGCTTAATGGACCTTTGCTCTGACTCAGTATGGAAAGTCTTATATTCTTATGTAAAATTAGTTCAATGCAGCCAAAACAAATATTTATATTTTTTGGGCTAATATTACAAATTAAGTCTTTATATGAACATGTCAAACTGTAAAAGGTTTGCTTCCTTTCTGAATCAGTCACAGTTCCTAGTTTCACTTCTCAGTTCTGCTGGTTCTCAAGTTGTTTTGACTTTATCACATGTTCTGCATAAAGTGTGCTGCTTGAATGAACTGATGTCATTTCCACCTTTATAAAGTGAGAGAGAACTGACACAACCAGCTCTAGGTAACAGAGTGGGTGAAAGTTTTTCTCAGCTTCACATACCGAAATATTTATCACGTCACATTCTACAAACACTTGTAAATTAACCAAATTAAATCTTATTTTTAGATTAGTTTTCAATGATTCCCTGTACACTCTCAACATAACAAATGACCAACCACATCAGCTTCCTCATTTTTTGACTCTGTTTGTTCCTGATTTAAATTTATCCAAACTTCTTCTTTCACATTTGTTCAAAGGGTATCCAAGGTATGCTGTATTAATCCTGAAATGTGTAAGCCAGGTTCTATTTGTGTTCCTATTAAGTGTATACCCAAATAAAGACTAGTTTGGAATCTCTGAAGCAAGTGTGGCTTATGCTTGCAGGAGCCTCAACCTGACATTTGTATATCCTGGAAGAGAGGGTGGATGAACAAAGCCATCTCCTTAGCCATCCTTTGGACAAAATCCCAGCCAGCAGTGGGGAGAGCTCTTATGGGAGGTCAATTGACTATTGCTCTTCAGAACAGTACACTTCTGACAAGTATTCGGGACATAATGACTCCTCAGACTTCAACTTAGATTTTCTTCTCTGAACTTGCTCAACTTCAACTTGGTATGAACGACACTGTGTCAGGCTCAGGCAGCTGGACCTGTGTCAATGCCAAGAAGAGGATCGTTCAATGCCTCTATCCAACCCTGCTTCAAAAACTGCCAATGACAACACCAAAGTTGACTTTGTAGGGGTGTGGATATCCTTCACGGGTCACTAGCAAAGGTTCCAGAATGGACCTCTTGAGAGCAGCGTGGCACTGTCTGTGCCTGAGAGGCAGAGTGTACCTCCAGGTGTGGCCATTTGGAGAGTGTGGAACCTTCTGCACTTCTTGATTTTCAGAGCCGAGCACTGAAAAGATGCATTGAATCTTCAAAGCTTTTGCTGGAGGATTGGAACAGACTCTTTAAGTCTCTACAGCTCCTTGCTTGAGTGTTACGAGCCCTGGACTCAGCTCAAGCAGGGAGTGTGTGAGTTCTCTCGATTCCTGGTCCTATTCTTGGGCTGAGGAGCTAAAGAAGTGCAGGGTCTCTTTAATGCAGTCAGGTTACCAGAGATCCATGCCCCTCTGCGATTCTCAGATCAAGCCTTTAATGTGAGAAGCTAACCTTTAGCTCACCAGCAAACAAAGAAAGGAGCCTATCTTTCCAGGCCTGAACTGTTCTGTGTGACTTCTTCATGAAGATGTCATAGCCAGAGTTGTCATGGTCTTGTTCCAAGCACGACGGTAACATTTAAACTGGCGCATGGGTGCTCATGTGCGCACATTCATCTGCCTGCACTCAGGACCTCGGCCATTTTATAACATACGTGTGTATATGCGCGTATATTATAAAATAGTCTGACTGCGCACACATGTGTATGCAATTTTAAGTGGATGCGCGTCTATGCGCGCAAATGCCACTTCTACTGCATAAAGGAGAGGGGATTTTAAAAGATATGCATGCCGACACCATTACCAGTTTTCTCAATTCATTCCCATTCACCCAGGTAAGGGATAGGATTTCCAAACCCTCCCAGTTTAATAGCCTCCCTATTCCCCCGTTAATCCCGACCTTTAAAGCCCCACTGATCCGCCTAGAATTTTTTGTTTTACAACTTACACGTCATCCATAGCAGAAGTAAAGTTATGCGGCAGGGGACTCTAGCGTGTGCCAGTGCGCGTTAAGTATTTACATGCAAATTTCAGGTTTGAATCCAGGAATGCCCATGCCCCGCCTTGACCACGTCCACGCCCTGCCTCTTTTTAAAATTTTCATTTATGTGTGCAGCAGCAAGTTGTGCGCATATCCAGCCGGCTTTTAAAACCCTTTCTGTGCACGCCGGCCCAACATATTCACACATCCCTTAATTTCAGCACACGTCAGGCTTTTAAAATTCACTTTTTATAGTGCATCTTTTGATGGTGGGTAATGGACATCTGTTTGCAAATGGGTGAGAACTTAAAGCTATTTGCTTGCTTCTTGGACACAGCCAGCAAGGTCAGCAAAGCGAAACATAACAAAGACATTTTCCTTGTCAGAAAGGCAGCCTGCAGAGATGAAAGAATTTGGCCAGGTGGTTTGCTGGTTCAGCTATACTCAAGAAAACGACACAAGGACCAGCTCCGCAGAGCCACAAAAAAAACCCCAAAAAACTTTAAAAGTGCCAAAAAAGCTTAGGTAAGGTGTCTACAGGGGCTTTAGGCAGAACCAGAAGAAAACACAGCTTTTGGGTCTCTACAGGGCCACTGGAATAAAACCACATCCTGCAATCTTAGGAGACAAAAATAAACTGAGGAAAGCAGCTGGGCCATGCCAGAAAAGGAACTACTGCACATGAACAGCAAAAGGTTTTTATGCCTTTCCAGAATACTCAGGAAGACTTCATCTGTTTGTCAGCGAGCATAGTCATGTCATCTTTGTGCGTGACTGCTTGGGGTCAGGCAATGAGAAAAAAGTCATTTTTAATAAGACCCTTGATCTGTGTAAGTAGTTGCTATGTTCTGTTCTGTCATTTCTCCACTGTTCTTAAGATGCTTCTTGTTTCTCTTCTTATTAATAATCCTGAAAAGGGGATTGTCAGGGCACTAATTGTGGGCTCAGTACTTGAGCTTGATAAAGAGATTTGCTTTGCAGGATGCAAGGAACCGTAGTATAAAAGCAGGACTATAACTCTGAAAGGGTAACACCAGGATAAAAAGATAAAATATAGGACTAGATTTTCCAAGAGCCACAGATCAGCAAAGTTATAGGGTCATTCATCAAAATGTATTATGGTGTTAATGCATGCAATAACAGAAGTATGAGAGAGAGAGAGAGAAAGGCCTTCACCATATTCAACTATTTATATCTCTATATGACGGCCAGCTACTAGCTCGAGGTGAGGTGTTAGTGGTGGTTTAGAGTTTAGGGGCCGGTTTTACATGCAGAGTGAGACGTACGAACTGCACAGTACACTTTGGTGAAAATATATCATTTGGAGTGAGGAAAGTCTCACAAAGATGAGATTTCTACTATGTTATCTCACCCTAGCTTGATGGGTACAGTGTTCTCTCGCCCTAGCTTGATGGGGTACCATCAAACTAGGGCGAGATAACATAGTAGAGATATAATCTTTGTGAGACTTTCCTCACGCCAAATGATGTCAAATCTTCACCGAGGTGTACTGTGCAAGTCGTACATCTCACTCTGCATGTAAAACTGGCCCCTAAACTCTAAACTACCACTAACACCTCACCTCGAGCTATTAGCTGGCCCTCCTATAGAGATATAAATAGCTGAATCTGGTGAAGGCCTCCCCAGAGGTTCTCTCTCTCTCTCCTAACCAGCCCCTCTCAATGTGGGAATTTTTAACCTCTTAGATTTATGTGGCTAAAAGCTGATTTTAACTATATAAATCCTCATAAAGTTAAAAAAAAGAGAGAAATGATCAATTAATTGTTTTGGGCAAAATCAAATTGATGAGCCGATACAGTCACGAACTATTTCCTAATGTTAGCATTCCTAGCATTCCTAGGACAGAAATTTAAAAAAATACAGACACAAACAAAAAACAGAGCAAAATCTGTTAATAAAAAGAAATGAACTCCAATAAATAGTCCTTGTGTTAAACAGACACTTTGGTTTTGTTACCAGTAAACCCTGGATAAACTATTTCAGCTAGAGATAGTGCAGTTAGAGGGAATATTTAGGGAAGGATCCATTCAGTACAGCTCTTCCCTTTGAGGGAGCTGGAATAGGTGTCTCTCTGTAAATTATAAGCATCTCTCTTCAGAGAACTCGGGGGGGGGGGGGGGACAAATTATTAGTTTGGAGTTTTGGAAGAGGTTGGAGATTTTTTGCTCTGAGTTAGGATTTTGGCCTATCTGGAAGCCTGGGCTCCACCTTGCCTGGGATCTTTGGACTAGGCCAAGGGCTCCAGTCCTGCAGTCCACTCCTTAGGTGCAGGATGGTTGTCTCAGGTTGTGTTCGGGGATTTTTATTTATTTTTTTTACCTTTTTGTTTGGGGTAGGACGACTGTGAGACCCCAGGGTGTTGCTCAGGGAGAGGTGTTGGGTAAGCCTCTCTTTGTGGGGCTCTGGGTAGGGAAGACCTGCCACACTGTGACTTGCACAGGAAGCAGAGGAATGGTAGTGACTCGCTGCAGCATCCTCTGGTATTGAATCTGGGCTGGATCAGAGAAGCTTTCATTGCTGGCCAGGCGGAAGAATTTTGCCCCTTTTCTGCCTGGGAACTGGAACAACTGGAGTAGCTTGTCTGCAAGGGGATCCCTCCCATCTGGGTTCCTGAATGAAGGACAAAGATATAAGGAAGAATACTTGCTAATTGTGAGTAACAACAAGTTTAAGAGCATTGAGGACCCCTATCCGGAGTCTTCAACCCTGGGGAGAGAGATGGTTGGACTGCTTATTCTTGGGATAAGCAGCTTGGACTCTGTCTACCCCTTGGGATCCTGCCAGATACTTGTGACCTGGATTGGCCACTGATAGAAACAGGATACTGGGCTTGATGGACCCTTGGTCTGACTCAGTATGGCAAGTCTTATATTCTTATGAATCTGTGCAGTGCCTGTTTTGTTAGTTTTATCAGTTTTGGAAGGGGTTTCTCCTTTTTTCAGCTAGGAGGAATACCCTGCCCACCTGGGTTTCCCACTTATCCAAGCTCTGGAGATTGGAAGTCCTTTTTGTACTGGTGGTAGACACCTGTGCCCAGACTGAGGAAAGAGATTGTAACAAAGTCAGATTTGTTGAGCTGAGGATTAAATGTATTGTGCTATACTTCATCAGAGTTTTCAACAATAATGACTCTAATTTTGGATGCTAACCCAGTGGCTCCAGTTTTTTATTTGGAACACACAGCACACATAGTGAAAAAAAAAGTACCCTTCTCCCAGGGACAAGAACAAAGGTACAAAGGGTCACCCCTGGCACTCTGGGCCTTGAAAGTAAATCTTTCCCCTCACCAACAAAGGATCCAGGCCCTGGGAAAAAGAGAAACATGTTGGAGCTAGCCAGGAATGGTTTCAGCCCCATCGGGTTGCAGTCCACACCTGGAGATGGGGTTATATTTATATATTTAGGCTTTTGGTTAGGAGCAATAATATTAGTTCCTTAATCCGAAAAATATAAATGAGACTCAGGATCTTTAAATTACTGTTTTATTATGAGGCAAAGGTATATAAAAATTGCTCAGAGAGTATGTGGGGAAAGCTTCTTGTTCCTCATACTTTAAACATCAGCAGATACCGAACTTGGTAGGCGGGAGTACTAAATCCACAGCCACTACCAACAGTATTCATTTTCAGTTCATAACTATTTTCATATATATGGCACACATGATTGTCTAGTAATAACCATCATATAAAGAGGGCAAATGTCACAACCCATTTCCACAGGTAAAGAGCTTTTTTGGCAACTATGGGTAAAGTTGGGGGCATAAGTTGGGAGGTATTCCCAGGAGTAGGGTCGGAGTGGGGTCTGCACTTACATGCAGATACTTGAATTTTCAACCCCACATGTGTTAAAGTGACCCGGAAAAAACAACCGCACAAAAAGCAGGGGCAGAGGTGTGCGGGTACTCGTTCTTTGGCAATTTTCTCTCTGAAAACTGGTGCAAAGTCACAGCAGCTCTGCACTTCTGTGGGCGGCTGGAAAATTGCCCTCAAAAGCCTTCATTTGAGATCTCAATATGCATTAAACTTCCAAGAACCATTAAAGTTCCTTATCAACTAATTAACAAAAATCAAATAGTCAAATAGCTTCATGGGATCATAGAAAGTTCCCTAAAAATAATATTCAGGAAATGGCATTGGGTTCGTGAAATGGATGGAGATTTCTTTTATCATGCATGTGCTTGTAACTTTAATGAAGGAGCTTTCATATAAACATTACATTCATATAAACATTCTGGGGTTTTTTTTAATTATCATTATTGAATTTTCAGTTTTACTCTTTTCACAATACAACAGCAGTGACTTGGATTGGCCACATGTACGCCCGCGCGAACCTTTGAAAGTCTACCCCAGTGGTGAGAGTGGGCAGCCCTGCCTGGTTCCTCTGCCTAACCCAAAAATTCCTGATAAGGAACCAATAGTACAAATGTATGCCTTCGAGTCACTATATAACAATTTTATTACTTCATAAATCGTTTCAGTGAAGCCAAACTTCACTAGTGTAGTATTTAAGAATTCCCAGGAGACACTTTCAAAGGCTTTTTCTTCATCAAAACTTACTTCTATTGGATCTTTATAACCAAATCTCCTACATGCCTCTAATGCTAGCAGTATTTATTTATTTAGATTTTTTTTTATATTCCGCTTTTTGCACTTTTTTTTAAGCACTTCCAAGTAATCTTCTAATATTCTCTAAAGACTCTCCCATACATGAATCCAGTCTGTTTTGGTGATATTAAATTAGGTGTTACTAGGACCTTTGAGAGGAGCGGATGTAGCCGACCCTCTCTGGCTCCTTGCTTCGCTGATCTACCCCCATCCAGCATTATTTCTTGCTATTCCTGCATACTATCTCCCGACCATGAGTACCTGAGAGCCAAAATTAGAGAGCGATGGCGACTCGAACGGTGCGAAGAGAGAAGAGAGAAAGATCAAGCACGGGAAAATATGCGGCCTGCCGATCCGACCTCCGAGGATGATTCCAGCATGGCGGACTCCCTGGGGCCGACTAATTGGGCAGACTTACGAGCGGCGGTAGTCGAAGAGTTGGAGCCCGAATTAAAAAAATTATCCACTCAGATCAGGGAGGTGACCGTGGTGCTGGCAGGCTATGAGGCACGCTTTTCGGCTTTAGAACAAAGGATGTCTGACGGAGAAGATGGTGCGCAGATCACATGGTCGGAGGTCGCAGAATTAAAGGCAGAGCTCAAACGGCACACCACACACCTTGAGAACCTAGAGAATAGGTCCCGGAGGTCCAATTTGCGGCTGGTCGGTCTCCCGGAGGCTATCGAGAACCGGGACCTACCACACATTTTGAAGCCTTGGTTAACCCGCGAGCTATCCCTGACCAACGAACATGGCCCCTTGCGTGTGGAACGCGCACACCAGCTGGGGCAGAAGCGAGCCCAACAAGATCGGCCATGAGTGGTCATTATTAAACTTTTAAATTATGCTCATAAAAATGCAATTCTTCAAGCAACATGCCGGGGGAAAGCTCTACTGTATGAGGGGAAAAAGATTATGGTTTTCCAAGACTTTTCCAGCACCCTATCAGCGCAGAGAAGAGCCGTTTCCCCCTTGTGCTCTCAATTGTTCAATATGGGCCAAAATGCGGTGATAATATACCCTGCTCGGGTCCGGGTGAGTGCTCCTGGAGGGCCTAAGTGGTTCACTGAAGTGATTGACCTGAAGGCATATATTGCCACGCTGGGAAAGGTGGAGGAGCGGCGAGCAGGCAGATAACCATGGCCTGTACTATGTTCTTATTCCCAGAGAACTAGCAAAATCTCACATCTATTTGGATTGCAAGCTGGGGGAATATTGACTACTGCAATGTTCGTACTGTTTGTCAAGCGTTGTTCAGTCTGGTTTCTCTCATGTACTTCAGAATTTCTTGTTTAGCAGGTTTCCACATTGGAAAGTTTCTGTTACAAGCATCCTATTTGTATTATAGAAACTACAATGCATTACATATTGGTGGGAATGGTGGGTTGTTGTTTAAGCTATTATTTCCTAATCCACAGCTTTATTTCTCAAGGGTAGGATGGGGGTGGGTGAAGAAAGGAAGGCACCTTAGCGTCCAGGGTGATCTCTAAGGAGAGGGGTAGTTGGTATGACACTATTGGGATATGGGATTAAGGAGCAAGGGGTCTGGAAGGAAGACTCGTGGGAGGAAGGAGGGGGGATGGGGGGAGAGGTGGGGATGGGAGGGAGCTCCAGGTCTTGGCTGTATGGGGAATTGGATTGTTTGGTGGTAACAGGGGGGTGGGGAATTCATTATCACAGGGAGATGGTCAGAGCTGGGATGGCCATTGTTCCCCTGGAACTGGAAATTTCACGTTATTCTGTTTACTCTACAATGGAATGATATGGGGTAGATGGCTACACATGGCCTAAAATTGATTTCTTGGAATGTTTGTGGTATAAACTCGCCCATTAAAAGATCCAAAATATTACAGGCTTTACAGAGGCAGGCAGCAGATATAGTATTCTTGCAAGAAACTCATCTTAATGATGTGGAACACCAGAAACTATGTCAAACTTGGGTGGGCTCTGTGCATTTTGCATCTGCCACCACAAAGTCGGCAGGAGTGGTGATCTTGATTCGAAAGAATACACTGATGCAGATTCTTTCTGAGCATAAGGACCCTCAGGGCCGATTTCTCATTTTAGAAGTGCTGGTTAACCAGACCTCACAGGTGCTTTGCAATATCTATGCCCCGAACTCCCATCAAATGCCTTTCTTTAACAATTTGCATAAAGTGTTACTCCCATATATCGATCAATTGCTAGTGGTGGGGGGTGATTTTAATTCCTTGCGAGATCCGGAACTCGATAGTAGAGATGTGAATCGTGTGATCGTTTTGCCGTACAAAATGGCGCCGGCCATACGGTGTATGGCCGGCGCCATTTTGTACGGCAAAACGATTCGAGTGCAGGAGGTCGTTCCCGGACCCCCGCTGGACTTTTGGCAAGTCTTGTGGGGGTCAGGAGGCCCCCCAAGCTGGCCAAAAGTCCCTAGGGGTCCAGCGGGGGTCCGGGAGCGATCTCCTACGCTCCTGACGTCGGGGGACAAAAAACAAAATGGCGCCGGCGCTACCTTTGCCCTGTCATATGACAGGGCAAAGGTAGCACCGGCGCCATTTCTACAACGCACCGGAGGCCCGAGAGTAAAAGATCACACCGGGACCCCCCCCCCCCCCACTGGACCCCAGGTAATTTAAGGCATTTTGGGGGGGGTTCGGGAGGGTGGGGGATTTATTTTAAATGGTCGGGGTGGGTTTTAGGGTTGTTTTAGTGTGCCGGTTTTCCCGCCCTCCCCCTTCCCCCGATTTACGATTTTTGACGATAAATCGGGGGAATTCCTATTAAATATCGCCTCTAACGATTTTTGACGATTTAAAATATTTCGGACGATATTTTAAATCGTCAAAAAACGATTCACATCCCTACTCGATAGGTCCTCCAATACTTGCCAAGACAGGGCGGTGGGACGGGGGATTCCTCTTTTGGAACGGCAGTTGCATTTAGCGGATACATGGCGCACTTTACATCCCTTTGAGCGAGATTTTACCCACATCTCCAGAGCACATGCGACCCACTCCCGTATCGATTACTGGCTTATCAGCACACATTCCTTCTCCAAGATTTCTGGGGCGGGAATTGGGGATATTACAATATCAGATCATGCCCCTATATGGGTTGACTTGGCGTTACTTCCCCAGCCAGGTACTCGAAGGTGTTGGCGATTTCCATACTATCTGGCCACCGATAATGCTTTTCTAAAGTATTTTCTTGAAAGATGGCAGGATTTTGCAACAGCATAGGGATGATCCAATCCTGTTTTGGGACACTGCCAAGGCTGTACTTAGGGGTGACATTATTTCATATCTTGCCCACAGAAAAAAAGTATTGAACAACCGACTGCTGTTGTTGACCAAACAACTGCAAAGGGCTAAGCAAGCATTAGTATGATCTCATACGGCGACTACTAAGGGAGATTACATGGCTATCCATTCTGCATTGAACTCTCTTTTACATCACAGGGCCAAACATAGTCTTATCTACTATCAACATAGGCTTTACCGACATGGTAAAAAATCGGGGAAGCTTCTGGCTACTCTGGTAAAGTCTAGTAGGGGATCCAGACACATTACTGCTGTTCGTACACCACAGAGCAACATTGTACATAACACCCCTGACATTTTAAAGACTTTTATGGATTACTACTCTGCACTGTATCAGGCAGAAGGCTGGGATCGAGAAAAATGGGAAGCCTTTAGTGCCCATCTAAATCTTCCCACATTTACTTGGGTCCAGGTAGAGTGGTTAAATCAGTCTATTTCTGAAGATGATATCAGGACGGTTATCCGAACTTCCCCAAGATTTAAGGCTCCGGGTCCTGATGGATATAGCTCTGAATTTTACAGATGTCTCAGTGAGCCTCTATCCCCGTTTCTTCCCCTAGTATTTAATGCATTAATATTAAGGGGGACGTTCCCGGCTCATGATAATGTGGCTCACATTACTTTGATCCCTAAACCAGGGAAAAATTTGTTATAGCCTGCCTCTTATTGACCCATTTCTTTACTAAATGTGGATCGCAAACTTCTAGCTAAGAAAATGGCAGATCGGTTGGGTACCATTCTCCCACAAATGATCCAACCAGGACAGGTGGGCTTTGTCCAAAAACGTTATGCCCTGACTAACATCAGACGTTTGGCAGTGGCCATTGACCTCTGCACTAGACATGCAACCCCTTTTCTCATAGCCAGTTTAGATGCAGAAAAGGCCTTCGACCGAGTAGAGTGGGGATTTATGTTTGGTCTATTAGAGGAAATGGGGTTTGGGGGATTTTTCTATCATGCATTACAACTATTATACTCAGATTCGGTTGCATCATTGATGGTGAATGGCCAGTACTCTCCCTCTTTCCCGGTGTTTCGCGGCACCAGACAGGGATGTCCTCTATCCCCACTACTTTTCTTATTGACGTTGGAACCTCTATTATTGGCCAGACAGGCTTCCCCCAAAATTCGAGGAGTGCTATTTCAGGCCCAAGGCCGGAAAGAGGTCTTTAAATACACCACCTTTGCTGATGACCTGTTGGTGTTTCTAACAAATCCCTGTCAATCCCTATCGGCACTGTTGGGTGTGGTGCAGGATTTTGGGGAATTTTCTGGCCTGCGAATTAATTGGGAAAAATCTGAAGCTTTGGGGTTCCCGTCGACACTCCGGGAGCAGTGGGGAGGTCCCTTCCCGTTGCATTGGGCAGATGTTGCAATCAAATATCTGGGAATTGGATTATCTCTGGATTTATCAACTATGTATGATTTAAATATCCCGAGATTACTCAAAGACACTAGAGAGAAACTTAATCTCTGGAAAAATCTACCAATTTCTATAGAGGGACGCATTAATTTGTTTAAAATGACTCTGTTGCCTAAGTGGTTATATGTGTTGCAAAATCTACCTTTGGTGTTTCGACGCAGAGATGTTCACACCCTGCAAACAATGTTGAGACACTTTATTTGGCGTGGGAAGAAAGCCCGGGTACCTTTGTCCTGGCTTACGCTACGATGGGGTGCGGGAGGTATGGGGGTTCCCAATTTCAATTCCTACTGTGTGGCGGCAAATCTCCATATTATTCGGGAGTGGATATTGGGTACCTCCTTCTATATTAACATTCTAGCAGAGGGTACCCTTGTGGCTCCTTTTGCACTTACATATGTCTTAATGGGGCCGAGTAATGAGCTGCCGCCTGTGATATCTCATAACCAGCTGATTATCCCGATTCGAAAGGCCTGGTTGTACTTTACAAAGTGGCTGGGTCTGCCCCAATGTAATCTATACCTCCTCCCCGTACAGGGAAACCCAGAGTTTCTCCCGGGCTCCCATGTCATGAGTTTACAGGGATGGGTGCAGAAGGGCATAACCCATTTGGGACATATGCTGGATCCTGAAGGGGCGCCGTTGTCCTTTCCTATTGTGCAGCAAATGTATGGCATAACCACAGCTCAGCTCTCTGGATATCTTCAGCTCCGACATTATATACTAGTGTTGAAGATTGATGGCCAAAGCCTGGCTCAATTTCAAAAATAGAAGCCTTTTTCCATTTGGATAGCCAAAAACCCCTTTCCCTTTCTCTGTATTATAAAAGTCTCCAGAGGGATGTGTCCCACAGCACCTATGTTACTTCTGTGGAGCGTTGGGGAAGAGATGGAGTATTTACGCTCACTGTAGACATTTTTTCTGCTTGTATGGGGAACTTAATGAAGACTACTGATAACATGTATTTCCAAGAAATGCAATATAAATTTCTGCGGAGGGCTTTTGTTTCTCCACAGGTGGCTTGGCGAGCACGTCTCATTCCAGATTCCACTTGCCCCTGATGCCACCTCACTGTAGGTACTGTGTCACATGCATTTTGGGCTTGTCCTCTTATACAATTGTTCTGGGGAAAAACTATTTGCAGCATTTACTGAATGTGCGATTTACAATTACTCCACAGTTGATTTTATTTGATTGTATTCCTCAGTCTCTCATTCGCAAAGTAGGTTGGCGTAAGTTAGTTAAAAAGGCCTAGTTGGTGGGGAAAAAGGTAATCTTACTTAATTGGTTGGAGCCAGCCGTGCCCTCATATTGGACTTGGCGCAATCATTTCCATCGAATGATGCACATGGATTGTCTCACCTCTAAATTGTCTCCTGTACAGCGTCGTTCCTTCTTGGATATTTGGGAGATATACCTGCAGGACTTATCACATCATGCTTGTAGTTTGATTTTAAATGCCTAAAAGTTGAATTTTGAACATATACTTTGGGCAAGAAATGGGCCCTCAATATCTTGCGTTATGCTTTGACTCCCATATACCCTGTTGAATTCTTGTGTTTCTATTGCCGAGAACTGGGGGAGGGGGGGAGGAGTAACAAAAGGGGGTGGGGGACAGAGGTGGGAGGGGTAAAGGGGGGGTTGGTGGTTTTGTGTATTGTGGCTGTTATCTTGAGGGTGGCCCTTAATGATCACAGGATCGACTGGTTTTGGGGAGATGTATAAGAGTACAACATCGCCCGAAACTATTTGACATGGATTTCCTAGGGGATATCCCAAGTGTGATACTCACCTATAGATAATGGCACATCAGAAAATATTAATTGGGTGCTTCTAAATGGTACCATGAAAATTGCTGATCTTTGTAAGTTGTTTCATGTTATTTTGTTGTATTGACAGTATTATGTTTACTGTTCTTATAAGAACCACTCAATAAAAATTATATTTACAAAAAAAAAAAAAAAATTAGGTATTACTAATTTAAGCCTATTAGCAATTATTTTTGCATACATTTTGATTCTTGATTTAAGAGGGAGATTGGTCTATGTGACTCTGGAATGGTCTTCTCCTGGTTTAAGTAAAACTGAAATAGTTGCGACTTTCATAGTCTCTGCCATCTTTCGTTCTTTGATCATAAAGTCAAATATCTCCTGAAATGGTAACACTATCTGCTCCAATAATAGCCAGCATAATTTTGTAGCTCTCATAATACTTGCTCTATATCCAGATCTATAGTTGGATAGTTCAATCTGGTCATAGTTTCAGCTGAAATAGTTGGTTACTGCAAGTTTCTAAAAATGTATTCCTATTCACCACGTTATCTGACTCTGCGGAGTTGTAATGGCCTGGGAGTGGTTAAGGTCACTAGGTGGCTTTCCTAATTCCCACAGACAAACAGAAAATATCTTTGCACTATACTTAGCTGATTTACACATTTATTATTCCAGTAAATTGAATATATATAATAATCTAGGACTAATAAAAATTGTAATGCATATAAGAATAAGATATAATGTAAACAAGGAAAAATAATACAAATGCAATAGAAGATAAGATACAAGAAAGTATATGCACAGAATAAGTAAACCAAAACCAGGGAATCTATATATATATATATATTTACAGTGTAAAATAAATCCGCACAGTTCCATAAGGTTGTCCCATGAATCTCAGCAGTGGAACAGTCACAACTCTTATGGGCTGATTTTAAATGGCTGGCTTGCATAAAAAACGGGGGTTATGCGCATTGCCGGGCTTTGCATGCGCTGCACACATTTAGAAGGGGCCTGGCCACGCGCGTAACTCCAAAGAAATAGGGAGGGGGCGGGAAGGGGAGGGGGCTTGAGGCAGCTGGTACAGCAGCCATTTGCCACTGTACCGGGGAAGAGAGTGAGGGTGTGCGCAAGTTGCTATTGCTCCGTTGGAGCAGTAAGCAACAAAATAAGACCAAAAAAAGGTAAGAGAAAGGGTTTAGGAGGTGGGGAGGAGAGGATAAGGGTAAGGGAGGATAGGGTAGGGGGTAAGAAAGTTTCCTCCCAGTCCGCTCCTTAATTGGAGCAGACTGGGAGGGAACTGAGGAAGGCCGTGATGCATCGCCATTGACATTTGTGAAACTGTAAGAACATAAGAACATAAGAAAATGCCATACTGGGTCAGACCAAGGGTCCATCAAGCCCAGCATCCTGTTTCCAACAGTGGCCCATCCAGGCCATAAGAACCTGGCAAGTACCCAAAAACTAAGTCTATTCCATGTAACCATTGCTAATGGCAGTGGCTATTCTCTAAGTGAACTTAATAGCAGGTAATGGACTTCTCCTCCAAGAACTTATCCAATCCTTTTTTAAACACAGCTATATTAACTGCACTAACCACATCCTCTGGCAACAAATTCCAGAGTCTAATTGTGCATTGAGTAAAAAAGAACTTTCTCCGATTAGTTTTAAATGTGCCCCATGCTAACTTCATGGAGTGCCCCCTAGTCTTTCTACTATCCGAAAGAGTAAATAACCGATTCACATCTACCCGTTCTAGACTTCTCATGATTTTAAACACCTCTATCATATCCCCCCTCAGTCGTCTCTTCTCCAAGCTGAAAAGTCCTAACCTCTTTAGTCTTTCCTCATAGGAGAGTTGTTCCATTCCCCTTATCATTTTGGTAGCCCTTCTCTGTACCTTCTCCATCGCAATTATATCTTTTTTGAGATGCGGCGACCAGAATTGTACACAGTATTCAAGGTGCGGTCTCACCATGGAGCGATTCAGAGTCATTATGACATTTTCTGTTTTATTCACCATTCCCTTTCTAATAATTTCCCAACATTCTGTTTGCTTTTTTGACTGCCGCAGCACACTGTACCGACGATTTCAATGTGTTATCCACTATGACAACTTGATCTCTTTCTTGGGTTGTAGCACCTAATATGGAACCTAACATTGTGTATCTATAGCATGGGTTATTTTTCCCTATATGCATCACCTTGCACTTATCCACATTAAATTTCATCTGCCATTTGGATGCCCAATTTTCCAGTCTCACAAGGTCTTCCTGCAATTTATCACAATCTGCTTGTGATTTAACTACTCTGAACAATTTTGTGTCATCTGCAAATTTGATTATCTCACTCGTCGTATTTCTTTCCAGATCATTTATAAATATATATGTACCCCCCCCCCCCCCCCCTTGCACACGCTGTGTGCACAAGCTCACCCGGTTTACAAAATCTGGTGCGCTTGTGCGCACGCCGGGTAGCACGCACACATGGACTCACGAGTGCCTATTAAAATCTACCCCTTAGGACTTCCGAGCTGGAACGTCAGCATGTCATGAACGTTACCGCCAGTACTGGGGCGTTGGCCTTGTGAGCTAGTTTATATAGAATATCTCATTCTTCATCTGATTTTCTCCGCCAATACCCAGCCATAAATCATGCTGTGCACCATTTCCTTTCTCATGCATTCCAGCCCTAGGGCAGAAGGGCCCTGCTAGGTGGTTGGCTCAAAAAGGTCAGCGGAATGTGACCTCTAGGTAGCTCAGTAATGCAGATTTCCTGAGGGCCTAAAGACTCATCACCACACTAACCCACAAAATTCAGAGGTTTAGTTTTCCAGAGAAGACAGAGAGCTTAGCAGAAAAAAGAAGCCAAAAGGCTTAACAAATCCTAAATATATATATTCACAATTTATACAGTGGTTTCATTCTTCATGGGACTAACTGGCTCTGCCCATACAGCAAAGTTCTTCACTTTGTCGGTCCCTAATATAGGACTATAGGTTCTGATAAAATTCTCTAAAAATTTCCCCAATCCCCTCTGTAGACGTCACCAGATCGCCTTTTTTAAATTTCAAATTCCCTTATAAAACTGGAAATTCTTTGGGCTTTTGCGAGATTTGCTAACATGCGACCTGACTTATTGCCATATTGAAACAGCTTGTGTCTAAATGGAAACAAAGAACTAGATACTCTTTGTTGTATTAAATATTCAATAACTTTTGAGTTGTTTTAAATTTCATCATCCATTTTTCACCCTGTGCTTTATTCACTTGCTTTTTAAAGTAAGCAATTTGTTTTTCTAGGTCTAGAATACACTGGTTTAACTGCTTTTTCTTTGTAGTTGCATAACTAATAATTTCACCCCTAAGTACTGCTTTAGAGGTTTTGCAGAATAATATTGGATTAATGTATGCTGGCCATTCTCATTTTCAAATTGTTTCCACTAAATTTTTCAAAAAGAATTGGAACTACGGATCTTTACTTAGCCACAATAGCACGTGCCAGCTTATATTTTAATTACTTTAATTTGAATTTGAAAAGGCTATGCTGTTTCCCTTCCCCTCCCCCCACAGCCTAAACACACCCCTAGGCACACTTTCTGGCAGCCTGGCTTAGAGCATTCACACTAGAGAATATCATGCTGCATACTTTTAGTCAGACAGCTTTTCAGACAGGGCGAGCCAGGCATGTTAATCCATATTTAACGCAGCCAGACTGCTTTGAAAAGTTCCTCCTCCAAAGTAACGTCGTCAGATTCCTCAGAAATGCTGAGAACGCAGTGGGAGAAAAAAAATGATCCCCTCCCCCCATTTGGAGACAATGAAGGTAATTTTCCAAGCCACGGACCATGGTGAATAGCAATTAACGCGGGGGATCCTGACTAATCTCTGTCCGGTTAAAGGCACCTGTGGGCTTCCATAGCTTGCACACTTTCAGCGGGGTTAAGAAGAGACATTCCCAGGGGAACAACAGCACACAACATTTGATTTGCTTTGCTTTTTTTTTTTTTTTTTAACGTGCGTGCGCTCTTTTGCTTCTTCTCGCACTCTCGCGCCAACAGCTGGTGCAAAGTACCAGGGCGCTTTTAGCATGCGCGCTTTGCAGCCACTGATTTGGAAAGGGGAACACTGCAGGTGGTTTGCTTTCGAAAACTGGCTGCACCTTAAATGGGCTCATGGTGCCGCCTATTCAGCATCGTCCCCAAAAATTGTATGTATTTCTTTACTCTGCTTCTGTACTAAGCTGTATGGACTCCAGCTAGATTACGGGACACTACTTTTTCTTTTCCTGCCTATATTTATTGAATTATGAAACTGTGCCATTCATTATTAATGGCAAACTGATGTAATCTTTGTTAATTAAATTAAAAAAAAAAGAGCCACTATAATGTATTCTCTGTCTACCAGACTAATTAATATACATGAAGGCGAGAGACTATTAGAGCTATCTGGTGGCAGATGTAATGCTGGATTCCCCTCACCACTCTGTTAATGCACATCAGTCCTGCTCTGAGCAGACTCCCCCGTTTGTGCTAAAGTGGTTTTGTAATGTTTACCATACGCCTACTAGGAAAATTACAGAACTCATTTTGCTCAGGGCTTACGTTACCCAGATGTCATAATCTGAAACATCATTGCACTGGCCACAGACAGCATATTGCAGAACAGATGTTCAAGGATATACAGACATCAGAGATCCAGGCAAACTCCATTGAAAATGCATGATTGCAGTGCATTTTTGTCTGCCAAGAACATAAAATCATGCAATGTATATGCACAGGAAACATTAAATTATCTCATGCCTGAGCCATATTTGAAATGTTCAGCCTTTTTCTTGGCTGTCAGTCTTTTTGAATATATTATGTCTCCTGTTTTTAAATAGAAGATTCATAGTTTGTATTCATATATATTTCTCATAATTACAATACACTGTTTTTATGTTGGACATGTAATTTATTCCTTTATGTGTCAATTTTAACAGTACAGTCTTACAAATTGTAGTGAATATATATGATTTTAAAATTGTATTTATCAACATTTTCCCATATACACAGAGACCAGGGTTCAAGAAGAAGGCACAAATTGAATTTTACATGTAGTAGAGCGAAAGAGTAAGAGCAAGCAAATGTGTCTACACCAAAGCTTATTATGAGTAAGTGAAATTAAATAGGAGTTGCCTAGTGGTTAGAGTAGGGGGCTGCAAACCACTGAAACCACGGTTTAAATCCTGCTGCCACTCCTTGTGACTTCAGGCAAATCACTTTACCCTCCATTATTGTATTGGGGGGGGGATACATGCGATAGTGGTCCCCTCTCCCAAAAACATATTGCAGCTGTATTTTCACGTTATTTTGTCTCATGGTAAAAGTCCCTGAGGCAAAATACCGCAGCATGGTTCTTTAATGTGTGATGCCGGCCCCCCCATGCACGGAGCCACCACTGCCTTAAAGGGCCCAACTACCTAAAAAAATAAGTGCCAAAAAATGTAAAAAGTGTCTGGAGGGTCAAACACGACTCCCCCCTCCTCACCATGGGTCACTACTTGAGGTGGCCCCAATAATAAAAGTTTAAAAATAGATTGTCATATTCGCGTGATAAAGGCCCCCCCCCCAACCCAGTCAACAAGGATGAAAATCAGCTGCGCTATTTTATTTCCATAGGATTACCTATGTAGGAGTTGCTTTGCATGGACTTGCAAAATTCATGCATGCAAATGCCATGCAAAGCAGTTTATTGAAATAAGGGAGAGAATCTGGCTAAATTTATGTAAATTATTGAAAATATTGTGCCATATCACCATGATAAGGCTATATTGCCTGATATATAGTGTTTATCACACAATATACACTGTTTAACATGCATTATAGCCCTATTGCAGCTTGATGAATCTCCCAGTTAGATTATGAGATTATGGGAATAGGAAAATATTTACAGAATGTAACCCGCTTTGAAGTGCCTGAAAAAGGGAATATAAAAAAAATACTTTTTTTTTAAATTTTATTTTTAAAAAAGTACTTATATTCAGCCACCTCCAAAAATCAGTTTGGCGTGGAATAAATATATCTAAACTGTTTAGAGAAGTCAAAATATATTTTCTTTACAGGCTTTCAAAATACACCATGTACAGCAAGTTTGCTTACCATAAACAGTGTTTTCCTTAGATAGCAGGATGAACTAGCCATGACATGTGGGTGACATCATGTGGCAACACCAAACGTACCTCTCTTTCGGGCCGATACAGTATAATGCACTCCGGTGGAGCACACTGTTAGCCCGCGTTTGGACGTCCAAACCCCCCCCCCCCCCCCCCGAAACTAATAGCGCCCGCAACATGCAAATGCATGTTGATGGCCCTATTAGTTATTCCCATGCGATCCAGAAAGCAAAATGTGCAGCAAAGCTGCACATTTTACTTTCAAAAATTAACGCCTACCCAAAGGCTGGCGTTAATTTCTGCCAGTGCGGGGAAGTGTACAGAAAAGCAGAAAAAACTGCTTTTCTGTACACCCTCCATCTTAATATCATGGCAATATTAAGTTGGAGGCGCCAAAAAAAAAAAAAAAAAATTATGCCGACGTCCGTTTTCCGAACCCGTAGCTGTCAGCGGGTTTGAGAACCGACGCCAGCAAAATTGAGCGTTGGCTGCCAAACCCGCTGACAGCCACCGCTCCTGTCAAAAAAGAGGCGCTAAGGATGCGCTAGTGCCCCTAGCGCCTCTTTTTACCACAGGCCCTCAGCATATTCTTCCCCCCTGAATCACGCGCACAGGAGAGCAGGCACGCACCCGCTCTCCCGCAACTTTTACTGTATCGGCCCGTCTGTTAGCTAGTAGAGTTTTTGCTCTACTGAGCATGTGCGGGAATTCCCACTCCTTGCCTAGTGAGCCCCTTCAGTCAAGGCCAATACAGTAAAGTCCGCGGGAGAGCAGGCGAACGCCCACTCTCCCGGCGCGCACACAGGCCACTCTCCTGTGCGCGTGATTCACTATGCAAATTAGGCCCGGCGGTAAAAATAGGTAAAAAGAGGCACTAGGGACACTAGCGCGTCCTAGCGCCTCTTTTTGGACCGGAGCGGCAGCTGTCAGCGGGTTTGACAACCGATGCTCAATTTTGCCGGCGTCAGTTCTTGAGCCCGCTGACAACCACGGGTTCGGAAACCGGATGCCGGCAAAATTGAGCGTCCGGTTTTTGTCCCGCGGGCTGACTTCAGTTTTGGGTTTTTTTTTAAACTTTTGGGATCTCCAACTTAATATCGCCATGATATTAAGTCGGAGGGTGCACAGAAAAGCGGTTTTTACTGCTTTTCTGTGCACTTTCCCGGTGCCTGAAGAAATTAGCGCCTTCCTTTGGGTGGCGCTAATTTCTGAAAGTAAAATGTGCGGCTTGGCTGCACATTTTCCTTTCTGAATCGCGCGGGAATACCTAATAGGGCCATCAACATGCATTTGCATGTTGCGGGCGCTATTAGGTTCCGGGGGGTTGGACGCGTGATTGCAAGAGTTGTATTGATTTTTGCAGGAAGCTGGGAACACCTTCCTGGGAGTTTGCTGTCACAAGGTATTCATCCTTGTCAGGGGAGACCTGAATCTTCTGTCATTACAGATGTGCTGCTACTACAGTTAAATATTTGGTGAAGACCCTGAGTATTACTGACGGCTGAAAGGGAGAACTTTGTACTGAAAGCGTGAAGAATCTACTATGAAACGCAGGGCATGCCAGGGAGAAGGAGGGTGGGGAATATGAGCAGGTGCATCATTCAGATCCAGAGCACACATCCAACCCCCTACTCCAGATAAAGGAGAGCATTTCATGGTGGGAGTTTAATTTGAATCTCGTTCTTGTAACATTTTCAGCGGGCTGCAGGATGTCCCGCGACTGGCCACACTTACCTCCCGATGCCGTGACCCAGCTGCAGCAAGGACACCGCAATGCCATCTATCCCTTGGCTCCTTAGGTGCACGCCTACATTTATTGGCTCCATGGTATGAATTATCTGACGGCACCTATGGATGATATCACATGGCTGGGTATTTAAACCCAGCCGGGCTAAAAGCACACTACCTCAGCAACGGGTCCTTCTACATCCTTGCAGTATATGTTGCTAGTTCTTGACTCTGATCCAGCCTTGTTCCTGATTCAGCCTTGTCTTGCTCCAGCCTCACCTTTCTCCCATCCCAGCCTGCCTCATTTCTGCTCATCTTGTCTTGTCCTAGCCCTTCTCTTGCCTGCTGAGTGGCACCGTCCTCTGCTACAGACCCCTACTACTACTTTCTTGCTGCCTGCCCTGACCCTCGGCCTGAACCCGGTAACTGTTTGATTGCTGCCTGCCCTGACCTCACCCCAACTCTGGACTCTCTCTTCCGACCACCCTCAGGGATACTTGCCTAAGTCCTGCTAGCCCCTGGAACCCAAGGGCTCAAACTGCAGGGAACAGGGCTGGTATAGGTGAAGGACCAGCTCAGTCAGTCCCAGCAATGGGCATGACCACCAGCTGTCGGCGTGAGCCTAGTAGTTTCACCTACTAGGTTGCGTCAACCATGCCATAACCCACGGGCCCGCAACCATGACAGCTCTGAGTATATTCTTGTTCAAGCTTCTGAAATCCATGATTAAGTTCTGATCCCCTAGATTTCTATGGGATATGGAAGCAGTGAGTGTAGAATCACTGGCTATAGAGATGGGAAGGAAGAGGTTCTATTGCTCACTGCTAGAGGAGCAACTGTACTCAAGTAAGATGGTTCCAGATTGAAGACTGAGTAATGAGGGAGGTTGGAAAGCTGGGCAAAAATAGTAGTATCTATATTCCGTGATATTAAGAACCTGCACACTTTGTGATCTTGTACCACTCCTCCAGGAAGTGCTAAATTCTCATGTATGCAGGAGAAGTTTTATGCTGGGTATGTAAAGGTGGTAAAAATCCTGATCTAGTGGATACTGGTAAACTTGGAATTGTGGGAAGGGGCACTTCTGGAAGCATGGCCTTTTAAAAAAGAGAGTATGTGCAGCTGGAAGAAGACTGTTGCTCTTTCCTTGTAGATGGGGACCGTACCACCACATATTGTTTCTCTATTTGAGCAACTGTTTCTCTGAGCTTGTCTCCAAAGAGGTAACTTCAGAAGGGGACATCTGCTTACGTGTTGTGGATATCCTTGTGCAAGCATGAGGCATGCCCAATGGAATCTGACAAGGAGGTATCAAATGCCTCATAAATGGATCGAATAAGAGCGAAGGTGCATTCCTCTGCTTCAGAGAATGGGCGGAAAATATGCAATTTTGCCATCACTGGTGCATTTAGCTTGAAGCTTTGGAATATCTTTTATTCAAAATGAATCAATAACCTGTGTTACTTTCCTGGAGCATTTGAGTAGACCTTTGATTACTGTGCTCCTTTTAAAAGAAGATTTCAGTACTGCTGATTCTTGCCACATTCTTGTTTGTAATCCTTGCAGGATATCAAATACAGAGTTAGGTTCAGGCTCCGCTATTCAGGCCGATGAAGAAAGAAATGCGGGAGAGCGGGCAGTCCGTGTTCAGCACCCGCTCTCCCAACGTGTGCCCAGTCACCTCTCCTGGGCGCATGATTCAATATTTAAATGAGGGGGTGCGCTAATAAGGAGGCACTAGGGACAGTAACGCGTCCCTAGCGCCTCCTTATTAGTGGTAGATGTGGCTGTCAGTGGGTCCGACAACCAATGCTTTATTTTACCAGCGTCGGTTTCTGAACCCGCTGACAGCCACGGGTTAGGAAAAAGGACGCCGGTAAAATTGAGCGTTCGTTTTGCTAACCGCTGACCAGCAGGCAGATTTTTTTTTACTTTTTTTTTTTTTTTAAGTTTTGGTTCCTCTGACTTAATATTGTTAGGATATTAAGTTGGAGGGTGTTGGGCAGGCGTTAATTTCTGAGCATAAAATGTGTGGCTTGGCCGCACATTTTACTTTCAGTATCCCGGGGACTAACTAATAGCCGTAAATATGCATTTGCATGGGATGAGCGCTGTTAGTTTTTTTTTTTGGGGGGGGGGTGGGCGGGGTTTGGCCACGCATGCTTGACACGCTAAACCCCTTTCTGTATAAGGGGTAATAGACGTGTGTCGAAAATGCACGGCCAATCGCATTTAAACAGTGCGCTCGGCCAAGCGCACTGTACTGTATTGGCCTGATTGTGCATAAAATTTGGAGGAATCCAAAGACCTTTCCCAGAGGATCTTTGAAGTTCCAGTGCAGATAAAGCACAGGGAAGGTTTTAACCCTTTCGGCTCCAAGTTGGACATGCAGCTGGGAATCTTCCATCTAGATGGAAGGTTCTCCCCGACGCTCCTGCTATGGGAATGGTCTTGGTTAGTAAAGAGATCTCCCTTAGGAATAAACCAGGAAGGTAGATAGGGACAATTGAAAAGTACATTCTTCATCACTAAATATTAGCGTGAGACTCAAAACTGGTCCTGTTGCTGTGACAGTCTTGGAGGGTAATAGGCAGGTTTTACTTTAGAGTCATTCATCAGCATGCAAAGCAATCATTGCCCTCGCCATTCCATTCAACTGGGTTGAAAAACAATACATGCAAAGGTTAGAGATGACAAGGAACAGTCTGAAATTTCTGTTGTGCCTTGGAGCGCTGTGGATTGGCCTTCGCTTGCTCTGACTGCACTAGATTTTACTTCAATGCCACTGAGGTTTGTTCCTTACTAGTGTTGGATCAATAGTGTCGAACTTTGTCCCGTACCGACCCTTCTTCGATGGTGCTGGAATGCTGGTCTTGCCTCGACAGTGCCAGCTGTGCAGGATGAAAAAACTGCACCGGCTACGTCAGTCAAACTTACATCGGCCATGCCGGCTGAACCTGCATCAGCTGTGCCAGCCATACCTGCATCAGCCGTACCAGCCATACCAACCATCAGCTGCTTTCATTAGCCATGCCAGAAAAACTTGCATCAGCCATCCTGTGGCTCCATCCATTAGTGTCATCCTCCGGCATTACCAGATGCTGCTTTGATGGCATCAGGGCGTAAGCCTTGCACCAGTTGAGCCGGTCTTGTCTTGATGATGCCAAAGTAGCAGCCTTGCATTGGCAGTGCCGCAGTGTTGGCTTTGCTTCAGTGGCGAAGCACTGAATTGTATCAATGGCATCAGATCACTGGATTTACCTCAGCAGCACTCAGTGGTATCAACTCTGCCAAAGCAGCATACCTGCACTTCCTTAATTTTGATGGGGCTGAAGGCTTCAACAACTCTGGAAGTTCCAGAGCTGAAGGCAGGTTCTGTTTATTCAAAGCCTTGCAGCTCTGAATGGGGGTCAAGGGTAGGGAATGCTATGTGGAGCCCTTTAGGCTCCAGTGCCCTGTGCTTCAGCATCTAGTCTCTACCGCAAAAGACTGCAGGTCTCCTCTCAAGAAGAGGAGTCAATAACTGATGTAGGCACCAATGCAGGCCAGTAGAGTTTCTTCTTCCACTGAAGTGCTATGAAGGGGCTGCCAAAGCAGTGAGATAGAAAAAGAAGGAATTGAAGTTCTTCTTTTTAACATAGTTGTTTTTTTTTAGAAAGCACTGAACAGTGCTGTTTGGGGGGCTGCTGATGCAACAAGGAAACTTAAAAAAAAAAAAAAAAAGAGATATCAACATTTTATAGAAAGAATAGAGAGAGATAGAGGTACATGCCCCTGATTGTGCTTGGATAAAAAAAGATTGAAGGGTCACACTAGGCAACGGCTGCATGGGAATTCCTGCACATGCTCATGACATCTACATGTCATGGCTAATTCAGCCCTACTTATTGATGGGGAAAAAAGCTGCAGACCTGTGTACCTGCAAGGGCTACTCTCCTGCTGTATCATTCTCACTGCCAGTCATGTTACAGAAGGCACGGATGTAACCTGCGCGGAGCAGCAGTTACTACCATGAGCAATTTGCTGGGCAGAGTGCATGGGCCATTTGGTCTTTATCTGTGGTCATTACTATGTTACTATGAATTCTTACTATAGAGACAGAACACATTGGAAAAGAAACTTAAATATAACATGTACACTCTATTAGCTTAAGCTGGAGCCGCAGGTTAAATATTCATTACATGATACAAAATATGATCAAAGTTGGATGCATTCAGCCAAAGGCAGGGCTCATCCCACGTGAATTAATGGCATCTATATGTATAGTAGAATTCAATGTGCACAGCCTCTCTCTGACAGAAAAAAAAAATCAATATTTGGGAAATATCATTTGTCATGTTTTTCAAACATTTATTAAATCATCACTTTGGTCGTGAGCAACTACAGACTTTATCTTGTCAGATAAATCCCATTTGATTTCTGTGCTAATTAACTGATGGAAATGTTTTCCCTAATCTAGTTGCATTGAGGACTATGTTATGTACTAAGAGCGTATTAAAATCAGTGCATGTGCTGGTCTCCATTAGCACATTAACATGTTCTATGCAAAAAGCTCTGTTGCACAAGAAAATGTGCGCTGTTTAGTTTGTTTGCAGGCAATATAAATGTTAACATGCCCACATATGCTAAATAGGTATAGCATGCCACGTATTAAGGCCCCCCCTGAAGTAGCTAAATTTAATGCACATTAAGTTTAGTTTCTGTAGTAAACTGTTGCAGCAAGCAGCACACAAGCGATTTGATGAATGAAGGGAAGGACTATAAGAATATTATCCATAGGATCCTCTTTAATGTCAGGATGTAAGATTTACCAAATGATTAGCTAATGTTTATCAAACACTGCTACCGCAAATTCATTTAAGAATACAATCACATTTCTCTGATATGTATTACATTGTTTAGACATCTCTGCAACATAAATCTACTCATGTGAAAAATATAATTTCTTTTCTCATTTATCCAGTAATACTGCAATTGTAGTGTTTCTAGGCATAAAGCAGTCAGTTTCTCCCTCAACATTGTTATATCCGTAGGCTACTGCAGAAGATTGAGTCAGATGTTCAAGTAATTCAATCAAGAAAATTGACAGTGTCTCATTTAATTTACATAAAATCAGTATGCTTACACTTTGCTGCATGAAGTGACACATAACTCATGAATAATCGGAAGATGGGGAAGACTAAACAAGTTGGAGAGTACTGAAAAGGAAGAAAAAATGGTTTTGAACAGCAGGGGAAAGCCGTCCAGTTAACTTTAGGCCTGCTACTTGGCCAATCAGAATTGCTTGGGTAGCTCAGTGCCAACTGGCCAGAATTTAACCATGCCCTGGAAATGCCCCCAGCATCACTTTTTGTCTGGCAAATTTTTCTGTGCGCTACGATTTGCCCGGACACATTTTAGCTGACCAGTGGGGGGGGGGGGGGGGGTGAGGGAAAGAGGAAATATCAAACTCCAAAGTTTGCCTGGCTAGCCCCCAAGATAAATAAGCAAACACTTCCAACATCAATCAAGAACTCGCTTTTGTCCTACAGAAAGTGGTATCAGAACCTCATATGTGCTTAATACAGCAATTTACTGTCTTTTGCCTGCAAAATTTGAAATTCATATAATCTCATTCCTCCAAATTGTTAGAGGAATGAGATTTGTATGTACTTCAAGTTTAAGTGACGTTTAAATGTGATCCCTGATGTAGGCGAAATACTGCCAAAACTTTGCTGATGCTGGATGATTTATGGGAGCACAAGGAGAGAGGCAATGTGTGAGAGCACATAGAATAATGCAAGCTGATAAGAATATTCCTTTATCATTTTGGGGACAAAAACACATGTCCTTGATTGCATATCTTTTGGGAGTTAACTAAGAAATATACTAAGTTAGCCAGACAAACCCTTGGACCATCAACTCTTTAGTGACTCAGGCCCTAAGAGTTCTGGATATGAGAGGTAAAAATGCATGAGAACAAAACTCAGAACAGTATTGCACAGTCCAATGAAATGTGCTGTGAGGCCTGCAGTTGGCTGTGAGTTCATGAACGCTTTACCTGCCACTTCACCGCCTCCTTGGCTAGCATGCACTTACATCTGCACACTGCACAGAGAGTGATCTGAAGGCAGTAGGAGAGTTAGAAGAATGGGGAGGCCAACTGGGCAAGACCAGGGCTGGTGCCAATGCCATTTGGTGCCCTAGGCAAACGTTAGGTTATTCACCTTCTCACCCCCACCCCCAACTTATCTATTGGCAGCTGATCCAGCACAGTGCTCCTTCCTACCCACAGCAATGGCTCCAGGACTGCGCTCCCTTCCTCGGCAGTATTGGCTCCGGTACAGCAACACCTCGAGACCTTACGCTGGTGTGATTTTGCGCCCCCAAAATCTTGCTGCTCTAGGCAAATGCCTGGTTTGCCTAATGGAAGCACAGGTCCGGGGGAAGACATCGAAAGGATTGTCAGGCTCATTATATAATCCAGGTAGTAGCTTCTGTCACAGAGGCACATTGTCACTTCTGCTTCCAGTTTCAGTATTGACCTACCATATGTACAGGGAGAAAAATTGGCAAAGCTTGTGCCATGGGTAAATAGCTATTTGCCTACGAGAAAACTCCTGATGAAAACTGTCCACCCTCTTCTGGGGTTAAAAGCACCTACGCTGGGGCCAGTGCGGATAGTTTTACTCACATGGAAAAGGGGAGAGAGATGTCGGGGGAAAGAATTCACAGGGCTTGCTTTTTAAAAACCCCACGCATACTTTCCACGGATCCATCAGACCCGCTGGGTGACATCAGCTATTGTTTTCAAAAGCAAACTGTTACATTTTGGCCCAGTTGGGGCACTTTCCAACTCACCCCCAGCAATCTCTCAGCACAGCAGGAACAGCATCGCATACCAAAGGGCCCCAGCTCCCGACGCGGCCTGAACGCCGCCATGCTCCTGCTCTTTCCTGGGGGGTCTCCATATGTGCCCGTGCACAGCGTCTCTTAAAGGAAAAGCCCAGCAGTGCCCTTTGATGACGTCAGTAAGCCCTGACGGTATAAGTGTGCCCTGGACTGCATAATGCTGCCTCAACAATGGGTCTCCTGCCTAGAGCAGTGCATGTTGCTCCTGCGTTCCTTTCCTTGACCAGCCTGTCTCATCCAGCTTTACCTTGCCCAGCTCGTCTCATCCAGTGTGTCATCTCCTGTCCTTCTCCATCCCTCAGTCTGATCTCCTGGTACTGACTTCTTGGACCTGACCATATTTGCCTGACGCCTGGACATGACCATTGCCTTGGACCCGACTACTCAAGCCTGCCATCTGGTTCTGACCATTGTCTTGGACCTGATTGTGCTTGCTTGCTGCCTGCCTCGACCATAGGCCTGTTCCCTGTATCTCCAGTCTGCTGCCTGTCCTGACCCTGGCATGTTCCTGGATTCTTGATTATCCCTAGGGACCCACCTAAGAGCTGCCGGCTGCCAGAACCCAAGGGCTCAACCTGCATGGGAGGCGGCTTGTACAGATGAAGCTCCATCCTATCCCGCTTCAGGGTGTGTGTTCACCAGCTGTCAGCATAGGCAGGGCTGGTGCTTCCATTAGGCAAACTAGGCTGCTGCCTAGAACACCCAAGATTTTGGGGGTGGTTAAATCCTACTAGTGTGAGATCCAGAGATCCACTGCTGCCAGGAGTTAAGTTGAGGGAGGAGGTGAATGACACCAAAAATGCTTGCACCAGCCCAGGGCGTAGGCCTCATAAGTTCGCCTATGAGGCTGCGTCAACTACACCACAACCCTAAGGGCTCACTGTCATGCAACTCATCACCCAAACTCCCTGTGGATTCCACATACCCTACAGGCATCCACCTAGTAGTGAACATTTTCTAATATGTGAACTCATTTGCATATAGAGATGGAATATTTCAGCAACCATAGGTCAGAGCAATTAGGAATGCACTCTTTGAAGTTAGATGTTCCAGATATGCCATATCACCAATCTCCTAATTAAGGCTACAGATCTGAAAAAATAGTCAAGAGCCAGGGTAATTTTGTGACTGTGCAGGTAGGATTAAAGTCTGCATGTAGCTTGTACATGCAGACTTTAGTCAGCATTTTCAGCGCAAATTTAGGCACATAAGTTTGCTTTGAAAATGCTCAGGTAATTGGCCCGGTACATGCACAAATTACCTTGCAAAAAGTTACATCTGATCTCCGCAGAGCACAATTTGCACACATACTCTTTAAAATCAAAAGGTCCTTGCCTATGACTCAACTACACCCCAATTAACTGGAGTGTGTGTGTGTGGGGGGGTTATTAGTGTAAAAGTGTACACAAAGTGACTGCAAGCATATTTTTCCATGCACTGGAAAGAGATGCTCCAGAGGGATGGAGAAACCATTTACATGCAAATTTTTGCTTTTTGAACCTATGTAGGTAAATCTGCATGCACTCATTTCCACCTGCTAATCTGTGCACAAATGCTGGAGTCTGCTTTTGAAAATTCAAGTTAAAATCTGCGTATCCTTTCTATATGCAGACTTTAGCCCAGTGCGAGCTGTTATAAAATTATTCTTGAAATACAAATATATCTTTGATAGGGCAAGTGCATTGGAAGGCAGATGAAACCTACTACCCTTCCTATGATGGCAGACCTTTATCTCATCGTCAAGGACCCGATTTTTATCATGGGTCCTAGCTGGTAATTTGATTGGGGATGAGCAGCATGCATCCTAATTTTCTCATTTGTTGCTGTGGCCCACCTTCCTCTCTGTGACCCCTGGACTTCCCCATTCCCAAGAGCAGCCTCTCTCTCCCTCCCTTCCCCTTGACCCCCCCCCCCCCCCCCCCATCAGCTTCTTTCATCTGCCTCTCCTGCTCCATGGCCAGCATCGCAGTTTGAACCATGGTGCCGGACACCGGGGCACCGCCATGGTTCAAACCATGAGACTGAAGCCAACAGGTAGGGAAAGTAGGTGAGGTATGAACTGCTGGCTGGAGTGGAGGGGGATCACAGAGAAGGAATTGATCAGAGAAGTGAAAAAGATCTACAATAGATCCTGGGTGCCAGGATGAATGAGGTCTCTGGATTAGGGCATGAAACGAGAGAGGCCCACACTGGAACCTGTTATTCACTGGGGAGGCAGTTTTTTTTGCACTTTCTCATGGTTTTTCAAGACCACAATAAAATTATGCCCTTACTCCTCATCTCTGTCTTCAGTGTTAAAGGATCAGCGACACTTTAAATTCCTCTACAGTGCCATCCTTGTGGTCTCAGAAGGGAATGGACTGCCAAGCCTCTCACATGATTTTTCTCATGGCCTGATAGATCGCTGCAGCTGCTGTAATGCCACCTGTCCTGTTGGTTACAGTTTCCCCCCTTTCTCCAATTTGTGTTCCGGGATGCAAACTGAAACTTGAAAGAGGTAACTTGGAGGGATCTTTCTGCCCAACTGCATAAGCAGGGCAGTGCTTTTTCCCACTTCCTGCAGGCCTCCAGTCTTCTCCTCCTCCTCATAGCTGTGCATTATCTTTGTCCTGAATCAACACTGCCTCACCTGCCAACCCCAGAGCCCTAAATTGAGGAAAGATCTGCCATTCGATATGAGGAATTGTCAGGATTTTATAGTAACATAAAAAATGACAGCAGATTAAAAACCCAACTATTCCATCCAGTTGTTTGCTATTCTGTGCAGGGTATCCCATGTCTTCTGCTAAGGGTAGCAACTGCCGCTCCATGCAGGTTACCCCCATGCCTTCTGCTAAGGATAGTAACTGCCTGTAACGGAGTGACCCCGTTTCCCCCTTGTTGCATGTGCAGGACCTCTGGTCCACCTTAAATCCCACAGAGAGAGAGAGAGAGCTCTGTGGGTGGGACCCTGCTGGGGGCAGGAAGAAGCTTGAGGGCAGGACCAGCTGGGGAGCTTTGTGCCTCCAGCCTGGGAAACATCACCATACCTGGGAACTTTTGACTTCCAATCACCCTGAGATTACCATGGATTAGCGTGGAGAACAGGGGGAGGGCAACTGCACAGTGGGACTGGATGCTCACAGATTTGCTCTCATAAACACTCTTACATGTTCACACTGACTTTCACTGCTCATTCTCTCACATTCTCACATGTCCATTTACACCTTTACTTCTGCCATTCTCCCACCAACCCACACACATTCATTCACTCACTCACGTCTCTCCCTCTTCCATACACACATGCCCACTCACTTTCACACCCATGCTCACTTGCACTCAGCTCTCTCCTACTCACCTACATACACTCTCAGATCTCTTCTTCCTACACAAATACACACTGACTCACTCTCACAGACATGCTCATTCATTCTCTCTACCCCCCTTTCAAAACGCAATAGCAACAGCAGACTCTAACTTGGGCTCCTGGAGCAGCAGCAGCCTCTTCCTTCCCCTCCTGTGCTGTGGAAGTGGGTGCTGCCTGTTTCTTACTCCTCATTTGATGCACGGGCAGGAAATCACAATGTCGATTGGCCAAGGCAAACAGAATGGGGCGGGCAAGTGGCTGGATACAGGAAACAGGCTGTGCAGGAGCAGGTGGTGTCACGAGGAAGCGAAGTTAAGAATTAAAAAGGTCTGGAGATGGTAGAAATCACTGTCTGGTCTTGCGCGGCTGAAAAAGGAGGAACTAATGTCGTTCCTTTCTTCTTTCCGGGTCCAAGCAGATTGGTTTTGCTGCAGCACCGGAGATTTCCGGTATTGGCCCAAAGACCCAGTAATTCTTTTAGAATTCTGGAGTTTCTGGGCCAAATCCGGAGAATTCCCAGGTATGAACATCACTCAGTTTCCCCCCATATGGTGGGATTTGAGCCCACGTCTCCAAGGGAGGACTGTGAAGTTAGTCTGTTGTGTGGCCTGCTAAAGAAGTTGGAGGCAAAGCCGTGCTGCAGAGAAAAGGGTATGCTCTGAAGTAAGGCAGGCTGCATGAAGAAAGTTTGTCTAGCCTTGCCAAAGGAAGGGGACCAAAACAGAAGAAAAGCAATGCTCTTAAACTGTAACAACAGCACTAGAAGACAGAGACTTGTGGGCTCATAGAGGCGCACAGAAAAAAATGAAAACTGCCTTTAAACTACTAGTGGTCTGTGGGACTGCAGGCAGGGTAAGTTTGTTTTGTTTTGTTTTTTCTTTGCTGATTAAGGGGACAAGCTCTGTCTGAAGAAAGAACTGTTACAGTCAGTGCTGGTGAGGCAGAGGGGTTTTTTTTCCCCTTTAAAGAAAGAAGGGAAAAGAGAAGTTGTGCATTGTGGCTAGAACAGGGCATGGCCCAGCGTGAAAGTGAAACTGCTAGCAAGTGCAGAAGCCAGAGAACTGAAAGGCCTTGGCAGTACTACCAAAAACCTGATTTGGATCCAGTGGGTATACTGCAGAATGGGTAAATGAAGAAAGAGAAACCAGAGAGTTTAAAAGAAGTGCATTGCCATGTACTTCTGTGTAGTGGGGACTCCCCCAGTCACAAGAACCGGCTGAGAGGGGGAACCTGAGACTGGAGGTGTGTCATGTGGAAAGGCCAGCCAGGTCAGTGGGGCCAGCAAAGCCAATCCCAGATGCCATCAATACCCAGAGAGAGGAGTGGCTACAGACAGTAGCTGAAATACAGGCACTGGCTGCAGAAATGGACCAAGTGCTAAGTGAGATGTGGCAATGTGCCCTTGACGAAACGAGGAACACTGGTGCAGCTGGAGACATGTCGGGAGCCATAAAACAGCTGCCGTGGGAAGCCCCGAGAAAGGGCTGCAGAAATCCCTGAGAGAGGTGTCACAGAAAGCCCTGGAGAGGGCAACACAGACTGCCCAGAAAGGGGCAGTACATAGTGGCCTGCGAGAGGCAGTATCGAGGGGCCAATTGAAGAGGTTGTAGAGGCTATGGAGTCCCTAGCAAGAGAGAATACAGAGAAGCCAGATGGAGGCGCTGCCCTGGAGATCCCGGAAGGAGGGGCCATGGGCAGTCGTGCAAAAAGGAGAACGTAAACCCCAGTGAAAGGGGTTGCTGAGGAGCCATTGTGTGGCACCGTGATGCAGTCGCCAGAGGGTGCTGGTTGTGATGTTGCAGAGGAGGAACAGCTCACCACCAGAATGAGTGAACAGTACTCGCCCATGTCCCAGAGCTAGTCCCACAAGGGTGGAAGCAGAACCCAGGGCTACAGATGGACTCAGATAAAGGACTGTGAGGGTCTCTGGGTGAGGGTTGTAGTGGGTGGTACTAACAAAGTTGTCTGGGGTAATCCTAAGATGTGGGGGTGAGTCTGACCCCCATCCCCCCATCCCAGCTGGTAGGAAGTAAGATGAAGGAGAGTGAGGTGTGTGGTACTTCCCCCCCCCCCCCCCCTGGATGGGATATAGGGGGATGTAGTCGTGCTCAGTCCTACGGGTCAAAGCTGGGGCAGGGTATGTAACAGACTGACCCAGGTGGACCAGGCTAGATGCCTGGTCCACCTTAAATCCCACAGAGGGAGAGAGCTCTGTGGGTGGGACCCTGCTGAGGCAGGGAGAGGCATGAGGGCAGGTCCAGCTGGGGAGCATATGAGTGTAAGCCCAGCTGGGTTCAGGAGGCCCCGGCGTCTCTAGGAGAGGCAGCTCTGGTAAATCTATCCTGGCCAAACCAGAGGGAGTGAGTGTACACTATCCAGGGGGAAGTCAGTCTGCAACCCTGTGTCTGTAACTGAATACTGCTAAGGGAGGTGTTGTGTTTTTTGCTAAATAAAGTGAAAACTGCATTAGAAAAGGCTGGAGTTGGTGTGGCTTTGTGCTTCCAACCTGGGAAACACCACTTGGTTTCCCACACTGCCGCTCCATGCAGCCTACCTCTATGCCTTCTGTTAAGGGATGTATTTGCCGTTCCATGCAGTTAAGTAACTGCAAATCCATGAAGGTTACCACAGGCCTGGATTTGACAATAGGCACACCAGGCCTGTGCCTCGGGCGGCAAAAATCTGAGGGGGTAGCAGGCTGGCTTAATATTTGCTGCCTTTCAGCTGTGTTGAATTTCACTCAACAGAGAAAAGTCCTCTGTTTCCTGATCCAACTCCCCTCCCCTCCCCTCCAGGCAGCATTTAAGGAGCAGGAGAGCCTGCAGCAGACAGAGCAAAGGGGGATCATTTTGGGGCGATCAGGAGCTCTCTAGAGATCATTGGAAGGTAGGAAGAAAAGCTGGGAGTATATGTCTGTGTGAGAGAGAAAGGGGACCAAGGCTAGTGGGCAATGTTCACCTGGGTGTGAGAGAGAAGAGATTGGTGCCAGGTGTGTGCGTGTGTTATAATGGGTAGGATGTCAGAGAGGAAATGGTGAGGAGGAGCAGGACTGGAGCATGGTAAGGATACCTCCCTCCCTTGATCTTGGATTCTATTCCCCAAATCTGGAAAACTCCTTTCCCTCCTTCCTACCTCCCTCTCCTCCTCTCCCCAACCCTAGACCTGGTTTCTTCTTACATTCCTCCCCCTTTCTCCTCATCCCATTCCTGAGTTCTTCCCTTCCTCTCCCCTTCCCTGAGGTCTTCTCCCTGTCTGATACTTGAGATCACATTTTTCTTCACCCAATAAATTTCAAATAAACTATACTAACAAATATTTTTTTAAAGTAATTTTATAGTATAATATAATATAAAAGATGGAAATATTTGCCAATTTGCTTCAGACGTTTTTACATTTTTGCCACAGAATCTATCTGAGCTGCCACAAGAAACTAGGGGTCTGTGCCTTGGACCTTTTGCTCCCTGTTGTCCAACCTCATGGGAGGAGGGGGTTGAGGGGGCGACAGAGGAGCAACAGCATCAACAGTGCCTAGAGATGCCAAAGTCCTAAATCCATGACAGGGTTACCCCCCGTGCCTTCGGTTAAGGGTAGTAACTGCTGCTCCATGACAGGTTACCCCCGTGTCTTCGGTTAAGGGTAGTAACTGCCGCTCCATGACAGGGTTACCCCCGTGTCTTCGGTTAAGGGTAGTAACTGCTGCTCCATGACAGGGTTACCCCCCATGCCTTCGGTTAAGGGTAGTAACTGCTGCTCCATGACAGGGTTACCCCCCGTGCCTTCGGTTAAGGGTAGTAACTGCTGCTCCATGACAGGTTACCCCCCGTGTCTTCTGTTAAGAGTAGTAACTGCTGCTCCATGACAGGGTTACCCCCGTGTCTTCGGTTAAGGGTAGTAACTGCTGCTCCATGACAGGGTTACCCCCCGTGCCTTCGGTTAAGGGTAGTAACTGCTGCTCCATGACAGGGTTACCCCCGTGCCTTCGGTTAAGGGTAGTAACTGCTGCTCCATGACAGAGTTACCCCCGTGCCTTCGGTTAAGGGTAGTAACTGCTGCTCCATGACAGGTTACCCCCGTGCCTTCGGTTAAGGGTAGTAACTGCTGCTCCATGACAGGGTTACCCCCCGTGTCTTCTGTTAAGGGTAGTAACTGCTGCTCCATGACAGGGTTACCCCCCATGCCTTCGGTTAAGGGTAGTAACTGCTGCTCCATGACAGGTTACCCCCCGTGCCTTCGGTTAAGGGTAGTAACTGCTGCTCCATGACAGGGTTACCCCCCCGTGCCTTCGGTTAAGGGTAGTAACTGCTGCTCCATGACAGGGTTACCCCCCCGTGTCTTCAGTTAAGGGTAGTAACTGCTGCTCCATGACAGGGTTACCCCCCCGTGTCTTCAGTTAAGGGTAGTAACTGCTGCTCCATGACAGGGTTACCCCCCCCCCCCCCCCGTGTCTTCTGTTAAGGGTAGTAACTGCCGCTCCATGACAAGGTTACCCCCGTGCCTTCGGTTAAGGGTAGTAACTGCTGCTCCATGACAGGGTTACCCCCCGTGCCTTCGGTTAAGGGTAGTAACTGCTGCTCCATGACAGGGTTACCCCCCGTGCCTTCGGTTAAGGGTAGTAACTGCCGCTCCATGACAAGGTTACCCCCGTGCCTTCGGTTAAGGGTAGTAACTGCTGCTCCATGACAGGTTACCCCCCCCATGTCTTCGGTTAAGGGTAGTAACTGCTGCTCCATGACAGGTTACCCCCCCATGTCTTTGGTTAAGGGTAGTAACTGCTGCTCCATGCAGGTTACCTCCCTTCATAAATGTTCCATCTAAAGTTAACAAAGGTTATATTCATTTCCATTCTCTAGCCACTAGATTTTGTGTGCTTCAGAAAAGGATTAGGCTTTGCTTTTGAAGGCATCTATTAAATGTTAGGATCTTAATTATATTTATATTATATATTTTAATCTGAATTATTGCTTTTATCCTTGTTCCTCAGTCAAGTAATTTTTGTTAATTTAGAGTGTGTAAAAATCTAAATAAATATATAACTGCTATCGGGAAGCAGGAGGAGCTGTAGTCTGTCACTGAGCATGGGGACACACTCACAATCCCCATATTGCCCCTTTTTTTTTCTGTGGTGGTGGGGGCCTTTCCAAACAGTAAGCCCATGTGGGAGAAAGTTTCCATGCTGACTCATCTTCTATCTCTGCTGATTTAAAGCCTCTCAGTGACAAACTGCAACTACTGCTATTGTATTCTCTGATAAGGCCCAGGGCTGCCAACTGCCCTGCTGATTTAGGAGACAGATGATGCTTGGGAAGAGAAATGGAACACCAGAGAACACAGACATGCAGGCTAGGAAGAGACTAAAATCCATAGATTTTGCTGCCCTAGACAATCTGTCACTAGCATAGGCCATTGCCTGTGCTGCCTGTTTGATAGCGCCAGTAATTGTTGTGTCCTTTATGTATATTTAATTTATCCTGTCTGTGTATGCTTCTTTTATAGGCTAGGATTACAGAATTAAATGTTATAAGTGATATTTATGTTGCATACATTTTGGGGCTTATTTACTAAGCTGCGTTAAAATAGGTTTATTAATATGCCATTGTAATGCAGAGTATTTCCTGCAGTATGTGAATATCACAGTTTAGTAAAACTTGCGTTCCTGGCCACAAGAACACCCTTAAAGGAGCTGTTGACCCAAGTTTCTATCCCCTTCCCAGCACAAAATTCCCCCAACAGAGAATATGTTGGTAGCCCTGCCTCTGTCACAAACACTCCTTCTACCTGAATTCCAAAAATGGAGGAACGTGCCCACCCTCCCTTACCTGAGAGCAGCCTCACATTCACAGGGTCCCACTGGTGCTTATATTCAAAACAGTACTGGCTGAGCGGAGGCTCCCCTTTGGCTTGGATGGCTGTTCTCGGTGTTCTTGGGTTAAGGGCAGATCTGGGAAGGGCCTCTTTTTTGGAAAGCTGGTTGCGGGTAGGGTTTGTGCTGAGTGGATGGGGGCTACCATTATACTCTACATCTAGGGAAGGTGGCAGGGGAGTATCATTTTTTATAGAGAGTGGATTTGGTGTTGAGGGGATAGGAACTTGGGGTTAGCAGTAGCTACCCCTTTAATGACTGGTGGTGGGAGGGGGCTGAGAGCATTCAGGCATGTTAACCTGTCGCTGTTCTTGGGGGAAAGTTAGCTACACCTCATATGGTGTGGTTAACTTTCCCCAGTTTAATGCATTTTGCAAAGTTTATAGTGATCCATTTTTATAGTAATGAGCTGCTTTGCATGGGATGCAGCTCATTAATATTTTTCTTGCATTGCACTGTATTTCTTTACAATACTGATAATGTGCATTAAAACTGCTTTAGTGTACATCAAACACCAAATTAGGCATTTAAAGTTTGTGGCCATGTTTTCACAGCTTATTAACCAGGTCCCTTTATTTGCTGTATTTTTTTTTTTTTTTTACTTCTGTTTTTCCAGAGAAATCCTGAGACACCCAAACCTTCTTATTCCAGAGGGCCAAAGCCCAGGGACACTGCCATGTCAAGGAACCCTGCTGCTTGCCATAAGATACTTCTTATCAGAGGAAAGTACTGGCAAGTGATGTGCAATCAAGAGGTTAGTATATAGTTTCTGTTGCACTGAATGCTTACAAGTCTGCAGGTTTGCCTGTCTGACTACTGTCTCTCAGGCCGATTCAGTAAAGTCTGCGGGAGAGCGGACGAACGCCCGCTCTCCCGGCGCGCACACCGGCCCCTCGCCGGTGCGAGCGATGCAGTATTCAAATTAGGTGGTGCGGTAGAAATGGGGAAAAGGAGGCGCTAGGGACACTAGCGCGTCCCTAGCGCCTCCTTTTGCCCCGGAGTGGCGGCTGTCAGCGGGTTTGACAGCCAACGCTCAATTTTGCCGGCGTCTGTTCTCGAGCCCGCTGACAGCCACGGGCTCGAGAACCGACGCCGGCAAAATTGAGCGTCCGGTTTTCGGCCCGACAGCCGCGGGCCGAAATCAAATTTTTTTTTTTTTTTATTTTTTTTTTTACTCTTCGGGACCTCCGACTTAATATCGCCATGATATTAAGTCGAAGGGTGCACAGAAAAGCAGTTTTTACTTCTTTTCTGTGCACTTTCCCGGTGCCGGAAGAAATTAGTGCCGACCCAAAGGTCGGCGCTAATTTCTGAAAGTAAAATGTGTGGCTTGGCTGCACATTTTGCTTTCTGAATCGCGCACGCATACCTAATAGCACCCTCAACATGCATTTGCATGTTGAGGGCGTTATTAGGTGCCGCGGGTTGGACGCGCGTTTTCCTTCCCTTACTGAATAAGGGGTAAGGGAAAATGCACGACTAATAGCAGGGTAACAGTGCGCTCCATTGCAGCGCACTGTTAGCCTACAGTACAGTAGCCTACAGTACAGTGCGCTCCATCGGAGCGCACTGTACTGTATCGGCCTATCTGTTTGTAGAACATTTTTGTATTACTCCCAGGCTGCTTTCATGCTTGCATGTCTGTGATGTCACATGAGAATACATATTGTCTTTGACGTGTCCTTCTGTGATGCATGCATTTGTAGCATTACTACTTGTCATGGACCCTGCCCGCGGGTTTATTTTATTTATTTTTAACTTTTATATACCGACATTCTTGCATTAAATGCAAATCATGCCGGTTTACAGTGAAACAGAAAAAGCAGGAAAAAATTCCTTAGTCGAATACAATGAAACAGCTTAGTTAACAAAGGAAACATAAAAATAAATGTTTACATATACACAAAGGTTTGCACGAAGGGGTGCATAAAGGGGAGAGCCCCTTTGTCGCGCGCCTTTGGCGCGCAATGCCTGGTGTTTAGGCTGTCTTAACTGTCCGATGTTAGTGACGTCATGGGGGGGCGGGTCTAACGAACGCAGCACTTACATCGCTGCTTCTTTCCAGTTCCAGGTGAAGATCAAGCTGTTTCCTTCACTTCCCCCGCGAGCAGGCACTGCTCACCTTTCTGCTGCCTGACGCGGCTGGTGCCGCTGGAGTTGGGCCTTCAGCGCGGCCGGAGCCGTGGACTCGAGTTCACCACATGGCCCGGTGGCCGCCCACTTCTGCCTTCTTCACCGCGGCCAGAGCCGCGGAATTTCAGCGTTCTCTTTGCGGCTCTGAGCCGCCGCCGACGTCATTCTCATCTTCGCAGCCAGGAGGCCGCAGCCCCGGCCTGGATTAGCGGCTGGAGCCGCCCCCGGGGCCCACCTGCAGCAGCTGGAGCCGCTGCCGTCTTCAGGGCCTGCCTTCCAGGCCAGCCCTGCGTCTGTGACATTGACGCTGTGCAGACCGCTGTCCACGGTCCTGCACAGCCAGCTTCCTGCTTCTCCTAGGCGCGCAGCGTGTGCCTCTCTTCAGAATTTAAAGGGCCATACACAGGAAGTGTGCTGGCCCCACTTAAGGATTGATTTCCTGCTCCAGCCCTATAAAGGGCTGCTCAGTCACTTCAGTTTCGCCTTGCATTGGAGTTACTTCACTCTGGAGGCTCCTGCCTGCCAGAGCTCCGTCAGTTCTTGTTCGTGGAGCTCCTCTTCGTTTCATCTTCTTGTCATGTTCGTGCCTGAGGTCCCCATCCTGGTGTCTCATCTTGATCTTCTGCTTCCTGATGTCCCAAGTTCCTTGCTGTCCTGCTTTTGTGTCTTCAGTGCTCCTGAGCCTTCTGGTCCTGTCAGGCCGTGCTCTCTCGGATGACGTCTTTCCCGAGCATGGAGTTGCTTACAGGTGGAATTTGTTCCTGTGCTCTTGAGCCGTCATGTCTTGCCAGCCTTTGCAGAGCTCCGGATGACTTATGGCTCCGTCGTCGAAGTTCTGCCTCAGCTGGATTCTTCCCTGCGCTTGTCCCGTTCTCAGCATGGTCCGTGACCAGCCTCCTCGGGCTGTGTAGGGTGCACAGTGGGACAGGGTGGTCCGCGACCAGTCCCGTGGGTGGACTGTGTAGGGCGCCTTGAGAGACAGTGCCAATGTCCTTCCGCCCAATCTCTCATCTCATCTGGACTTCAAGTTCCTCGTCTCGTCCTGGATGCCGTTGCATTAGTCTTGGTATCATGTCCACGTCTTGTTCCTGATTTGGTCGCATCAACCCTGGTCCGGGATGCCATCGCATCGACCATTGGTCCGTGATGTCTTTGCATCAGCCTTGGTGTCATGTCCTGTGCCAGCCCTCGTCTCTGATGCCGTCCGCATCAGCCTTGGTGTCATGTCTTCATCTGCGATGCCGTTGCATCGACCCTGGTGTTATGTCTTCATGTTAAAGCCCGTCTGCCCTCGTCCTCAGGCCAGGCCTGCTGCTCCATGCCGATCCAAGCGGCAGGTCCGAAAGGGCTCGGAATGGTCGAAGGACCATTCATATTCCAACATTATCTTGTTGTTGGCTTTGGGAGCTTGCAGGCCTGGCAGAGGGTAAGACCGTCAGCCATGCTGGAACACGCCGTCAACCCTCGGTTCGGTCCTGGATCCGTCTGGGGTCGGGCTGAGGCCCAAGGGCACACTAAACACCCCCTTCTTGACACTACTGGAGTTGAGAAAAGATTGTTATTGAGGTCTTTAGTTTCCTGCCCCCCTTCCCTTGTCCTTCTAAGGGTTGTTTATTTATTTCTAAAATTTGTATTTTGCTGATCCAAAATACTTTATTCTAAGCAGAGTTAAAAAAACATATAAATTCAATCTTACTTAAAAATGTCATACAAAAATTGACATAACAGAAATATTAAGGACAAAATAGTTATACACTGTTAGATAAAAGATCAAAATAACTAAATTATAAAAAGGCTTAAATTATAGATAACTAATTAATGGCCTACAGCCAAAATGCTTCCGAAATGAATGTAGTCAAACTTTACTAAATCTGGGTAACTGAGAATGAAAATGATGCTTAAAATTGTTGATTGGCTTTAGTTTTCAAGATATGCTACTGGGTTGGTATATATGACCTTTAACTTGAGAATTGCAGAGGATAAGTGAGTTACAAGGGAAAGGCTCTTAAATCAGCATCCAGTACATTTTTGAATCAAAGAAGATTTTGATATCATGACAAAACTAAAGCAACCTTCGAGTACCTCGTTGGTAAATTTCCAAGGTTAATTGAAGCTAAAATTAAGGAAGGAGTCTTTGTTGGCCCTCAGATTCGTGAACATCTTCAAGACAATACATTTAACTGTGAATGAATTGCGAGGCAAGAAAAAGGCATTGTAGAAAGCCTTCATAGTGGTAACAAATTTTCTTGAAAACAACAAGGAAGACAGTTACATAGAGTTGGTGGAAACCTACTCAAGGTACACAAAAGCCTTGGCTGCAACACGTCACTAAAGATACATTTTTTCCACTCTCGTCTAGATTTTTTTTCCACCAAACTGTGGCACAGTGAGTGATGAGCCTGGTGAGCATTTTTCACCAGGATATTGCAGCAATGGAAAAACGGTATCAGGGCAAATGAAGCCCATCAATGCTTAGACTATGCTAGATAGTGACAAGAGATGTTCCATTTAATGAATGCAAAAGAAGAGCCAAGTAGGCACTGAATCAGGACTAAACTATGTCCATATATATATATATATATATATATATATATATATATATATATATATATATATATATATATATATATATATATATGGATTTTGGCCTTTTTGATTCATTGTAAATTTTATTTCTATAATCCTTTCGCTGATTTAATTTTAAAGTATTACATAAACAGGACAGGTGAAATATCATGCAACCATAAATACACAAAAAGATCTAAGTTTACAATTTATGATTAAAACTCTGACTATGGAAACAGTATCCAATCAGCTGGTTTAATAGCTATATTTGAATTCACCACATCAACATCAATTGTAAATAACACTTTTTTATCACTGAAGCAGACTTCCAAAAATTTGTATATCAGTGTATTCTGCCCATATCACCCCATATGCCTGAGTGAACAGAAAGTCCTTTAAGCTTTGTCCTACAGGTTAAGTCATTGATCTCTTCTTGAAACTCAATTTATAGGGAGTTTTATAGAATGGGACCAGCTATTGAGAAAGTCCAAATACTACCTTAATTTCCCACTTTGCAACACCAGGGGATTTTATTGATTACACTAGTAACACTTTGCTAAATGTTCTGATTTCTGCTAGCTATTTATTTATTATTTATGCCAGAGAGCTCTAGGTGAATTATAATGTCAGCAGACATAAAGTTACAGCATTTCTAGATTTGCACAGTGAGATCAAATCCACCACGCTCAACATACTCACATCTGTTCTTATTTTCTGTTTCCTGCATGGGTCACTCCTATATGACTTTCTTCCGTAGACATGGTGTTTAAGTCAATGCTTGCATTTGCTTAGGTTATGTTTTAAGTATTTATGTTGTAGGGATGTGCATTCGTCCTGGTTTGGCCACCCTGAAAAACAAAGTGGATTTTCCCGAAATTTTGCACTAACCCCGAAATTCGGGGCAGCCGAAAAAAAATCGGCCCGAACCGCGGGAAAAAGAAGTTTCCCCGCGGCGGGCCGATAACGAAGGCCGAACCAAAAGATTCGGCCGAATCACATGTCTATTATGTTGTTCCTTTTCTTTCACAGTCATATAAGGGCAAGCAGCACAGCAAACAGCAGAGGCCCTCTCGGCAGCCTCCGAGGGGGGAATGCAAACTCCACTCCACAGGACATTGAGCAGCACAAAGGAGCCAGCAAGATTAAATGTGTTTAGTTATTTTTTTATTTTATTTTGAATACTTCTATAGCCTTCCCTGTCTGTCTGTTATATAAATGAAAGCTTTGGTTTATTCAGATATCTAGTGCAGGGGTGGTCAAATCTTTGGATCCAGGTGCCACACTGGAGCCCTGATCTGGGTGGAGGCCAAAGAGAGTTCCCTCTGGAGGCTTGTAGCACAGGTCCCTCTGCTCCCTGGAGATCCAACAAGCCGGCGGTATCATTTCTGGCCTGGCGATGTCACATTTGCTACCATGGGCCAGGACCCAGAATCAAAATCTCGCGTGGACCATAGTTTGCCTATTTCTGATGTAGTGGGTTACCACAGTTCTCTTAACTTTACTGATACAATATGTATAGCAGAAATTGTTTGAGTGTATCCCTGTCAGTGGTAGCATAGTGTGTAGGAGGCATGAGAGTTATATATGAGATCAATGTTCTGCAGCATGGTGACTGGACAATTTATCCAGCTAAAGTTAGGTTTTTTGACTAAGTCTCAAACTTAGCCTAACAAATGGTCTGAATCTTGATCCCACAGTAGCTTGTGTGCTTGAGAACTGATTGTATATAGCATCAGTCTATACTATTTTCAAGCAGTGGCCACTTTGGCAAAAAAAAAAAAAAAGTGAGAGCCAGTACCATCGACAGACACCTCGTTTACTAAGGCCATGGCCCCGTTGTCCATCTTCAATGATAAGAGTTAACAGGGAGAGGGTGTCCCCTCTGCTAATGCAGCCAGTTTGGCTGTTCAAGAGCACTCAGAGCAACTTGTGTAACTAAACTGAAGTCTGCTCCCTCAGCCCATCTCCCTTCACACGCTTTTTCCCTTCACACACTTTTTCCCCAATATACTCTCCCAACCCCATTCCAGCCAATCATTAATCCCATCTATCTCTTCCTCCGCCCCGTCTCAACCTATCCCTCACACCTTCTCCAGAAACTTGCTGCCAGCATAGCTCTTAGTCAGTTTGAGCCATGCAGTGCCTGAACTCCTGCACTATTCTCACGGTCTTGCAAGAACAGCACAGAATGTTGTGCCCGGCCCAGCACAAACTCGCTGAGAACTATGCAGTGCTGGAATAAAAACAGAACAGTTATTCCAGAGGTGGTGCCTCCATTAAAAAGCCTCTGGAGACAATGGGGAGGGCAGAGAGAGAAGGAAGAGAATCAGGGAGCCATAATCGGGGTTGATGGGAGCAGTCACCGGCTCCTGCTCCATATGATGAAGAATCCTGGCATATACGGTAGTATTGATCTCTGGTGCTATGAGCAGGCAGAGGGGATAGATCCTGCTTACTAATGCAGAAATAAAATATGCATAGATCTTGTATTATCAGTGTGGTTCTCTGGATCTGTATTTCCACAGCTATGTGTTAAAGCAATGGTTCCCAATATTTTCAAGCCCAAAGCACACCTACACTAACAAACTTGTTGTGTGGCACGCCAGCCTCATGGAGCAGGCAGTGTAGATATGGAGAGAAAAGTTAGGGAAGCACTGAAACCACCACTAGTCTTTCATCCAAATTTTAAAACAAAAGGAAGAGGGGGCAGAGACACACATGAACCCGTTACAATGGCCCAGCTCCTCTCTAGACAAATGCAGGAGAAGGGAGAAGTTGGTGTGGTGAAAGCAGCCGCATGTGGCTGCCAGAGCTCCTCCACTGCTGCTGCTGCTGCTCCCAACCCTCAGCGTAAGTCGCACCCTAGTGCTCAGTGCACGCTCTCCCTGTCTCACTCTGCCTGGCCATAGAACAGAGACTGGGAAAGAAGAAGCCTCAGGAGGGGAAAGAGGAGGAGATGCTGTGGGCAATATCTGTGCCCTGCATGCTGCCCATTAATTCCCACACTCCACAGCCCATGCTCTACTCATCTGCTCAGAAATGTGCTGCTGGCGTCCCTTGTTGCAGCAAAGGCTGAACCCAAGTGCCGGTCTGGATCTGAAGGTCAGCCAGTGGTGACTTTTTTTTCTGTGACACATCTGATCAGGTCTGAAGGCAGACTGGTTGGGAAACGCTCTGTTAGGGGAGGCGAGTGGTGTGTCGGTGTCAAAGGGTTGCCATGCATGTAAAAAGCATATGGACTTCCAGTTTAAATGTCTGTGATGTGATTGAGCATCAGTTATTTAAAGAGAGATGATGTGATTGCTGTGTATTAGAAATATAAAATTAGGGTAGTGAAAATGATGATTTCTAAAAAACACAAGTGCTGCAGTCACTGCCAGGAAATGCAACACTGGCTCTTAACAATTGACTTGGGCATGGGCAAATTAAATGTTAAAAAAAAATAAAGGATAATGGTTACAGTTCTTGTTATCTGATAAAATTCAAGAAGCGGGTTTGTTCCAGCAAGCTTCCCTAATTTCTATTTAGTGTAAAAAGGCAATTTGAAACAAATTTGCCCCCATAGGAAGTAATGGATGTTGTGTGTGTGGCTGTGGCAGTGTTTTGGCTCAGATTTATGCCAGCCTTAAGCAGGAGTAAATATATTCATAACTGAGGACCCCAGGAGACAAATATAAAGTGCATATGTATTTGGCTAAAGAGGGAGTTTGTAATTATGTCTGTGGGCAATGCTAACTGGAGACCTGGCCTAGTAGTTAGAGTAATAGGTTGAGAACCACGAAAGCCAGGGTTCAAATCCTCCCACCATTCCTTGTGACCTTGGTCAAGTCATTTTGCTCTCCATTGGCTCAAGCATGAACTTAAGGGCCTATGTACTAAACTGGCTTTTACTTGAGAAAGTGGGCTTTTAAAAATTGCTACGATATATGCCATTGAATTGTCCATAGGATTTACTCACGTAAGTGCACTTTACTCAAGTAACTGGCTTTTCAAAATTGCTACAATAGTAGTTACATTTACGTGCATAACTTCTTTTGAAAATTAACTCCTAAGACGGTAACTTTAAAACGAGTGTGCGAGTGCCCACATATGTGCATGTGCACATAAGCAGGAATTTTAAATCATCTGCCAAGAACGAGTGTATTATTTAAAATGCACCTAGCGCGCGTATATGTGCTCCTAATTTTCAGCGGTTACACTAGTCAACATTATTCTCATATCTTCTTTAGGGATGGGTAGGCTTTAAGGCGCAGAGCTAAGCAGAATTTAAAACACATGCGCATGAAGGAAACAGCCAGTTTGATCAATTAGTCCTCCAGTTTGCCCAGTCTATCTCTTGGTCTTTGAGACCCTCCTGGTTCTGCAGTTTGCCCAGACCCCCCACCCAGTTGTTTTAGGCTTAAAAACAAGTTTTTTCTTCAGACTTGTATCTCATCAAGAGCGGAAGTAAAAAAAAAGCGCGGATAAGAGCCTGATCGTGCTGCGGGCATGGGATTTAAAATTCGTATTCATGTGCATAAATGTTGCACCCGCCCTAGAACACCCTTGGCATGCCCTAACACTACCCCCCTTTTTTTTCCACGCATTGGGTGGCTCGTACATGAGTATATATGCCCGTTAATTGTGCCGTCTTAAAATACGAGTTGCTTGTGCTTGGCTCAGATACTCGCATATATGGACCTTTTTAACGCCAGCACCTTTTTTAAAAATTCACCCCAAGTCATTATGACTTTCTGAGATGTCAACAGGGCACACAATGACAGTGCTCTGGTGCATATGCTCCTATGCAGTATAAATCAAAGTTAAAGACATGGCTTCTAGTTCTACCACAGTTCCATTTCTATTTTAAATGATGCCAAAGTTGTAATAAAACAGGCTGTGCCACACTGCTCATTTTCTTGCGGTACCAGATGATTCTTTTGCTTGAGGTTTCAAAAGTCGCCATAAGTCTGAACTAATGTCTGAAATCTTTGACTCCAGTTATTACGTAGCAATGTCATTGATGTTTGAAAACCATGGGAACAATCTGTACCCCCAGGAATCTGTACAAGTGAATTAACAGCATACTTGGATGAAGACAGAATTCAGATTTCTTTGTTTTTCTGCTTTTTGGTTTTGTTTTGTTTTTACTAGTGTGAATATAAGATACAGTATACCCTGCTGGGTCAGACCAAGGTCCATCAAGCCCAGCATCTTGTCTCTGATAGTAGCCAGTCCTGGTCACAAGTATCTGGCCAATCCCAAAAAGTAGATCTATTTCATGTTACTCACTCGCAGGGATAGCAATGGCTAATAATGTTTTATGGACTTTTCAGTTCCATAGTTTGACTGTGTGCTGAGTGAAAAAGTATTTTAAATCTGCTGATTGTTAGTTTCATGGAGGGTCCCCTTGTTTTAGTATTGTCTGAAATGGTAAATAACCACGCTTTTTATTTACCTGTTCCACGCCACTTCGGATTTTATATACTTCTGTCATGTTCCCTCTTGGCTGTCTCTTTTCCAAGCTAAAGAGCCATAACTTGCATAGCCTCTCATTTCAGGGGAGCCATTCTACCCCCTTCTTTGTACTTTATCTTGTTCCACTATATCTTATTTTGGGATGGGGTGACCAGAACTGCACAAGACACTCAAGATGTAGTCATACCATGGCTCGATACAGAGGCAATATGATATTTTCTGTTTTATTCTTCATTTCTTTTCAGATCATTCTTAACATTCTATTTCCTTTTTTGACTGCCTGCCGCACACTGAGCTGAAGATTTCAATGTATTGCCCACAAGATACGGAACCCAGAATTGTGTACCTAGAGCTGGGATTATTTTTTCCTATGTGCATTGCTTTGCACTTCGCCACATTAAATTTCATCTGCCACTCAGATGCCCAGTCTCCTAGACTCACTCTGCAGTTCCTCATAATTTGCAGCTGTTTTAACATCTTTGAGTAATTGTATCATCTGCAAATGTGATCACCTCATGCATTGATTCCTTTAAGATCATTTGTGAATATGTTAAACAGCATAGGCTCTAGAACATATCCATGTGGTACTCCACAAATGAACTTTCTCAATTTGGAAAACTGACCATTTAACCATACCTCCTGTTTAAACATACAGAAACATGCAACAGAAAAACATCGTATGGCCTATCTAGTCTGACTTTTAAACAGTTACCAATCCACAATAGGGGACTGCCTCCTATCCCATGATTTTTTTAATTTTCTGAGGAGTCTGTCAGGGGGGGACTTTCTCAAATGCCTTCTGAAAATCAAAATACACTGCCTCAATCGTCTCACCTTTACATGTTTTTTCATCAATAAGCAGAGCTGAATTAGCCATGATATGTTGGTGACATCATCAGGCAGCACTGAATGGAACTGTCCAAGCTAGTAGAGCTTTGAGCTCTACTGAGCATGTGTGGGAGTTCCCACACAGGTGTTGCCTCAGAGTCTCCTCAGTTTGTTTTTCATCTGCACTTCACATGGACAGCTTATCTCTCTCTCAGAATTTTCTCCTTAGTATATTTTTGATTCCTCTCTTATTTCTGCCACCCACAATAGCACTTTTTCAGTGCTATCTCGTTTCTATTTACAAAAAAAAAAAAAAGAGAAAGAAGAGGAAAATGAAAAACGTTCTGTGAGGAACTTCTGGAAACTTCCTGATGACCTCCAAGAAAACCATCAGGGCTTCAAATTCTGCTTGTGTGGACAAATTATGTCAATCACAGACTGCCACAACTTATGTTAACCATGCCTAGGACCAGACCACCACCAGCCAATCTGCCTAGCGTGTGCTCAGATGTCCCTGAAATCCCAATGGTCCAGAGCAGATAAAATAGCTGGCTTAAGAGCTGGAAGCAAAAGCAAATCAACCTCAATAAGTCGTTATTCTTCTCCTTCATCAAAGAGTAGCAGAAGTATATCCTTTGGAGCCACTTCGTCACATTGTGAAGACATGGATTGGATAATCTGAGACGCATTGACTCCAACTCAGCATAACTCCAAGCAGCTGGTCAAACTGCCTAACAGCCTAACAAGGCAAAACAGAGACGCCTTGACGCACTCTGTGCAAGCAGCCCCAGTGCCATCTAAAAAGAAGAACTCATCGATGTAGCATGGAGGAAAAAATGCAGCACAAAATATGCATCAGTATCTTCAAAGCAGTCAATACATAAAGCATCAAAGTCTCCAAAACAAACAACTGCATTGACCAAGGAAAAACAAGTTGCATCGGATCGCTCCACACACAGTGCATTGGTGCTGTTGATGCATGATTCTGTGCAATCAAAGCCCCATGCTTAGATAAAAGCAATACACAAAGCACCAAAGTCACAAAACAAGGATGCACTGAGGCCATCGACACAGATCGTACCGAAGCAATCTTCAATCCATCAGAACACTTGATGCATCGCAGATCCATCTCAAAGTAACGCTCCAGCGTTACTCTGAAAACGAACACGTTATCACCAGAGTAACACTGGAAACGGCCAGGATTGCAATGCTCTGCGATCCCAGCAGAAGAAATGGCCCAGTTAAGGTACCAAATGGGTGGCTGGGTGGGAGGGAGGGCATCAGATGCCTGGGAGGGGGGGGGGCAGTAGATGGGGTTTAAGCTTCTATTTAGTGGGGATGGAATGAAAGGGAGGCCCAGGCCCAGGCCCAGGCCCAGGCCCAGGCCCAGGCCCAGGCCCAGGCCCAGGCCCAGGGTCGCAGTTCAATTTTTAGTTTTACATGATGATGATGAAGTTGGGAGAGGGGTCTGGGGCAGCAGATGGCTGATACTTGGGGTGGGGGGGCAGTTTGGGCCGGGAGGCCGATTTTATTCTATTTATTTTAGTAAAGAGTGCTAGTTACCCAGATATTTTTTTAAGTTATCTGGGTAAGTAGCCACACAAGACCAACCAGCTTTAGACCTGCTCAGAAGTAGGTCTAAAGTTATCTAGCTAACCTGACTATACCTGATATTCAGAAAGGTTAGCTGGATATCTCCAGCTCTTCCCTGGATGGTCCTCAGAAAGCCCCTTTTTTATCCAGCTAGCTGGATAAGGGCTGAATATAGCCAGGTATGCCATTTAGATGGATAATTGTTAGGTTATCCGTCTAAATGGCTTTTGAATATGGTACCTGATATTTTTGCCTCCGAATGTCCTTATGTAAAATCTGGTATTATAAATGCATCATTTTTAATTGTGTGTGGGGAAGATGTAACTGGGCAGGGGTTGTGCATAGTGGTTGGAGTGGGGGCCCATGATGCAGGGCTCTGAAGGGAACAATTGTGCATGGCCCCCAGCCCAGGACAGTACAATCACTAGAGTAAATAAAGTTGGGAGGGATATAAAATAAGAAAAAAAAAAGATCACCGTTAGTTGTGAATGAAGGCTTATGGCTCCAGGGTCTCTGTACTCTTTCTGATTTGAGCTGAAAACCCAAAGGAGAAGGAAGAAACTGCTGGATCAAAATAAATGGCAAAATCCCCTCCTTGTAACAAGAGTCTCCTAGCGTGTGCTGTTGTATGTTGTGTTCACAGTGAGGGCGCACTTTTTCACTTGACCATAGTTGTCAAATGGCCTGGCTAAGGCTCTGGAGTCCGCCATGAAGACAGCAAAAAAGACCCACCTTCATTCCAACATTCCTCCTGGGAAAGATCACCACATCCTCATTGATTTGGGCAAAAAGTTCTTCCAGGGCCCTAAGCTTACAACATGAGTTATACAGCACCAGTTCTATATGGTTCAATATCATTCTTTCATGATAAAGTAGCACTTAAAATGCATCCCCAATTCTTAGTAAGAGTGGTTTGAGCATTCCACCTGGATCAGGCAATAGTTCTGACATTTCTTTCCAAAGCCTCATGCACATGAGAGTGAAAAGATATTGCACATGTTGGACTGCAAAAGAGCTCTGCCTTACTACAACGTTGTACGCAATCTTACAGAAAAGCATCACAACTGTTCATCTCCTATGATCCCAACAGACTAGGTGCAGCTGTCGCCAAGAGAACACTATCCAACTGGATTACGAGTTGCATTCAACACTGCTATATGGCAGTTGGACTTGATCTTACTAATTTAGTCAGAGCTCATCAGGTATGAGCAACTGCTTCCTCCATTGCATACCTCAGAGAGGTTCCCATTGAGGACATCAGTGCATACAATCATTTCCCACTATTGCCAAGATGCCTTAGCTTTCACAAACAGTACAGTAGGAAAGGCAGTCTTGCACAACTTGATTCGTAAATTGTTTGAGGTCCACATTGGAGTCTGAGTTGCTTACCAGTAACCACTATGCTGCAACCCTCAGCTTGGGACTTCTCACAGATGATGTCTAATTCAGCCTGATTATTGATGGAAAAAAATGTTTGCTTCCCGTAAATGACGTTTTCCATAGATAGCAGGATGAATTAGCCATGAGATGCCTGCCCTCCTCCTGTCTAGCAGACTATCCTATTCTACTAATTTTGAAGCAGACTGAGGAGACTCTGAGGCAACGCCTGTGCAGGAACTTCCACACATGCTCAGTAGAGCTTAAAGCTCTACTAACTTGGAGAAAAAATTCCATTCAGTATCACCTAATGACATCACCATGGCTAATCCATCCTGCTATCTGTTGAAAATACCATTTACAGTAAGCATATTTGCTTTTATTTATACCTTCAAACAATAAAATAGATTTGCAAGGCAAGATTTCCCTTTGCTAAAACAATATTCCCTCATCTCCATTAAGCCATACAGGGTGGAAATCGAACACCAGTGACTATTTGCCATAGAACCAGTTCTCACATCTTCTCAAATCAAGCAAGCACCCTTTGCAAGCTTGCAGTCTATTTTCTCGCACACACACAATTAAAAACTTTGAATTAAATTTGAACTTTAGACTACACACAGGATTAATTCAAATGCTATCCACTATGTAGCACTCACAAGTATAGACTTAGAATTAAATCCAAATCTTAAAATACACACACAATTAATTCAAACTGTGTCATTACCCGCAAGTCTTGGAACAAGCAGCTGTAGGGGCAGCAGACCTGGACTCTACCAGGGCGAGCCTTGCTATTCCTACCCTTTAGATACTGAGGACTTGGACAAACCCACTGAAGTTCTGATTGGTCCAAAGGGCAAACCACTGAGCCAGTGGGACACTGTCTGCTGGCACAATGAGAGCATGATCCTGATCCTGATCTCAATTTTGAGTCTCAGCTTCCTTGAAACCTGTTTTTCTGTTCCTGTGTTCAGCCTTGTTTACTTGGACCCTTGTCTTGCTTCCCCCTTGAATCTCTGAATCTGGACTGTGAGTGCTACTTTGAATCTTGTTTGAGCTGTGAACCTAAAACCTTGTTTGCCTTTTAAGGTAGTTATCCTGTATTGTCCTGTTGTTTTTCCTGCATAACACAAGCCAGGATGTAGTTATATTTTCTACGTGCTTCCTTGATTAAAGCCCTGTTGTGAACCCTGAATAGTTGTGCCTGATCCTGGGTTTGCCACTTAAGGTATGTGATATTGCCACATGACTGCCTACGTCTCAATGAGTCCCTGACACGCTGTCTACTTCTCAATAAGCACAATAAACTTAGAATTAAATTCAAATCTTATACCACACTCAGGCTTAATTTAAACTCTCAATCTACTTTCCACCATACAAATATACGCACAGTAAAAGTTCAACCCACCAACAAATTCCTTTGCAGGATTTAAGCACGTCCTACATACCCACCGGCAAATGCAGCTTCTTCTGGCAATAGTCCATGTATTTCTAAGTGTATGTTTTTCAGTCAAAGAAATTATGGAACTATAATAGAGAGAGGGGGGGGGGGCCCACAATTTTCAGTAGACTGCATTTTTGCAAAATATACACATACTTTTATACCCACGGATATAGCTAATTTTCAAAGAGGATCCGTGTGGATAGTTTTCTTATTAAAACTGCCTACAAGATACATGAGCACAAAGTACCCGGATACCATACTTTGTACCTGCCATTTTTTGTGTGTGGTGGAATACAGGCAAAATGCCATTATGTACATTTGAAAATTCAAAATATCTGCATATTGTTTACTCCTTGACCTAAACACATCAGCAGGAACACCTCTTTTTTTCTTTTTTTTTTTAATCTGGCAAAAATGCATGTACATGAAAACCGGTGTTTACTTTCAGCCACTGTGAGGGGTCAGTTTTCAACCAGGGCAATCTAGCTGAGTAACTATTTATAAACTGGATAAAACTCCTTTTAAAAACTGTCCTCGTAATCTCGGGACAAAACAAAAGGGAGACATAGGATTAATACCACAAGAGAAAGTAATAGAGCCTAGACACAAACGTATTGATGTTCTGAAGAATCAAGCTAGTGCTGTTCTTTAATAATTCATCATAAGCAGTTCATCATCCTCAAGTATGACAGACTGCACAGTATAAAGTAATTATGTAAGCTAGCTGATTTTTCTCAGTGGTTATATATAGCTGCTTGGATTCTCAAACATGTGGTACACATGGTATACATAGTTCAGCATACAGAAAACAATGACCTTAACATTGCAACAGTGGGAAATGTTAGAGGATTTTTTTTTTTTATATACTGCTATTTTTACAGATTGGATGTGGATTCTAAAAGGCACTGGAGGTTCTTTATCTTGCTGAAGTAAACCTACCCTTCCCTCCCAAACTTTTTGCCTTCTAATAAACTTTGACAGAATGCAGTTGACTTTGTAATCCTTTTCTTTAGTTATTGTGGTTCACCATATTTCTTTGAGCCTTTCCCAACAGATTACTGTGAAGATGACGAAAGATTTATAACTTTAAAAAGTTATTGCCACGAATGCATGGGAATCATTTTTGGGGCCTGATTCACAAAGGTTTTTGCTTCCATTCTAAGAGAAAAAAAAAAAAAAGCTTTGTGAATCCAGCCTTTGGTTTGTTCTAAATTAATAAAGCATTCACACAATTTCTTTAATTAATATCGACTGCTAAATTCATCTATAAAAATTAACATTTTAGATATCATTTCAGTGCATATTCATAATACAGTCTTAAAAAAAACCAATCATGTGGTAATGGTAGTAATACAGTAGATGACTGCAGCTGTGGACCAGTTAGTCCACCAAGCCTGCATGATGTTCCTGTCTACAATTCTCTAGCTAAGGATATCACCTTGCAGTCAGCCATACAGACCTGACTACCTGCAGGATAATATTCCTTATTCAACTGAGTTAATTTTGCTGTGACCCCATTTTGTCCTCTACCTTCCTAGATAGATGAGCATACAAATTCCCACACTTTTTAAACCAAGAATCAGCCCTCCTGCCATGTCTTTACCCAAACTATCAACTCTTATTTCTACCACTACTTCTATATCTGTACCCAACACACTTAAAGTGTATCAGAATATTGGTAGGTTATTCCAGTCCTTTTCCATCCTTTCAGTAAGGAAGTATTTCCTCCGAGCCTCCCGCCTTCCAACTTCCTCATCTTATGTTTCAGGCACAGAGCACAGCTGCTAGCTCCTACAGCCCATCCTTTTTCCTCAGTTGCTTTTTCTATGGAAAATTTACATCATTCTGTACTTTTCCCTTCCTTCCTCCAGCAAGTACATTTTAAGCATCTTAAGCCTCTGTAGAAGGTATGTGTTCCAGGTCCTGTACTATTTTCATATTCCTTCTCTGAACTGTTTCTATCCTTTCAAAAGGTATAGAAATAAAAGTTAACAAATATATATATATATATAATGGGGTAGATCTTTAAAAAATACGCGATCGCGTACTTTTGTTCGTGCACCAGGCGCGAACAAAAGTACGCTGGATTTTATAAGATACGCGCGTAGCTTATAAAATCCGGGGTCGGCGCATGCAAGGGGGTGCACATTTGTGCAACCTGCGTGCGCCGAGCCCAGCGCGCGTTGCCTGTTCCCTCCGAGGCCGCTCCGATATTGGAGCGGCCTCGGAGGGAACTTTCCTTCGCCCTCCCCCCACCTTCCCCTCCCTTCCCCTACCTAACCCCCCCCCCCCACCTTTGTCGGCAAAGTTACACCTGCTGAAAGCAGACGTAACTTTGCGCGCGTCGGCCGGCAGCCCTGCTCTGTCCTCCGGTCCCGGGGGCTGGTCCGAAGGCCTCGACCATGCCCCCGGGCCCGCCCCCGAAACGCCGCAGCACGCCCCCTCCCGCCCCTTTTCGAAAGCCCCGGGACTTATGCGCGTCCCGGAGCTTTACGCGCGCCGGCGGCCTATGCAAAATAGGCGCGCCGGCGCGTGAGGGCCCTGTGCGCGTAAATCCGGAAGGATTTACGCGCGCAGGGCTTTTAAAATCCGCCCCAATATGGTGATACCTTTTATTGGACTAACTTCATACATTTCTTGATTAGCTTCCGAGGGCTAATACCCTCTTCTTCAGGACAAATGAGCAAAAGATGACATTACCAGGAAATATAAACATAGTGTGGCTGCTATATGCAAATCATAAAAGGCAATTCAATGATAGGGTGAAGGGGAAGGGATAGGAGTTTTGGTGGGTGATTAGAAGGTGAGAGGCAGCATAATTTTTTGATTTATAATGTGATAGGAAACCTAGGTTTACTTTTTACTGAGTCTTTTTGTGTTAGTTCCAAAGTGTTTGATTGTTTTGACGTCAAGTCTTGCATTTCAGGATTTTTAATAGGGATAGCAGACCCCAGAGGCGACATCAGGTCCAACGGAGGAGAATAGACCCACCCCCTGAGCGTCACATAGAAACATAGAAATGATGCCAGAAAAGGACCAAATTGTCCATCCAGTCTGCCCAGCAAGCTTATGGTAGTTTGTGCTGTGCTGTGTAGGTTACCCCATGCTTATCTGTTTCCCAGATCATAAAAGTCAGGGCCCTCGTTGGTCGCTGTTTGAATCCAATTCCCTGTTACCCCGTGCTTATCAGTTTCCCACGCTAGCTCTCGTTGATTGCTGTTGAATCCAATTTTCTGTTATGCCTTGCCATTGAAGTGGAGAGCAATGTTTGAGTTTCATCAAAGTAACAGACTTATGGGTTAAGGGTGGTAACCACCGCATCAGCAAGTTACCCCCAAACTTTTTTCCCTAGACTGTAAAAGTCAGGGCCCTTGGTTGCTGAATGAATCAAGTTCCCCTTTTCCCTTGCTGTTGAAGCAGAGAGCACTGATGGTGTTGAATCAACAGTATCAAGGCTTATTGGTTAAGGGTAATAACCACTGCACCATCAAGTTTCTCCATGCACTCTTTTCTTCATTTTCATTCTTTATCCTTTAGGGATCCACAGTATTTATCCCATGCCCTTTTGAATTCTTTCACTGTTTCGGTTTTCACCACCTCCTCCGGAAGGGAATTCCAGACATCCACTAATCTTTCCATGAAGAAATATTTTCTGATATTGGTTCTGAGGCATCCTCCTTGAAGTTTCATTTTTTGACTCTTAGTTCTACTGATTTCTTTACAATGGAAAAGATTTGAAGTTTGCACATCATTAAACCTTTTAGGTATCTGAAGGTCTGTATTATATCACCCCTGCGCCTCCTCTCTTCCAGGGTATACATATTCATATCCTTCAATCTCTCCTCATAGGTTTTCTGATATTGACCCCACACCATTTTAGTAGCCCTTCTCTGGACCACCTCCATTCTGTCTCTATCTCTTGAGATAAAAGCTCCAGAACTAAGGACCTGTCCAAGGGCATCACCACTTCTATTTTCTTACTGGTTATTCCTCTCTCTATGCAGCCCAGCATTCTTCTAGCTTTCTGGCCATCTTCAGATCGCCAGAAACTATCACCCCAAGATCCCACTTTTGGTCTGTGCACATCAGCCTTCCCTGCCCCCCCTCCCCCCCCCCCCATATCTCCTACCGCTCTTTTGGATTAATGCATCCCAGATGCATGACTCTGCACTTCTTGGCATTGAATTCCATCTACCAACTCTTCAACCACTCTTCAAGCCTTCATAAATCCCTTTTCATTCTCTCTACGCCTTCAGGCATGTCCACTCTGTTGCAGATCTTGGTATCATCTCCACATAGACAAACTTTACCTTCTAACTATTCTGCAATGTTGCTCACAAAGATATTGAACAGAACCGGTCCCAATATCGATCCCTGTGGCACTCCACTTAACACGGCTCTCTCTTCAGAGTAGGTTCCATTTACTATTACATGCTGTCTCCTATCAAACAACCAGTTTGTAATCCACTCCACCACCTTGGCGCTCTCTCTGAAGCTTCTCATTTTGTTCACAAGCCTCCTGTGTGGAACAGTATCAAAAGCTTTGCTGAAATCCAAATAGATGACATTGAGCACTCTTCCTTGATCCAATTTTCTAGTCACCCAATCAAAAAAAATCAATCTAATTTGTCTGATAGACCTTCCTCTGGTGAATCCAGGCTGCCTCGGGTCCAGCAACTTACCGGATTATATAGATAGTTCAGTATCCTTTCTTTCAGCAGCATCTCCATTAATTTTCCCACCACAGAAGTGAGGATAACCGGCCTGTAGTTTCCGGCCTCCTCTCTGCTACCACTCTTATGAAGTGGGACCACAACTGCTCTTCTCCAATCTTGCGGCACCACTCCCATTTCCAGGGATCTATAGAACAGGTCATTTAGCAGTCCCGCCAGGATGTCTCCAAGTTCTCGTAGTATCCTAGGATGTACCTTATCCAGCCCCATGGATTTGTCCACATTAAATTTTCCTAGCTCTTCCCATACATACTCTTCTATAAACAGAGTTGAATCTGACCCGGTCCCTTCTATGGTATTGTCAACCAGCAATGGTCCTTCTCCAGGGTCTTCTTTTTGGAACACAGAACTGAAGAATTTGTTTAATATTTCCGCCATTTCCTTGCCTGTCTCAGCACATTTCTCCTTGTCACCTTTCAATTTTACTATACTACTTTGGGCTTTCCTTTTTCTCTTATATATCTGAAAGATGTTTTGTTACCTCTCTCTCTATCTCTTGGACAAACCTTTCTTCTGCTTGACCTTTTGCTTTTCTGATTTTTCTTCATCTCCCTCACTTTCACTAGATATTGATATCTGTGTTCCTCTTTTTGGATTCCTTTATACTTCTTGAACGCTGATCTTTTTGCCTTTATTTTTGCAGCCACCTACTTTGAGAACCAAATTGGTTTCTTTTTCCTTGAACTTTTGTTTACTTTTCTAACATATAGATTTGTTGCCTTTGTAATAGCTCCTTTTAATTTACCTCACTGTTGCTCCACCTCACCCATTTTCTCCCAGTCTCCTAGTTCTTCCTCCAGATACATCCCCATTTTATTAAAGTCCATATATTTGAAATTCAAAACTTTGGGTCTTCATGTGACTTCTTTGTATCTTATTTGCAATATCAAACCATACCGTCTGATGATCACTTGTACTCAGGTGGGCACCTGTCTGAACATTATCCCTATTTGTGAGCACTAGGACCAGGATTTCACCATCCCTCATCGGATCCATTACCATTTGTTTAAGCATAGCCCCTGGGAGGGCATCTAGTATCTCTCTACTTCTCGTAGATTCCGCAGAAGGGATACTCCAGTCTACATCCGGCAGATTAAAATCTCCAATGAGCAACACAACACTTCTCCCTTCTTTCCCATCTTTTCAATGTCTTTGATCAGACGTCTGGCCTGCTCCTTTGTCTGAATTGAAGGACTGCAGACCACACAGATGTAAATGGAAGCATCATCAACTTTTTTTTGGCTAGCCAATAATGCTTCTTCCCTACCCCATGACCCCTGCATTTCAATTACCTGGATATTTCTTTTGACATAAAGCGCTACTCCTCCCCCTTTCCTGTCCTCTTTGTCCTTCTTTCATAAGTTATAGCCAGGGATGGTTATATCCCAGTCACGTGACTCTGTAAACCATGTTTCTGTAACAGCAATGATGTCCAGATCTGCTTTAACCATTAGAACCTGCAGGTCTGGGATTTTATTGCCCAGACTAAGAGCATTTGTGCTCATAGCTTTCCAGCTTCTCTCCTTCAGGTTACTTCTCTCCTTGGACTTCTTTTGTGCCTTATTCAGCTGACATTTGTTATCCCCTTCACCAATTTCTTTGAGATTTGGGGGGTGACATTCCAATTTCCTTCTGCCACCCCTGTCCTCTAGTTTAAATGCCTTATGGCATAGGATTTGAATTTATTTATTTATTTATTTTGTATACCGACATTCGATCGAGATATCACATCGGTTTCCAGATAACAGGTTGAATAGAGCCGGAACTGCCTTATTTTACATTGTAACAAGATAACAGTTGATTAAACAATTAATATAAGGAACATTGTAACATATGAATAAAATTAAAAATTAAATATTAAATGTGGGTATATAGATGTGGCATATAGCCTATATACAATATGTACAATATCACTTGGGATCTGTTTTACTGCCACAGACAGATGGAAGCCATCTTTGACATAGAGCCTTTTACTGTTCCATACATGGCCCCAGCCCCCAATATATCTAAAACGTTGTTCCTTTCACCAAGTTTTGTGCCATGCATTGAAGTTATATGACAGCCTCTCCTTCCTCTTTCCATGAACAGGTAACACTTCTGAAAAGGCAATAGTCTTCACCATGTGACTAATCTGATTTGCAAGAGTCTGGAAATCTCTCTTTCCCATTTGGATGTTGTTTCTAGCAAGGTCATTGGTTCCCAGATGGATGATAATATCAACTTCAGAGTCCTTACTTTCTTCTTTGATTGCACTGACTATTTGAATAGCATTTCTGCCAGCCGATGATCCTGGAAGGCTTTTAACTAGAGTTTTCCCCTCAGATTTCTCAAAATTAGTGTCTCTGACTGAGTCACCCAGCACAATGAGCTTTTTCTTTTGGTTATATTGGGGAATTTCTATGTGCATTGGGTTTCTTCTCTCCTTTCAGATACCACTTTAATCTCCATCGCTAGAGCTTCATCATTATCTAATACAGAGAAGGCATTTTGTACTTGTCACTTGAAAGAGTGGGTGTCTCCGCATCACAGGTCTTATTCTACCAGAGCCCACTGTAATCCATTTGTTCTTGGGTTCCTCTATGATCTGTGTAAGTGTGTGTATGTGTGTGTGGGGAACATGTGGACTGCACAATTGTGAAGAATAGATTTCTTTGGGTCACAGGTCTTTATCCTACCTGAGCCCACTGTAAACCGGTTTTTGAATTTTCTGTGTTAATGGGGAAACAATTTCTGAATACTGGAAAGCGGGTGAGGATTTCTTGGTGGTTGCTGATACTTTAAAGCTGAATTAGCTACAATAAATTAAGCCAACTCCTTTTTCATAGAAGAGAGTTCTGAACAAATGGGGCAAGCCCTAAGTATCCAGATGATTTTCCTAAGATAAAGGCTCCACAATTGTTGCATTGGATAGTCTTCATTTTTCTCATTTAATTTGACAGAGAACACCTAAAAAATTACCAAATTATCTTGTTACAAATAATGTATCCCAGCCAGACTCTATTAGAAGAACAAACCCTGGGGTGGGTGGGTAGAGGGGTAGGGTAGGATATTAGCTACTATAAATTTAGCTTACATGTAGTTATAGGGATTTTGTAGGATCTGTAAGGAACTGAGGAACATTTTGGGGAAGGGAGAGTCTTTTCCAAAGGGATGGACTCCACCTTAACCAGGATGGAACAAGGCTGCTGGCGCTAACCTTGAAAAAGGAGATAGAGCAGCTTTTAAATTAGAACAAAGGGTAAAGCCGGCAGTTGCTCAGCAGTACATGGTTCGGAGGGAGGTATCTTAGAAGGATACTAATGAAGCATTAGAGTTAGGGCATCCCACCAGAGAAGTTCTAATAATAAGAAAAGTAGTCCAAGTGCCTATAATTAAAAACTCACCTGAGCTAAAAGATTCCAATTTATCCCTGTCAGCTGAAAAGCAGAATGTTAATAGAAACAGAAAACACACTTTGAAATGCTTGTACGCTAATGCCAGAAGTCTAAGAAGTAAGATGGGAGAATTAGAGTGCATAGCAGTGAATGATGACATAGACTTAATTGGCATCTCAGAGACATGGTGGAAAGCGGATAACCAATTGGATAATGCTATACCAGGGTACAAATTATATCGCAATGACAGAGATGAGCATCTTGGTGGCGGAGTGGCGCTTTATGTCTAGGATGGCATAGATTGCAAAAGGATAAAGATCCTGCATGAGACTAAATGCACAATCAAATCTTTATTGGTAGAAGTCCTTTGCAGGTTGGGAAGATTATAGTGATACAAGTATACTACCTTCCACCTGGCCAAGATGGTGAGATGGACAGTGAAATGCTAAGAGAAATTAGGGAAGCTAACCAAATTGGTAGTGCAGTAAAATGGGAGATTTCAATTACCCAAAACAGAACAACAGAAGCAAAATCTTGCACTAAACAAGTATTCCACAGCACAACGTGCAAGGAAAAGATTTATAGTTCCACTCAGGTATAAAGTATAGTAATGCAATTTTATTCTTACAGTTAATAGAAGAAGGCAACTCCACTTTTGTATAAATGAACAAGCTAGTATCAGTCCCCCGACACGGTCCCGTGTTTCGCTGGTGGCTGCATCGGGAGGGACCACAGTGATTATCAGTTCTGTAATACAAACATATAAAATCAAAATGGAACAGAACATAAGAGGCTACTATAATATCAAAGTTGGAATGTAAGTTCATACCTTTAAATTGAACCATGGAGCGCGAGCGCCCTCACCCTGTCAACTAATTTAAAGAAAAAGCCTTGGCGCCAAAACAGATGCCATCGCGAGAACATCAAAATTAGTCCCGCCCCCTTATTTTAACCAAATAAGTGCCACTCAATGTCTTTGTTAAGCCCGTGAGGGTGAATGGTGTTAAGAGTGAAAATCCATCTTTGTTCTCTCTTCCCTAACATCTCAGCATAATCACCACCCCTCACAGAGGGGGGAACAATCTCCAAAACTAAAAACGATAAGTCAGAGATAGAATGGCTCGAATGGATCCAATGAGACACGAGGGGTTCATCGATTCTAAGAAGTCTAATGTTAGAACAGTGTTCAATAATGCGAGTTTTCACCATTCTCTTAGTTTTGCCCACGTACAAACGAGGACACGGGCACTGTATCACATAGACAACCCCTTTTGTTGTACAGTCAGACACCCCACGAAGTTGAAAAATCTGTCCAGAATCAGGATGTTTAAAGGCAGAAATAACAGAAGTATGGCTGCACATAGTGCAGCGACCACAGGGGCTGTGACACCCCGTCCCCCGAGTGACCACCGCATTCCTGCTAAACATCGTATGTACTAGTTGATCACGGAGGTTACTGCCGCGTCGAAATGAGAAACGTAAAGAACCCTGAAGCAAAGAAGATAAGGCTAAATTATGCCAGTGTCTGCGGATCATTGAAGATATAGGCTTACTTAAAACCGAGAAGGGCAATATACAATTAAAAGATTTATTATCATCCTCAGAAGAAGGAAGAAAAAGCCACTCCCGGTTAATATATAATGCCCTCTTAAATGCTTTTTTAACAACCCGCTGAGGGTATCCTCTGTCTAAAAATCTCTGAGACATAATCTGTGATTGGTGTATAAAATCAACGCGGGATAAACATAAACGGCGCAGTGTGAGAAACTGGCCCGTTGGAATATTATCCCTCAGGGGTTTAGGGTGACAACTAGAGTAAGACAGTAATGTGTTCCGGTCAGTAGGTTTTCGAAATAATGTGGTAACAAATTGATTGTTCTCAACACTGATTAAAATATCAAGAAAAGAAATTTGCAGTGAGTGAATGCAAAAATTAAACTGAATATGGGGATTTAAAGAATTAAGCCAATCAAAAAATAAAAAGAATTGTATATCAGATCCTGTCCAGATAATCAGAATATCATCTATATACCGTAGCCATAGTGATACCCTTGAAAACCATTCTGAGGAGTATATAAAGGAAGTCTCAAATCGGTCCATATAGAGACACGCCAGGCTGGGGGCCATAGTGGCCCCCATAGCAGTACCTTTAATTTGTTGATAAAAGGTCTGATCAAATACAAAAAATTTTTTTGTCAAGGCTAATTCAGAAAGTTTAGTCAGGAATGAGGTAGAAACTCGGTACGGAGCGGGTCTAGTTTCCAAAATATCCTCAATTACTTGTAAAGCTTCAGATTGCGGAATATTAGAGTAAAGAGAAATCACATCAAGGGTCACAAAAAAGAAATCACCTGGGGGAACTGGAAAATTCTGTAAAATAGAAATGAGATGGGACGAATCCCTGACATACGATTGAATCTGTGATACAAAAGGCTTAAGAAATATATCCACAAACTTAGACAAGGGTTCAAGCAGAGAGTTAATACCAGAAACTATGGGACGCCCAGGGGGATGTATCAACGTCTTATGTATCTTAGGAAGGATATAGAACAATGGTGTGACTGGGGCCATATTTATCAAAAATTTAGCCTCCCGGTTCGTGATTTCAATTACCCCAATATTGACTGGGTAAGTAGAACATCAGGACATGCTAGAGAGATGTTATGTTTTGTAGGGTTTGGGTGGACCCTTGGACACTGTGGCAGCTGACTGCACCCGCAGGGGGGGGGGGGGGTCCCATGAGGGGCCACAGGTCAGGCTCAGCTCCGGACACAAAAACACAGTTTATATCTTTTATTAGACAGTTTATGAAGCCACCAGAGGTGGCACTAGTGAGTACAGAAGGAGCCTGGCTGGGCTAGTATTTCTCAAGGCGCTGGAATAGTGGCTTCTCCGGTAGCAGTGCTGTAGGAAGAAGAACTGAGAAAATGAGTACACTGAGATATTCAGAGTCCCCAGTATGGAGAAGCCCCGAGATAGGGAGAGCTGGTCCTCGAGAAGTGAGTACCAGATCCCTGGGCACAGAGATTCGTTGGCAAAGTACTCACGCAGCAGTTCTCCATGGAAGATGGCACTGGTGCTGGAACGGAGGCAGGCCCTCGAGGAGCCAGTACCTGGTTCCAGGGAAACAGCTCTGAGGAGTAGATAGTAATTGTACTCACACATGGTGGCTGTAGCAAATTCTTCCAAGCAGAAGAGGAGATGGACACAGGCAGTGAGTCAGGGAACATGGGCCCTTGAGAAGCGAGTACCGGTTCCTGGTAGCGACCTGAAAGAAGCAAAGAGGCCCCCGAGGAGCAGGTACCCCGTTAGCAGAAAAGAGTTCAATAGAAGTTGGAGGCAGAGTAGCTGGGTACGGAGAGCGAATCCCATCCATAGGAATTCCCTTGCTAACTCAAAGGCTAGCAATAAACAACAGGCTTAAATATCCGAGCAGTGTGACATCATCACAGGGGGATGCCCCTGAGGTTCGCGTCAAAGAGGAAATAAGAATGAGGGCCGCGTGGCGTGTGCGCCCTAAGGTACCTGAAGAACATGGCGGGAGGCAGCGCCCAAGCCGGTCCGGGGAAGCTGGAGAGGACCGCGGGCAGACGCCGTGGCGGGCAGATGTCCACAGGGAGCAGGAGGAGTCACAGAAAAAGAAAGGTAGGTGGAGTGAAGCCATCGGGCCGCGACGGTTGCAACAAGAGATAAAGTTCCTGGATATAAAAGACATTTTTATGGAGCAAATGGTTCAGGACCAACGAGAGAGTGAGCAATTTTAGATCTAATTCTCAGTGGAGCGCAGGATTTGGTGAGAGAGGTAATGGTGGTGGGGCCGCTTGGCAATAGTGATCATAATATGATCATATTTGAACTAATGACTGGAAGGGGGACAGTAAGTAAATCCACAGCTCTAGCACTAAACTTTCAAAAGGGAAACTTTGGTAAAATTAGAAAAATAGTTAAACAAACAAACAAAAAAACAATTTGAAAGGTGCAACTACAAAGGTAAAAAGTGTGCAACAGGCATGGACATTGTTAAAAAAAAAACAACAAAAAACCCATCCTGAGGAGACCACGTGATCCGATGAGCAGGTAAGCAGCTTGTTTATCTCTCTCCCAGCTCCCCCTCTCCATTAAGACAAACTCTGGGATGAAACAAACATCGTGGCGACTCAATTAGCTTCTGGGACACTCCAGCATAGTTAATTTTTTTTGTGCAGAGGTCCCTGTGATGTCTCAAAAACCGCAATGAAAAGAGAAACAGTGTGGAAAGAAGCTGGAAGCCAAGATGGCCGACAGCGGGTAAACTTCGGCTAACTTAGTCAAAATAAGAAGAGGCAACAATTTCATAGAGGCTCTAAAAGATCATACAGGGCAAAGGCAAACAGCAGCCATAGATATTTGTAGTATATTTCATGACTTTTATGCAAATTTATATTCAAAAGAATGCCCAACCTCAGCTGCTGCTGCAGAGGAGAAATGTTTTCAAAGACTACAGATCCCTAGACTAACTTCAGCTCAACTGAATGTGCCACTAAAAGTTCAGGAGGTGTTGGAAGGTATTGAATCTAGACCCCCCAAATAAAGCTCCAGGTCCAGATGAGCTAAATGCAGATTTTTAATTTTTTTTTTAATAATTTTATTTTTATTGCATTTCACTTTTAACACACATATTATTTGTGGCAGAAAACAGAGGTACATAGAAGAAATAATATAATCTACTACATACATCTTCCTCTAATGAACAATAAAATAATATAATATACCCCTTAATTATAAGAAATCCTCGGGGGTGGGCTCATAAGGTACTAAGAGCGAATAATAAGAAATATAGCAAAAGGAAATCTAAGGTAGCCTATATAATTGCCATACTGCACTGATTTTGTCACATAGGGTGTGAATCTAAGAAGAATCGCAATTGTGACGGTTCAAAAAATATATAAGTGGAGTCATTAAACTTTACAACACATTTGCATGGATAACGCAAGGTATACTTAGAACAAGTTGTCAAAGCCTCAGTTCTCGTGGCTAGGAACTTTCGTCTTCTTTCTTGGGTAGCCCTGGTAATATCTGGGTGCAGCCATAATTTTTGACCATAAAATAGCACAGATCTGTTGTGGGAAAAAAAGCCTAAGTATATTATTTTTCTCACTGATAAATGCAAAAGTCACTAGCAGAACACCTCTTCTAGTAACCTCAACTTCCTGAGAAAGTTCCAATATTTCTGTAAGATTTAATTGTTGTTGATTCTCCATATTTCCTTGTGTATTCTCCATATATTTCTGAGGCAAATCATATGCCTTCATTATTAAAGGAATGGCTTCAGATGGAATTTTAAGGTTCTTAATCAAATAATTCTTAAATAAATCCACTGCTGAAAACTGTCGAATAATAGGAAACTTAAGCACCCTGATGTTCAAGCTTCTTATTGAGTTTTCTATATTCTCAATCTTTTTATTTTGGATATTTTCTGATTGTATCAGATTCTGATTACGTTTTTCAACCGCATTTAATCTTTCTTCGACAGTAGTCATTTTCATTTCTTGCACAGAAACCCTTTCTTCATTATTAATATTGTGCTTGTTTCTGTCCAAGTAAGATCTTGTTAGAGTAAGAATTGCTGATTAAATCGAAGCTAATGCTTCCCATATCGATTCCATCGTTATTTTAGCTGGTTTAACAAGTAAAGAGCCTAATGCAGGCATTTGCTCACCCCGTCTCGTGGCTTCAGTGTCTGTGTCCCGAGTACGATCCAGCACTGAAGCAGCAGCTCCGTTGTTATCCAACGATGAAGGCACATAGGTCCCAATCTGGGATTCAAGGGTCCCCCATGAGGTAAAATCTTCATGGGTCCTTCTCTTGATACTCCCAAGTTGCTCTCCTGTTGAGCATTCAGCTCTTTAGGACAGACTGGGAAAGCTGCACTAGCAGCCTCTCGCGCTGCATTCGAACAATGGGGAGGGGATGGTGTCTCGGGCGCGCCGGGACTAAGCGAGATCTCATCGACCTTTGGGGAAGACGTTTGCTCCGTGTCTCCTCCCTCCACGGCCCTCGCTTCTCCTCATTTGGCGTTGAGGAGAAATAAGTCTCAATACATGGTTGTTTGAGATCCAAAGTTTCTGAAACCGCCAGGCTTTCTCGAAACCTGGCTTTGCGCTTTGTGTGAGGCATGAAAAATTTCAAGGAAAACCAGAAACTTAAGCAAAAGGCACTGAGGTAACAGTGAGACTCTTCTCCAACTCCTCACTCAGTCGCCATCTTGGCTCCACCCCAAATGCAGATTTTTATAAGGTACTGAAGAGGGATCTGGGGGATACGTTGAGGGTATTTTTCAATGGGGTGTCCCAGGTGTGATTTTCCAAAGAGACCAAAACAGCTTATATCACTGTTTTACCAAAAAGCGGTAAAGATCCCCTATTGCCAGTGTCATATAGGCCCATCTCATTATTAAATTTGAATTTGAAGCTGTTTGCAAAACTATTAGCAAATAGATTGAACATAATCCTTCCCTCGTTGATTTCAGGGAGTCAAGTGGGCTTTATAAAAGGCAGAACCACCGGCAAGCACATTTTGCACCTTTGGCTAGCAATGTTACATTTGTAAAACCTCTTCGATACCAGCACTGGTGGTGGGGTTCAATGCAAAGAAAGCCTCCGACCAGGTATCATGGGAATCTCTCTTCTCTGTATTGCATAGATATGGGTTCAAGTGAGATATTATAACTATCGCTTTACTTTATTAACAGCCTAGTTCCATCGTTTTGGCAAATGGACTTATGTCTAAAAGGTTTGAGCTCCAGAGTGGGGTAGGACAGGGGTGTCCTTTGTCCCCACTGCTATATATCTTATCCCTTGATCCTCTGCTGTGTGCCTTTGTTAATAACTCAACCATTAAGGGGATTGAATTTGGCCATGTCCAATTTAAGACGGCTACTTTTGCTGATGATGTTTTGGTTTTACTGCAAGATCCAGTTCAATCCTTGCCTGTTGTACTGGATTTACAAACTCAATTTGGCATATTTTCTGGACTAAAAATAAATAGAGATAAATCAGAAGCCTTGGATATAACAGGAACTCTGAAATTGGAATGGCCAGGTACTTTCCCATTACAGTGGGTACACACTGAAATTAAGTATTTGGGCATTAAGATACCTGTAGATATACAAAATATATACAATGCTAATATCCTCCCCCTATTGACCAAAACTAAACAAAAGCTTCCTCTTACACTGTCTGGCAGAGTCCAGTTGTTCAAGATGATGGAGCTACCTAAAAGGCTTTGTGTTACAAATTTTACCTTTGTAGATTAAGAGGAAAATTATCATTGAATTGAATAGGGCTCCGGGATGTTTTTTTTTATGGGGGAATAAAAGAGCGCGAGTAAGCTTAGCTAAAATGATGAAACTGTTACTTAGGGGAGGCTTAGCTTGTCTCAATGTACAGGAGTATAACATTGCCTGTCTCCTTCGACATGTATATGGTTGGATATCCAGGGCTGCAGTGTACTCCCCCATGGATTTTTTACAGGAATGGTGCAAGCCATATACACTAGTTAACTTGCTCCATGTACAATTGAATCTCTTGCCTGCCTCCATGTGGTCTTTCCATTTTTTGGTCACCTGCCGCACAGCCTGGAGACACCTCTGCGGTAAACTACACTTACCATGGGAAGCTTCAACATTTATGTCTATTAAGGCCACCCAATTTTTCAGCCAGGTCTTAAGAACCCAATTTTTTTTTATTTTTATTACGGACACAAAAAGGGTTATCTACTTTTCGGCAGTTCCTCTCTGGTGACAGTGGTCATATCTGATCATTCTTGGAACTACAGGCAGAGTTCAATCTACCACATAGTCACTTTTACACATATCTTCAAATGAGGCATTTTATCAACCATAAGCTTCCTAAAGATCCACTGATGACAGAGGTTCCAAAATTTTCAAGTTTTTCTCTGGCCAAAAGCAACGAGTGACCTGTGCATCCATGATGAAGCTACTAGCACTTCATGATGACTCTGATTATATTTCAGACCTAGTTGAATGATGGAATAAAGATCTGGATTTCCCCCTGACTTCTCACACCATGTTCACATGTTTCAAAAACATGGTTAAGATTTCAGAGAATGTTCAACTTCGAGAAACTCAATTTAAGTTTCTACAGAGACTATACATCCCCTGAGCCAGAGCCTTTCAGTTTAAGATGGTTTCCACAGATTTGTGCCAGAAATGCGGTGTGAGTAGTGCGACGCTCTTTCACTGTTTTTAGACTTGTAAAGTAGTTCATCGATTTTGGACCCACATATTGAGGTATCTTCGGAAACTAATGGGCAAGCCTATTCCTCTATTGCCATCTCTTTGCCTATTCAACATATCTCAAGTTAACGTATCCTGGGCAGTTTTGCCCCAACATTTATTCCTGGCAAAAGTGTTTTTATTAGCTAAGAAAACTATACTGGTGAATGGATCACAACGGAACAACCATCTCTTAAGCATTGGCGACTAAAACTTCTCAAATTGGTAGTATTTGAACATGTTTCTGCCAGACAGTCTGCGTATAATCAGAAGTTTGAGGAAGTTTTAAACATTTGGAAGCCTTACATTACATCCTTAAACACCAAAGTCCACAGCAACCTACTTGCAACAACTTAATATAGATGAAGATCCTCCTGGACACTGATTTTAATTATTCAGATAATATAGAATCTAAAAAATCAAACGTTAAGTGTGCATTGCCTATTTAAAAAATCCATGGAAAAACAGGACCCCTACAGAGGTTTATGGAAGTTGCACAGTGCATTGGAAATAGATAAACCACCAGGGACGATGGGGAGGGCGTGGAGGGGGGGAGCAGTTATATCTTTTGTTCAAATAATGTGCATTGTTAAGTATGCATTGGATGTTGTAATTTTCTCATATGCAAAAAAAAGTTATAAATAAAAGATGTAAAAAAAAAAAAAATACCATCCTAGAATCTGTTCATATGTAATCCTCGCATTAAGAAAGGTAGAAGGAAGGTCAAACGATTGCCAGCATGGCTAAAAAGTGACGTGAAAAAGGTTATTTTATCCAAATGATTTTCATTCAAAAATTGGAAGAAGAATCCATCAGAAGAAAACAGGATTAAGGATAAGCATTGGCAAGTTAAATGTAAGACATTGATAAGACAAGCTAAGAAAGAATTTGAAAAGAAGTTGGCTGTAGAGGCAAAAACTCACAATAAAAACTTTTAAAAATATATCTGAAGCAGAAAGTCTGTAAGGGAGTCAGTGGGACCGTTAGATGATCGAGGGGTTAAAGGGGCACTTAGAGAAGATAAGGTCATCGTGGAAGGATTAAACGATTTCTTTGCTTCGGTGTTTACTGAAGAGGATATTGCGGAGATACCCATTCCTGAGATGGTTTTCAAGGGTGATGATTCAGATGAACTGAACCAAATCACAGTAAACTGTTATAAAATATAAAATCACAAAACATTTATATAGACATGGTTTAATTGGACATAGCCAGCATAGATTTACTCAAGGGAAGTCTTGCCTCACAAATCTCCCACATTTTTTTGAAGGGGTGAATAAACATGTGGACAAATGAACCAGTAGATGTGGTGTATTTGGATTTTAGAGAAGATTGGGCTTCCAAATGGCAGATGAAATTTAATGTGGAGATGTGCAAAGTGATGCTTATAGGGAAAAATAACCCTTGCAGTAGTTACACAATGTTAGGTTCTATCTTAGGACTTACCACCCAGGAAAGAGATCTAGGCATCAAAGTGGATAATGCATTGAAATTGTCAGTTCAGTGCACTGTGGCAATCAAAAAAGCAAACAGAATGTTAGGAATTAAGAAGGAAATGGTAAATAAAACAATGGATGTCCATAACGCCTCTATCGTTCCATGGCGAGACCACATCTTGAATACTGTGTGCAATTCTGGCCACCGCATCTCAAAAAAGATATAGTTGCACTGGAGAAAGTGCAGAAAAGGACAACCAAAATAAGTGGCATGAAACGGCTGCCCTATGAAGAAAGGCTAAGAAAGTTAGGGCTGTTTGGTTTGGAGAAGAGATGACTGAAGGGAGATATGATAGAGGTCTACAAAATCATGAAAGGACTTGAATAAGTTAATGTAAATTGGTTATTTATTCTCTCAGATAATAGAAGGATTAGAGGGCACTCAATGAAGTTAGCAAATAACTCATTTAAAACAAATTGAAGAAAATTGTTTTTCACTCAGTGCATAGTTAAGTTCTAGAATTAATTGCCAGAGACTGTGGTTATGGAAGTTAGTGTAACTGGGTTTAAAAAAGGTTTGGATAAGTTCCTAGAGGAAAAATCCATGAACTGATATTAATAAGCAATAGTACCTTGCGATTTATTTAATGTTTGGGTACTTGCCAGGTACTTGTGACTTGGATTGGCCACTGTTGGAGACAGGGTACTGGACTTGGGCCTTTAGAGTCAGCTTCTCTCAGATTCCTAAGATGGAAACTTCAAACTACTGTTCCTGGTAGCTGTAACATCAGCCAGAAGGGTCAGTGAACTTCAAACTCTAGTTCATTACTCACCCTACATGCAATTCTTCCACAATCGCATATGGCTTCTTACCCACCCAAAATTCCTATCAAAACTAGTATCAGTTTTCTGTATTAATCAAGCCATCGTTCTCCCTAGGTTCTTTCCAAGGCCACATGCAAATGAAGGAGAAGAAGCCCTCCATCTAGTATACTGTAAGAGGGCCTTGGCTTATTACAAAAGAAGAACTCAGACAGGTCGTCAAGCTTCCTTGCTCTCTGTTTCTTATGATCCTAACCATTTAGGCATAGTAATTAGGGATGTGAATCGTTTTTGAACGATTAAAATTATCGTCAGATCATTTTAAAATCGTCCAAAATCGTTAGAGTGCACGATACAATACAAATGCCCCCGATTTATCGTCAGGGGCATTTGTATTGTATCGTTAAATAGGGCGCGAGAAAACCGGCACACCAAAAAAAACCCTAAAACCCACCCCGAACCTTTAAAACAAATCCCCCACCCTCCCGAACCCCCCAAAATGTTTTAAATTACCTGGGGTCCAGTGGGGGGGTCCCGACGCGATCTCCCTCTCTCTCTCTGGCCACGGCTGCATTGAGAAATGGCGCTGGTGGCCCTTTGCCCTTATCATGTGACAGGGCAAAGGTAGCGCTGGCGCCATTTTGGTTCCTGGCTCCCGACGTCACGCGTGCAGGAGATCGCCCCCGGACCCCCGCTGGACCCCCAGGGACTTTTGGCCAGCTTGGGGGGGCCTCCTGACCCCCACAAGACTTGCCAAAAGTCCAGCGGGGGTCCAGGAGCGACCTCCTGCACGCGGGCCGTATTGCCAATCTTCAAAATGGCGCCGGCGCTACCTTTTCCCTCACTATGTCATACGGGCGACTTCGCAAAAGTACACCCCCCTTACACATGCACCGCATGCACATGCACGCGCGGCCACCCAATTTTATAACATGTGTGTGCCGGCGCACGCATGTTATAAAATCGGTGCGTGCACATGGACGCGTACATGCACCTTTTAAAATCTACCCCAAAATGTCTGTACCATTCCACAAACCCACCACATATGCATATAAGAACTCTGCAATCTACATCCCCTCCAACATAAAGGACTAGCATTACTGAATTTAGTGAAAAATAACGGATATCTATAGATTCTAATCAAGACTTTAAACATCACTTCCCTTTGTTTATTATAAATGGACATTGTTTTGGTAGCCCAATCCAATTGTAAATCTAAATCAGTATTCCATTTCTGTACTAAAGACTCTGTATCTCTGTTGTATTTCATCTTGAAGGAAACAATAGAATTTGGAAACCAATTTGGGAATCACCACTTTACGTATAAGTAAAAAGTTTCCAACCCTGTACATGATCTCAGAACGTCCATATACCTACGCAAGCAAAATATATCTCTGCGCAATTGCAGACAAATGTGATGGGATAGCATATTAGTACTGTAGGGCTGAAAAGGATTTAAAATGACTCCCTTGCCAAATGTGCCTCAGTAAATGCAAATCCTTAGGAGTAGATTTTCAAAAATGCGTGCGCTTCCCGGCGCGAACACATGGATGCCCAATTTTTTAACATGTGCACACAGGTGCGTGCATGTTATAAAATCGGAGGTTGGCACGCGTAAGAGGGTGCACACTTGTGCATCCTGCATGAGCCAACGCCCACTGTCTTCCTCAATTCCCTTCCAGTCCGCTCCAATTTCGGAGCAGACTGGGAGGGAATTTCCCAACCCCCTACACTAACCTCCAATAGATCCAATAGCCAGTATCCGCACTTTAGGCCCAGCATACCAAAAAACCTATCCACTGTAAAAAGGAAGGAGAAAAACCATACCTTTCCAAGGTAGCAAACACAAACTTCCATGTTATTCTATCAAATGCTTTATCTGTGTCCAATGATAAAACACCAGGGATCATAGATCGCTTTGCCCAGTGGACTATGTTAATAAATCTCCTAGTACTGTATGTAGATGGTCGCCCTTCTATAGAACCAGTCTGGTCAGCTTTGATCAAAAAGGGAAGAATATTTTCCGACCAAATTTGGAGGATTTTAGCCAATATTTTCAAATCAGCATTCAATAAAGAAATGGGCCTGTAAGAGCTACACTCTAAGGCAGGGGTGGGCAATTCCAGTCCTCGAGGGCCACAAACCTGTCGAGGTTTTAGGATATCCTAATGAATATGCATGACATAGATTTGCATACAACTGAGGCAGAGTGCATGTAAATCTCTCTCATGCATATTCATTAGGGATATCCTGAAAACCAGACTGGTTTGTAGCCCTCGAGGACCGGAAGTGCACACCCTTGCTCTAAGGGGTCTTTACTAGGTCTATAAAGAAGAACAATAACAGCATCCAAAAGATTCCCACTAGGAGAGTCTTTTTGCCCAACCAAATTGTAAAGTTCAGTCAACATAGAGAGATAAATATCTGGGAAAGCTTTATAATAATCCAATGGGAGTTCATCAGGTCCTGGGCTTTTATTTGGAGACAATGATTTCATTGCCTGCGAAACTTCAGGGGCTGTTATAGGCTGTGACAAAAAGACCTTCATTTTCATCTGTAACACTGGGAAGGTTTACTGATGCCAGATATGCCGCCATTCCCTCCTCACTGACCTGGTCAGCATTTCCATAGAAATCAGCAAAATATTCTTTAAAAATGTTGACAATTTGAGATGGATAATGACTAAGAACACCTTGAGAGTTCTGAACAGAGCCAATAATGTTAGAAGGTTTACAGGATTTGAACAGTCTTGCTAATTACCTGATTTATCACCTTTCTCATAACATTTTTGTTGAGAATATCTCATAGATTTCTCTATCATAGAACATTGTAAGGTAGCAAGCTGATCCCTAGCTAACATAAGACTCTTATATATTTTCCATGAACCCCCCTGTTTATCCTGTCCTCCAGAGATTTGATCCGGTCCTGCAACTCTTTCTGTAAAGTTAATCACTGTTTGTTTTTAAAACTAGCCAAATAAATTATCTTCCCCTCAATACTACTTTGAGAGTTTCCCAGTGTAACAAAGGAAAGTAGTCCTTCGCAGGGTGGATGGCCTGAAAGTCCTTCACAGATTCTCTAATCAACTTAGTGAAATCATTCTGTTTGATCAAAGCTAAATTAAGTCACCAGCTGGCCTTAGAACTATCAAGAATCCAAGAAATGCAAAACACTAATAGGATGATGGTCAGAAAGATATGAAGATAAAAAATCACAATTCAATATTTTGGGAATGAGATCAGAACTACATAGAAAGTGGTCAATTTGACTAAAAGAATTATGCTTTGGAGAAAAAAATAAGTGTAATCCCTTCCACTAGAATACATTCCCTCCTCCAAACATCAACCAACTTATATATCTGTAATGCATTAACAATAGCTTCTGGGACAATATATGGAATACCTAATGAATGAGATGTGTCCAAAGCAGAGTTCAAGCAGAGATTCCAGTTCCCATCCAGAATCAAGGAGGATGTTTCATAATTCTGAAGTCTATTAAATAAAGAAACATAAAACTCGCCTGGGTTAATATTGGGGCCATACACATTAACTAAAGTTAGTTCTCTCTCATATAATGTCCCCTCCAAAATAACATAACGACCCTCTGGATCTTTATATGAATCTGTTAAAATATAAGGAAAAGCCTTATGTATCAATATACAGACCCCTCCGCTGTTAGTGGTGTAAGAAGCATAAAAAGCTTGACCTACCCAGTCACAGACTAGTTTTTCATGCTCTGTTTTTGTCAAATGAGTTTCTTGCAAAAAAGTAATATGTACTTTTTGTTTCTTCAAATAATGCAAAATCCATGTTCACTTAATGGGACTAGAAATACCGCTGACATTGAGGGAGATCAGATTAAGATTAGAATTAGCCATTATATAATATCAAAGAATAAACAGAAAATATAAATTCCCAAGGAAGCCTATAACCAATATCCCATGCAAAATATACCACCCATACTTCTTCCATACTATCAAAATTTATCAAGATATGATGTCGGTTTTGAAAACTTTGAAACAGAAAAACCCACATAACAAAAAATCCAACCACCCCCCAGAAATCGCCCGCCCCAACCCTCCCCACACAGAAAATTCCAAAACCAAAACCCAAGTCCCCCTCTTGCCTAAGCCAGCCTAAGAGGTATACAAAACCATAATAAGATGACAATATAGACCTCTCCATATAGGCTGCAATACAGAGTACCCACAAACCCTCCAATGCAGAAGACATATCTAGCTGTAAAGAATAAGAACCCAGGTCTCAAATAGAAATGGATCTACCACCCAATTATGTCTAATGAAATGAACATAAATAAATGACCAAGGTCTCTTCCTTAAAATGGAAACAAAAAGAAAAAAGAAAAAAGATGATCCATCTTTCAGTCCAAAAAGACTGCACAAAAGAATGTCAATGTCCCAAATGCCAAAAATCATCAAAAGGAAGAAAAATACTGTAAAAGTACAGGATCAAAAGTACTGTGAAGCCGAAGATCACAGAAACAAAAAAGTGTATGTAATCACATAAATGAGAGAGGTTTCTGATTGGTTAAATTTGTAAAACCTGGGAGTGTTTATAAGAGCACTTTTAGCCATGTTTGAAGCGTTTCTAGCCCGTCGGAACAAGGAAGTGTGCGCATGCTTTAAAGAATCAGAAAAAGTGAGTAATATAAATAAATAAAACAAACGTTTCTTTTAATAAATTAAGATTGTGAATGAGAAATGACACTTTAAATTATATTTTCTGCATTATACAGACAGCCCTGACGCAGTATTTGTGAAACGTTTGCAATGTTGGCGTTTCAAAATTTTTTGTCACAGCGTTGCAGCAGCATAGTGATTCCGCAAGAAATGGAGTAAAAGAAAAAAGAATGAGATGTATCAAGATAAGTAAACACTGTTATATCTGATTGAACAGTTAGTTCTGCTGGGAGATTCTTCTGCTCAATGACAGTTTGAGAAAAAAATTGAAAATTTCAAAGATATCAAAACGAAGGATTAAAAATGAGTATTGGACTTTTAGTTAAAATATTAAAAAAAAAAAGAAAGAGGTTTTTGACCAGTGACTGTACTAACTGGATTGAATTCAGCACAACACGTTTTCAACCACATCTTTTCCTCTGAGGTCTTTTCCTCTCTATACATAAAAATTTTAAAAACTTAAAAGAATTAAAAATCAGAAAATCAAGGAATATATTGGAAATCAAAAAAAGAGCAGAAGTAATACAAGTGCATATACACTAGCAATTTTTTGTAGTATGTTTGAAACAAACAACAAAAGAAAAACAAGAATGAGGGATCGTTATCAAGCAGCGTCCAACAAATTACGCCACTCTCAAAGGTATACTCCCGTGAGGCCAAATACTGCAGCAGCCATTGTTATATTGTCCAAGACTCACTCTGGTTCTGAAATTGTGGCATTATCTCCTTCTTTCAGAAATAAAGATACATCCTCTGATGTTTAAAAGAAACGGAATCGGCCATCAACAGATACACGGAGGTATACAGGATACAGCATGGCGTAGGGTAGATCCTTCTGACACAGTTCTTGCTTCACTGCTGAGAAGCCCATGCATCGCTTCTGAATACCCACCAAAAAAAATCTCGAAAAATAGAAATTTTATGAGATTGATATAGCAGCAGGTCCTTCTTCAAATGAGCAGCTTCCAAAATTCTCTGTCAGCAAAATAATGCAGCTGCATCATGATAGCTCATGGATGGCCATTAGGCCCAGATTGCGGTGCCAACATTCTATGCGCTTGATCCATGTAAAGACCACCACTTTCCATGGATAAGGCCAAAAGTTCTGGAATAAATGTTGATAAAAATGGACCATGTCTCGCCATTTGGTAGATTCCATCAATCCCACTATTCTCAAGTTATTTCATCTGCTCCCATCCTCCAAATCCTGTTTTTTATTCCAGCTGATTACACCGAAGTTCCAAAGCATCTGGTTTTTTTTTTTAACTCCTTTATTTTCATTTTTTAATAACAGGTAATCAAAACAAAGAACTCTGTCCACAGAATACAAGTATACCCTTTCTGTTCCTCCCCTCCCCCCACCCCTTTGAAAAAAATAATAAAAATAATAATAATAGAACAATTGTCCATATTTGTGACACGTATAAGTCCTAAAACTCTTCCCCGATTCCAATCACAGGCAAATGCTCCAAAGTTCCTCACATAAACTTTCAAGGAATTCCATCTTCATGGGCTCCGGCTGCGGGGTTGTAATCTATAGTAGGTGACTTTTAGCTTGTAACTAGATCTCCAACCTAAAGCTGGTTATTGAAGCGATAGCAGATTGATCTTAGCTCTGGATGAAAGGGATGTCAAGCATATCCTCCAGATGTCCATAAAGAGTGCATATTTCTTAGTGTTTGGATAATTGCCAGGTTCTTGCGGCCTGGTTTGGCCTCTGTTGGAAACAGGATGCTGGGCTTGATGGACCCTTGGTCTGACCCAGCATGGCAATTTCTTATGTTCTTATTTTCGCGAGGAGGAACGGCGTGCAGAGAGATATTCAAAAACTGCCAAACGGTGTAGCTGAATTCTCCCATATGTTATGGATGGCGCTTGTACTTCCAACTAGTGAGCCAAAATTGATTTCTTGGCCACTAAACAAGCCTTCTTGAACAGCAGTCTTTGGGAGTAAGAGATATTATCTTTAATCTCTTCCAGGGAATCAAATAGGCACAGCAAAGGGGATATGGGGAAAATACATCGTTGCAAGTTTCCCAAATATTAAAGGATTTTTCCCCAGAATACCTGTATCCGTGTACATTCCCAAAAATAATGAAAGAGCATTCCTGGACAATTCCCACACTTTATACATACCCTGAACGCCCCCCCCCCCCCCCCCAGCCTAGGGGTCCAGTGTTATGAATAATGGTTCCCAACCAGCCGTTGTCCTTACTTTCCTTGCATGTCATCCATTTGCCTCTTTCTGGGACTGTGTCACTCAATAGAATTTCCCTTTGCCCCTCCCCCCCAATGCCCCCCTTCTACATTTGACTCCTTTACTTCCTCAGATCCCCAGAATTACTGGAGATATCGAGACCCCCTTTAATTCCGTTCCGGTGCTCTTCCCAAACCAGGTGCAAACTCATACATTTCTTGAATAAAGATGAACAAACCATACAACATTCAAATACATTTGAACAACACTGGTCTCCCAGTTAACCAATTTCTGCCAATCCCTTTAGACCTAGGATTCTTATTTGGTCTGCTTTTTATACCAACACCTCCTTTTCAGAATCTTGGATCCCTCTTGTATGTTGAATCCGCTTCATGTAGCAGGTAGGGATGCTAAGAAGATCCGTGCACTAGTGGCTGTATCAAAAGCCTTCCAGGTTCCATTGTGTTCCACTCTCAATCGTGCTGGGTAGATTAAATTTGAAGTGCCGGTTATGGAGCTCTGCATATATTTGTGAGAATTCTCTCCTCTTCTGAGATACCACAGTAGAATAATCCTGGAAGATTAAACTCTTTTTCCCTTCATATAATAATGATAGTTTTTTCCTGTAAGCTTGTAAGATAGCCGATTTGTGTGCAAAATTGAGAAATCTTGCAATTATAACTCTCGTTGGCATGGAGTCTTGGCTCCGTGCTCCCAAATGGTGTGCTCACTCAACATGGCAGCTTCCTTGTAAATGACTCAGACCCAATTCTGATAACAGCCAGCCTTCCAACAGCGTGTGGACCTCTCTGTCCGTGTAAGATTCCGCAAATCCCACAAAGCATAAATTATTTCGACTGGACCTGTTTTCCAGATCATCTACTTTTTGTTCCAGGGCTTGTATTTGCTTTTCCGTTGCTGTTTGTGTGTGTTGCAAGGCCCTTGTCTCCTCCTCTACTTCAGACACTCTTCTGTTGCTTAATACTCTGCAGTGTTTCGTTTCCGGAGGCAATTTGCTGGGACAGTTCCAAAAACTTCCCATTGAGTGCTTGCACCACTGCCGCTGTAACCTCCTCAACAAGGCCTGCCTGATTATTGTTTACCATTGTGGATCGTGGGCTCGGAGGGCCGTCGGCCATTTTAGATTCTGCTGACTTGCCAGGCACCTTTTTCTCTCGTTGCTGCTTTGCTGCCATATCCCCTGCACCTCTGAGCAGAAAGCCCTCGATGGAGATCTGGGAAGCCACGGGTGAAGATTGGTGTTGGCAGAAATGCGAAACGGAGGGTATAAATGCTTTATTTGAAGGGAGCACCAGGAGCGAGCGGGCTGTGCTGCTCACTTGTTCATCAAGTGACGTGGTCTCCAAAGCATCTATTTTAGCACTATAAGAGGTAAACCCATTTCCAAATCACAAACTCACTAATCCTTATGTGATATTTTTCTTCCTCCTTCGAAACAGTGGCTACTAGGCTTTCAATTTTTGCCACTACCTGGTCCAGCTTTTCATCAATACCCTTGTTTAATAAGTCCGAAAAAAAAATCAAAATACTTTTTGAGAGTTTCCTCTGACATTGTTAAGAATTGGGCCTCAAGGCACTCGCCATCCTCTGATGAGGAATCCTCTGCCGCTGTATGAGATCCTTTCTTGGGCACAGTTTTTTTTAGATAATTTCTTCTTTTTATCTTCCTTTTCCACCCACATACAGGGGCGGATTTTAAAAGCCCTGCTCGCGTAAATCCGCCCGGATTTACGTGAGCAGGGCCTTGCGCGCCGGCGCGCCTATTTTCCATAGGCCTGCCGGCGCGCGCAGAGCCCCGGGACTCGCTTAAGTCCCAGGGTTTTTTGTCGGGGGCGTGTCAGGGGGCGTGGCCGATCGATGCGGCGTTTCGGGGGCGGGCCCGGGGGTGTGGTTTCGGCCCGGGGGCATGGCCGCGCCCTCCGGAACTGCCCCTGGGTTGCGTCTCGGCGCGCCAGCAGCCTGCTGGCGCGCGTGGATTTACGCCTCCCTCTGGGAGGCGTAAATCCGTCGACAAAGGTAGGGGAGGGTTAGATAGGGCCGGGGGGTGGGTTAGGTAGAGGAAGGGAGGGGAAGGTGAGGGGAGGGCGAAAGAGGGTTCCCTCCGAGGCCGCTCCAATTTCGGAGCGGCCTCGGAGGGAACGGAGGCAGGCTGCGTGGCTCGGCGCGCGCCGGCTGCCCAAAATCGGCAGCCTTGCGCGCGCCGATCCTGGATTTTAGCAGATACTAAAATCCAGCGTACTTTTGTTTGCGACTGGTGCGCCAACAAAAGTACGCGAACGCTCATTGTTTTAAAATCTACCCCACAGGTAATAGATCTCTTAGGCAGTTCTTTTGACGACATATCTGATTCTTAGTGGCTACAATATTAATCAAAAGAAGTATAATAAGAAAGGCCAAATGGGAGCTCTAGCACAATGTGCTCAGTGCATCACACGATCCCCTGCTATATTTTTTTGAGAGTGCAAATATACATATGGATAAAGGTGAACCAGTAGATGTAGTGTATTTGGATTTCCAGAAGCATTTGACAAAGTCCCTCATGAGAGAAAATTAAAAATTCTTGGGATAGAGGGTAGTGGCCTATTGTGGATTGCAAACTGGTTAAAAGTTAGAAAACAGAGAGTAGGACTAAATGGTAAATTTTTCCAATGGAGAAAGGTAAACAGTGGAGTGCCCCAGGGATCTGTTCTGGGACCACTGCTTTTTAATATATTTATAAATGACCTGGAAATGGGAACAAGTGAGATGATTTATTTGCTGATGACACAAAATTATTCAAAGTTGTTAAATTACAAGAGGATTGTGAGAAATTGCAAGAGGACCTTTCAAAACTGGGAGATTGGGCATGCATATGGCAAATTAAATTTAATGTAAACAAGTGCAAAGTGATATATTTAGGGAAGAGTATTCCTACTACTACTACTACTTCTAAACATTTCTATAGCACTACACGACATACACAATGCTGTACAAACATACAAAAAGACAGTCCCTTCTCAATAGAACTTACAATCTAATAAGACAAACATACAGGACAAGAGTCTTGTGGTATTTCATACACCAAGACAATGATTAAAAAGAAAAGAAAGTTAACAAGACTAAAAGCAGACAATCAGGCATAAGAATTAAAAGTGGTTTAAAAAAGGTGGGTCTTTAGATGGGATTTAAACATGGCAAGAGAGGGAGCATGATGCACTAGTTCAGGAAGGCTTTTCCAAGCACACGGTGCAGCCAGGTGGAAAGCACGGAATCTGGAATTGGCAGTAGAGGAGAAGGGCATGGATAGGAGTGACTTATTCGATGAGCAGAGTGCATGAGGACGGTTGTAGAGAGAGATAAGAGAGGAGAGGTACTGAGCTGCTCCAGAGTGAAGGCATTTGTAGGTGAGAAAGAGAAGCTTGAACTATATTCGAGAGCGGATAGGGAGCCAATGCAGTGACTTCAGAAGAGGGGTTATGTGAGCATAGCGACTTTGGAGAAAGATAAATCATACAGCAGAATTTAGGACAGATTGCAGTGGAAAGTGATGGCTTGCTGGGAGACCTGTGAGGGTTGCAATAGTCTAAGCGGGAGGAGATGAGAGAGGAATTAAGGGTTCTGGTAATGTTCAGAAAAGAAAGGATGGATTTTGGCAATGTTATAAAGAATGAAATGACATATTTTAGCAGTGTTTTGGATATGTGTAGAGAAGGCGAGAGGGGAGTCGAAGAGAACTTCAAGGTTATGGTCTGATGGGACCGGGATGACTACCATATTATCTACATATATAGCTATATAATGCAAGGTTCTGCATTAGGAGTCACCATTCAGGAACAGGATCTAGACATCATAGTTGATAATTCATTGATATCTTCTGCTCTGTGTGCAGCAGCAGCAGCAGCAAATAGAATGCTAGGGATTATTAGAAAAGGAATGGAGAATAAAACAAAGAATATCATAATGGCTCTCCATCACTCCATGTTGCAATCTCATCTTGAGTATTGTGTGCAGTTCAGGTCACTACATCTCAGAAATGATATAGCAGAATTATAGGTACAGAGAAGGGCGACCAAAATGATAAATGGGATGTAATGATTTCCCTATGAGGAAAGGCTAAAAAGGTTAGGACTCTTCAGTTTGGAGAAGATACGACTGAGAGGAGATATGATAGTGGTCTATGAAATAATGAGTGGAGTGGAATGAGTAAATGTTAATTGGTCATTTACTCTTTCAAAGAGTACAAACGTTAGGGGACACACAATGACATTTTTAGATACGTTTAAAACGAATAAGAGAAAATATATTGTTACTCAATGCATAATTAAGCTCTGGAATTCATTGCCAGAGAATGTGGTGAAAGCTATTACTGTGTTTAAAAATGGTTTGGACAAGTTGCTGGAGGAAAAGTCCATTAACCATTATTAAGGAGGAATTGCAGAAATCCACTTCTTATCCCTGGGATAAGCAGCTTGTAATCTATTTACTCCTTGGGATCCTGCCAGGTACTTGTGACCTGGATTGGCCACAATTGGAAACAAGGTACTGGGCCTTGATGGACTTTTGGTCTGACCAAGCATGGTAAATCTCATGTACATATATTTCTGCTGTTTATGTATGGTTCACCTCCATCTCAAGGAAGGAAGGAACTATGTTGTTATCTGCTAAGTAACAGACCTAGATAAAGAATAAAGACACTTTTTGCAAGTTTGCCTGGTTGGTTTGTTTAGTAGTTGGATTGGATATGCTTGATCATTGTTTCTGTTACATATGGGCGGCAATCCACCCCAAAAGTAAAGCTTCTATGTGACTGCTGTTCCCAATACAAAAGCTGGAAAGTGTAAAAGCATGTGCACTTCTCTTTATACAGACTACTACTGCATCATATACTACACTGGGACAACTGAATTTTAGCTGTGACTAGTGTATATAAATAAAATATGCTATGAGTTTTAAATACAAAGCAATCTGCAATCTTCATATGAAGCCAAATCTATAGCAAGCAAAATGCTGTCTACAGACAGAGTGCATTTCTGGCTGCTTGTGGGACTTAATTATATCTTAATGCAGCTGCTGTCCTAAGGCCATAATTCATCCAAGACAGAAGATGCAGCACTTCTTAGAACAAGCCCCACTGGTCAAGGCAAAAATTAAGGGGGAGGAGGAGTGTAGAGTGATTGAAAGAGTACCTGCTGCCTGTCTGAATGAGTGAATAAAACATGAATGTGTGAGCAACTGTCAAAATGAATGAATATCTTTGAACACAATATTGTGGAGGAGTTAGGGGAAAAGGTTTGTTTTTCATGGATAACACTAAGATCTGCAACAAAGTGGACATACATACCTGGAGGAATAGATGGTATGAGAAGCAATCGAAGAAGGCTTTAGGAGTGGCAGCTAAGATTCATACTAAAAAATGCAATTATGCATTTGGTGTGCAGAAAGCTGATAAGAGTGGTAAATGAAAGAGGGTGAGCTACTTATGTTGACAGAGGAGGAAAGAGTGATTTATATCCAATGATTTCAAAGTATGCAGAGTGGCATGGTGGTGGCCAGAGCCGGAAGGCTAGGGTGCATATAGGGAAGCATAGTTAATATAAGAAAGGAAGTGTTGCGGGCGCGGTTGTCGTAAGCGGGTGGTGAGCCCTTGGGCCACGGCAGGACTCAAGGAGGAGCCCCAAGCCACACCGTGGGAGGTGAGCTGAGCAGGCATGGTGAGCCAGGCAGGCAGGAACAGAAGCAGGGAGTCCGACCCTCAGCCGGACCTGCATGCCCATGGTAGCCAACACGGGGAAGTTGACTAATAAACGGTCCTCCGACTGTTCCCGGCCCTTTCGGACCTGCCGCTGGGAACGGCAATGGGCAGCAGGCCGGACAGAGGCGAGGGCAGACAGAGTCCTTACACTGAGGACGTGAGACGAGGGCTGAAGCAGACATCCAAGAGAGGCTGAAGCAAGACACTGGAGACATCAGGGCAAGGGCTGAAGCGAGACATAGGAAAGATCCAGGCGAGCAGGAACTCCGATGCTGGGATACTGACATCCGAAGCCCCTCGGCTGGCAGGAACAGAAGCTCAAGAGCCCGTGGGACGAATCCCTCCTGTTGGCCACTCCAGGGCCCAACAGGACAGAAGGCTCAGGAACCAGACGAGGACGTAGGTCAAGGCAGAGACGCGAAGACATCAGGGCAAGGGCTGAAGCAAGACATTGTAGACAAGGCAGGTGCAGACATTGCAGACAAGGCTGGACGGAAACATGGCACTGTCCATCAGGGCGCCCTACTCAGCCAGCACAGCTAGACTGGTCACGGACCACCCCGTCCCAGACGCGCCCTACACAGCCCAGGAAGGCTGGTCGCGGACCACGCTGAGGAAAGGAGGGTGCAGGGAAACTCCAGGCGAACAGGAACTCCGATGCTAGGATACTGACATCCGAAGCCCTTACGGCTGGCAGGAACAGGAACAGACATCTAGGCACGGTCAGAAACAGACATCGAGACAAGGTACCATCTAGACACGGCAGACCACGGAGGACCTGGATCGGGAGAGGCCACAGACAACTGTGTAACCCAATCCGAAGGCCTGGACTGGAACAGACATCAAAACAGGACAAGGCACCATCAACACAGGCAAGACCACGGAGGACCTGGATCGGGAAAGGCCACAGACAACTGTGTAACCCAATCCGAAGGCAAACAGGAACTAACAAGCAAGTCCTTATATACTGGAGGTTGTAGGCAACTCCCTGGGAGGAGTTAGACAGGACCGCCCCTTGCTGGCCCTATAACTGGGGAAGAGAGCTGCAGGCCAGCCCCTAGAGAAACGGGCGTGGCTGGAAGCAGGAAGTCCAAACACAGGCACGACGCCACAGGAACAGCTAGGCCTCTCAGGCCCTGGAGCAAGTCCCGGATGGAACACAGGCGAGGCCCTGGCTTCAAAGCGGCCTCTGGAGGAAGGTAAGATACCTCCTGTAGCGCAGCAACAGGGGGGATCGCAACAGGAAGTAATTATGCCACTGGTGAAACCTCAGCTGGAGAACTATGTCCAGTTCTGGAGGCCTTACCTCCAGAAGGATATAGACAGAGTAAAGGTAGTCCAGAAAAGGGCTACCAAACTGGTGCAAGATCTGCATCTAAAGCCCTATAAGATGAGACTTAAAGATCTAAATATGTATACCCTAGAATAGGGATGGACAAACTTTTTCTCCAGTGGGCCAAGTGTGACTCTTTCCTGCAATATGGGCTGAGAGTGGGTCCCCCTCATAGCTCCTATTGAGGTGGAATTCTTGCAGAATACAATGTACTCTTCAGTAGAGCTGTGTCTCTGCAAAAAAAACAAACAAAAACATAAAAAGACAAAATAAAAAAGGGAAAAAAGCAATATAAATAAATACAACTAGACCACAAATAGACAAAAAAAAAATAGACAAAAAATTAAAAGGAAAATAGGGTTTAGCTGTTTCTGAAGCAGACACTCAGCAGCCGAGTGTAGGGGCTGCTTTTGCTAAGACGCCTTTGATGAGCCCTGGAGGCGGAGTCACTGGGGCTGGTAAGGAGCAATTACCGAGCCCCTTGACCCTCGAAACAACTTTGAGCCCGGGGGCTCCAACAACGCCGGATCCTCTATCTGGTAGAGAGGAAGAATTAATTTCTGAAAGACAACTGATATTGGACAATCCATTTACTCCTGGACTCCAGAGAAGAGCAGAGGGTTTGTCTGTCTCTTTGGAGAACCCGGTTACACCGGGTTCCAGGAACCAAGAAGATAAAGCAATACAACGCTTGGAACATCGAGGAGAAGGCTCAATGGAGGTAGGAAATGAGAATGGAAATTTCTTGGTGACTTGCTCAACTCCTACTTTAGCACCTTCCCTGGAAGAAATTAGGAATATATTGATTTCAATGCAAAACTCTATTAACACCTTGACTGTAACGGTACAAGAGGCAATTATGAAGTCACACAAAATGGAGGAGAAGAAAGATAATCTGGAAAAGTGTTTTAATCTGATAGAAGGAAAAATGAAAGATATGAAAAAGATCCAAGTAAATTTAATTACATCCGAGAAGACGCATGAGAATAAATTGGAGACATTTGAAAATCAAATGAAAAGGGCAAATTTGAGAATATTAAAATTCCCTAAAATCGAGGATGATGTCACCGAAGGATCTTTTCAAAAGTTATTTGCTTAATATCTTAAAACATTCAGAAGATAATCTCCCAGTAATATCGAGGGTTTATTATTTGCCTCAATACTTGTCAACTGAAAATAATACCAATCAGCAATCAAGTCAGCAAGATATAAATACAGATTTAAATCTGACTGAATTTTTGGAGAAATCCTTTGAGTCTGATATAAATACAAGATCAACACTTTTGATTAAATTTTCATGTATAACAGAAAGAGATAATTTGTTAAGATCCTATCTAAGATTTCAAAAGCTGAAATTTTATGGACAGCCGGTACAAATTTTTCTGGATATTGCAAAAATTACTCAATTGAAAAGGAAAACGTTTCTTATAATGAGGGAAGAAGCCATTGAACATGGAGCAAAGTTTATTTTGCGCTTTCCTTGTAGATGTATATTATCCTTTAAGGATTCTAAATATGTCTTTAATGAACCTGAGCAACTATGTTTGTATTTAGACTCACATTCTCAATCTTAGGAAAACTCCGTATAGTAGTTAAGACTTAGAAATGTTGGGCATAACTCACAGCAAGACTTAAAATTTTGTATTAGTTATTTCCTAGAAGTATTGCTCCTGTTTCTTCTTGGTCTCCCTCAGATTTCCTTAAGATTTATTCAATATGAGTATAGACCAAATCATGGAAAATTTCCTGTTGTATATCTTGAATGATATTATATTTTGTTTTGACTTGGAGTACACATATTGTAATATGATTTCTTGTAATAATTGTTTAAAATTTAATAAAATATAAATTTAAAAAAAAAAGGAAAACAGCTAGAAATAAAAGAGAGGAAAATAACTCCAAAACAAAACTTCCATGACCTGGTTCCTGCCTGTGCATGCACACTGTGGTGCTCACTTGGCGTTTGTTGCTTCCCTCTTGGCAGCCCGATCCAGAGGACGAAGACTCTGAGATGCCTGCAAGATCTGGGGCTGAGAATGGGCAAGAAGACATCAGAGAGCCTACCTGTATTCTTGCTGGGCAGTGGCAGCTGAAGGTGAAGGAAAGCTCTCATCTGACACGACAGGAGAAGGCTGTGTCCCCCCCCCCCCCCCCCCCTGCACCTCCTTCCTGTCAGCTCCACAATCAGCTAATCTTTGTAATCAGCACAAATGCAGGAATTGGGCTCATGGCGATAAAAATAAAAGGTAAGACAGCTGTTTTTCCTGATCGTGGGACCGGCTTTCTCCTTTCATGCCAGATCTGAAAGAGGCTGAGTAAACTACAGGCCAGAGAAAAAGCATCCTGTGGCCAGTTTTGCCCCATAGGCCATAGTTTGCTCACCTCTGCTTAGAAGAAAAGAGAGACAGGAGAGATATGATAGAAATATAGTGCCATCTTACCTTGCACTTCATGCCTGTCACAAAAGTGCAGCTGGTACACTGTTGATTTGCTGCTTTTGAGATCTCTGCAGCCCTTCCCAGCATATCTGCTTCAGCCTGTCATTTCTTTATGGGACTGCACTATGCCTCAGAACACATGACTCTGATAGCCAATGGAGTGCAGGAGAAGATTTGAACATTGAGAAAGATGAGATAATAAAGATTTCAAACCTGCCCCAGATTTTTGGGGGAGCAGTTGGAGAGAGAAAGAGTAGGACAGCAGAAGTGCTGCCTGCAACTCTGCCCTTTAGGCCTACTGTCCCAGGATTGCAGGAATTTAAACAGTGAATATCCCAGTGAGACTGGACAGCAGAAGATTAATGGACGGCTTGGGAAGAGACTAGCTGTAACTCACTAGGATTATAACACCAATTCTCTACTAATGGAGAAATTACTTACCTGATAATTTCGTTTTCCTTAGTGTAGACAGATGGACTCAGGACCAATGGGTATAGTGTACTCCTGCTAGCAGTTGGAGACGGATCAGATTTCAATCTGACGTCAGCCCCTAGTACATATACCCCTGCAGGAAGTGCAGCTCTTCAGTATTCTTCCTTGAAAAGCAAGCATTGTGGATATATGTGTGACTGACTGATTGATTAACTTAATATGGTTAACTTAAATAACTTTGTTAGAACGTTAAAAACTTGATTAACTTGAACTGGTTGATTGACTATAGCTGGAGACCGCCAGTGTACTCAACTGGAAAGCGTCGACACTCAGCAGAGTGGATGCCCTAGGTAAATGAAAACATGGCTTACCCTTGATTTGTTGAAAAACCATGTATAACGGCAACCAAGGGTGGGATGCTGAGTCCATCTGTCTACACTAAGGAAAACGAAATTATCAGGTAAGTAATTTCTCCATTTCCTAGCGTGTAGCAGATGGACTCAGGACCAATGGGATGTATAAAAGCTACTCCCGAACTGGGTGGGAGGCTGCCCGTGGCCCACTTAGGATTGCCCTTGCAAATGCTGTGTCCTCCCGAGCCTGAACATCCAGACAGTAGAATCTGGAGAAGGTATGGATGGAGGACCATGTTGCCGCCCTGCAGATCTCGGCAGGTGACAGCATTCTAGTTTCTGCCCAGGAAACTGCCTGGGCTCTGGTAGAATGGGCCTTGACCTGTAGAGGTGGTGGTTTTCCCGCTTCTACGTAGGCTGCCTTGATGACTTCCTTGATCCAGCGGGCAATGGTTGCCCGTGAGGCCGCTTCCCCTTGCCTCTTCCCGCTGTGAAGGACGAAAAGGTGGTCCATCTTTCGTACTGGTTCCGACATTTCCAGGTATCTGGATAGGAGTCTGCCGATGTCGAGATGGCGTAGACTACGGGCTTCTTCCGACTTCTTCAAGCTGTCCATCGTAGGTAGTGAGATGGTTTTGTTAAGGTGGAAGTGTGAGACCACTTTGGGGAGGAAGGAGGGAACCGTGCATAGCTGAATGGTCCCCGGGGTGAGTCTGAGGAACGGCTCATGGCAGGACAGTGCCTGTAGCTCTGAGATGCGACGGGCCAAACACACGGCCAGCAAGAACACCGTCTTTAAGGTTAACAGACGGAGGGACAGGCCTCGGAGGGGTCTGAAGGCGGATCCCGCTAGGAACTCCAAGACGAGGTTGAGGATCCACAGGGGCACTGGCCACTTTAGTGGTGGGCGAATGTGTTTGACTCCTTTCAGGAAGCGTGATACATCTGGGTGCGAGGCTATGCTGTCGTCCTCGCTCCTGGAGCCGTAGCATGACAATGCGGCTACCTGTACCTTGATGGAGTTGAGGGACAGGCCCTTCTGTAGTCCATTCTGTAAGAATTCCAGAATCACGGGAACTTTAGAGGAGCGTGGTTTGACGTTGTGGTCTTCGCATCAGGCCTCAAAGACTCTCCAGATCTTTATGTATGTTAGAGATGTGGAGAACTTGCGTGCTCGGAGGAGAGTATCTATTACTGCCACCGAGTATCCCCTCTTTCTTAGGCGGGCCCTCTCAATGGCCAGACCGTAAGAGAGAATTGAGCTGGATCCTCGTGGAGGATGGGACCTTGTTGTAGCAGGTCTCTGTGTGGAGGCAGGGGTAGTGGATTCCCTGCCAGTAGTCTTCTCATGTCTGCGTACCAGGGTCTTCTTGGCCAGTCCGGGGCCACCAGAAGAACTAGCCCCCTGTGTCGCTTAATCTTGTGAATGATTGCGCCCAGCAAGGGCCACGGAGGGAAGGCGTATAGCAGGGTCCCCGGTGGACAGGCCTGTACCAGGGCATCGATCCCCTGGGACTGCGGATCCCGCCTGCGGCTGAAGTATCTGGGTACTTGAGCGTTGGATCTGCTTGCTAGAAGGTCCATGTCTGGAGTCCCCCCACCGTTTCACTATCATCTTGAAGGCTGTGGGTGACAGCTTTCATTCTCCTGGGTTTAGACTTTCCCTGCTGAGGAAGTCTGCCGTGGTGTTGTCCTTCCCGGCGATGTGGACGGCGAAGATGTCCTGGAGATTTGCTTCCGCCCAAGCCATCAGAGGGTCTATTTCTAAGGACACCTGTTGGCTTCTGGTTCCGCCCTGCCGGTTGATGTAGGCCACCATCGTGGCATTGTCCGACATCACTCTGACTGCTTTGTCTCGAAGTCTGTGGGCGAACCGCAGGCAGGCTAATCTGACCACCCGTGCTTCTCGGTGGTTGATGTTCCACCCCGCCTCTTCTTCGTTCCACCCTGCTCACCAAGATGCCGTGTAGACTGGCATCTTGGTGAGCAGGGTCCAGGTTGGGGAGGATAGTCTTGATCCCCGGCTCATGTGGCTGATCTGTAGCCACCACTGTAGCTGGGTCCGGACTCTGGCCGGTAGTGGTAGACGTACGGTGTAGTTCTGGGATCGTGGACTCCACTGTGATAGAAGTGAGCGTTGCAGGGGCCTCATGTGGGCTCGCGCCCATGGCACCACTTCCAGTGTGGATGCCATTAGTCCGAGGACTTGCAGGTAATCCCATGCTGTGGGACGGGAGGCGCTCAGCAAGGTCTGGAGCCGGTTCCACAGCTTTGATCTCCTCGTAGGGGTCAGGCTGACCTTGTCTTCCTTGGTGTCGAATCGGACTCCTAGGTATTCCAGCGACTGCAAGGGCTGTAGGGAGCTCTTGTTTGTGTTGACTACCCAACCTAGGCTTTCCAGTAGAGTTATGACTCTGCTGGTTGCTTGATGGCTTTCCTCCGGTGATTTTGCTCTGATCAGCCAATTGTCCAGGTAGGGATGAACGAGGATTCCTTCCTTCCTGAGTGTTGCCACCACCACTACTATTACCTTGGTGAACGTCTGGGGTGCAGTGGCTAACCCGAAGGGTAGTGCCCGGAACTGGTAGTGATGATTCAGGACCTTGAAGCGTAGGTAGCGCTGGTGTTCCTGATGAATTGGGATGTGTAGGTAGGCCTCCGACAGGTCCAGGGATGTGAGGAACTCTCCTGGTTGTATTGCGCATATGACTGATCTTAGGGTTTCCATGCGGAAGCGTGGGATCCTTAGGTGTCGGTTGACCGACTTGAGGTCCAGGATGGGTCTGAATGTACCTTCTTTCTTGGGTACGATAAAGTAGATGGAGTAATGTCCAGTATTTATTTCCCGTGTAGGTACCGGGGTTATGGCCTCGAGAGCCAGAAGTCTGGTCAGTGTAGCTTCCACTGCCGCCCTCTTGTGGAGGTCGTGGCAGGGAGATTCTACGAACTTGTCCGGAGGGGTTCGAAAGAAGTCCAGGTAGTACCCCTCTCGAGATGGCTAGGACCCACTTGTCTGAAGTTATCTCGACCCATCTGTGGTAGAATAGGGTTAGCCTGCCCCCTATGGCTTCTTCCCTTGGATGGGTCGGCTGAATCTCATTGTGGGGTGCGGCTGGGGCCTGGACCCGAGCTGGTTCCCCTCTTGCTGGGCTTGTTCCATAAGGACTGGTTCCTGCCCATAGGGCGGGGCGCTTGATAGTTGCTCTTGTAAAGGTTGAAGCGCTGTGAGCTTCTGCTTCTGGAGGACCTGGGGAAGGGACGCTGGTTTCTCTTCGTCTTGTCTTCCGGCAGGTGAGGTAATGGGGAGTCGCCCCATTTGTTGGCCAGTTTTTCTAGTTCGCTGCCAAAGAGGAGGGATCCTTTGAAGGGCAGTCTCGTGAGGCGTGTCTTGGAGGAGGCGTCAGCCGACCAATTTCGAAGCCAGAGTTGTCTCCTGGCTGCCACTGTAGACGACACTCCTCTGGCTGCTGTGCGCATTAGATCGGAAGCTGCGTCAGTGAGGAATGATAGTGCCGATTCCATGTCTTCTCCCGGGGTGTTGTTCCTGGCTTGGGATAAACAGCACCGTGTCACCACGGTGCAGCAGGCCGCAATCTGCAGGGACATGGCTGCCACCTCAAATGATTGTTTTAGTATGGCTTCCAGGCGCCGGTCGTGGGCACCCTTGAGCGCCGCTCCTCCCTCCACTGGGATGGTAGTGCGCTTAGTGACCACGCAGATTATGACGTCTACTCTAGGGCACGCCAGAAGTTCCTTGGTCGCTGGGTCCAGGGGGTACATGGCCGACAAGGCTCGACCTCCTTTGAATGAGGACTCCGGAGCATTCCATTCCAGGTCAATTAGCTGTTGTGCCGCCTGTAAGAGAGGAAAATGGCGAGACGTCTGTCGAAGGCCCTCCAGCAGGGGGGCGTAGTCTACGCGTGCCTTGGCCCGGGATAGTGAGCTCCGATAGGCATTGGGATACAAGGTCCGGAAGCTCATCCTTTGTGAAGAAGCGTCTCATGGTTCGATGTGGCTCCGTCCCCGAGGGGAGTTCCCCCTCCTCAAGACTTCCTCTTCGGAGAAATCCGTGTCCCGTAGGTGGGGCTTCTGGGTGGTGGGAGCCTGTGCCTAGGCCTCGAGGGTCCTGGGGCATGAGGGTCTTCCGGTAGCGCATATGGCTGGTCCACCCGGGGTTCAGTTTGCATTTTGACAAAGGCGTGAATCCCCTTAAACAACTCCACCCAAGAGATCGACACTGGGTCTAAGTTGAGGGGCGCCGGTTCCCTGGGGGTCACCGTCTGTGGGGTGGATTCACTGGGGCCTGCTAGGTCCAGGGTGCTCCCTGAGGAGCTAGCACTGGGCCCTGGGTGAGGCTGGCCCTGACCTGGATCTCCCAGGGCCTCTTCACAGTGTGCGCATAGCGAGTCGGCTTCCTCGCTCTGTGCGGCTCTGATGTGGCATGCTGGGCAGAGGCCTTGAGCTTTTATTCCTGTTTCTGGAGGTGCCATTTCTGTGGACGTGTAAGCTCCTATGCGCTCCATTGCATCTGATATGTGCGCCTAGCCGTAGATGTGCGCCTTGTTCTGTGCGCGCAACTTATGTGCGTAAGGTTTTATGTGCGCCTAAGATTATGCACACAAGTAATTTTGTGCGCTTAGCTTAATTTGTGCGCTCGGATTGGACGGCGAGCGGCGCGGCAAACAGGGCCAAGATGGCGACGGCGAGCATGCGGGCAATATGGCGACCTCCTCGGAGGATCTCCACGTGGGCAGACCCTGGAACGGCCGGTGGCACAGGTTCCGATTGCCGATCTGTGCTCCTCCTCGATCTTCGGAGACCGGCTTAAAGTAGAAGATTTCCACCTTACCTTGTCTTCGGCACTTCCCGGTTTCGCTCCGGGTGGTCTCCGGCTGCGGGGGGAGAGGGCAAATACCTTCACCGCCGTGCTCGAGGGGTGCACCCGCTGCCTCTCAGCCGCGCCCGGGATCGGGGGCTAAGTCCTCGCCGCGATTCGGCCGCCGGACCGAGGCTGCCTCTACGCCGCGCCCGAGGATTCGGGGGCTAGGTCCCTGCTGAGAATCAGTCACCGGATCGAGGCTCACCTCCGAGGGACCACAGAAATTTTTGTTCTTTAATTTTGGTCTAACGCTCTCAGAGCGTGCAGATAGTCCCTAACTGCTATGGAGAGGGAAAATACTGAAGAGCTGCACTTCCTGCAGGGGTATTTGTACTAGGGGCTGACGTCAGATTGAAATCTGATCCGTCTCCAACTGCTAGCAGGAGTACACTATACCCATTGGTTCTGAGTCCATATGCTACACGCTAGGAAATATGACATTTTCCGTTTTATTCACCATTCCCTTCCTAATAAATCCTAACATTATTTGCTTTTTTGACTGCCGTAGCATACTGAGCAGACGATTTCAATGTATTATCCACTATGACGCCTAGATCTCTTTCCTCCTAATACGGAACATAACATCGTGTAACTAACTATAGCAAGGGTTATTTTTCCCTATATGCATCACCTTGCACTTGTCCACATTACATTTCATATGCCATTTCGATGCCCAGTTTTCCAGTCTCACAAGTTCTTCCTGCAATTTATCACAATCTGCTTGTGATTTAAGTACTCTGAACAATTTTGTATCATCTGCAAATTTGATTACCTCACTCGTCGTATTTCTTTCCAGATCATTTATAAATATACTAGCCGTTAAGCCCGTAACAACGGGCTCGGTCCGTTTCCTTCCCACACCCTCCCCCTCATTCTCCCTCCTCCTTCACTCTCTCCCCCCCTCCCTCTCCTCCCTCTCCCCTTCCCTCCCACCCCCCTCTCCCTCTCCTCCCCCTCACCTCCTCTCTCCCTCCCCCTCTCTCTCACCTTCCCCTCCCTCTCTCACCTTCCCCTCCCTCTCTCGATCCCCTCCCCTTTACGATCGTCCACAACCGGCAGATCTCGGGGGGGGGTCCCGCGCGCGCGCGGCGCCGCTGCTTCTCCTCCCGCTCCTGCTTCGCGGCCGCCGCCGCTCCTGCGGCCCCACCGCCATTTTTTTTTTCCGGGCACGCACGGCTCTGACCAACGTGCTGGCCCGCACATGCGCGGTAGAGCTGCTCTCTACTGCGCATTTGCGGGCCGTCGGTCAGAGCCCATTTATAAGGTAGATTGTTGTTGCTGTTGTGGCTGAGAGCAGCTGCTAGATCCCTGTGCTGTTTACTGCAGCATAGGTGCAGAGGATACAAGTCCCATAGACTGGAGGAAAGACCACTACTCAGAGTTGTTTGGGGAGTGTGAAAAACCATTCTTCTACAAATGCCAGGGAATAGGTCTGACCCTCGCCCTTGTATAAATCAGGGAGCCATCAGACTATACGCCAATGACAGCCATCACCACATTAAAAGCAGAGTTATCCAACTTCATCAGAAGTTAATCCCTTCTCCCACCACTATACCCCAGGGATAGAAAGAGGCATCCCTTTGCACATCCCTGTTGAACTCTTCACATGCTTCATTATTGCCTGTTGCTCTCATAAGAACATAAAAAATGCCATATTGTGTCAGATAAAAGGTTCACCAGTAATTTGTCTCTGACAGTAGCAAATCCAGGTCAGAAGTACCTGGCAGGATCCCAAAGAATAGATCATAAGAACATGCCATACTGGGTCAGACCAAGGGTCCATCAAGCCCAGCATCCTATTTCCAACTGGCCAATCCAGGCCACATGAACCTGGCAAGCACCCAAAAACCAAATCTATTCCATGCTACCGCTGCTAGCAATAGAAGTGGCTACTATCCAAGTCAACTTAATTAATAGCAGGTAATGGACTTCTTCTCCAAGAACTTATCCAATCCTTTTTTAAACCCAGCTACACTAACTGCACTAACCACATCTTCTGGCAACAAATTCCAGAGTTTAATTGTGCGTTGAGTGAAAAAGAACTTTTTCCGATTAGTTTTAAATGTGCCACATGCTAACTTCATGGAGTGCCCCCTAATCTTTCTATTATCTGAAAGAGTAAAAAACCGATTCACATCTACCCGTTCTAGACCTCTCATAATTTTAAACACCTCTATCATATCCCCCCTCAGCCGTCTCTTCTCTAAGCTGAAAAGTCCTAACCTCTTTAGTCTTTCCTATTAGGGGAGATGTTCCATTCCCTTTATCATTTTGGTTGCCCTTCTCTGTACCTTCTCCATCGCAATTATATCTTTTTTGAGATGCGGCGACCAGAATTGTACACAGTATTCAAGGTGCAGTCTCACCATGGAGCGATACAGAGGCATTATGAATTTTTCTGTTTTATTCACCATTCCCTTCCTAATAATTCCTGTTTGCTTTTTTGAGTGCTGCAGCACACTGAACCGACGATTTCAATGTGTTATCCACTATGACGCCTAGATCTCTTTCTTGGGTAGTAGCACCTAATATGGAACCTAACATTGTGTAACTATAGCATGGGTTATTTTTCCCTATATGCATCACCTTGCACTTGTCCACATTAAATTTCATCTGCCATTTTGATGCCCAATTTTCCAGTCTCACAAGGTCTTCCTGCAATTTATCACAATCTGCTTGTGATTTAACTACTCTGAACAATTTTGTATCATCTACAAATTTGATTACCTCACTTGTCGTATTTCTTTCCAGATCATTTATAAATATATTGAAAAGTAAGGGTCCCAATACAGATCCCTGAGGCATTCCACTGCCCACACCCTTCCACTGAGAAAATTGTCCATTTAATCCTACTCCCTGTTTCCTGTTTTTTAGCCAGTTTGCAATCCATAAAAGGACATCGCCACCTATCCCATGACTTTTTATTTTTCCTAGAAGCCTCTCATGAGGAACTTTGTCAAATGCCTTCTGAAAATCCAAGTACACTACATCTACCGGTTCACCTTTATCCACATGTTTATTAACTCCTTCAAAAAAGTGAAGCAGATTTGTGAGGCAAGACTTGCCTTGGGTAAAGCCATGCTGACTTTGTTCCATTAAACCATGTCTTTCTATATGTTCTGTGATTTTGATATTTAGAATACTTTCCACTATTTTTCCTGGCACTGAAGTCAGGCTAACCGGTCTGTAGTTTCCCGGATTGCCCCTAGAGCCCTTTTTAAATATGGGGGTTACATTAGTTATCCTCCAGTCTTCAGGTACAATGGATGATTTTAATGACAGGTTACAAATTTTTACTAATAGGTCTGAAATTTCATTTTTTAGTTCCTTCAGAACTCTGGGGTGTATACCATCCGGTCCAGGTGATTTACTACTCTTTAGTTTGTCAATCAGGTCTACCACGTCTTCTAGGTTCACCATGATTTGGTTTAGTCCATCTGAATCATTACCCATGAAAATCTTCTCCAGTTCGGGTACCTCCCCAACATCCTCTTCAGTAAACACCGAAGAAAATAAATCATTTAATCTTTCCGCGATGGCCTTATCTTCTCTAAGTGCCCCTTTAACCCCTCGATCATCTAACGGTCCAACTGACTCCCTCACAGGCTTTCTGCTTCGGATATATTTTAAAAGGTTTTTACTGTGAGTTTTTGCTTCTACGGCCAACTTCTTTTCAAATTCTCTCTTAGCCTGTCTTATCAATGTCTTACATTTAACTTGCCAACGTTTATGCATTATCCTATTTTCTTCTGTTGGATCCTTCTTCCAATTTTTGAATGAAGATCTTTTGTCTAAAATAGCTTCTTTCACCTCCCCTTTTAACCATGCCGGTAATCATTTTGCCTTCTTTCCACCTTTCTTAATGTATGGAATACATCTGGATTGTGCTTCTAGGATGGTATTTTTTAACAATGACCACGCCTCTTGCACACTTTTTACTTTTGTAGCTGCTCCTTTCAGTTTTTTTCTATTTTTCTCATTTTATCAAAGTTTCCCTTTTTACTCATAACCAGAGATATGCAATGCTTTATCAAATCTAAATGGCTAATAATGATTTATAGACTTTTCCTCTAGGAACTTGTCTAAACCTTTTTTAAACCCAGCTATGCCAACTGCTATCACCACATCCTCTGGCAACACATTCCACAGTTTAATGTGTGCTGAGTGAAAAAATACTTTTTCTGATTTGTTTTAAAAGTGCTACCTATTAGCTTCATGGAGTGTCCCCTAGTTCTTGTATTATTTGAAAGGGTAAATATCTGATCTTTGTTTACCCATTCCACCCAACTCAAGGTTTTATATTTCTCTATCATATCTCCTCTCATCCGTCTCTTCCCCAGGCTGAAGAGCCCATATCTGTTTAGCTTTTCCTTATGGGGAACCATTCCATTCCCTTTATCATTTTGGGTGCCCTTCTCTGTAACATTTCTAGTTCAGTTATATATTTTTGGAACTGGAGTGACCAGACTGCACACACAACTCAGGGTGCAGATGAATTATGGATCAATAAAGAAGTTTTATGTCCTCCATTTTAATCTCCATACCTTTTCTAATAATACCTAACAATCTATTTGCTTTTTTGACTGTCAGCATTCACTAGGTTGAGGAATTCTAAGTTTCCTCCACAATGATTCCAAAATCCTATTCTTGTGTGGTGACACCTAATATGGAACCCAGCATCATGTACCTATAGTTTGGATTATTTTACCCTATATGTATCACTTTGTACTTGTCCACATTAAATTGCATTTGCCATTTAGACATCCAATCCCCCCAGTCTTGCAATTTTTTGCAATCGGTTTATGATCTAACAACTTTGAATAATTTGGTGTCATCTACAAATGTCATTACCTCATTCATTGTTCTCTTTTCCAGATCATTTATAAATATATTAAAAAGCACTGGTCCAGTACAGATCCCTGGAGCACTCCACTATTTACCTTTCTGCACTGAGAGGAATTATCCTTCAGTCCTATTCTCTGTTTCCTACCCTTTAGCCGGGTACCAGTCCACAAAACATTGCCTGCATGACTTAATGTCCTGATGAATCTCTGGTGGTGCACAGGCCACGAGACAGCAGTGGCATCAGCGACCTCCAGGCCGCAAGGAGAGACAGAAGCAATGGCGGCAATGATATCGGCAGCTTCTGGGCCGCAAGGAGAGGCTGGCGATAGTGTTCCCACTGCACGGAGAAAGGCGGCATCAATGGCGGATCCCCTGCCGTAGTGAGACAGGCTTGGTGGCGGCCATAGAGGAGGAAAAATCTAGGAGAGAAAGAAAAGGGGCATTAGCATTTTCTGAAACACATAATATTGCCAGAAATCAATGAGCAGGTGCTGATGCAATATTTTTGCAGGTTGGACAGTCAACACAAGGGGACCCTATTCATGCTTCTCCTCTATGAAGAGGGATGCAAAAAAGCCAGGATTATAAAGACAAAAGCAAGCCCCCCCCCACACACACACACATAAGATAATGCATCCTAAAGAAGAGCAAGGCAACACTTCTGGGAAGGAATATTTTGTGGAGCCAGGCCACTGCATCAGTAACCTTATTATTAGGATAACAAAAGGAAAAGTTAGAACATAAGACAATCAAAATTAAAATGTTCAGACAATTCAAACATAAAAGGAATAAACAAACACATGGGCTTTTTCTAACTCGCTACCAGACATAATTCAGCTGCTTCTTAATTAAGCTGCTACCTCCTCTTCCTCCTCCCTACTTTCCACTTCACAACTCCAGTCTAATGTAGCATGTGATTGATTCATTTGTATATTCAAACATCCTCCTCTTCTTTATCCAGCTCATTTGGGGGATTATTTATTAAAAAGAGTATTAAAAATGTGTTTTTCTTCCTCCCTCATGAATGCAGGATTTAAAATCCCAGACCTGCAGGCCCTAATGGTGGAGGCGGACTTGGACATTGTTGCTGTCAGGGAGACGTGGTTCTCGGATTCTTATGATCGGGATACGGCCATACCAGGATATAACTTATTAAGGACAGAGAGGACAGAAAAGGGGGAGAAGTAGCATTTTGAAATTCAGGAAGTAGCTATTCTGGATGATGCTGAGGACCCAACAGTCTGATGTAATCTGTTGCCATGCTGATGCAAAAGAAATAAGTTGGCTGCCTATGGCTTATGGTAGCTATGGTTGCGGATGGATCAAAAAGACGGTTGGGTCTTGGGAGCAGCGGCTGGGGGTGGTTTGGGCGTACACTGCATGCAGGGTCTGCCCTGTTGAGGTTGTGTCTGAGCAGTTGAGACCTCTGGGCTACATAGGATGGAGGACGGTATGGCAGGTATGGCTTGTAAGAGCTCCGAGGATAGAAAGGCCTTCTGTAGGAGGGACAATAGCATCTTGAGGAAGACTGATCTTGGAAGAAGGTAAGAGAGGATACTGCCACACTCTGTTCTTTAAGTTAAGACACCATCTTGCAAAGCTTATCACTGAATAAGTTATCTCCCTTGCAGGGGAGATCGGCAAGTTTTCCATGTACATCTTCGCGGATCGCACTTGCCCTCAACCATGGTATGTGTCGTGCTGCAATAGCGGCTGCAGATTTACGGGACGATACATCAAAGACTTCATAGACAGTGCATAAAAGGTGAGGTAGGCCTTCTTCTAAATCAGTCACCAAATGCTTGCGCTGGTCTGACCCTGATGGCTGGTCTTCCTCAGATTTTAGAAGTTGGAGGCATTCATAGAGATACTGAGTAATATAAAACTGGTGATGCTGCACCTTAGCATTGATCCCTGGAATACATTTTGCTCGAAGTCATCTAGGTAACGATTCTCTTTGCTTGATGGAGTATTTGAGTACAATCGTGCGTTTCTGGCCTTTTTCATAGCAGATTCCACAACAATGGAGGCGTGCGGAAGCTGTACTGCAGCAAAGTGCTGAGATTTTCGCATTTGAAATTCAGTTTCGTTATCCTGGACCCAAATATAGTTCTTAAAGGATTGAATCCCCATGGAAGCCCATATGCCAAGAAACCGGAGGCCCCTTCTCCGCCATCCCCCTGCTCCTCCACAGGGATATCTTCTGACCCTCCTGGTGGTTAGCCAGAGCCGCCATCTCCGCCTGAAGACCTCACTTACCCCAAATTTGTAGAGAAACTGGCCTCCATATTAAACCTTGAAACCAAAAAGGTTCCTGACCCATGGTCTGAAGTGCACGACTTTCTTAAAATATTCAACATTCCAGCGGAGCCTACTGCGCTTCTGACTCACTTAGTGCTTGATATTTTAAGAAAGTCGTGCACTTCAGACCGTGGGTCAGGAACCTTTTTGGTTTCAAGGTTTAATATGGAGCCCAGTTTCTCTACAAATCTGGGGTAGGTGAGGTCTTCGGGCGGAGATGGCGGCTCTGGCTAACCACCAGGAGGGTCAGAAGATATCCCTGTGGAGGAGCAGGGGGATGGCAGAGAAGGGGCCTCCGGTTTCTTGGCATATGGGCTTCCATGGGGACTCAAGCCTTTAAGAACTATATTTGGGTCTAAGCGCGGAGAAGGAGATGTTCAGCGATCTGATTCTACCACAGAAATACTTGAGGGGGTTCTAGGCTGTTGGGCATGGACCACTGAATCAAGGTCTTGAGAAGCCCAGTGATCTGGGACAATGTTTGCAAGGCCATCCCTTTGAGTTCTTTAGAAGGCCTAGTTGTTGTTTCGGAGGGGGAGAGGGTCCAGTAAGGCAACTCTGAGAAGAGTGTCTAGAGGTGGAAAATGTCTTCCCTGAGTGACATGCCTGGTCACCCTGTGTGGCGGAGGCAGAGGAAGAAGAGTGCAGGGAGTGATGTTGGGTGTCCCTTTCTGAATCACCTGAATTGTCAAGTATTGGTAGTGATGAGGAGGCTACCCACTCCAGACTCTGAGGGGGCTTGGTGTCTTTTGGGGACTGATACCCTGTGTTCGACATGGTGGGTCTTTTTCTTTGCCTTGCCATGTTTTTCAATGGGGTGTATCGCCTGATGCAACATGTCACGCCGGGTGCGTCGGTGGATGCGTCAGAAGCATTGGGGCCTCTGCGGCCCGCATTAAGCGAGGCGGATGGGGCCGTGCATCGGCCAAAGCCCGACGCACTGGATCTTTGTTCTGGCTCGGCACGTCTCCCTGCACCGACGTAGGAAGTCCCAACACAGACAATGTATCTCAGTTCCAGGAAAAGCTTGAAGTCGGGTCTTTATGAGGCCTCTTGGGAGGGGGCTGCCCGACCTTACCTTCACCCTCCCGGTCTCTATGTGTGGAGAAGGGTTGAAGAGAGGAGGCTCTTTTGGTGTCCTTCATCTGTTTGTTTCCCTGGCCAGGGAAGACTGAGTTGAACATTATGGAGCATAGGACCCCGATGTATCCCAGACACTCTCCCTTAGGTGGGTTATTTTCATGGCCCGTTCTCTCTGGGCCCTGGGAGACATTTTCCCACAATTGTGCCAGGCTGCCATATCATGGTCGGCCCCGAGGCAGAGACAGCAAATGTTATGTCCATCGGTCGTGGACATAATTTTGCCACAACGGAAAATTTAATTCCGTGGGCCTTTGGGGCTATAGTGAGCACTGGAAAGTGCTGTTTGGCGCTGTCAATTGAGAGCAGACAGTGAAGAAGACAGGAGAAGAAGAAGCACATCCGAATCGCGCGCGGGAAAGAAAGAACTGACAGGAGACCGTTAACCATGTGGGAACAGCACCGCACAGGTGTGCAGCAGTAAACTTTGCTGCTAGAAGTTCCCGCCAAGAACTGCCAGGGGGCGCTCCCAGAAAGCATGGCTAATTCAGCCCTGCTTATCTGTGGAAAAAGTCAGGGTGAAGAAAGGATTGCCAAAGATATAAAGCGAGGTGACAAACATTTTTCAGATATATCAGAGAAAGGTCCAAAGTAATATAGTAAAATTGAAAGGTGACAAAGATCAATGTGTGGATAAAGATGAAGAAATGGCCGAAAAATTAAACAAATACTTCAGTTCAGTGTTCACTAGAGAAGACCCTGGAGAAGGACTCGCTAGTTAAAAAGACTGCATGAGGGTGGAGTAGACGAAACTCCGTTTACAGAACAGAATGTACGGGAGGTGCTAGGAAAACAAAGTAGACAGGTCCATGGGGCCGGATGAGGTACATCCCAGGATACTGAGGGAGCTCAGGGATGTGCTGGTGGGTCCGCTGAAGGACATGTTTGATAGTAGAGATGTGAATCAAAACCGGAATCGGTTCTGGTTTCGTGGACTATTGGGAAATTATTTTTCCCGCGGTCCAATTGTTGTTTTTTTGGTTTTTTTTTTAAATCGGCTGTGCCGAGCCGATAAACCAAAAACACAGCCCGACCCTTTAAAATTAGTTCTTTAGTATCCCCCTACCCTCCAGACCCCTCCAACCCGCCCCCCAAAATTTTTAAGTACCTGGTGGTCCAGTGGGGGTCCCGGGAGTGTTCTCCCGCTCTCGGGCCGTCAGTTGCCAGTAAACAAAATGGCGCCGATGGCCCTTTGCCCTTAGCATGTGACAGGGCCCCTGTCACATGCTAATTTTAAAGGGTCGGGCTGTGTTTTTGTAAGTGCCCTTTCTTCCCGCCCCCCCCCCCCCAATAACGATAAGAGAACCCACAAAATTAATCATGGGGTTTCCTATCGCTATCAGGGACCCCCCGTTATCTGACGAGATTGAAAATATCGTACGATAAACGATTCACATCCCTATTCGATAGAGCCCTGGTAATGGGAATGGTGCCGGTCCCGCTTCATAAGAGTGGGAGCAGAGAGGAGGTGGGAAACTTCAAGCCGGTTAGCCTCACCTCAGTGGTGGGAAAATTAATGGACACTCTGCTGAAGGAAAGGATAGTGAACTATCTACAATCCTGTAGATTGCCAAGGTCATAGCGTGGATTGCAACCTGGTTAACTGACAGGAGACAGCATGTAATGGTAAATGGAACCTACTCTCAAGAAAGAACAGTGTTAAGTGGAATGCCATAGCTATTGGTTTTGTGACTAATTCTGTTCAATATCTTTATGAGAGACCTGGCGGAAGGGATAGACGGTAAAGCTGGCTATTTGTGGATGATACTAAGATCTGCAACAGAGTGGACACATCTGAAGGAGCAGAGAGAATGAAAAATGATTTAAGAAAACTTGAAGAGTGTCAAAGATTTGGGAGCTGGGATTCAATGCCAAGAAGTACAGATTCATGCATCTGGGGTGCAGCAATCCAATAGAGCTTTCTCTGATGGGGGGGGTGAAAGACTAATGCGCAAGGACTGGGAGAGGGACCTTGGTGTGATAGTGTCCAATGATATGAAGATGGAGAAGCATTGTGAGACTGCGATAACTAAAGCCAGAAGAATGCTGGGTTGCATACATACAGGAATAACCAGTAAGAAAAAAGGGGTGATAATGCCCTTGTACAGGTCCTTGGTGAGGCCTCACCTGGAGTACTGCATTCAGTATTGGTGCCCTTATCTCAAAAAGGATAATGGCAGATTACAGGTGGTCCAAAGCAGAGCAACCAAAATGGTGAGGTGTCAGCATTGGAAGACTTATGAAGAAAGGCTGAAGGATCTGAATATGTACTCCCTGGAAGGAAGGAGGTGCAGGGGAGATATAATACAGAGCTTCAGATATCTGAAAGGTTTTAATGATGCACAATCATCAAACCTTTTCCGTTGGAAAGAAATCAATAGAACTAGGGGGTCATGAAATGAAACTACAGGAAGGACAACTTCAGGGAAAGGGTAGTGAATGCCTGGAATGCCCTTCTGGAAGAGGTGGTGAAGACGAAAACAGTCAAGGAATTCAAAGGGACATGGGATAAACACTGTGGATCCCTAAAGACTAGAGGTTGGAAATAAAAGAAAAGAGTGCATGAGGGTAACTTGCTGGTGTGACAGTTGCTACCCTTAACAATTAAGCCTTGATCCTGTTAATGCAACTCCATCATTGCGCTCTGCTTCAATGGCAGTGAGAAAAGGGGAATTGGATTCAGACAGCAAACAATGACGGCCCCGACTTTTACGGTTTGGGGAACAAATAAACATGGGGGTAACTAGTTGATGCGGAGCTTACTACCCTTTATCACTAAGCCCTATTCTATTGTTGCAACTCCAACATTGCTATCTGCTTTCACGGCAATGGTTAAAAGAAATTGGATTCAAATAGCATCTGAGGGCCCTGACTTTTACAGTCTGGTAAACTGATAAGCATGGGGGTAACCTGCAACGGTGTAGCAAATACTGGCATAAGCTTGCTTGTCAGATCATTTGGTCCTTTTCTGCCATCATTTCTGTTTCTATTAGTGAATGCTTTCCATTCTTCTCTGGGAGAAAGTTACTTGCATCTCTTGAGGTGTAGGTAACTATAAGGATTACTATGATCCACGTTAACCATTTTTATTGTTAATGAACTGCTTTGCATGTGATGCAGCTCATTAATTTTGGCCACATATTCTGCAAAATTTTGTAGTATCATTAATAATATTAATGCAAATATCATTAATAGTTCATCTTAGTGCTGCTTCGTAAATAGGTCCCTTTGTTCAGACCTGCATTTCTTGACCAGCTCCTGAAAACTGGTTAAGAAATGCATTTATCCAATAAAAAAGTTGCACAATCTATTTTGTTGTGCATTCAAGTGGAGTCACACTGTAATCACAATATTTTATCCAAAAATATAAAAAGGTGACCTGTTATAAAAATCTCCCCCAACCTCCCCCAACCTCTCTATTAATAGATCTTGCTCTCTTTAATGGGATCATTCTGTTTCCCGGACCCCAACACGTTTCCTGACTACAACGCAGTTGGATGGGAAATTAATACATCTTTTCTAACCAAATCTTCTTCTTTAGGGGCTTTCAAAGATTACGATTCATATAACTATCAATATTTTGCACCACTGACTAAACGTAACATGTATGGGATTCGTGCCTGTTTGGAGTTGCAGTAAGGACGGAAATATTGCCTATTAAAATCCTATAGTATACCCATCCTATTGCTTCTTGAGCAAGATGGCCGCCGGATGTGCCGCTAAGGAATCGCCGGCTAGCAGGTCACCAGGTCAGGGCGCGCACCTACCTGTTGCACTGATTGACTGTCGGGCTCCTCCTCTTACTAAATACGTCACTGTGACGGTCGGCGAGCCTCGTTTTGACAGACAGGTATCGCTTAGGCGCCATATTGTGAGCGGAAGTAAAGAGTGTAAGACAAGGAAGCGTGTGTACTAGGGATCTCAGACAGCTCTGCTTCTAAGGAGAGTGCAGTTAAAGGGGAAATCTCTGAATAACTCTTTAAAAACACCAAACAAACCAGCAAGTCGCTTTAAAAATCCACATATCCCACCTAACGGAGTGTGTCTTATATTGTTTTAAACATCTCCTCTCCCCCCCCCCCCCCCCAACCTCAGTCCTGCGCGAGGATCTTTTCTTTTTGTCTTTTCTTACCGATCGCCTTTTAAAACAAGCGGGAAGAGGAGTGGAGAAAATGCCGCTGGCACAGCTGGCAGACCCGTGGCAGAAGATGGCAGTGGCGAGCGAGGTGAGAGGATTCTAATGGTTTTTGAAACTTGGTGGTGGTGGGTCAGTGACGGGACTTGGCGCGGCGCGAGGAGCGGCATCTGGGCTGGGCACAGGGTGCAGTGGTTTCTAGAGCTCGGGGCTGAGACTGCGGGAGGCCGGAGGGAGGAAAGGACCTTCCGCCTGTCTCCTTCCCCCCCCCCCCTGGTCCTAGCTGCTCTATTTGCCGAAACAGGAATGAAACTTGGGGGTCTGCCTTTTCTTTCAAGCAGCGTTTATCCCCCTCTTCTTTCTTTGTCATTCTGTCCCGTTAGTTAAAGGGTAGAATGTTTTGGATTTTTTTTTTTTTTTGGCTGCGTTCCAGTCGTTCGTGAGGGAATAAGAGGCAAGGGGTGTACGCACGGAAAAAGCCGGTCAAGTTGCTCAGGAAAACTTTCGTCCCGTGCGCGCGCGGTGCCGGGCCCTCTCCCCTCCAGTGCGACTAAAGCGCAAAAAAAAAAAAAAAAAAAGCGTGTGAGGGGTTAAGAGACAAGGAAAGGGGTAAAATGTGTGTAAATAGCAGGGCACATGCGGGGGGAGAAACCGTGCTGCCTTTGAGACCCCCACCGGAAGAATGCCTTCCTGAGCGGGCCGGGGAGAAGAGATAGCTTAGTATGCGCGGGTCCCCCGATTAAATATGGCAGTAACTTCCCCGACAGGTCCTTCGTAGTGCGGCAAGCAGGAGCGCCGGGTTTCTGATCCCGGAGCTCGCCCTTTTCTCTTGATGCCGCTGGGGCCATGGAAGTGACAGAACGAAGAGCCAAAGGGAGTGGGGCCTGGCACGGCTAGGGGGACGTCGCCGGTTTATAGGTGATATGACACCGCCGGTCCCCTCACCGCCTTGCCAGACCAAGCATTTATCATCGCCTCCCGGAAAAAAGAGGGAGTTGTTGCAGAAATGTTTCCTCATTTTCTGAAACAAGATATCATAAAAGTGTGTTGCATCTCTTGCCAGACTTTGATTGGGAAATGTTTTGTAGGTTTTAAAGGAGGTTGTGGACTAGTGTGGGTGACGTCAGTGTCCGGATGGCTGTAGTCCGAGCAGCAAAAATACACACACTTTGAGGACTTTGCTGCAATTAATGGTGCAATAGCCCTTTCATTTGTACTTCCAGTTTGTTGCTGGGATTTATGTAGCTTCAGAGTTTTAGTTGGTATTTGGAAATCCAAATCCTTACCAACACCGATACTTAAACCTTTTGTCTTTCCATGTGCTACTCTGACAGCATTGCGATTGATTTTAAAATGAGTTTCCAGCCCTGTGTCACTTTGTAAAAACGTGATCCACATTTTTCCTAGGTAAAATTTTCATGGTTTACAGTTTATATGTCTTTCGTTTAATTGCTATAAATCACTTAATAGAAGTTTATAACCAGTAAAAATATTTTGGTTTACTGTAATTTTTTCAGGAGCTGTCATCCCTTTTTATCTTGATTAAATTGTAAACTCTACTAAGCAGAGAATGTCTCTTATGTGTTTTTTACCCTGCTGTGTACCTAGAGTAGTGCTAGATACACAGCACTAGGTAGAAATGACAAATAGTAGTGCCCATCTGATGCCAGATTATAGGAGAATAATTTGAATTTTGCACTTTTTTTTAGTTAAACATTTTCAGAAGATCATTTTGAAAAGTGGATTTGGAAAAACAAATCTAGATGTGGAATAACATAGCCATAATTAAGCTTTATGCCAATAGTTGAACATTGGTGGAAGTGGTATTTGAAGGTCACTGTTTCATGCCCTTTAGTGATAGAATTTATTAATTCCGCACTGCTTTCAGGAGGACAGATGGTGACTGACTAGCTGTGACTTCATTTAGCATTCTACTACAAATACACTTTTGATGTGCTCATACCTTAATAAGTGAATATAGTGGCTTTGTCCTTAGTCATTGTGCAGAAATATGAATGTGAGATGCTGCTTATGAAAGTGTCATAAGTGAAACATTTGCTTTTAATTGAACAAAGGTCCTTATTCTTGCTTGTGAAAAGCTTTTTCATGCAAAGCAATTTTTCTCTAGCTTTAAGACTTCAGCCTGAATGCTTTGAAGATGGTTTTTAAACTTGAAATTATAGGGAACTGAGGAGTAGAAAATAGAGATGGGAATAGTTTATTTAGAGATATATTCCTAAAGCCATGTTTGTGGTGCAGCGGTTTTTAGGAAGGCTTGGTAAATGTTTCTCACCCACTCATCTTTTACTATTCTGATTATACTGATGTGACCTCAGTTCTTTAAGGCACTAACATTGTTTCAAGAGCTTGCATTTTTGTGCTTTAAATTTTAGTATGCTCTGGAGTGTGTTCAGATTTTTTAGGACTATAAATACACAACATCCAAGGAAATTTTAAGTTTTTTAGTTTAAGCTTAAAAAGTATCAGGGAAATCTATTTTGCAATTACATAATTTAATAAGCTTTAACCTTTTTGTGTTTTATATTAGAATGAAAAAATACAGTTTAAAGTAGTTTTATGTCAAGCAGGCATGCATTAGCAATAAAGCTGGGTAATGTCATCTGACTATATCAAAACTGACCCAGCTCTTAGAGCTCAATAAAGCCTTTACTTATATGTGAGAGTTCCGTGCGTTCACACAGCCTCATGAACCCCTCAGTCTTTCTTCATCTGAGCTACCGCACAGACATGTCTAGTCACTCTAAATTTAATTTTTTTTTTTTGGGCCTAGTGTCTTAAACTGCCTCATTGCTTGAATATTATTTTACTAGTGCCTTGGTAGCTCCTGAGTTTTTCGGTTCTAAAAGAAAAATTGAGACAATGTTGAGAAACATGGAGAAGCCCAAGGCCAAAAAGTTCTCCTGCAACCGTGGGCACTAGAAGTCCATCATAAAGCCAAAGAGGCAAAAACTCACAATAAAAACTTTAAAAAATATATCCAAAGCAGAAAGCCTGCGAGGGAGTCTGTTGGACCGTTAGATGATCGAGGGGTTAAACAGGCACTTAGGGAAGATAAGGCCATCGCAGAAAGATTTAACAATTTCTGTGCTTCAGTGTTTACTGAAGAGGATGTTGGGGACATCCTCGTTCCAGAGACTGTTTTCCAGGGTGATGATTCAGATGAACTGAACCAAATCATAGTGAACCTGGAAGATGTGTTAGGCCAGATTGACAAACTGAAGAGTAGTAAATCACACCCCAGGGTTCTGAAAGAAATAAAAAATGAAATTTCAGACCTATCATTAAAATCATCCGTTGTACCTGAGGATTGGAAGATGGCCAATGTAAACCCAATATTTAAAAAGCAGTGATCTGGGAAACCATAGACCAGTGAGCCTGACTTCAGTTCCAGGAAAAATCATGAAAATTGTTATAAAGATTAAAATCACAAAACATTTAGATAGACATGGCTTAATGGGACATAGCAGCATGGATTTACCCAAGGGAAGTCTTGCCTCAGAAAACACCAACTTTTTTTTTTGAAAGGGTGAATAAATGTGGACAAAGGTGAACCGGTAGATGTAGTGTGTATTTGGATTTTTAGAAGGTGTTAGACAAAGTCCCACATGAAAAGCTTCTAAGAAAACTAAAAAGTCATGGGATAGGAGGCGATGTCCTTTTGTGGATTGCAAGCTGGTTAAAAGATAGGAAACAGAGTATGATTAGTTTGTTTTCACAGTGGAAAAAGATAAACAGTGGAGTGCCTCAGGGATCTGTACTTGAACCAGTTTAATATTTGGATACTTGCCAAGTACTTGTGACTTGGATTGGTCACTGATGGAATCAGGATAGTTTGCTTGATGCACCCTTGTCTATCCCAGTATGGCAATTCTTATGTTCTTATAGAGAGACATACTGTCTGACACCACTGTTTGAGCCCTGACCATGACGCTTCAAACTGTTACCGTGCCTGGAAAATGGAGGCCCCACAAAAGGCACCAGTGAGTAAAAGTCCCAGCACTAGGCCAAGCAGCAGAACCTCTCCTCGTTGAGGAGCAAAGAGTCATTTGGCTCCCAGTGCAAGAAAGTTGATGTGTGAATCATTCCCTCTCAATCCTACAAGCAGAAGAAAATTCTTCCCTCACCCCTCTCCCATCATAGCTCCAGCTTCTGGATCTGCTTCAAGTCAGGGGTTGAGTATGGCACAGAAACCTGTGATGCCAGAGGAGCCAAAGGGGGCCACCCTGACAATTGTTCCCTGGGAGCTGAAAGTCAGTGCCATCAGTACAAGGTTATCCTGAAGCTGGGCCTTCCTTTTCAAAGGCAGGACCTAGCCTTGCTGGCATAGGTGCCATTGTTGTTAATAGTGTGGAAGATATCTATAGCCTGAATCATCTATTGCCCGATGAAGGGCAAGCCTTTGCAGGAGAAGAACATCAGTAGGGATTCTCCCAGGGAAGGGGACCCATTAGAAAAGAAATGTATGAAGCTCCTAGAACTAGATAGTTCGCTGTTAGAAAGACAGAGCATTCTCAGCTGTAGAAGTGTTCCTTTAAAGGGAAGTCACATGAAGAGGAACTAAGGGACACCAGAGGCCACCAGGAGGATGCTGGTCCACTTATTCACAAGTTCTAAGGCTGATGGAGGATCAGCTGGAGGAAGTTAAACCTAAGGGAGACCCTATCCTTATAGGAATCAAGAAGCCTGCAAGAGCCTTTCCAGTCCACTCAGCAGTCCAAGATATGATTGAAGCAGAATAGGAGGTATTGGAGTTAAGCTTAAGAAGCAGGAGGATGATGAAAAAATTGTATTTGGTGGAACGACATGAGAGGGATTACTGCATCAGCTTAAAGTTTGATGCAGCACTACGAGCATTGGTGAGAAGAACTACGATGCCAGTTAGGGGGAGGGACCCTCAAGCCAGGAAAGTGGAGTCTCTATTAAAAAGAGCCTTTGAGTTGTCGAGCATGGTGCTACACGTGGCGGTCTGTGGCAAATATGTAGAAAGAGCACTAGTTCGCTGGATGCAGCAGATCCTGCTAGGTGTGGACCGAGAAGGGTCACATCTAAGTGCAGAGACAGCACAGATGGAATCAGTGGCGTCTTTTATCTCATAAACCTTATATGACCTCTCAAGTTTTCATTAAGTAGGTGGCAACAGAGCTTATGGCTAGGCTGCTGCTGTGGCTGAGGAACTGGGTGGCAGACTCCTCTTCCAAAGCCAGGTTATGTTAACTGCCATTTAAAGAGAGAGTACTGTTTGAAGAATTAAATTGGTGAAGGACCTCAGAGAATCAAAGCCAAAGAAACTGCCAGAGATTAGGGCTAGAAGGTCCACTAAGATAGGAGCGGCGTTGCAATGGCCAATGGTCAACAGGCAGTGCACACTGGCTAGGACCCAGAGTTCAAGAGCAACCAGACCACTAGGAAGGATCCAGCCCTTTTGTGGGACCAGACATATCCTAAGAGAGGTTAGCAGTAGAAACCCACTTACCAGTAATGACCCTTTGCAGGCCTATTCCTCACTTCCATCAGTAGGAGGGAGATTACAGAGATACTATAAGGAGTGGGCCAGGATCACAGGAGACTGGTGGGTTCTTGACAAAATAAAAAGAGGATATGTGCCAGAACTGAAATTTCCAGTAAAGGAGTCCTTTTCTGCCATCACCATGCAACCCAAGCAAGTAAAAGGAAGTGCGGAGACAATAGTCAAGCGACTTCAGTTGTAGGCAATAGTAGCAGTCCTGTGGGAAGAAAGAGGAAAAGGAGCCTACTCAGTCTACTTTGTCATTCCAAGAAGGAAGGAACATTTCAACTTTATGCTAGATCTGAAGTCAGTGAATTGGACTTTGAAGGTACCACATTTTTGTATGGAGACGCTAGGGATGGTAAAGAGAGCAGTAAGAAAAGAAGCGTTTCTGTCTTCTCTAGTTCTCTGAGGCATACCTTCACATCCCAATCAGAAAGAGTTCCAGTGCTTTGCAGTGCTAGGCCAGCATTATCAGTTCAAGGCTTTGGGCTGATTACAGCTCCAAAGATATTTACAAATGTTATGGTGGTAGCAGCCTTCCTTTGCAAAGGAGGAATCAAAGTACATCTGTACCTGGGCGATTGGCTAATAAGAAGCAGTACCTTTCAGGAAGGCTGCTAAGTGACTGAGTAATCAAGGTATTAGAGAACTTAGGTTGGGTGGTGAACAAGGCCAAGAGTCACTTGCACCCCTCCCAGATGCTGGTCTACCTAGGAGTGCAGTTTGATACAAGGCGGGAAGAGTGTTTTTAACAGAAGAAAGTATAGACAAGTTGCAGCATCAAATAAAGGCATTGTTGAGCTCCATAACCCTTCCCCCCCACCTCCCCCCGAGCATGGATGTACCTACTGGATTTGTGGTAAATGGCAATGGCATTCAAAATGGTGCCCTGGGCAAGAGCACATATGAGATTGTTGCAGAGCACCCTATTATTCAGGTGGTCACCTTGAAGCCAGGAATTCAAGAAGAACGTCCCCTTGAGCATACAGACCAGGAGGTGCCTGCATTGGTGGTGCCAGCCTGGAGCCTCCACAGTGGATCACATTAAAAGATGCAAGCAGATTAAGGTGAGAGGCAGGTGGTGCAAGGGCCCTGGTCACAACTGGAGGAATCATTCTCTTTGAACCACTTGGAGACCAGCGGTGAACAGACTGGTTCTAACAAGCTTTCTGCTAAAAGGAGAAGGGAAGCCAGTTAGTGTTTTTGGACACTGCCACAGCAGTGGCCTATGTGAACAGGCAAGGAGGGGACAAGAAGCCTGAGGAAGCATCTCTGATTATGAGTTGGGCAGAGATACATCTCAAAGAAATTTAAATGCTCCATATAGAAGGAACAGAGAATATTCAGACTATTTTCCTCAGCTGCCAGAAATTGGTTCCAGGAGAATTGGATGTCTCAGAAGAGGCTCTCATTCAAATAGTGGACACATGGAGGAGACATCAGTGAGATCTGATGGCCACCAAAAAGAGCACCAAAACAAGACATTGGAGAGAATTGGTGGTGGGGGGAGGGGGAGCAGAGGGATAGAGACACAGTCACAGAGGTGGCCCACAGACATATTACATCTTTCCACCCTGCCTAATGGTAGGGAAAGTGGTGAGCAGAATAGCGGACCATCCAGGGCAGGTTGTCGTGGTCACAGGAGACTGGTCAAGATGCCTGTAGTATGTAGACCTAGTCATACCGAAAGTGAGAGATTGTCAGGTTCAAAATGGGGCCAAGGCTCCTGAAAAAAGGACCCATAATCATGGAGGATTCAGCACAGTTCTCTTATGGACTGGCTTTTCAAAAGAACTGGCTTAGAAAGAGGGGTTATTCTGACCAAGTAATTGCAACCCTCCTGAGAGCAAAAAATAAGTCCACCTTGCTAACATACATTAGAATCTGGAGAATTTTTGAGAACTGGAGCAAACAAACAGGCCGATTCAGAAAAACGCGCGGGAGAGCTGGCGAGCGCACAGGCCACTCTCCTGGGCGCGCGATTCAGGAGGGTGGCCTATGCAAATTAGGGCCCGCGGTTAAAGGAGGCGCTAGGGACACTAGCATGTCCCTAGCGCCTCCTTTTTCACAGGAGCAGCGGCTGTCAGCGGGTTTGACAGCCGACGCTCAATTTTGCTGGCGTCGGTTCTCAAACCCGCTGACAGCCACGGGTTCGGAAAATGGACGCTGGCATAATTGATCGTCCGTCTTCCGACCCGCGGGCCGATTTTTACTTTTTTTTTACTTTTGGGGCCTCCGACTTAATATCGCCATGATATTAAGTTGGAGGGTGCACAGAAAAGCAGTTTTTACTGCTTTTCTGTGCCCTTCCCCGGCGCCGGCAGGGGAAGTGCACAGCCTTTGGGCAGGCGTTAATTTCTGAAATGGCTGCACATTTTACTTTCTGTATCATGTGGGAATAACTAATAGGGCCATCAACATGCATTTGCATGTTGCAGGCGCTATTAGTTTCGGGGGAGTTGGACGCACGTTTTCGACGCGCTATTACCCCTTACTGAATAAGAGGTAAAGCTATCGCGTCGAAAACGTGCGTCCAAATGTGGGTTAACAGTGCGCTCCACTGTACTTTATCGGCCTGATAGAAAAGTGCAACTCCGCAAAGCAGAGTTAGCGACGATTCTGCAATTCCTTCAAGACAGGCTGGACAAGGACCTGGTGATAAATTCACTAAGGGTCCAAATGTCAGTCATGTGCTACAGGGGACAAGTGAATGGCTTCTCCATAACGACTTATCCAGGTGCCTGTTTTCTGACAGGGGTGAAGCACTTATGGCTGCCACTGTGAAACTGCTATTACTATCATTGGGTCTTGAATTTGGTCCTGAGGCTCTATTTGAACACCTCAAGAAGATTTTGCTAAAAAAAAACTTACACTGAAGATAGTTCTGTTTGTGGTAGTTTGCTCAGCAAGGAGAATTTCAGAGTTACAGGCCTTGTAATATAGGGAACCATACCTGTCCTCAAGAGAAGAAGGTAACTGAAAGGGGGACAATAAGTAAATCTACAGCTCTAGCACTAAACTTTCAAAAGGGGGTCTGATAAAATGAGAAAAATAGAAAAAACCTGAAAGCTGCAGCTACAAATGTTGAGTATACAACAGGCATGGACATTATTTAAAAATTCACTCAATACAAAAAAAGGAGGATGTATTGTGTTCTATTTTATAATTTTTTAAAGTGCTAAATAAATTATCCTTATCAACTCATTACATAGGAACGAATATCATCAGTATTAGTGCAAATGGAATTTAATCCATCGCCTCTCGCCATGCAATGGGCCTCAGGCAAATTCAGCGTTTATTCAAGCACTTGGTGTATAATCATTTGGTATCGTTCCTCTATTTATTCAAAGGCATTTTTTAATTCTTATCCACTAAAAAAATTTATTTTATTTTCAAAATTCATTTTATCCCAAAACCCAAAAACTCATTTATGTGTTTATAAAATCTCTTATACTTATTTTATCCTTGCATAAGTTAAATGTCCACCGTCATTTAATTCGTTCAATCATTGAAATCCTAGAATAAAATCCTAGAATAAATTATACTTAGCCCCACTGTAGATGTATTGTTTCTCAGATTGTCCCAAAATGAATTTTGAAAATAAAATAAAAAAATTTTTTTTAGTGGATAAGAATTAAAAAATGCCTTTGAATAAATAGAGGAACGATACCAAATGATTATACACCAAGTGCTTGAATAAACGCTGAATTTGCCTGAGGCCCATTGCGTGGCGAGAGGCGATGGATTAAATTCCATTTGCACTAATACTGATGGTATTCGTTCCTCTGTAATGAGTTGATAAGGATAATTTATTTAGCACTTTAAAAAATTATAAAATAGAACACAATACATCCTCCTTTTTTTGTATTGAGTGAATTGGTAGGTGAGGATATTTAGCTTCTGGTGATTGATTCATTATTTAAAAATACCATTTAAAAAGTGCAGTTCAGGTGTCTTCCTCACATTAAAAAAAAAGGTGGAAGGGAAGACCAAATAACTGCTGACATGGTTGAAAGGCAAAGTGAGAGAGACGTTTTAGCCAAAAAAACTTCCTTCAAAAATTGGAAGAAGGATCTATCTGAAGAAATTTGGAAAAAGCAATAAAGCCTTGTCAAGTTAAAATGAAAACATTGATAAGATAGGCTAAGAGAGAATTTGAAAAGAGGCAGATCATAAAGGCAAAAACTCATATAATCTTTTTTAAATATATCAAAAGCAGGAAGCCTGTAAGGGAGTCGGACTGTTTAGAGGGGCACTTAGGGAAGATAAGGCCATCGCAGAAAGACTTAGACCAATACCGTAAAGTGCGCTTTTTAATTCGGTTTGTACGTATGTTTTGGACACGTCTCCACAACTTCTTATACAATAACGGGTTTAGCACAGGTGTTAATTTCTGAGCAGCCTGAAAAAGTGTACAGAAAGACAGAAAATATTGCTTTTCTGTACATTCTCCGACTTAATATTGTAGCGATATTAAGTTGGAGGAACCAAAGGGTAAAAGGAAAGATTAAAAACAAAAAGTGCTGGCGAGTCAGGTTAGGAAAACGAGCACTCTATTTTGCGAGCATCCATTTTCCTAACTCATGGCTGTGCACCGGTTAGGGAAACAGACACTTGTAAAATTGAGCGTCCATTTTCCAAACCCCCTGACAGCCACCTTTCCTGGGCCAAGGAGGTGCTAGGGCTGCGCAGTTGTCCTTGGTGCCTCCTTTTAGCGCAACCTCTCATTTGCATTCTGTAACACATGCGCAGGAGAGGGGGGTTGAGCAGGCGCCAAAAACAGATGCACTTTTTTAGTCTGTCCATACTGTATCGGCCTGATAATGAATTCTTTGCTTTGGTGTTTACTAAAGAGGATATGGGGTGATACCCATTCTGGAAATGGTTTTCAAGGGTGATGATTCAGATGAATTGAACCAAATCACAGTGAACATGGAAGATGTAGTAGGCCAGATAGATTGAAGAATAGCAAATTGTCCGGACCAGATGGTATACACCCAAGGCTTCTGAAAGAACTCAAACATGAAATTTCATATCTATTACTAGTAATTTGAAACCTATCATCTAAATTGTCCATTGCATCTGAAGACTGGCCAACGTAACCCCGATATTTATTTAAAAAGGGCTCCACGAGAGATCCGGGAAACTATAGACTTCAGTGCTGGGAAAAATCATGGATAACTATTCTGAAGATCAAAATCACTGACTATATAGAAATACTTGATTTTTCTGGAGACTCAAGGAGTCCCTATTACAAGACTCTAATTACAATAACTTTGTCAATAACGTTATCCAAATGTTTTTTCTAGATAATGACAACTCAGTCATGTCACCTCTAACAGTATGGGATTGTTTCAAGGCCTTTATCAGAGGTTTTTTCATTTCTAGGAGCACATTCCTTAAGTGTCAGAAGGAGGAGGCATGCTTAAATCTCTGTCACTCCATTGCACTTTTATCCCAGAAACCTCAAATAAACATAGCTAGGGATACTCTATCACTTCTCTGGAAAGCTAGAGAGGATCTAAAACGATTGGAATCCTTCAGAATGGCCCATCTTCTCGAATTAACAAAACAGGAATACTTTGAAGGAGGTGAAAAATGGGCAAACTGCTTGCTCATAAGCTGAAAAAGATAACCGTCCAAAACTTTATTCTAAAAATCAAAGATACTAATGATTGCATATTATCTACTAACTCAGATATCACTGGGCAACAATGAAAGTGTTACTGACCTAAAAAGGTCCTACTCTAGTATCTTGATGTGCTGAACACGAATATGACCATGAAAAGTTTTTATTGGCTCTCGTTTTGAAGATATTAATATAGTTCACTTTCTATGTTTAGTCATGTAAATTTATCCAGTAGGACTGTAAATAAGCCTAGAATGATGTAATATTGCATCATATTGCATAATACCATCATGCACACATCATCCAGAGTTTATTACATCATTTTCTGATGCAATGCAGTTCTACTGCCATGCTGCTGCTGAGTAAGCTGACGTCAGCAGTGTACTATATGAAGCCCAGTCAGAAAGGGTGAGCATTTGAAATATTCATGCTGGCTGACTACTGCTGGACACTCCGCAGAGATGTTCCTGAACAGGTGTACAAGAGACAAGCAAAGAAATCTAAGACGTAGTCTATGACTTCATTTTTCAAACGGTATTAACCGTAGGTCTCCTACTATTGGCATACAATTCAAGATGTAATTATATTATTGCATATTACAAAAAAACTAGAGCCAATTTTGCATTTTCACAGTCACATTCATGTTTAGCACATGGAAATGTATAAGAATTGACTAATTTCATTTCTGTAACATGACTTTTGTGAAAATTTGTTGCCCAGTGTATTCGGCAACGCTTTCTTAACTTTTATACAGACCTTTAGAGCCCAGATACTTCCATCAATCCATATTTCATTGAAGAGTATCTAGAAAACATTTTCCTTCCATATCTGACGAGACACGTGATGCTCTTGATAGGGAAATTACTAGTCCTGAAATTTTATTCGCCACTAAAAATCTTAAAACTGGAAAAGCTCCAGGTCCAGATGGGCACTTGGCCAAATTTTATAAACAATTTGCTCCTTATCTTGTGTCCCATTGCAGAAACATTTCAACTATTTATGAATGGGAGGCTCATTGCTTCCAAATTCTAATTTAGCTGGAATCACCATCATTCTGAAACCAGGTAGAGATCCCACGCTTTGTGGTTCTTACTAGAGATGTGAATCGGAACCAGAATCGGATCCGATTTTAGTTCCGATTCACATCTCTAGTTCTTACCGACCTATTTCTTTAGTAAACCTGGACTTAAAGTTATTAGCCAAAATACTAGCCAGTCGTCTCAACTGTTTTATAAGCCAGATTATTCATTCAGAGCAAGCTGGCATTATTCCAGGCAGAATGGCAAGTGACAATATTTGGAAAATTTTAAATATAATTTGGGCAGCTGACAAGGGGAAAATAGCCACCCTTCTACTGGCCATAGATGCTGAAAAAGCATTCGATATGGTCCACTGGCAATATCTATTTGCTACCCTAGGTAAATTGGGCTTTGGCTCTAAATTTCTAAATTGGGTGTGCTCCCTTTATGATAACCCGAAAGCTTGTCTCAAAATTAATGGAGGCTACTCAGATTCCTTTCTGGTGCAGAGAGGCACCAGACAGGGTTGTCCTCTCTCGCCTCTATGTTTTGCATTAGTTTTGGAACACTTGACTATAACCATTCGAAGCAACACACAAATTACTGGTTTCCAAATTATCTCCCAATCCTTTAAACTTTTATTGTTTGCAGATGGCATATTATTCACCATTAGTAATCCATATTTGTCTCTGCAAGCTATTGAATTCGATTTGGCCCAATTTAGTAAGGTCTCTGGTTTTTAAATTAACTGGGACAAATCCGAGATCCTTACTATATCATGTGATCCCCAGTTTAAGATTTAAAAAAAAAAAATCATCACCCATTCAAATGGTCCCACCAAAAGATTAAATACTTAAGAGTGTATATTGGTGGATCCCTTAAGGAACCTTTTGTGTTGAACTGCACTCCTTTAATGAGAAAAATCCATCTGGACCTAGAAAAATGGGAACGCCTTTCTCTCTCCTGGCTTGGGAGAATCTCCACAATTAAGATGAATGCCCTACCAAGGTTTTTATACTCGTTTCAATCTCTACCAATCTAAATACGTAATGTTTTGCTTAAATAATGGCAAATAAAGCTTTTTCACTTTATATGGAAAAGACACCCTCCCACAGTTGCCCAAACGGTCCTTTTCCAATCTAAAGAAAATGGAGGTCTAGGAGTCCCTAACCTAATTTGGAATTATGTAACAGCCCAGTTTTGGCACAGTACACATGCAAGTAAACAGTGGGTTCAAGTAGAACAATTTTGGCAACGGGGAATGCCCTTAACAGCAACAGTGTGGCAACCTAGACAAACTAGGCGAGACTGCTCAGAAATAGCCCCGACTACTAAGCACACTGAAGGTGTGGGATACTTGGAAACGTTGTCTAGTGGGTCCAAAACCTTATTTTCACTTGTCACGTGTCTTCCATAACTCAGCTTTCCCTCCCCGCTCATCTTTACAATCCTTTAAATGTTGGAAAGAGAAGGGAATCTTATTGTTAGGAGATGTTTGTGTAAATGGGAAAATGGTTTCTTTTGACACTTTGAGAGAGAAATACAAACTACCCAATTCTGAATTTCTCTCATATTTGCAAATTAAACATTTTAAGGATAACATCAAAGACAGAGACTGGCTCCAGAGTGAGAAATCTTTATTTGAAGGATTCTGTACACTAGCCCACTACATGAAAAAGGTGATCTCTAAAATTTATAATATACTAAATGGTAAATTGAAGGACAAGCCCACCCACTTAAAGACCTGGGAACATGATCTCGATTGTGTTCCTAGTGAGGACACCTGGTTGCTTTGTCTTTCAAGCAATAAGGAAATCCTCTATTTCATCATTAATAAGAGAAGAACAGCCATAAATTGTTACACTGGTGTATGTTACTCCGGCAAAATTACATAAATTTAGTTCTAAAACAAGTAAAAACTGTTGGAGGGGTTGTCTTTCTAAAGGTACTTTTCTACATATGTGGAGGAACTGTTTTAAGGTACAGCATCTCTGGCAGCAGATTTCGGCTATCCTTTCCAGGATTTATAACTCTAAAATTCAATTGACATCAGACTTGGCACTATTAAATCACCAAATCTGCAGTGAGGATCTACCTTCCCATCCTCTGATCCAGCATGTCTGCTTAGCAACAAGAATGGAGATAGCATACTCTTGGAGATTGGACTGTGCTCCACTACTTTCTAGAGTCTTGGCTCAGTTGGACACAATCTGCAACATGAACAAAATAACAGCAGCAAAATACTGCGGACTTAATATGTTTCATTCCGTATGGGACCCATATTTACTTTGGAGAAGAAATAATTCCTAAATCTCTTCTGTTAGAAGGTATCTGACACACTTCCATTAATCCATTCCTTTCTTGCTATATAATGGTTCATATAGACATTCTTTTAATTTCTAAAAATGTATTTTCCTTATGGAGAGGCAGCAAGGGTGGTGGGGGGGGGGGGGAGAAAAGATGTAACGTATCGATTGTCATTGTCTAAACAATATTTGTATTTTTGTGCAGTTTGTTCACAATAAAATGTTAATTAAAAAAAAAAGACATAGTTGAAGGGACACAGCCAGCATAGATTTTCTCAAGGGAAGTAATGCCTCACAAATCTATTTTTTTTTTTTTGAAGGGATTAATAAACGTGTATAAAGGTGAGCTGAAAGATTTACTGTATCTGCATTTTGAGAAGGCATTTGACAAAGTCCCCTATGAGTCTTCTAAGAAAATGAAAGTCATGGTATAAGAAAATGCCATACTGGGTCAGACCAAGGGTTTATCAAGCCCAGTATCCTGTTTCCAACCATGGCCAATCCAGGCTATAAGTACCTGGCAAGTACCCAAAAACTGTCTATCCCATGCTACTGATGCTAGTAATAACAGTGGCTATTTTCTAAGTCAGCGATTAATAGCAGGTAATGGACTTCTCCTCCAAGAACTTATCCAAACCTTTTTTAACCCAGCTACACTAACTGTACTAACCACATCCCCTGGCAACAAATTCCAGAGTTTAATTGTGCGTTGAGTGAAAAAGAATTTTCTCTGATTGGTCTTAAATTTGCTACATGCTACCTTCATGGAGTGCCCCCTAGTCTTTCTATTATCCGAAAGAGTAAATAACCGAGTCACATTTACCCCTTCTAGGCCTCTCATGATTTTAAAGACCTCTATCATATCCCCCCTCAGCCGTCTCTTCTCCAATCTGAACAGTCCTAACCTCTTTCCTCATAGGGGAGCTGTTCCATTCCCTTTATCATTTTGTTTGCCCTTCTCTGTACCTTCTCCATCGCAACTATATCTTTTTTGAGATGCGGCGACCAGAATTGTACACAGTATTCAAGGTGCGGTCTACACCATGGAACGATACAGAGGCATTATGACATTTTCCGTTTTATTCCCTATTCCCTTCCTAATAATTCCTAACATTGTTTGCTTTTTTGACTGCCGCAGCACGCTGAGCTGACAATTTCAGTATTATCCACTATGAGGCCTAGATCTCTTTCCTGGGTGGTAGCTCCTAATATGGAACCTGACATTGTGTGACTATAGTGTGGATTTTTTCCCTATATGCATCACCTTGCACTTATCCACATTGAATTTCATTTGCCATTTGGATGCCCAATTTTCCAATCTCACAAGGACCTCCTGCAATTTATTTATTTATTTATTTATTTATTTATTTATTTATAGATTCTTTTATACCGTGGTACGTATAGACATACATCACCTCGGTTTACAGTGAAACAATAAATTAGCAACAGGCTTTACATGTAACAGTTAAAAAAAAAAAACAGTAAAATATTTGACAGCAACAGGCTTTACAGAAACAAGGTTTTTAAAGATAATATGCATACATCATTAAATATCAAACAATAAAATATAAATAACCATGTATTCGCAGGAGCAAATTAACTGTCAGCAGCGAGACCAATGTCACATTGCATACAATAGCCTAAATTGAGTAACAATGGGGGGGTATGGAATAGCAGAATGTAAATACAAAATGCGAGGAAAAGAACTTGGAGCCAGTGAGGAATAATAAGGGATAGCTGAATTTTTAGGTTAGATGAGGTTCATAGAGTGAATGCTTGTTCAAACAACCATGTTTTAAGGTTTTGATTGAAGGTTTTGTGACAGGATTCAAGACGCAGGTCCAACGGCATGTTGTTCCAGATTTTGATACCCGCTATGGAGAATGATCGGTCTATGGTGGAAACGTGTTTGATGTGTTTTAGTGGATGGACAGCTAATTTCGCTTGGTGAATATTTCTAATTGGTCTGTTGGAGGTGCGAAAAATGAGCTGATCAGAGAACCATTGCATCTCTTGGTTGTGAATTGATTTGTGGATGAGTGAGAGAACTTTAAAAGTAATTCTGAAGGATTCGGGTAGCCAATGTAGGAACATGAGTGCTGGAGTAATATGTTCATGCCGTCGAGTATTAGTAATTAAACGAGCAGCGGCATTCTGCAACATCTGAAGAGGTTGAATTGTGCTTTTAGGGAGACCCAGTAGTAGTGCATTACAATAGTCAATCTTTGGTAGAATTGTGGCTTGTAACACCGTCCGGAAGTCCTGAGGATGTAATAACGGTTTAATTCTTTTCAAAGTATGTAACTTGAAGAAGCCACTCTTGATTGTGGTTGAGATGAAATTGTTCAAAGTAAGGTGATTATCAATAATAACCCCAAGGCTGCGGACCTGCTTTAGCTTAGTATGGTCTGTTGTTGAGGATTTATCACAATCCGCTTGTTATTTAATTACTCTGAATTATTTTTTATCATCTGCCTCACTTGTCGTATTCCTTTCCAGATCATTTATAAATATATTGAAAAGCACGGGTCCCAGTACACATCCCTGAGGCACTCCACTGCCCTCCCCCTTACACTGAGAACATTTTCCATTTAATCCTACTCTCTGTTTCCTGGCTTTTAGCCAGTTTGTAATCCACAAAAGGTCATCGCCACCTATCCCATGACTTTTTACTTTTCCTAGAAGCCTCTCACGAGGAACTTTGGCAAATGCCTTCTGAAAATCCAAATACACAACCAGTTCACCTTTATCTACATGTTTATTAACTCCTTCAAATAAGTGAAACAGATTTGTGAAGCAAGACTTGCCTTGGGTAAAGCCAAGCTGACTTTGTTCCATTAAAACATGCCTTTCTATATGTTCTGTGATTTTGATCTTTAGAACACTTTCCACTATTTTTCCTGGCACTGAAGTCAGGCTTAACTGGTCTGTAGTTTCCTTGGTCGTCCCTGGAGCGCTTTAATGTAATCCCATTATTTAAGCCACCCTCCAGTCTTCAGGTACAATGGATGAGTTTAATGATAGGTTACAAATTTTTACTAATAGATCAGAAATCTCATTTTTTAGTTCCTTCAGAACCCTGGGGTGTATACCATCCGGTCTAGGTGATTTACTGCTCTTCAGTTTTAAATCAGGCCTACCACATCTTCTAGGTTTACAGTTATTTGGTTCAGTCCATCTGAATCATTACCATGAAAACCTTCTCTGGAACTGGTATCTCCCCAACATCCTCTTCAGTAAACACCGAAGCAAAGAAATCATTTAATTTTTCTGCGATGGCCTTATCTTCTCTGAGTGCCCCTTTAACCCCTCGATCATCTAATGGTTCAACTGACTCCCTCGCAGGCTTTCTGCTTTGGATATATTTTTAAAAGTGTTTACTGTGAGCTTTTGCCTCTATGACCAACTTCTTTTCAAATTTTCTTATCAATGTCTTGCATTTAACTTGCCAACGCTTTTGCTTTATCCTATTTTCTTCTGTTGGATCCTTCTTCCAATTTTTGAATGAAGATCTTTTGCTAAAATAGCCTTTTTCACCTCACCTTTTAACAATGCTGGTAATCCTTTTGCCTTCCACCTTTCTTAATGTGTGGAATACATCTGGATCATGCTTCTAGGATGGCATTTTTTTTAATAATGTCCACACCTCTTGCACACTTTTTACCTTTGTAGCTGCTCCTTTCAGATTTTTTTTTCTATTTTTCTCATTTTATCAAAGTTTCCCTTTTGAAAGTTTAGCACTAGAGCTGTGGATTTGCTTATTGTCCCCCTTCCAATCATTAATTCAAATTTGATCATATTAAGATCACTGTTGCCAAGCGACCCCCACCACCGTTACGTAACTCACCAAATCCTGTGCTCCACTGAGAATTAGATCTAAAATTGCTCCTTTTACCTGAACTAATTTCTCCATAAAACTGTCATTTATTCCATCCAGGAACTTTATCTCTCTAGCATGTCCCGATGTTACATTTACCCAGTCAATATTGGGGTAATTGAAATCTCCCATTATTACTGCACTACCAATTTGGTTAGTTTCCCTAATTTCTCTTAGCATTTGACTGTCCGTCTCACCATCTTGGCCAGGTGGACGGTAGTGTACTCCTATCACTATACTCTTCCCCAACACACGAGATTTCTACCCATAAAGATTCGATTGTGTATTTAGTCTCATGCAGAATGTTTATCCTGTGTGGACTCTATGCCATCCTGGACATAAAGCACCACCCCGCCTCCTGGGTGCTCCTCTCTGTCACTGAGATATAATTTGTACCCTGGTATAGCACTGTCCCATTGGTTATCCTCCTTCCACCATGTCTGTGAGATGCCCTTTAAGTCTGCTATCATTATCTGCTTTATATTCTCATTCTCCCATCTTCTTAGACTTCTGGCATTAGCATACAAACATTTCAAAGTGTGTTTTGTTGTATTTTCATTCTGCTTTTGAATTAATAGAGATAATTAGCTCAGGTTTGTTTTTAGTCACAGACACTTGGACTACTTTTCTTATTATTGGAACCTCACTATTGGGATGCCCTAATTCTAATAAATCATTAGTGTTCTTTGAAAATAACTCCCTCCAAGCCATGCGCCGCTGAGCGACTGTCTGCTTTCACCATAGAGCAGTTTTTAAACTAGAACAATCTCCTTTTTAAAGGTTAGCACCAGCAGTCTGGTTCCACCCTGGTTAAGGTGGAGCCCATCCCTTCGGAAAAGCTTCCCCCTTCCCCAGAAGGTTCCCCAGGTCCTTACAAAACTGCATTCTGTGCACTTCCCCGGCGCCGGCAGAAATTAACGCCTACCTTTGGGTAGGCGCTAATTTCTTAAAGTAAAATATGCGGCTTGGCTGCACATTTTACTTACTGTATCGCGCGGGAATACCTAATAGGGCCATCGACATGCATTTATATGTTGCGAGCGCTATTAGGTTCGGGGGGGTTGGACACGTGTTTTCGACTGAATAAGGGGTAAAGCTAGTGTGTCAAACGCTTGTCCAGTCGCGGGTTAACAGTGTACTGTACTGTATCGGCCTGTAAGAGCCTAAATTTGGCTTCCAAAATCTCCCTCCCAACATTTTGTTATGTCGTTGGTACCCACATGTACCACAACAACCGGCTCCTCCCCAGCACTGTCTAAAATCCTTTCTAGGTGATGCATGAGGTTCCACCTCCTTTGCACCAATTAGGCATGTTTCCAGGCGATCCTCACGCCCACCAGCTACCCCGCTGTCTCGATTCCTAATAATCGAATCGCCAAATATAACGGCCGACCTAAACCTTCCCTCCTTGGTAGTAGCCCTTGGAGACACATTCTCGATGCGAAAGGATAATGCACCACCTGGAGAGCAGGTCCTTGCTACAGGATCCTTTCCTGCTGCGCCAGGTTGATGCTCTCCGATCATGAGACCTTCTCCAAGGCAGCACCAGGACTGCAATTCTCAAGTTGGGACTTGGTTACTGTGTCCCTGAAGGTCTCATTTATATACTTCTCTGTCTGCCTCAGCTCCTCCAGATCTGCCACTCTAGCCTTCAGAGATCGGACTCGTTCTCTGAGAGCCAGGAGCTCTTTGCATCGCATGCACATGTACAACTTCTCACAGGTTAAAAAATCATACATGTGATACTCGATGCAAAAGACTGAAAGGCCTCCCCTCTTGCTACCGGGCTGCTGCCTTCATCTCAGATTTGTTAAGTTTTAGGTTGTAATGGGAGTAGGAATATGTCTAATTAGCGTCCTTTAAATGTATTAGTGTATTGGTATGTTTGGTAGTGGCCTACATGAGAATGATCAAACTCTCAGTAAGGTATGGGGAGTTCGTGAAGTTAAAAGGTTGATTTCTTTTTTTTTTTTTTTTTAGTGTGAATGTGGCACCTGCCTATGAATTAAAGGATGAGTTAGGGGTGGGTGTGAGGATTGGGAAATACAAACACACTAATGTCTGCTTATTAGCAACCTTACTAACTATTAAAAGCACAAACACACACTAAATAATATCCCCCAATAGCTTACTTCTCCCCAATACTTAAAAAAAAAAAAAAAAATTCCCAAGTAAAACTTACTGATTCCTTTCAGCCACCAGCAAGGTGATCCTCTTCTTTCAGTGCTCCCACTGGTATAAGAAGCAATGTCCTTTTGTGGATCAGAAACAGAAAGTACGATTAAATGGTCAGTTTTCTCAGTGGAGAAACATAAACAGTGGCTTGCCACAGGGATCTGTACTTGGACTGGTGCTTTTTAATATATTTATAAATTATCTGGAAAGGGGAATGATGAGTGTGATCAAATTTGTGCATGACACAAAATGAATCAGAGTAGTTACATTACAAGCAGATTGTGATAAATTACAGGAGGATCTTGTGAAACTGGAAGATGGGGCATCCAAAAGGCAGGTGAAATTTAATGTGGACAAGTGCAAAGTGATGCACATAAGGAAAAGTAACCCACATTGTAGTTACAAAAATACCGCCAGATCATCATTTTTAGGCATTCTTTACAGTATGTGTATTATACATTGCCTTATGTGTCTTTTTTTTTTTTTCAGCTTAAGTGCTCAAATTTCCATGGTGCGCATAAGTTGAAAAAGAATTGTATACACAGAAACTGGGAGCTGGTGAGCAATTGAATCTGGCTAACAGTGTTTCCCAACTTTATCAAGCCCAAGACACGGCTACATTAACAAAAATGTTGTGTGACACACCCGCCTCCATGAAGCAGGCAGTGAAGGTATCGAGAGGACTTCTGGGAAAAAAAGAGCTAGGAAAATACTGAAAGCTTGTACCAGTGTTTCTTCCAAATTTTAAAACAAATGGACCAACTCCCTCTATACACATGTTGAGGAGAAGGGAGAAATTGGTGTGGTGTAGACAGCTGGCTCTGTTAGCATGGCTTCCAAAGCTGCTTTACTACTGTTGCTGCTGTCAATACTCAGTGAATCTTATCCAGTGCTCGGTGCACGCTCTCCTGGTCTCGCTCAGCCTGGGAGTAAGACACAGGCTGGAAGGACTCAGAGGAGGAAGCTCCCATCAACAATGAGTGTATTGCACAGCTATTTGTGCCCTCCTCCATGCTGCCCATTAACTATCATACACTGGAATTCATGCTATAGCTAGGAAGAGGAGGCATGCATGATTAGTTCTTAGAAAGGAGCTCCTATATATTTGAGTCATCACTGGTGTGTCGTTGCTGAAAGCAGAGTCCAGGTGCTGACCTAGATCTGAGCATCACCTGATCAGGTCTGAAGGCACATTGGTTGGGAAATATTGGACTAATAGCCTGCACTACAGGGATATTGCATGAATGTATGTGCTTATAGTTCTGTGATGCTTCTACCACCACATTGTCTATTTTGTGGGTAGAGGTAGTCGCAGGAGCATTGAGGAGTTTGCATGTGCACATGCCCCTGCATCATCCCTGTGGTATGCACTGCTGGCCACATTAAGCGGGGGAAAGGAGAATAGAGGCTGAGTAGAGAGTGACCGAGGCCAAGGCAGTTGCTGACAGATTGTATTGAGGCGTGGAGAGAGGATCGAGTGAGGGGGATGGGGAGAAAGAGAATTGAGCATGCAAGACAACATACGCAATCAATGGAAAGAGCACATTTGGAAATTGTGTACTCTGTGGCATTCACCAGGGATCCGGAATACTTCAAGGGAAGGACCATACAGGACATTTCAAATCACTGAGAGAGGTGGGGGACCTAGTTGAGTTGGGAGGGTGTGTCATGTCTGTCCTTTTTGATGCCAGGAGTATGGCAGACAGCGTGTCAACAATAGTAGATTTTCTCAAAGGTTGGCAACAGTGATCCCTTAAGGTGTAGGATGTGTGTTTTTGTGGCGCACTCATGTCTCACTTCATCTGCAGGTAGAGCCTAGCCTCCCTGCCATTGGATATCTTCAGTGTGACTCTGGCTGGCCAGTGGCTCGCTTCAGTGATACAGGTATGTCTAGCATCTCTTCCACTGGTAGGGCCTGGGATAGATACCCTGTCAGTCTTTCTACCAACGCACTTCGTCTCCATGGACCGGTTCCTGCTGCAGGAAGGAAGAGTATGGCAAGCTGTAATTTGGGGACTCCTGGCATACACGTTTTGTAGTCCTTTTTGAAACCGGCCCATCCAGGCTATGATTTCAGTTGGGTTTAGTGAATATGAAGTGGTTATTGATGCTTCCCAGACAGTCTGAGAAAAGGCAGGGAGAATTGCCTAAAGACTTTCAAAACTGATTTCTCTCTTTAATTTATACTGGATGAGGAGAATTAAGTGTGTATCTGAAATAGTGCAAAATTCACAGAAAATGCAGTTCATTTAAAGCAGAAAAAAAATTCTACAATTGTAGAATGTTGATGAACATGCCTATTCATGCTTTAATACTAAATTTAATAAATAAACCAAAATCAGACATGGGGCAACCCTGTTAGATTTTTTTTTTTCACCACTGTGTGATTTTGAAAAAGCTATTTAAATTTGCTTATGCCAGTTGTGAGGTTTTTGAGGCAGGGATTTTGCAATGCAAATTGTCCTGTACATTGCTAGATATGGTCATGTTTTATACTTTTTTTTTTTTTTTTTTAATATCCTCTCCCACCTAGACAGAAAGAAGTCATGTCCCAAATAGGCTAGAGGGAAATCTTCTCCAGGATTTAACTGCCCTTCTATTGGCAGCAATTTTCCTTCTCTCCCCAGGCCTGAGGTGGCACATAAATCCTGTTACAGCATTTACTGTAAAATCTTTATCGGGAAAAATCACTGAGAACTAGAGATATAGTTTTACTTTTTACTAAGTTATATGCTGTTTTTAAGCTTACTGTACAAGAGTCTTAATTTGCAAAGCATTCCCCCCCCCCCCCCCCCCCCCCCCCCATTTTGTGCCTGTTGGGAAAACGTTTTGTAATTTGGACCCATAGGTTTTAGCTGCTGTTTTGCTCCTGATCTGTAGATCCAGTGAATAAAACTTCAAGGGCTGAAATTGGCTCCAATTTTTGGCCTACTTTCTTACAAGGAAAGTGGTCTTATAAAATCATTATGCCTGTCATATGCTTAAATGTTTCCCCCCTCTTCCCTAAAACCTTTTGATCCATTCATCCAATTTAATTCAAATTTCTGCTAGAGTTTCCAGTAAACCTCATATGCCCCTGAAGTTATCTACCCTTAGAATTCCTGTTTTATTTATTTATTTATTTTTCATATTGGTGTTTTGTAGAGAAATAAGTCAGTTACATTGTAATCTCAGTGAGGTCAGAACACATTGTGATGCCATCAAGTATTTTTAAAGCTGCCCTGCTCTTGTAGGGATGTGCATTTATCTAAATCAAAATAGACTTTGTCCATGACATTTTCTATTTCATTTTGTTAAAACCATGAAACAAAAACACCAAAATTCTGTTTTGTTTTGGGTTTTTTTTTTTGCATTTTGTTAGTGTGCACTGACTGAAAATGTTACAAATAGGTTTAAAAATGTCAAAGGGGGGAGCAATTCATTAGCTAGAAATATGGTTCTGCATTCCTATTGGCTGTCTCTTCAGTTACTTTGTTTTGCCAATGTTGCAAGGTTGTGTTGGGGGGTAAGCAGAAAGTTCCCCTTGGCTGGTTATAAGTCTAAATAAACAAGTGATAGAATCTAAACAGCATAAGCATGCCGTGCAAGTGCATATTTTGAATTTGCCAACGCATATTCATTTTGGGAAAAGGGCGGTGGCATTTTGGGATTTGCATACTTTTGAATCGCTAATCCTGCTTCATTTTGTTAAGAGTATATGGTAATTGGTAAAAGTGTATTTTGATTTTGTCAGTTATGTGATTGTATTTTTTTTTTTTTGCTAATTCGACTTGAGTACAGATATATGAAGCGGGGCTGTGGTTGTCTGCTTTTTTTTTGCTTTGGGTGAATTGAGACAGTATATCTTTGTTCTTTTGAGAGTTAATACTTTTTCGAGATTTCAAATTAATCATCATTTTATTATTAATTGGCAAGTGATTTAGTTAGTATCATTCTTGGGAGGCCTTGAAGGTAGGGAATTATTGCATATGTACACTTGAGCAGTGCTTTCAGGACAGCTGCATCACTGGGATTTAAGGACATTTTTGTAACCTAACTAGGATCTCAACTTAATTCATTGGTGTGATCTGAGTACCCCCTGAAGAAGGAAGGAATTTTCCTTCTGAAACACTGCAAAGTCTGGCAAAGAAGAAGGTTGTATAAACATCTTAGACATTGGACACACTTGAGCTTTTTCTCTGGAGATACACCATTTTCTTGGCTCATCAGGCACTCAATTAAGTGCAGTTCTTTAATATAATTTTTGATAAGAAAATTTGAATTTTAAAGGCAACAAAAATACCTAAAAAATATGAATGGTACACCCTGCCAGCTATGAATGAGTGATGATTATGAAACTTTAGCACAATGATTGGATTTGAAAGCACGAATTCATTGAGCCCACCCAGTGCTATATGATGGTCATTCACATGTTCAATAAATGCATGATAGTCCCACATCTTAATGTTTGTTAATGTGAGATTATATTTGATGTATGCAATATAGTAACAATGTGGTCTTACATTAATTGCTGCAGTGATTTGTTATTAATCTGGAAAAGTCTCACTGTTTGTTTTGGCCTTAGTGTAAGATTTTAATATTCTAGGTTGCTTTTTGCCCTTTGTTTTGTGGCCTGGCTTATGGCCCACTGATCTCAGTGAGTGTTCCAGTTTATATTAATATCTGGTGGTAGATTCACACAACCACACATTATGCAATGCCTGTTCTCATTTCTAAATTATACCACTTTAAGTGCAGCACTCCTTGTACATACACCAGATAAAGTAGCAATGGTGCACTTGTGGCACTAGGCAGGCAGTCAGCACTGAATATTACATTTTCTTGGTGTATGATCTGCTGCTTTTGTTTACTGGGGGCGAGTATCACACTGTTTGGTAGCTGTGTGGCCTGGTGAGAGAGAGAGAGAGACACGAGTCAGGATGACCAGTGTGGGGAAATGATCGGTGAGAGAGACTGGTTGTTGGGGGGGGGGTGACTGGTGAGAGAGGGGGACTGGTATGGGGTGACTGAGAGACTGGTGTGAGGGGTGACTGGTAAGAGTGAGAGAAACTGGATGGGGACTGACAGAGTAACTGGAATGGAGTGGATTCGATTATTAGGAATGTAGACAGTTGGGTGGCTGGTGAGCGTGAAGATTGCCTGGTAAAATGCCTACCTGGTGCGAAGGTGGCGGACCTCACGCGTCACCTAGATAGGATTTTAGACAGTGCTGAGGAGGAGCTGGCTGTCGTGGTACATGTGGGCACCAACGACATAGGAAAATGTGGCAGAGAAGTTCTGGAAGCCACATTTAGGCTCTTAGGTAGAAAGATTAAATCCAGAACCTCCAGGGTAGCATTCTCTGAAATGCTCCCTGTTCCACGTTCAGGTCCACAGAGGCAGGCAGAGCTCCAGAGTTTCAATGCGTGGATGAGACGATGGTGCAAGGAAGAGGGATTCAGTTTTGTTAGGAACTGGGGAACTTTTTGGGGAGGGGGAGTCTCCAATAATAAGAAACTATTTAAAACTAGTCTGAAAACCTTGCTTTTTAAACAAGCTTTTTATAAAGACAAAGAGAAGGAGGAAAACAGTTGAAAGATGACACACCAAGTAATCAGTTTTTTTCCCTCTAATATCTCCAATTGCATATTAACGCTAGATTTGAACCGCTTGACAGTTTTTTTCAACCGACATATAAGCCTTAATTAACACAGTCTTTTCTTATTAAAATGTTACCGTTCTATGTTGGCACATGTATAATTTGTAATCTATACCAATTATAGTTTTTTCTTATTGTGCCTTTCTGTAAACTGTTGTGATAGTGAATTAACTTAACGACGGTATAGAAGAGTTTTTAAATAAATTAAAATAAATAAAGTAGTCTAAGTGACTGTAACTAAAAACTCGCCTGAGCTAAATAAAAATTCTAATTTATCCCTGTGAATTAAAAAGCAGAATGAAAACGCAAACAAAAAAACAAACTTTGAAATGTTTGTATGCTAATGCCAGAAGTCTAAGAAGATGGGAGAATTAGAATGTATTGCAGTAAATGATGACATAGACTTAAATGGCATCTCAGAAACATGGTGGAAGGAGGATAACCAATGGGACAGTGCTATACTGGGATACAAATTATATTGCAATGACAGAGAGGAGCATCCAGGAGGCAGTGTGGTCCTTTATGTCCAGGATGGGGCAGAGTCATCCTGCATGAGACTAAATGCACAATCGAATTTTTATGGGTAGAAATCCCTTGTATGTTGGGGAAAACTATAGTGATACGAGTATACTAGTGTCCACCTGGCCAAGATGGTGAGATGGACAGTGAAACGCTAAGAGAAATTAGGGAAACTAACTAAATTGGTAGTATAGTAATGATGGGAGATTTCAATTACTAAAATCACCAAAAATGTGGAACCCAAAATATAATACTTCAATTAGTGGCCTATGAAGGTGTCAGCAAGCCTTGACGTTATGTGTCACTCTCATGTAGACACTAACCGGTCTTATCTATCATTCACCTTCCTCATTATTTTAATGCAACAAATTATTTTTTCTTTTTTCAAATTAAAACAGTCCTCCATTCATATGAACAAATGACTCTTTCATAAACAGTTGGTAGGAAAGCCCTACACTGGCCGGTGTTTCGCTGAGTTAGCTTCCTCAGGGGCGTATAGAAACACTTTAAATCAGAGCCACATTTCTAAAATAAAAATGAATGAAAAAGAAGTTGCACATTCGTAAAGAAAAAGTTGAACCAATACTTATCTCCTTAACACCATGGCTACCTCTTTAGACAGGACCAGACGTCTCAACCATCTTGAAAAATGAACAAATGGAGGAACCCGAACCGAGGCTAGCGTCCCTTTAAATACGGCATTTTGTAGTGACATCAGCCATCATTGATGAATGTGTACAGAAAACAAGAAATCCTAAATAGGTACAAAATCAAAAAATGATCTGTAAATAATTCTAAACAGTGCAGAATTTAGCCCAAAAAAACGTGTAAGTCCAGCTCACTATTCAATCCTAATGGATGAACAGTTTTAAGACGATAAATCCAGCGTTGTTCAGATTGTAGCAGAATGCGTTCTCGATTGCCTCCACGCCAATGTGCAGGGACATGATCGATAGCACAAAAAAATAAATCCTCGAAATGATGTCCCATCTCTATACAATGGGAAACTAAAGGTTCCTTGATTCTGGCATTTTTAATATTAGAGCAATGTTCTATCATTCTCGTCTTTAAAGGACGTTTCGTTTTCCCAATGTAAATTAAAGAGCAGGGGCATTGGATCAAATATACGACCATAGTAGAGTCACAGGTCGTATGATACTGCAAGAATATTTTGTAGCCAGAAGACACACTGAGTTGATCTGTAATCATCATAGAAGATGGACACACAGAACAGGTATTACAGGGCTTATGTGAACCAGATGACGTATACGATGTATATGACGTCAAAGAGCTGTCCGATTTCACCAAAAAACTTTTTAAATTCATGGCACGAGAGAACGTGATTCTTGGAGGTAAACTAAAAATAACATTAGTTTGCAACACATGCCAATATTTAAGTATGGATTGACGAATCTTAAAAGCCACAGAGGAGTATGGTAAGATACAGGTATGACGTGAAGAGTCTTCCGTAGGTCGTGGAAGAAAAAGCCATTGCCGATGTGAGTATTTTGCTCGTAAGTAGGCCTTCCGGATACTTGAGCGAGGATATCCTCTGGCTGAAAAACGATCACATAAGATTTTAGACTGTACCTCAAAATCCACAGTAGTGGTGCAAAGGCGTCTCAGACGAATAAATTGACTGACAGGGAGATTGCGTTGGAAATTCCTTGGGTGTGCGCTAGAAAAGTGTAAGTAAGTATTAGAACTGACTGATTTCTGAAAGAGTGATGTAACAAACTTTCCATCTATAATGGTGATCCGTATATCAAGTAAAGTAATAGAATGGGTTTCGATAGTGGCAGTAAATTTCAGATGACTATTTAAAGAATTTAGCCAACGTAGAAATAGTCCAAAAAGATTTTCATCCCCATTCCATAGTACAAAGACGTCGTCAATGTATCTCTTCCACACCAACAATTGACTCTCATAAGGATGATCATGAAGCCATTTTTCTTCAAAATGATGCATATAAAGGTTGGCCAAATCAGGAGCCATGGTGGCCCCCATGGCAGTACCACATGTTTGAAGGAAAAATTCTTGATTGAAGGCAAAAAAGTTCTTTTTAAGAGCTATTTTTAACAGTTGTACCAAAAAATCACTAGGGATCCGATGAGGTCTTGGTCGCTGTTCAAAAAAGTTTTCCGCAATCTCAATCGCCTCATCCTGCGGAATAGAGGTATATAACGCCTCCACATCCAAGGTAGCCATTTTTAAATTAGTGGTGTCGACCTCTAGCTGTTCCAAAAAAATGATCATATCCGAGGAATCTCTAATGTAAGAAGGCATTAAAGGAATAAATGGCGCCAGAAAATAATCAATGAACCGAGACAACGGTTCCAGCACTGAATCACAGCCAGATACAATTGGGCGTCCCGGCGGATGGTCAATATTTTTATGTATTTTAGGCAGTGTATAAAACACAGGGACACGAGGATATTTTCTTGTCAAAAAATTAGCTTCTTTTAGAGTCAAAAAGCCAGACTTGACACCAAACTGTACAACGGAAGAGATGAGTTTCTGTATCTCAGAAGTGGGATTTATTTCTAGACGTTGGTAAAAACGAGTGTCATCCAGTTGACGCAAAATTTCAGATTCATAATCAATTCTATTTTGCACAACTATCATACCACCTTTATCAGCTGGTTTTATTATGAGATCTGACGCTGATTGTAATTCCTGTAAGGCGGTTTTCTCCAAACGTGATAAGTTATGAAAAGTTGAATCAGTCAGATCTAATGTAGAAATATCCTGGGATACTAAATCATAAAAAACTTTTAGCGCAGGATCTTCTGGTCCAGGTGGGGTCCACATAGATGGATTTGACAAAATAGACACATCAATCGAAGGTGTATGAGTGGTAAAAAAATTCTTTATCTTAAGGTTCCGAACGAAACGAAATAGTGCCACCTGTAAAGAAAATTTATCTCCACGATGTGTTGGTACGAAAGATAGCCCACGTTCTAAAACCTGAATCTGAGTGGGTGATAACGTTTTAGAAGATACATTTAAAATTAAGGATCTTTCCCTCTGAGACCGTGTCACTCGCGGTTCGTATGTCTCTGACCGTCCGGTCGATTGATAGCGGTTGAAACTATTTCGGTACGGTCGACGAGTGCCGCGCGAGGGTGGTCCAATATTGACTGGGTAAATGTATCATTGGGACATGCTAGAGAGATAAAGTTCCTGGATGGAATAAATGAAAATTTTATGGAGCAATTGGTTCAGGAACCATCGAGAGAGGGCGCAATTTTAGATCTAATTCTCAGTGGAGCACAGGATTTGGTGAGAGGTAACGGTGGTGGGGCCGCTTGGCAATAGTGATCATAATATGATCAAATTTGAATTAATGACTGGAAGGGGGTCAGTAAGAAAATCCACGGCTCTAGTGCTAAACTTTCAAAAGGGAAACTTTGATAAAATGAGAAAAATAGGAAAAAATTGAAAGGAGCAGCTACAAAGGTAAAAAGTGTGCAAGAGGCATGCACATTGTTTAAAAAAAACAAAACCAAAAAACATCCTAGAAGCAAAGTCCAGATGCATTCCACACATTAAGAAAGTTAAAGGAAGGCAAAATGATTACCAGCTTGGTTAAAAGGTGAGGTGAAAGAGGCTGTTTTAGCCAAAAGATTTTCATTAAAAAATTGGAAGAAGGATCCAACAGAAGAAAATAGGGTAAAGCATAAGCGTTGGCAAGTTAAATGTAAGACATTGATAAGACTGACTAAGAGAGAATTTGAAAAGAAGTTGGCCATAGAGGCAAAAACTCTCCGTAAAAACTTTTAAAAATATATCCGAGGGAGTCGGGACCGTTAGTTGATGGAGAGCTTAAAGGGGCAATTAGAGAAGATAAGCTCATCACGGAAAGATTAAACTATTTCTTTGCTTATGTGTTTACTGAAGAGGATGTTGGGGAGATACCCGTTCCGGTGAAGGTTTTCACGGGTAATGATTTAGATGGACTGAACCAAATCACGGTGAATCTAGAAGATGTGGTAGGCTGATTGAAAACTGAAGAGTAGTAAATCACCTAGACCAGATGGTATACACCCCAGGGTTCTGAAGGAACTCAAAAATGAAATTTCAGATCATTAGTAAAAATTTGTAACCTATCATTAAAATCATCCATTGTACCTGAAGACTGGAGGGTGGCTAATGTAACCCCAATATTTAAAAAGTGCTCCAGGGGTGATCCAGGAAACTACAGACCAGTTAGCCTAATGTCAGTGCCAGGAAAAAAGTGGAAAATGTTCTAAATATCAAAATCACAGAACATATAGAAAGACAAGGTTTAATGGAACAAAGTCAGCATGGCTTTACCCAAGGCAAGTCTTGCCTCACAAATCTGCTTCACTTTTTTGAAGTGGTTAATAAACATGAGGATAAAGGTGAACCGGTATATGGTAGTGTATTTGGATTTTCAGAAGTCATTTGTCAAAGTTCCTAATGAAAGGCTTCTAGGAAAAGTAAAAAGTCATGGGATAGGTAGTGATGCCTTTCGTGGATTACAAACTGGCCAAAAGATAGGAAACAGAGTAGGATTAAATGGTCAATTTTCTCAGTGGAGGGGAGTGGGCAGTGGAGTGCCTCAGGGATCTGTACTGGGACCCGTGCTTTTCAATATGTTTATAAATGATCTGGAAAGGAATATGATGAGTGAGGTAATCAAATTTGCAGATGATACAAAATTATTCAGAGTAGTTAAATCACAAGCAGATTGTGAAAAATTGCAGGAAGACCTTCTGAGACTGGAAAATTGGACATCCAAATGGCAGATGAAATTTAATGTAGATAAGTGCAAGGTGATGCATATAGGGAAAAATAACCCATGCTATAGTTTCACGATGTTAGGTTCCATATTAGGAGCTACCACCCAGGAAAAAGATCTAGGCATCATAGTGGATAACAAATATTAAACAATTATTTCAGGTCAGTGATCCCCAAAGAAAACACAGGAGATGGACCACCGCTGGCTAACAAGAATGTAGATGGAAGTGTATTAGATGACAAACCATTTACAGAAGAAAATGTCTGGGAAGTGCTAGGAACAATAAAGTGGACAAAGCCATGGGGCCGACTAAATTCACCCCAGGGTGCTGATGGAGCTAAGAGATTTGCTGGCGAGTCCGCTAAGTGTCCTGTTTAATAGCTCACTAGATACAGGTGTGGTGGCGAGTGACTGGAGAAGAGTGGTTGTGGTACTACTAACAAGAGTGGGAGCAGAGAGGAGGCTGGTAAGTAGAGGCCGGTTAGCCTTACCTTGGTGGTAGGAAAATGAATGGAGAAGCTATTGAAGGAGAGAATAGTAAACTAGAATCCATGAGGTTGCTAGATCCGAGACAGCATGGATTCACCGGGGTGGGAGGTCCTGTCTGACAATTTTGATAGATTTCTTTGACTGGTGACAAGAGAATTGAACCAGGGAAGAGCACTGGACATGATCTACTTGGACTTTAGCAAAGCCTTTCATTCGGTCCCGCACAGAAGACTTGTAAACAAAATGAGAAGTTTAGGACTGAGTGGCAAGATGGTGACATGGGTTGCAAACTAGCTAACGAATAGAAGACAGTGTAGTGGTGAATGGAACCTACTCTGAAGAGTATTAAGTGGCATGCTGCAGGGATTGGTGTTGGGACCTGTGCTGTTCAATATCTTTGTGAGCGATATAACGGAAGGAATAAAGGGTAAGGTTTGTCTATTCGCAGATGATACTAAAATCTGCAAAAGGGTAAACACTCTGGAAGAGGTGGAGAGAATGAGATGATTTAAGAAAGCTCAAGGAGTGGTCCAAAACTCGGCAGCTGAGGTTCAATGCCAAAAAGTGCAGAGTCATGCATCTGGGGTGCAGCAACCCAAATGAACTGTATGGTGGGATGGGGGAGTGGGGGTGGAGAAGGGCTGATGTGTACGGAGCAAGAGAGGGACCTTGGGAGTCATGGTGTCTAGCGATTTGAAGAGCAGAAAACAGTGTGACAAGGCGTTAGCTAAAGTCAGCCAAATGCTGGACTGCATAAAAAGAGGAATATCTAGCAGGAAAAAAGAGGTGATAATTCCCTTGACAAGTCCTTGGTGAGGCACAACTTGGATTACTGTGTTCAGTCCTGGAGTCCGTATCTCAAGGGAGACAGGATGGAGGTAGTTCAGAAAAGGCAACCAGAATGGTGGGAGTTCTCCATCATATGACCTACGAGGACAGGATGAAGGCCCTAAATATTTATACCTTGGAAGAGAGGAGGCGCAGAGGGGACATGAAAACTGAGTTGGAAAAAGTACGTGCACAGACTTGCACCTACTATTTTGTTTGGTTACTTTTTTAGAGTAAAAAAACATAGAGGTACTTCCTGCTCTGCACTCTCCTCAAGCAGCAGGCACATGTGGCTGTTTTAGGAAGCATAAGCTTGCTATATAAAATTTTTGGTGACACGCCAGTGTGTCCCGACATACTGGCTGAGAACCACTGTCCTTGACTATAAGACCTGGGATTTTTCTCACATTGTTTTATCAAAAAGATTTAGAAGGGAAGAGTGAAGTTTTCAGCTAGACACACACAAGAGAGTGATCAGCAGACCCTCGGTCTTCTTTTTCTCCTATTTCTTTGCTTTGCACTCTTGGTCACCATTTGTGAGTACTTACTGGCTGTTTTCTCAGTTCTAAGTTAAAAGCAACAATGTTTCAAATCCCATCAGTTCTTCATCCTTATTGTAGCAAATTGGAGAGCAGGTAATGTGATGGTTTTTCTCACTGTAGATTTGAATTGTACTGTAATTTAAAGGTATTTGTGCTTAAAACAAATTGTTTTCCTCAAACTTAACTGGATGAAACAGTTACCTGGGGCTTCTGCTGTAGCCAATGTATTTTATATCTTGCAGTATTTTTTGTTAACGTTATGTATATTAGAAAATGTTTCTCAATTGTTGCATTAGTTTATTGGTTCTTTTCCCACTGCTACACCCACTCAGTGTGGATGGTCTGACTACAGTTGTTGGTTTACATTTATTGTATTTGGGAGATTTTTGTTTGGTGTAATCATTTTATATATTTATAACATGAATAAACAGTTAAAACTTCACATCTGGAACCTGTTAGTTTTATTTTTGTACCCTACTGATGAGGGATTTTGTAAAAAGGAGCCAGACTGTCTTGTCAAAGGAATAAAACTGTACAGTCATAAGGGGGTGGGAACCTCTCCATCTTCTACAACCAGCCCTGTATTGGCAAAGGGTGAGGAGGTGAGAAACCCGCTGACCTCCACTATCGCTGCTTCCACATGGCAAGAGCCCAGGGGCAGCTCAGTGCAGTCTGAGGGTGAGGGATGAGATGGAGCTCTCCCCCCACCCTCCTCCCAAGGGGTGGCACAGGTCTAATCACTGACAGGTCCATACGGTAAGAAATGTGGGGGAGCGGGCGTTCCGTGTTGAGCACCCGCTCTCCCAATGTGTGCCCATTCACCTCTCCTGGGTGCGCAATTCTGTAATTTAAATTAGGTGGTGCGCTAATAAGGAGGCGCTAGGGACAATAGTGCGTCCCTAGCGCCTCCTTATTAGAGGTAGAGGTGGCTGTCAGCGGGTCCGACAACCGACAATTTTGCTGGCGTCTGTTTTCAAACCCGCTGACAGCCATGGGTTAGGAAAACCGGACGCTGGTAAAATTGAGCGTCTGTTTTGCTATCCGCTGACCGGCAGGCAGATTTTTTAAACTTTTTTTTTTTTTTTTAAGTTTTGGTTCCTCTGACTTAATATCGCTAGGATATTAAGTTGGAAGGTATACAGAAAAGCAGCTTGGCCACACATTTTACTTTCAGTTTCCCGGGCGACTAACTAATAGAATCATCAACATGCATTTGCCTGTGATGTGCGCTATTAGTTTTCAGGGGGTTGGCAGCACATTTTCAACACGCTATTACCTCTTACAGTATAAGGGGTAATAGACGTGCGACAAAAACACGCAGCCAAACACGTGCTAAACGGTGTGCTCGGCTGAGCACACTGTACTCTATCTGCCTGTGAGAGGGCCAAGATAGGGGTCTCCCTTGGAGTTTTTTTTACTGCATGGGAGTACTTGGAGTCTGGCCCTCTGTCATTTGAAATGCTAGGAAAGGTTTGGGGGGGGGGGGGAGGGGCAGGGTTCCCAGAGGCGTGGCACTTAGGGTTGCTTTCCTGGAAATATTATTACAGACACTATCAAGCTCTTTGGAAACCTACTACTTGCCTCTCATCCTTCCTCAGCATCTGCCCTCTGGAGAAGTGAGAATAGTAGTGAGGGTCTGTGTGTGGTGCATTCTCTCATCACATACACTCTCCCCCAATACTTTCTTACTTCCTCCCCTCTTTCACACCCCCTTCCCTTCCCCTTTGTTCTCTCACACATTCCACCCCTCTTTTCTTGCCTCACATTCCCTTCCTCCCCTCACTCACACCCTACCCAGGCGCAGTGCTAGCATTTTTGCTGCACTGTGTGAACAATTACTGTGCCGCCGCCACCTTGTTCTGTGCTTATTTGTTTTTCCAATTGGGGCTGGAGCAAGGATATCAGTGATGGTAGATGTGCATCTCTCTACTGGGGATTGTGTTTAAAGCTTTTTAGCGAAGGAGAAAACAGGAAGTTTATTGCCCCACTGTCCTGTGGTGATAACTTATGGTCTCTCCCTCAGTCGAGTTTCCTGAGGTGATATCGTTGGATCCTTTCCCGCAGATGAGTGCCTAGGTCTGGTTAGCTGTTTGTTTTTTGCCGGCGAGGACTTAGCTGTTTAAAAAAAACCCCACAAAAAAAGAAACCTAAAAGGCAAGTGGGTGCAGGAAGCTGAGCATGGCGGTGGAGGTATATGCCCTCTCCCCCCGCAGCCGGAGACCAACTCTGTACTCAGCTGGGATGAGTTGAACTCAGGTAAAGAGGGGAAGTTGATTTAGGGATTCCTATTCCCTCTAGTCTCTGTGCTCAACGCTCCGATCCAACCCTCTGGGGGGCAGCCTGACCGGTTGAGCAGCCTTCTAGGCTAGGCCCTGCTCTCAGGCTTAGATTGTTTTGCCATGTGGAAGGCCGCAGCAGCATTCACTTTTACTCTGTGCTTAAGGCTGCCCTCTTCAGGTATGTCAGTTTGTGCTTAAACACACAGCTGTGTGCCTAGCTAGATGTGATGCCTACCTGAGCGCTCAGTTATGTGTCTAAGAGCGCCTAGTTGGATGCATAGCTTATGCTTCAGGGCGCCTAGACGGATGCCCAAGTTGGGCAACTACACGAATAAGCGCATTAGGCATCTATCTTTTTACAAGCGCCTGTTGTGAGCTCAGTTGAGCACACAGTCCTCAGATGCTTCTTTAGAGTGTGCTGTTGACTATGGCGCCGATAACAAAGAAGCCTAAGTGCCTTTCACTTTGTACTGCTTGCCATATTCGGACATCTCAGCCTGGTGTCCCCTCTAACTTGTATCCGCACTGTTTGGAGGCTTAGGGAGATTTGTCTCCATCTGATTCTGCTAAGCCCTGTCCTTCCCAGCATGATGCAGGAATGGAAATAGTTACCAGAGGTTTCGCCTGGAATTGGGGCTCTCCCCTGTCAGTGGGGGAAGGTAGTTCACTGGGCACAGGACCTGGTTTTGGCATAAACCCCTCTGCCTTGACGTATTGGGTGAAATTTTTTCAAGAGCTGCAGTCCTTCAGGCACAGTCATTGGCCCCAGCCAATCTTAACAATTCGGGATCTCAGGCTGCCTGCAGTGGGTAAGCATTGGAATACGTCAAGACCTGCTGTGGGTCATGCTGATAGGGACCCGGATGGCATGGATGATGAAGCCAATTTTTACCCCTTGGAAGATAGGGATATCCTATGGGGCTGGAGTCATATAGAACTATGTTGCGTTTCTTTCATAGAGATGAGTTACCAGCTCTGATTTCCCAGATATTGAAGGTGCTGGGGGTACCGGGGGCTGATTCTATGTCTGAGCCAAAGAAAGAATCCATTTTGATTTCTTTGCATAAAGCCTCCTGTTTCTTCCCTATTATGGAGGCTATTCAAGAATTGATTGATCTTGAATTGGGGCTCCCTGGAAGCTAATTTTAAAGAGGGGGCGAATCTTGGAAGGGCTGTACCCCCTGGATCTGGCTGCGAGAAAGCAGGTGTGCTTTCTGAAAGTGGATGTACTGGTGTGTGCCGTCACCAAGAAGGACGACTATCACTGTAGAAGGGAGACAGACATTGAAGGATGCACAAGATAGAAGAATCGAGGCTATCCTTAAGCAGGCCTTTGAAGTGATGGCAATGAATTTGCAGATAGCTTCTTGTTTCTCCCTGATGGCTTGCTCTTGTTTACTTCTCTCACAGGAAGTCGATGATTCTGGTGTGAATTCCAGGGCAGTGATGGAATCGGTAGCCACCTTTTTGGTGGATGCGGACTGCGACCTGATCTGCACTTCGGCCAGAAGGATGGCTTTGGTAATAGCAGCCAGGCGACAGCTAAAGCTTAGTAATTGGTCGGCTGATACGATTTTAAAGTCTAATCTTATGAAATTGCCCTTTAAAGGATCCCTATTGTTTGGGAATGAGCTGGAAAATTGGCCAATAAGTGGTGTGAGGCATCAGTTCCTTGGTTATCAGAAGATAAGAAGCAGATGTGTGCTCATTCAGCATGAGAGGATATGCTAGAAACTTTCAATGCTACAGAGGAGCAGCTTCCCAGATGACCCTGTCTTTGGGTAGGGTTTATTTCTTTTGATTCAGACACCCCAAAAGGTCGCAGGCTCTGGTAATAGTGCCCCCTGAGCCTCTCAATGAAGATGTGCTGACCCACCCCTAGGATCAGGAGATAGGGGATCACCTCTCTTTTTTTTTTTATCGGATTTGGGTCAAGATCATGTCAGACCAGTGGGTCCTGGAGGTGATGAAAAGATTGTTACACTCTGGAGTTTCTCAGTGTTCCTTGGGGTGTTTTCATGGTGTCTCTCTGCAACTCTCTTCATAGAAGAGATGAGCAGTGGAGTGTACGTGTCAAGGCTCCTCAGCCTGCAGGCTGTAGTTCTAGTGCCCAAGTCTCAAGAAAATAAGGACCGATATTCCATTTATTTAGTTGTGTGCAAGAAGGGAGGGCTCCTTTCGCCTCATCCTAGATCTCAAGGGAGTCAAGTCATTTGCCGGTGACTCGTTTTCACGTGGAGACCTTGCGCTCAGTGATAATGACAGTACAGTTGGGGGAGTTTGTCTCTAGATTCATCAGAGGCATACCTTCATATTCCCATCCACTTGGAGCATCAACGATCTCTGCATTTCGCGGTTTTGGGGAGACACTATCCATTTCGAGTGCTGCCCTTTGGGTTGGCCACCGCACCCAGAACCTTTTCCAAAGTTACAGTGGTGGTTGCAGCAGTGTGGTGTGAGAGGATAGTATTCTGATTTACCTGTATTTAGATGATTGGTTGTTTCTGGACTAGTCTGGAAGAGAGCCTTCGTGTCTCACGCAAGGTGATCTCCTTGCTACAGGAACTAGGTTGGATGGTGAACTTAGCCAAGAGAAATCTATAGCCATCCCAGACATTGGAGTATCTCAGTGTTCAGTTCAACACAAAGCAAGGCATGGTGTTCCTGTCGGAAGGCCGCATTCAGAAGCAAGATGGCGCAGGTTCAGTTATTAGCAGAAACAATAAGCCTGACAGTGTGGTCTTACCTACAAGTGCTCGGGTTGATGTCTGCCACTCTAAAGGTGGTTCTATGGGCAAGGGTGCATATGCGCCCTCTTCACACCTTGCTGGCTCATTGGAGTCCTCAGTGTCGAAACTATTCGATTTGGCTTCACCTGCTGGTGGAGATCAACATGCAGCTGCAGTGGTAGTTGCAAGCAGACCATCTAAGGAAGGGGGTTTCCCTACGATTACTGGACTGGCTAGTACTCATGATGGATGTGAGCTTCCAGAGTTGGGGTCCCCACTGTCAGGAATTGATGGCACCTAGCGTGCTGGAGTACAGAAGAGTCTCTCTCTGGAGCATCAATTGTCTGGAAGCCCAGGTAATCCAGTTGGTATGTTTCCGATTTGTCTACCAATTGGCAGGGTAGAGTAGTCTGGATAATGTCAGACAATGCAATGACAGTGGCTTACATCAATTGCCAGGGAGGAACCAAGAGCTAGCAAGTGTGCATTGGCTGAGCAGGAAATAACCAAACTCGTGGAATGGGCGGAAATGCATCTTCAGGAGATCTCAGCCTCCCACACTGCAGGAAAAGACAATATAAGAGCAGACTTTCTCAGTAGACAGTCTGGACCCAGGAGAATGGGAATTGTCAGATGAGGCATTTCAGCTGATAGATTGCTGAGCCTTCTGTTTCTGAACCTATTTGCAACTTCTCATACTGCAAAGGTTCCTAATTTATTCAGTCGCAGGAGAGATTCAAAGTTCCTGAGCATCGATACCCTTGTGCAGTAGTGGCCATAAGGCACTCTGCTGTATGGCTTCCCCTTGTGGCCAACCTTGGGCAGGATGATTCAGAAGATCGAGAGTCTCAGGGGGATGGTGCTTTTGGTGGCACCAGATTGGCCCAGGAGACCATGGTATGCCGATCTGCGAAGACTCCTTGTATACTCCCCCCTTCAGTTTCCAGTGTACAGGGATCTGCTGTGGCAGGGGCCTGTTCTTCATGAAGATACAACTCAATTTTGTCTTACAGTATGGCCCTTGACAGGTCCCAGTTGCTGAAGTGTGGATATTCTACTGCGATGATTGCCACCTTGCTTCGAGCGAGAAAGTTCTCCACTTCCTTAATCTATGTGCGGGTTTGGCGAGTGAGGCTTGTTGTTAAGTTTGAGGGGTTCTTCCTCGTTTGGTTAAGATTCCGCTCATTTAGGAATTTTTGCAGGATGAACTGAATAAAGGATTGACCCTTAATTCATTAAAGGTACAAGTGGCAGCTCTTGCCTGTTTTAACTGGCCCTACTTTCTGACCAATGCGTGCCCTCTTGTGGTTACTGACCTTGAAAACTGTTTCTTGTGGCAATTTGTTCAGCGCATAGAGTATCTGAACTGCATGCCTTGTCTTGCTGAGAGCCGTTCCTTCGAGTAACTCCAGGGATGATACAGCTGCATACCATAACTTCCTTTTTGCAAAAAGTGGTTTTGGATTTTTACTTGAATTAGTCCATTTCCCTGCTGTCTCTGGACAGGGAAAGAGATGCGAAGGAATATCGCCTGTTATGGCCCTTTGATATCAAGAGGCATATCGTGAGGTATTTGGAGGTTTCTAAAACTCTCAGAAAGATGGATTGCCTGTTTGTTCTCCACGGTGGAAGTAAGCAGGACGAGCCGGCATTGCAGGCTACAGTAACCCGTTGTATTAAGGAGGAGGCAGTCACGGCTGTGTATGTGGATGCTGATCAGCCAATGCCCAGTTTAGTTAAGGCTCATTCCAGTAGGGCTCAGGCAGTGTCATGGGCGGAGGTTAGATTGTTATCTCCTATCGACATTTGCTGAGCTGCAACACAGTCTTCCTTACATACCTTCTCCAGGTATTATCGTCTGGATGTGCAGTCCCAGCAGGACACAGCCTTTGCACATGCTGTTTTGACTGGACTGGGGGCAGACTCCTGCCCTGTTCAGGAGTAGCTTTGGTATATCCCACTTGTTCTGGATCCACCTGTTTACATGCTAAGAAATGAGAAATTACTACTTACCTGACAATTTCTTTTTCTTTACTGTAGACAGGTGGATCTACCTTCCCACCCTTAGCTGCCAGTGGGTTGTGCTATTGTCCTCTTGTGTGGCTGTGTGTTCCAGGGGTTACTGGTAAGTGTTAGTCCAGTACCTAGACTAATGTTAGTAAATCCTTTGTCTGAGCTCAGTGTTTTCCTGTTGGCTGATTGCTTGAATGGTTATCTGTTAATAATCAAGTTTTGTTAGTCTGTCCATAGTTCACTTTTGCAGAGAATACTGGTGGGCTTTTGTCATTGCAGGGGTATATATGTGATGTCAGCTTTGTTCCATCTCCATCTGCTGGTAGAGGTGCATAACCCCACCGTTAATTTTTTCCCCCACTGTTAATTTCTTGACTACTCTTTCAGTTTCAAGTTGATGATCCTGTTAAAATCACCCTGTTTGATGTAATTTCAACCTTGCGTTATATGTAAACCGGTGCGATATGTCTTTTCATGAGCATCGGTATAGAAAAGTTCATAAATAATAAATAACCCACTTGTTCTGGATACCTAGCTATAATAAAGACAAGGGAATTATTGGGTAAGTAATTTCTCATTAAGCTGTGCGCTATGCTGGGTGTACTTTTACATCAACCCCCCCCTGTTTGTCTTGTGCAATATCAATAGATTAGACTTTGCTGTTGCTAACCATTCCTTGTCTAACTGGCTGGCTGGCTGACTGCATTCATCACTGTTGTGCTTTGGCAGGATTGCAAATCTCAAACTCTGGAAGCTCATCAGGTGTGAGCCATGGCTGCTTTTATTGCCCATCTTCGAGAAGTTCCTGTTGAAGATATCTGCAAAGCTATAACTTGGTCTTTCATTCATACCTTTACATCTCATTACTGTCTTGATAACTTCTCAGAGACTGACTAATTTGGGCAAGCAGTTTTGCAAAGTCTGGTCTTGCTGTAGTCCACAGTGAGGGCCAGGTTGCTTACTAAGTAAACACTTCTGCTGCAACCCTCAGCCTGTGACTCCCCACATGTAATGGCTGATACAGCTAGCTTATCAATGGAAAAAGCAAGTTTGCTTACCATAAACAGTGTCTTCCACATATAGCAAGCTGAATTAACCATAGAATACCCATCCGCCTTCTTGGAGAATAGACTACATAGCTAAATTAACTCTGGTGTGGACTGAGGAGATTTGTGAGGCAACACCTACATGGGAACGCTGCACATGCTCAGTAGAGCTCAAAGCTCTAACAACTTGGAGAGACAAGTCCATCAGGTGCCACCGGATGACGCCACCCAGATGTAGTGGCTAATTCATTCTGCTATGTATGGAAAACATTGTTTATTGTAAGCAAACTTGCTTTGTGTTTTTCTTCCACTGGGTCCTGAGGGGGAAAAATTTTGAAAACAATTAGTGTAAGATACTATAAGCATTTTTGCAAACATAATCAATAGGACCCAACATTGAAAAATTAGAACTAATAGTAATAGGACATTAGTAGAGCAATGTAAGGAATTTGAGGGGCAACATTCCTACTGTAGTTGAAATGTAGCTTGCCTTGGCTTGGGTTTGGAATAACAAGTAGAAAAATTTAAAATACAAATCCTTGATAAGGTAGTAACATACCTAGTACATTATTTGGAAAGATCTCATGATTCTAAAGAGAAAGGGGGACTATACATCCTCGTGCAGGAAGGATAATTTGAAGGAGAAATTGTTGAGGAGGTAAAGGCTTTGAGTAGATGTTACGAGTAAAAAGAAGACACAATTGCTTTTTATTATAAACCACTCTTCATTCAAAAGGGTAGGATTAACAGTTGTTTCACTGGTGCTAGAAATTGATCTGCATTTCCCAAACTCCAAGGACAGTTTTGTTTTTATTTAATTGTGCTTCTGCAGCCTTGGGAATTCTGGCAGCATTGATTCATCAAGGTTATGATGCAAAACTCTTCATGTTCTGGAAGCCTCAGCAAAATCATGCAGAACCAAGGATTCCTTAGTTAGTGTGCAACATTTGGTAATAAATTACAGCTGTTTGACATTTTGAAAAAATGAAACTGCAAGCAATGGTAATCCTATCTATATGAGTGAATGCATAATGTGCTGTGATTTTCTAATATAAAAACTCATAAAGTTATTTAACCTGTGGATAAAACACTTTAAAACAAAGCACAAACTATAGCATATCAAAAATAAAGCTCATTAATGGAGATAAATTCTTCAATCTTATTGCAACTCAGATTTGATGCTTTTGATAAGATTCATTAGTTACATTATGTTGAGTTTTTAGAACTTAAGGCAGTATCTTAAGTGAGATACTAAAGATGTTTTCACTTTATATACTTATTTTAATTACTGTTTCCTTGCTCTCTTTTGAGTTTTGGTTTTTAGCATAATAACTGTGTAAAGTTTGAGGAAAAATAAGCATTGAATTAGAATTTTTCTGATGATATACAGTGGCTATAGAAAGCGTAGAGCCCTTCCTAAATCTTCACCTTTTTGTTGCTTTATAGCCGGGAAGTAAAATGCAGTAAACCAGTGTTTTGTTCCATGTATCCACGCATCCTAATCACAACTGCCAAATGAAAAATATATATTCCAGAATTTCTTAGAAAATGAAGTAGAAATAAAAACATGGAATAGCTTGGGTAAGTGTCTCCCTCCCCCCCTTGTACTTCTGTAACAGTCCTAAATTCTTAAAGTTCATTTGCCTTCAAAAGCACAAACCAAGTGAGTTGGTGTACTGATTCACATGATGATAGGAACTGCTGAATTTAACCTGTTGGTTTTGTTTGCTGGGTAGTGCATTTCAAAACAAAGCTCCAACTATGAATGCTAAGGAGTTGTCATAAGAACTCGGGGGGGGGGGGGGCGCATGGAAAAGCACAGATCTGGGGATGGATATAAAAGTACTGCAAAGTACTTGAATGCCCCTTTGAACTCCGTCAAGTCAATCTAGTAAGTCATAGAAGGTGTAAGGCATAAAGGAGACCATGACCAGATCATGCCGTCCCTCCAAACTGGATGACTGAGCAAAGAGACCCTCTAGAGAGGCAACTGAGAGTCCAGTGGCAACTCTGAAAGAGCTACAGGCTTCCATGGCCAAGACTGGTGAAAATATGCAAATGACAACCGTATTCTAAGCATTCCACAAATCTTGCCTTCATGGAAGGGAAAAAGGAAGCCACTGCTCAACAAAATACACTTTCATACTGTTTGAAATCTGAAAAGGAACACTCTGAGGACACTGTAGTCATATGGTAAAAAGTTTTATGGTCTGACAAAACTTAAATAGAACTTTTGGACTTGAATGGAAAGTATTTTTCATTTGGCACAAACCCAATATAGCGCATCCTTACTGTGAAGCGTGGTGATGGCAGCATCATATTATGGGAATGTTTCTCTTTGGCAAGAACTGGGGCACTTGTTAGGATAGAAGGGACGGAAAAAAATTCAGAAAAATCCTTAGAGGAAACCTGGTATGTTCTGCGAGACAGCCAAAACTGGGACAAAGTTGCTTTTCAGCTTGAAAGTGAACCAAAGCAAACAGCCAGAGCTATATTGGAGTGCCTAAGGAATTAAAAGGTAAATAATGAAGTGACCCAGTGAGAGCCCCAACCTCAATCCAATCAGAAATCTGGCATGAATATTGGTATCCATAAGTGCTCCTAAAGAACTTAACAGAGCTTGTAAAGAATAATGATGGAGACCTATCCAAACAGAATCACTTCTGTAATTGCTCTCAAATGTGCTTCCCACCAAGTATTTGCTCAGGGGTATGGAGACGTATTCAATTATTCGATTTAAGTTTTGTTTATATGTATATGCTTCATCCCCTGATAAACCATTTAACTTATAAACATGGAAATGATGGCAGAAAAGGATCAAATGGTCCATCCAGTCTGCCCAGCAAGCTTATGGTAGTAACTACTGGCCATATAAGTCATCTTATAATTATCAGTTTCCCAGACTGTCAAAGTTAGGGCCCTTGTTGGTTGCTGTTTGAATCCAATTTCCCATTACTTCTTGCCAGTGAAGCAGAGAGCATTGTTGGACTAGCATCAAAAATATCAGGCTTATCAGTTAATGGTAGTAACTGCCTTATCAGCAAGTTACTCCCATGCTTATTGGTTTTCCCTTACTATGCAATTTGCTCCAATTGCTAAACTTTTAGCCATCATTACTGATGCCTTCAAGTTATACGCAGATGATATACAATTCTATGTTAAAGTAAAGAATTCATGGCAGGAAACAGTAGACTCACTTACCCTTTGTTTAGATACAATTAATCGCTGGTTGAAACATAACAAATTACTTTTGAACATTAATAAGACTACAATGTTGTTAATTCATCGATCATTATCTACTCCCATTCAGAATTCCTTGTCTATCAATAACATTTCATACTCTCTTTCTTCTCCGATTAAGAGCTTGGGTTTTCTGTTGGACTCCAATTTATCTTTCAAACCTCAAACTAGAATGCTCATTAAAACTGGTTTTTTTAAATTGCGTTTACTGGTTGGCTTACGCCATTTGCTTTATGAAAAAGATTTTCTGACTGTTGTTCGTGCGCTCATTTTTCCGCACATCGATTATTGTAATGGGCTTTATATTGGGCTACCAAAATGTCAAATTCAGTCTATTCAGCTTTTACTGAATTCCGCCACTAGGTTGGTTTCTAATTTAAAACGTTCTGACAGAATTTCACCAGTGCTTTGTAGCCTTAATTGGTTACCTGTTTGCTATCGGATTTCTTTCAAAATAGGTTTAATTGTCTTTAAACTTTGCAACTCCAACTCATCACATTGGTTTAATGCTTTATTGAGAATATATAAACCAGTCAGATGTCTGAGATCTTCGCAGTTAAACAATCTTGAAGTTCCTTCTATTCGTCAAGCTCGTTTGTTCAGTACTAGAGAGACTTCTTTTTCAATTGCGGCACCCTCTCAATGGAATTCAATCCCTATAGATTTGAGATCTATGGATGATGTTAAGAAATTTAAATCTTCTTATAAAGAATTTCTCCTTGCCCGTGCGTTCAAGTTGTAACGCAATGTATTGAATGTCATTTGCTTCTGTGTTGATGAGTATTGTATTGAAGTGAATATGTTTGACTTCATATTTAGATGTGACATTATTTTATTTTTGTTCTTTTATTATTGTGTTTAATTTATAATGTTTGTTCGTTTTAGTCTTTGTGAAACTTTGTGATTTTATTATTATGTATGTAATTTTGTATATCGCTTAGGCCATTTGTGTTAAGCGATTAATAAATTTCTTCAAATACAAATACAAATGTCCTTGTTGGTTGCTGTCTATATCTAATTTCCCTTTTCCTCTTTTCCCCCTGCCGTTGAAGCAGAGAGCAATGATGGAGTTGCATCAACAGCATTAAGGCTTATTGGTTAAGGGTAGTAATTGCCACACCTTCAAGTTACCCCATGCACTCTTTTTCTTCATTCCCATCCTCTAGCCCTGATGGATCCATAGTGTTTATGCCATGCCCTTTTAAAATCTTCTACAGTTTTTGTCTTCATCACCTCCTCTGGGAGGGCATTCCAAGCATTCATCACCCTTTTCTGTGAAGAAATATTTCCTGACATTAATTCTGAATCATCCTCCCTGGAGTTTCATTTTGTGACTCCTGGTTCTACTGATTTCTTTTCAATGGAAAAGGTTTGTTGTTGATTGTGCATCATTAAACCTTTCAGGTATCTGAAGATTTGTATCCTATCTCCTCTGCCCCTCCTCTCCTCCAGGACCTTCAACCTCTCATAAGTCATTTGATGGAGACCCACCACCATTTTGGTCGCCCTTCTCTGGACCATCTCCATCCTGTCTCTGTCCTTTTTGAGATATGGTCTCCAGAACTGTACACAGTTCTCCAGGTGAGATCTCACCAAGGACCTGTACAAGGGTATTATCACCTCCTTTTTCTTAGTGGTTATTCCCCTCTCAATGCAGCCCAGCATTCTTCTGGCTTATTTTTGGCCCTGAAAGTTGAAGAATATGATGTGGAAAAAAATCTTCATGTAAATGCATGCAGGTCTGGAGCACTGACAAAACAAAATGTGGAAAATGTTCAAGGGATGTAGACTTTCTATAGCCACTGTAATTGAATGGGAAATGTATGCATGTCCTTTTTTTTTTTTTTTTTACTCTTTGAATTTCATTGGAACATATAAGTCTTAGGCATCATATGTATGTATGGAAATGGAGTAAATAAATCTATTGAGTCCCAATGATCATTTTAAAATACCTTAGGAAATGTTCAACAGACTGTAATGGGAACTGCATAGCTGTGTTCTCCAAGCACAAGCAAGATGGTAGTCCTCACACATGGTGATGACATCAGATGGAGCCCGATATGGAAAACATCTGTCAAAGTTTCCAGAACTTTGACTTGGTCTACTGAGCATGCCCTGTACCATGCGTCCATGTTGGATCCCTCTTCAGTCTGTCTTTTTTCACAGAGCTTTCACATCGTGGTATTGGTGAGCTCTTGATATTTTTCTATTAAAACTTGTGGAAAACTTGTCCCCCCAATTTTCTTGGGGTTTTTCCTTGTATTCCATCGGCACCGGGTCCTTCTTGGTCCCTCCCATAGCCTCCTTAGATAGGTTTCTCTGTGTTTTCAGTTAAGTTTTATTTTGTTTTAACCTCCTGTGGCAGCAGTGCCTTGGTGCCCACAACCATCGTTTTTGTTTATGTCCCTCTTTTTTTTTTTTTGCTTCTATCTTGGCCTCAACCGGTTTTCGTCGTTGCCCCCAGTGCCCAAGGGCTATGTCTATCACAGACCCCCATGATATGTGTCCTCTGCCTGGGGGCATTGCATGATGTCTGGTGTTGTCTCATGTGCACCCAAATGACCCTGACTGATGTCGTGCCCGACTCGATAAGATGGAGAAACTCTTTGGTATTGACTTTGGTATTGGTGGCATCAACACTGATGGTCCTTGGAGCTGCACCAATGGACACAGTCTGTTTCACCGATGCCACTAGTTGATAGGGGTGCCGGAAACCGGCCATGCTTGGTCTCCTCCAGGACGAGGAAGTTGGGTTCCTCATCCTCAACCTCAGCACTGGGGGAAGCCGAGGAAGTATCAACCATGGTCGCCTTCAATGCATGGTGTTGGCCACAGGAATGCGTCAGCTCATGGCGTGATGTCCCCAAAGTGACCCCATGGTGAGGAGCGCCCATCCTCCATCGATGCCAGGGGTCCGCGATGGCCTCCACCAGTCTGGTGCCAGTTGCTGATCCACCTCTGGGATCCAAGGAAGATCTGGCCACCCCTCCTTCCTCCCAGTCAGTGTTGGCTTTGGCAACTTTCAAGGAGGAGCTGCAGCAGTGCGTCCAGCTGGAAATGGAGCAGACAATGCAGGGCATTTATCCTGTGGAACTGACGGCACTGAAGCAGCTTCTGTCTGCTTTGGAACCGCTGCTGGAACGGCTCAATGTGTTCATCGGTGTGTTTACTGCCCTGGCTGGCACCGGTTCTTGAGAAGCCATCAATGCCCGGTGGGTCACCGATGCTTCCCATGACTGATGCAGTGGTCGTTCCCGGTTCCTCCTCCGAGGAATCGTCACCTAGGCCAGCAAAGACAATGCGGCCTGCTGTCCCCCGTCCAGGTTTGCCAGTGACTGCACCTCTGGATGAAAGCCAAGCACCCAGGACCTCATCCCCTGTTGATTACAGTCAGGATGAGGGTCCCTATGATCCCTGGGAGGGATGTTGATATAGATCCCTCTTTCGAGGGCTTGGAGGGTCTCCACTCAGAACTGTCTCCTCCAGAAGAGCAAAGGAAGACCCTGTTAGAGGACTTATGCTTCTCAGGTTTTGTACGGGTAATGGCAGAGGCCATTCCATTTCAGTTGTTGATGGAGGAAAATGCCAGACACATGTTGGAGATTCTCCAGTTTGTGGAGCCTCCTAAGGAAATCATGGCAGTCCCAGTGCACGATATCCTTAAGGAGTTGCTGTTAAGGATATGGGAACACCCCCTCACAGTGTCTCCCGTTAACAGGAAGGCGGACGGGATCTACCTTGTCTAGAAGGCTATCGGATTCAACATATCTCGAGGGCCAAGCGCTCTCTGACCCATTCCTCAGCAGCCCCAGGGAAGGACCACAGGGCATTAGATGCTTTTGGGAAGAAAGTATTCCAGGTGGCCATGCTTAGTGCCTGCATCACCTCTTACCACCTACATGAGCCAATACTCACGGGACCTCTAGAAGCAGGTGCAGGTGCAGGAGATAGCTGAGTAGCTGCCTCAGCAGCAGCAGGGCTCCCTCCTGTTGCGGGCCTCGGATCTCCATCCATATGTTCAAGAATGGTTCACTGTTGTGCAGTGTACTGGGGAGAATCTCTTTGGAGATAGGGTGAGGGACACGGTGGTCCAGTTGTGGGATCACCATGACGTCTTCCAACAGCTCTCTGGACCCATCCTCCTCATCCAGGAGGTTGGCGAGATGGGGCAGAGGAAGTCTGTGCCAGAGGAGGTACTATCCTTTGCCTCCTCGCTCCCGTCAACAAAATGTGAGCTGCCTACGGCTGCCCCAGGCAGCAGAGAGCTCCCAAGCCCCTGCTGCTGACGTCTGTCAACTCCCAGGACAAGGTTTTGACTGGATCGGAGGGAGCATAAGCCAGTTTGCCTGTACCCAAGATCCTGGATCAGGGGCAGTCTAAGGTTCTTTGTGAACCGGTGGCCCAGTGTAACCTCAGACCAGTAGCTTCTGTCCATCGTCTGTCAGGGGAACCATTGGGTGTCCCACCAAATTGCCGTCCATGCCTATTTTGGGGGCTGGTAGCGCATCAGAAAGTACTGCTTGGAGAGCTCTCTGCCCTCTTAATGGCTAGGGCGGTCGAGCCTGTTCCACCAAGGCAGAGAGGGCGCATCAGAAAGTACTGCTTGGAGAGCTCTCTGCCCTCTTAATGGCTAGGGTGGTCGAGCCTGTTCCACCAAGGCAGAGAGGGTGAGGATTCTACTCCAGGTATTTCCTGATTCCAAATAGAACAGGATGACTCCATCCCACCCTTAGAACTAAGGGCCTTGAACAAGTTTCTAAAAAAAAAAAAAGAAAAGTTTAAGATGATTTCCCTGTGCACCTTGATCCCCCTTCTGCAAGCGAGGACTGGCTTTACTCCTTCAAACTACAGGACCCGTACACTCATGTTGAGATCTTCCCAGGTCACAGGGTATATTTCCAATTTGTGGTGGGGAAACAGCACTTCCAGTACAGAGTATTGCCATTTGGGTTAGCATCAGCCCCCACATGTGTTCACAAAATGCCTGGCTGTGGTGGTGGTGCACCCTTCGTAGGCTGGGAGTGCATGTCTTCCCCTATCTGGACGATTGGCTGGTCAGGAGCACATCTCAGCCAGGGAGCATTTGTTCCATAAGCTTGAACATCCAGGTTTTGGAGTCACTAGGGTTCATCATCAAGTCTCATCTTAGTCCGTCACCTCATTTGTACTTTATAGGAATCCTGCTGGACATGGTTCAGGCAAAAGCCTTCCTGCCTCGTTCACAGGCCGCCACCCTAGCGTCCCATTGCGGCACGGATCCAGTGGAACCAGAAGGTGTCAGTGCAGCACATGTTGAGGTTGTTGGGCCACTTGGCTGCACATGTCTACTGGACACCCTCATGTCTACTGGACACCCTCATGTCTCATGTCTACTGGACACCCTCATGTCTCATGTCTCATGTCTACTGGACATGTCTCATGTCTACTGGACACCCTCATGTCTACTGGACACCCTCAAAGCCCTGGGTTTCAATCAAATCGTCTCCGAACCCACACACAAAGCGGGCCACACACTCGACCTAATCTTCGTGAACTCTAAAATAACCATTGCCACCCCCCCTGTAATCACCCCAGTACCCTGGTCCGACCATTTCCTCATCAATGCAACCCTTGAAACCAAATCCCACACACCTTCCACACAAAAACACCATAAAACTATCTCCTTCCGTAAACACTGTAGTACGGAAGAGATCAACCTAGCTTTCGACAAAATATCCAACAATATCGATCTCACCAACCCAGACACTGCTCTCCACTCCTGGAACAATCTCACAACGACCATAGCCAACAAGATATGCCCCATCATCCACAAAGAAATACCCATTGCACAATGTGAGAAAAGAAAACCTTGGTTCTCCACCAATTTAAAAACAATGAAACAAGAACTAAGAGCTAAAGAACGCGCCTGGCGCAAACAACCATCCACTACACTTAAAGCTACGTACAACAATACCTTGCACGCATACCGTCATGCAATTACCCAAGCCAAGCGTGATTTCCACGCAGCTAAGATCCATGACTACCAATTTAATGCAACTGCCTTATTCACATACGTATCAGAACTCACCGACCAAAACACACCTACCCTCAACGAAACCATCTCCAACAAAAGATGCGAAGAACTAGCTCTCTACTTCAAAAACAAAGTCGACAATATCCTACTTCGCTTCCCAGCCAACATCACCCCCCTCACCCCCATCCCTAATGACAAAAAGATCACCCTTAGAGAATTTGACCTCACCACCAACATAGAAGTAGAAGCTATCCTAAAAAAGATGAAACCTGCCACACACCCCTCAGACACCATTCCCTCAAAAACCCTTCTCTCTATTACCCCCGCCATCACCAAACCTATTAAGGACCTAATCAACTGCTCCATTACCGCAGGTAGTGTCCCAAACCCACTCAAACTGGCCATAGTTAAGCCCCTCCTGAAGAAATCCACCCTTGACCCCACAGACCCGGCCAATTACCGCCCGATTTCCAATCTTCCTTTCTTATCCAAAGTCCTAGAGAGGGTTATTAACAAACAACTGACGGACTTTTTAGAAGACCACAATGTCCTCCACACTAAACAGTTCGGTTTTCGTAAAGCCCGAAGCACCGAAACCCTACTACTGGCCATGACAGACACCATACTCAAAGGTATGGATCACGGAAACTCGTACCTCCTCGCCCTACTAGACATCTCAGCTGCCTATGATACAGTCAACCATCAAATACTAATGGCCCGCCTAGCAGAAATAGGCATCGCAGGTACAGCTCTATCATGGCTCTCCTCCTACCTTACAAACAGAGAATACGTAGTAAAAATCGACAAGCACGAATCCTCACGCATACCTATCACGCAAGGTGTACCCCAAGGCTCATCCCTATCCTCCCACCCTCTTTAATATTTACCTCCTACCCCTATGCCACCTCCTCTCCGACCTAGGCCTGAATTTCTTCCTATATGCAGATGATGTGCAGATTCTCATACCGTTTCAAGAATCCATAAGCGAATCCTTGCAACGATGGGAATCCTGCCTCACCACCATAAGCGCCTTGTTATCTGAACTCCATCTAGCTTTAAACACTTCTAAACAGAATTACTTATCATCTCCAACCAACCTGAACGTTTCACTCTCCCCATGCAACAGAACACTCCTCAAAATACTACCACAACCCTATCACAGACCCAGTCTGTAAGAGACCTGGGCGTTTTCATAGATCAGCACCTAAGTTTTAAACCCCACATCAAAACCCTACTTAAGGGGGGTTTCTATAAACTTAACATCCTAAAAAACTCAAACCCCTCCTCCACACCAATGATTTCCGCACAGTCATACAGACCACCATGCTCACAAAATTAGACTATTGCAACTCCCTGCTACTAGGACTCCCCGCCACCACCATCAAACCCCTTCAGATTCTACAAAACTCCATGGCCAGAATCATAACCGGTACGCGCAAAAGAGACCACATCACCCCCATACTAAAGGACCTACATTGGTTGCCCATCTCCTTCCGCTCACAATACAAAACCCTCACCATCCTTCACAACACCCTACATAAACACAACCACACCTGGCTCGATGAAATGCCTCATTACCGCTCCTCCAACCGCCCCCACAAGAACAACCCATACAGGTACTCTCCACATCCCATCCCTCAAAACAGCACACTCAACTCATACCAGAGGGAGAGCCTTCTCTGTCGCCGGCCCCACCCTCTGGAACTCCCTCCCCACCCTCCTACGCCAAGAGACATCCTTTCACAAATTTAAGAAAGGAGTCAAGACATGGCTTTTCCGACAGGCCTACCCCGACACTAATCAAATTTAACATCCCCTTTAGCCCCCTTGCTCTACCTTATACCCCTTGCTCCCCCCCTTTCCCAGGTCCTTCCTCTGAAGAAAACCTTTTACCCCATTGAATACCACCTACTTCAACTCTCCATAATCCTACCTAGTAGTAAGCGAGTCCATGTATATTAGCCAATCTGTACATGGTATCCCTCTTTTCTGCCTTTCTCTCCCCGTCACTTCTTCAAACAAGCCTTTTTCTCCCCCTCCTTTCCTTGTCCCACTTTCTCTACCCCGTTGTTCCTCAATCTATAACTTTCTTTTCCCTTACTTATCCCCCCTTTTTCCCACCCTTCCTACCTTCTACCACCTTACCCTCTCCCCCCCCTCGCCCTACCCCCCGGCCCCTACCCTTCTTACAACCTACACTCCTCGTTTTCCTTTAACATTATTTATTTTGTTGTATTTTGCTTTTGGTTTTTCTGTTTGTTGCTTCTCGTTTTAGTAACATCCTATTGTTTCAATGTCATACTGTTATATTGTTATATTGTTATACTGTATTTCCCAATTGAGTTCTATGTAAACCGGCATGATGTGTTTCACGAATGTCGGTAAATAAAAGTTAATAAATAAATAAATAAATAAATGTCTGTCACTCCCTTGGCATGTTTACACATGTGCAGAGCCCAATGGACCCTGAGGTGGCAGTGGCGCCAGTCACGCAGAGCCTCCAGGCTTGCATCTGAGTCACCCTGTTTCTTTGGGACTTTGTCCTGTTGGCAGGTACACTCCAATCTGGAACAGGGGTTCAGTTTCCGGAGTTGTCTTACACAAATTGTCATAATCAGGGATGCGTCCACCCTGGGCTAGGGAGCTCATGTAGAGGGACTCTGCAACCAGGTTGCAATGTGTTATGTCAACAAGCAGGGAGGTACGGGATTGTACCTCCTGTGTCAAGAAGTGGTCCAGATTTGGTCATGGGCCCTGTCCCACGGGATGGTGCTCAGGGCAACATATCTGGCAAGTATGGAGAATGTGGTAGTGGACAGACTGAGTCGTGCCTTCACATCTTCCGCCTCGGCGGGAGATCCATTGCGTCCCCCTGGAGCAGGAAGGTAACTCTGTTCTGCTCCTTATACGGAATGGACAGCAAACCAGCCTCAGACACCCTTGCCTGTCAATTGGGGCAAGGGCTTTGGTATGCATGCTCTCCAATTCTTATACTGGTGAAGACTCTCTTGAAGCTTTGTGAGAACAGAGAGACTATGATCCTCATAGCCCCTCATTGGCTGAGACAGGTCTGGTTTCCACTCCTATGGGACTTATCCATCCGATAACCGATCAGTCTGGGGACTTCCCCAGATCTCATCACGCAGGATCGAGGAAGGTTGCAGCATCTCAACCTCCAGTCCCTGTTGCTCACAGCCTGGATGTTGAGAGGTTAATCCTGCAACCACTCGATCTCTTAGAGGACGTGTCTTGGGTCCTAGTGGCTTGTAGAAAGTCCTACGGACTGAAGTGGAGGAGGTTTTCTGTGTAGTGTGAGCAGACGGCCCTAGATCCGTTCTCCTGCCCCCCACAAAAACTGCTTGATTTCCTTCTACACCTATTGGAGGTTGGTTTGAAAACTAACTCCGTTAGAGTTCATCTGAATGCAGTTGGCGCATATCACCATAGTGCAGATGATACACCCATCTCTGTACAGCCTATAGTTGTGCGTTTTGTGCGGGCCCTGCTTCAATTGAAGCCTCCCTTAAGGTCTCCCGCTGTGTCTTGGGACTTCAGTGTGGTACTAGCTCAGCTGATGAAAGCTGCTTTTGAGCTACTGTGCACCTGTGACCTGAAGTACCTGACCTGGAAGATCATATCTTAAGCGTACATAAGCTCCAGGTGTTATTTATTTATTTATTTATAACTTTTATATACCAAGGTTCAATTAACAATTAATTATCACTTCGGTTTACATTACAACCAGCAAACGACAACAATGACATAGTCTTGTCTTACATTGAACAAGGTGGAGAAACCTGGATAAACATAATTTGGGAGAAAACGGTGAAAGTGTTTTGAATTACATTGAACAGAGTGGAGATAAAACTTGTAAAAACAACCATATGTGAGAAGGTGAAGTGAAAGCGTGGTGAGATGTACTCGAAGGGTGAAAAAACCGGTATGGCGTGGTTGGTTAAAGGGGTGAGAAGGGGATGAAAATAGCGGCTTTGTTACCAATACTTAGGATACTTGAGGGAACGCTTAGGTCAGGACAGACAGGTGGGGCTGAGGAGGAAAAGAGTGGTTATGGGAAAGCTTGGCCAAACAGCAAAGTCTTAAGACTCTTCTTGAAGCTTGGCCAACAGCAAAGCTTGGTTATGGGAAAGCTTGGCCGTGTTAGTGACTTATCCACTTTATACTAGATTTTATCACAACAGGGTGGTCTTGCGCATGCACTCTTAAGTTCCTGCCTAAGGTGGTGAACGGACTTCCATCTTAACCAGACTATCGTCTTGCCAACTTTCTTTCCCAGGCCCCATTTTTAGCAAGGCGAATGAGCACTGCACAGTTTGGACTGCAAGCAAGCCTTAGCCTTCTATCTGTAGTAGACAGGAGTCCATAGACAGTCCACCCAACATTTTATTTCTTTTGATAGAAATAGTTTGAGAGTTGCTGTTGCCAAACAGACACTATCTAATTGGCTAGCAGATTGCATCTACTTCTGTTATGCCCAGGCGGGACTGCATCTTGAGGGTAGTGTCAAGGCTCATTCTGTCAGAGCCATGGCAGCATCATTGGCCCATTTACTGTAGAGATCTTACAAGGCTGTGACGTGGAGTTCTCTCCATACATTTGCATCTTACTATTGTCTGGATAGGGATGGCCAACGTGACAGTTTCGGCCAGACTGTCTTTCGGAATCTCTTTGAGATGTAGAACCCAACTGTCCCTGCCTAGGGCCCATCCCATCTTATAGGATATGCCCAGCAGTTCTGGAAACTTTGACAGAAATTTCCATGCCGGGCTCATCTGATGATGTCACCATATGTGAGGACTAACATCCTGCTGTCCTTGGAGAACACCAGTTAAAATTAAGCAACTCTGCTACACTGGTCCTTCTGGAGATATTTCAGCCCTAGGCAGGTGTGTGTATGCTATTAATTGCATCAGTAGGATGGGATCTTCTTAGTGTTTGGATAATTGCCAGGTTCTTGTGGCCTGGTTTGGCCTCTGTTGGAAACAGGATGCTGGGCTTGATGGACCCTTGGTCTGACCCAGCATGGCAATTTATGATGTTATGTATGTGTGTGTATATGTATGTATGTGTGTGTATATATATGTATATGTGTATATATAATTATGTATCTGCCTAGGGCTGAGATATAGATGTAGATATATCTATAGATATAGATAGAGATATAGCTTATATGGCTTTTTGGATTAGGGCAGTGACAACAAAAAAATAGTATCTCTAGTACTGTATTTTATAGTGGAGCTGCCCTGCACATGAGTTGTGATTCATAACTTTCTTTTCTTTAGTGTTATAAGTTAAATTATTTTTTTTTGCCTGGCAGTTTTCTCCTCCTTTTGGTCTTAAAGTGCAATCAAAACCAGTCTCTATTCGGCTACAGCACCATGAGCCTTTATTTTGAAACTACCCATGGATTTTTTTTCCCCTTTATTTCCCTGCCCACCTCACCTAGCTCAGTCGTTACCGCAATAATTCTCTGCATGGGGACCATACACAAGAGTGGGAACCCTGCAATTATTAGCCTGAAATCTGGCCACTAGGTATGGCTATTACACATTGATTGGGAAGCCCTCAAACTCTAGTTGGCCTGGTAAGCAGGAGACCTGATCAAACCCTAGCCACTGTGCTGGCCCTAAATCTAATACTTTTTATTGTATCATAGTAACTTTATTTTGTTTATCTAATTTTGCAGAATGGGCAGCAGATAATGGAAGAATCAATGGGAGAAGATGAGACAAATGATCAAAACGTAAGTATTTAATAATATTTTGTTACCTGCCCCTCCAAAAAAAAAAGTCTGGGGTGGTGTACATAAAACGTACATAAGATAAAATAGACATAAAGTTATGTTCCTGCAGATAAGAGTTCAATACAAAGGAGCACTGGAAAAGGTTACTGAAAAGCATCGCAAACAAAGTTTTCAACTGCTTTCTAAACAATAACTGTGTGAGATGTAGGGGTAGTGGTAAGTGTTCCAGAGAGAGAGTTGGACTGAAGATAGAAAAAAACATTCATGTGTTTCAGACAAGTGGGCTATTTTTGGAGAAGGGACATCTAGAAGAAATTTAGAGGATCGAAGTTTACGAACAGTAGTATGTATGTGTAAGGTAGATGTGAGCCATGGAGAGTTAACATTATGTAGCAGATTATGAATGACAGCAACCTTATGTTTATTATGAAAAGTGATTGATAAGCAGTGTAAATCTTTCAGGATAGGAGAAATATGGTTTCTAATTGGAGTCCTACTGAGTAGACGAGTGGCAGAGTTTTGAATAATTTGAGATCTTAAAGAATATGTAGGTAAACCAAAATACAAAGTTACAATAGTCTATTGCAGGAAAAATGTAAGTTTGAAGAGCAGAATGGAAACTTGTGGGATTCAGAATGGGTTTTAAATGGTGAAGCATTTTTAACTTGGAATTTCTAACAGATTTAATTTGAGAAATCATAGTGAACTTTGATCTAAGATGATACCAAGGTTATGGACAGTTTAGGAAAGAGATGTTGACACCTGCAAATTAAAAGGAATCTGGAATAGTGAATTTAGAATGATTACTCAGAACAATTGCTTCAGTCTTCTTCAGATTAAGAGAGAGTTTATTAGAAAGCCAAGATTTGATAGAGTTAAGGCAGAGAGTTGCAAATTGAAGGGTGGAAAACCAAATAGGGAAGAAGAACTGAATATTGTCTGCATATATTATATGTGACGCCCAGTTGAGAAAGTAAGTGACAGAGAGGTGTAAGATAGATGTTTAAAGCAGCAGAAAGGGCAGAACCTTGTAGGACACCAGAAGTGATTGGGCACCAGGATGAGGAGTAGTTAGTAAAATGAATATGTTGAGAGTGATTAGTTGTGTATGAGAGGAATCATGTGAAGACAGGACTACGTATTCCAATTTCTGAAAGATGGGAAAGGAGAACAGAATGATCCAAGGTATCAAAGGCTGAAGAGATATCAAGAAGGAGCAAAAGATAACAGGAACCAGAATTAAAGCCATTTTAAATAGTGTCAACAATAGAGATCGGTAGAGTCTCCATGCTCTGGAAAAAATTGAAATCCAAAATAGTATATTCAACAAGAATTTGGAAAGTTGCTTCAGTACAGAAGTTTCAATTATTTTTTGAAAGAAAAAGTAGGGAGGGGATTGGGCGATAATTGGAAAATGCAGAAACTTTGTGACAAAAGTAATTTTGTCATAATCAACAAAGTCTGTACATAAAGCCAAGTGTTGGAGCAGAGTGGCGGTTGACATGACATCAGAGCTGTGATAGTGGCAGCTATATTAGTCATTAACTTAATGTTTTTATTTTTCAACCCAAAACTGCCAACCGAAAGATTTTGTTGCTTGTTTCCTACCTGGATGACCAGATAAGGTGTAAAATATGACCTCTTCTCACAGGTAGGGCTATTGCAAAATTACAGGAGTTATATAAAAATTGAAGTTATTTTCAAAAGAGATATTCCAACCTCCTGCTTTTTATCTTCAGGGAGGACTTAGTCTGAAATTTAATTATAAATATATTTAACCTGCATAAAAAGTTTGTAACAAAATAGTAAACAAGTCAATTGCTGTAAAAATAAAAAAATTCATCGGCTTTCTAGAAAATAAAGTGCTTATTTGTAAAACTTCAGGTTCTCAGAAATGCAACATCAAACAAATATCAACATGATCTGTTGCATAAACAGAATATTCTGGATAACTGTAGACTGATTTTCATCTGTTGCTGTCAGCTAGTTTCCTTTGATTCATATCTCATAAGAGCGTCTTTATAACTTTGATAAATGTCTGATAAACTGTCAGTAAATGTGGTGTTGTGTGGTTAAAATATAATAGTATGTTATTTTCTGTAGAGAGCAAGATAATGTCAGTAGAAGCTACTTTTACAAATTTCACTTGCCCCAAAACAAAGCATCTCAAGGCATGACATGGCAAATTAGAACATAAAGTTATAGAAATTGAACATATGTCCCATAGATATGCACATTTTATGTTGAAATCATACCTTGGATATAATATAGATGAAGACAAATTCTTCCCTGTTTGTATATACCCAAAAAGATTTGCCTGTGTGTATACTCTTGACATATGTTTGACTTAACTTAGGTTTATACATGTGTTAATATACTTTGTGTTTTAGTGAGTGTATTGATGCAGCATATGCATACATAGAAATGTAGGCAAACAACTCTTAATTGTCTTTCTCAAAGAAACTGAGAAAAACATGCCAATTAAATGCAAAAACTGAGAATATGGGGTTTCTCCATGTGCTGATCTGTTAGCTTTAACAATACTTTGTTTAGATTCTACAGTTGTATACTTTATTTTTTTATATTTCTGTAATACTGTTTCAAAGGTTAATGCCATACTGTTTTGCAGCTGGTGTGTGCACTCTGTTTTGATATGCACTGGATGCTTTGAGCCAGCCAAGTCATTAATGAAACTACTGAATAATGCCAGGGCCAACCCCTGTGGAATCATACTTGATATAATTTAGCTCTGCACAAACTGCTGATAAGCTTTGATCTCAGTATTTTTAAAGTTCAGAAATAAAAGCAAGGGATATTTCTGGCATGGAAGAAAAATCAATTTCTTCTTTAGAAGCATAATGTAAAATTGACCTCATCTGAAAGGTAATTTAAAGCCTTTGAAGAAAGAATACTTAACTTAAAGTATTCTTACTGAGCACGTCTGGAAGTTGTTGAGACTTTAAACAATTGAGCTGTGACTAGCCATGGAACTAGGGATTTTGATTCTGTAGCTAAATACCATTGGAGGAGGGTTTTTTTGGGTTTGTTTTTAATAGCCCATCTTTTCAATCTCCTCAATTGGCAAATGTAAAAAATTGTGATGTCACAAACTTTTTAAATTGTCTTTTTTGGATGACAAAAGCTCATCCTTTACCTGATGCTTTAATTTCTTGTAGCTCCTAGAACAGCAGCTCCCTGTGCCCAATACCTTGTTTTCACCAAATCACCTGGAATTTAATATTGTAAAAAGCATAGACACATTTTAAAGCATTACTTTTGTTTTTGTCTGAAGAGGAAGTGCCAAATCATGCCTACAAGACATGGCATGGACACTGTTTTTAGGATAGAAAGTCCTTGGTATTCTTCCTAGTGACGTCACCTCACCAGGCCTCATGGTCATCAGCACACCAGTGCGTGCCTGTTAAGAGGTGTTTGCGTATCTTAAAGTTGAAAAAAGTGATGAAAGTTGGATAATGGGTTTTAGTTTGGAAACATAACTCTAAATTGTAACTCGAAACTCCTTAAGTTATAGACAATCCTGTAAGTGAATTTATCATTGATTTAACTGAGTTGATTATCTACAGAAGCAGTTTCTGGGGGAAATTGGCACTTGTTACTGCATGCTCCTTATTAGGAGTAGATTTTATTATTACTCTCCTACTTTTGCTTTATGATCTAAGGAAGATGTTCCATAAGGGGATGATCCCTGATTCTCAAGTTTTGAAGTAATGACCAAACCTAATATTCCTGGATAATTTAATATAGTTAGTTTGCTTATTATAATTTCCCTAAAGTCAAGGGGAATCTCTCTTCTTTCAAAACAAAAATATTTTTAAAAAGACAAAATATCCCATAGCTTTTTTTTTATGAGAAACATTCTTAACTAAAAGTGAAAACTTGTGATGGCTCTTTGGCAGTGCACAACAGTGCCATGTGGAAGATCTCTAGTTCAAGTCCTGGGTTGGGTCTTCCACTCCTTGGTTCAGCTGGCTGAAGGGAGAGGAGTTCATTGCTTGTGGGTGATGTCTAATGGCCGATTTTCCTAGCGAGTAGCCAGATAGACTCAGGACCAATGGGTATTGTGCTCTTCTGCTAACAGATGGGAGACTGAGTCAGATTTCAAGCTGACGTAATCCTGGGTACATATACCTCTGCACTGACCTCACTTCCTCAGTATCTATCAGTCTCCTAGCAGATGCGGACACTATACCACACACTAGAATAGTGTTAACAATTATAGCAAAGAAGAAAGAAATTTACCTTTAAGAAGATCGAGCCCCGCTCTCTTGCGGTGAAACCTAAGGGTCCCTCCCCCAGTTGAGAATTCCTGAGGTGATTTCCGATATCCCTCAGAGATGAGCCTTGGTCCGGTAGCTGGTTCCCGGCGTGGACTTAGCCCCCAGGGTGGCTGAAAGGCAGCGGGTGCAGGATTGAGCATGGCGGTGAAGGTATTTCCCTCTTCCCCTGCAGCTGGAGACCGCCCAGCATGCGGCCAGTCAGCGCTGAGACCAGGTAAGGTAAAAATCTTTAAATTCAGGTCTCCAGTCTCCAGAGCTCGGATTGCCATACCGAAATTTTCTTCCGGCGAGGTTTGAAAGGGGCACCGATTGGGTTGAGCAGCTCTGCTTGGGCTAGGCCCCGATCCGGTGCAAGGGTCCACACACGTGGAGACCCTCGGAGGGCGCCATCTTGCGAGCAGGGTCGTCGGCGCCATATTTCCTCCTCGACCGGCAGTACGGCGGGGCAGGCCAGGCGGCCGATGTGCCTAACTTGCGCGCATCAAGTATAGATGCACGCATAGCTGTGTGCACAGCGTCGCGCACAACTACGCGCACAGACACGTTTTGTAAGGGCAGCCTTGCAACAGACTCATGAAAACAATGGCACCGCTGCCCAAGAAGGCCAAGGGACACTCCCTTTGCACAGCCTGCCACATAAGAGCCGCGCGTTCTGAATTGGAGTCCTACCTGAGCCAGCATAGCGAAGAAGCCCAGGGGGAACCAAAGCCTGGACCCCTACTGTCGGGAGAGGGGTCCGGAACTGACTATTGCTCCCTGGACTTATGTATCTCCGACATGGCCTCCCCACAGGACGGCACCTCAGGGGCCCCTACTCCACACCCCCCCTGGGATCAACATGGACTCAGGGACCTTCTCCTGGGTGGAATTTTTCAAAGGGCTGCAAACCTTTGTTTAGCCACAAACAGCCCCAGCTGTGCACCAGGCTCAACTCCTACCAGCAGACACCAGCTTCATGGCGTCGAGGAAGGCTAAAAAAAAGCGAAAACCTCTCTTAGTCCCTGAGGAAGACAGGATAGTCGAAACACTGCCAGCGTTGGGCTGACGGCTCCAATTTCGCTAATATGAATGATCCACATAAGAGAAGACAACTTCTAATTAAACAGAGCTAAGTATAAAATTATACTAAAAATTGGTGAGGCAAGGAGACCGCACAAGAGAGTGCTATTTGAAAAAGACTATTACTTTTTTAAAAAAAGACACTTCAGGTTGAGGGATTATTAAAGGATAAAAGAATCACATAGCTGTATATCAAATACAAAAAAAATATAATAAAAACAGTATTTGTACCAATAAGGTTACCAACTATTTGTGGTGGAGCCTATTCAGTAATACTGGACATTTGTGTACATAAGATAATACATTGTCCTCTGTTTGTTGGTATTTTGATATATTAAGAGAGGACTATTTTGGGGCTTTGTCAAGTTTTGGGGAAAATAATCAAGCCAGCAAGGGAGCTTGCGCTTTTGTGCATGCAGTCCGTCCTTTTAACAGCAGTAGTTTACGAGGCAAAAGTTGTAAGTTCTAACTTCAACGGCAGGCAGGCTGCTGAGAAGGAGGCGGATCTCTTTGTGCATTAGAACATAAGATATTCCATACTGGGTCAGACCAAGGGTACATCAAGCCCAGTAGCCTGTTTCCAACAGTGGCCAATCCAAGTCACAAGTACCCAAACAAATAGATCTCATGTTACTAATGCCGGCAACAAGCAATGGCCATTCCTATTGATTAATAGCAGTTTATGGACTTCTCCAGGAACTTCGCCAAACCTTTTTTAAACTTAGCTGCATTAACTGCCTTACCACATCCTTTCAGTATAAAAACTGGGTAAATCAGTGGTACCTCAATAACAATTCAAAGTGATTCAACCACATAGTATGTGAAAAAATATTCATGCGAATAAATATTTTTGCCTAAGACAAACCCTCATATGTGAGCCAACATGCACGTATGTGAGCCAACATGCCACATCCTTTGGCAATGAATTTCAGAGCTTAATTGTGCATTGAGTGAAAAATAATTTTCTCCATTTAGTTTTAAATGTGCTACCTGCAAACTTCATGGAGTGCCCCCTAGTCCTTGTATTATCCAAAAGAGTAAATAAGCCATTCACATTTACCTATTCAAGTCCTTTCATGATTTTGTAGACATCTATCATAACCCACCTCAGCCATCTCTTCTCCAAGCTGAATAGCCCTAACTTATTTAGCCTTTCCTCATAGGGGAGCTGTTCCATGTCCTTTATGATTTTGGTCACCCCTCTCTGTACTTTCTCCAGTGCAACTTTTTGAGATGCAGCAAACAGAATTGCACACAGTATTCAAGGTGTGGTCTCACCATGGAACAACACAGAGGTGTTATGACATCCTCCGTTTTATTCACCATTCCCCTCCTAATAATTCCTAACATTCTGTTTTTTTTGTCCACCAGAGACACTGAGCAGACAATTTCAATGTAATATCAACTATGACACCCAGATCTTTTTCCTGTGTGGTAACTCCTAAAATAGATCTTAATATTGTGTAGCTAAAGCATGGGTTATTTTTCCCTTATATACATCACCTTTCACTTGTCCACATTATATTTCATCTGCCATATGGACACCCAATCTTCAGTCTCGCAAGGTTCTCCGATAATTTTCACAATATGCTTGTGACTTAACTACTTTGAATAATTTTGTATCATCTGCAAATCTGATTGCCTCACTCATCATTCAGAAGGATGAGCTCCATAAGAATACTCTGCTTGTCTCTGTTACCAGGGAGAAATAGTGGGGAAGGAATTGAGAGGCAGTTTTGGGGCCAGCTGAAAGAGTCGCACAGAGTCCTTTAAATAGCTGTGTGTGGCTCGCAAGATGCCTCTTGGCCACGCCTGACAGCAGTACTCCGATCTTTGTCAAGTAGATCCATCCTTATTAAGAAGCTGGAAGTCTGTTTCATCTAAACTTTCCCTCTCTTAACATGATGGTTTAGATGTTGAGCATGCCATGATTGGCAAATTATCCTTATCTAAGATGGTTGAGGACATAAGTGTCTGGCAGAAAACCATCAACTAAAAGAGCCTATGATTTTAAATGGAAAGTTTTCCACATGATATCAAGGCAATACCTCGGATCTGTTTGCATGTAAACTCTGAGAACTACTGAGCTATTTGCTTTCTCTTTTTACTTCAGGACTTAGCACCTCATCAGTAAGAGCACATCTCAGTGCTGTACCAGCTTACAGTACTCAAGTCAAGAATTAAGCTTATCTCTACTCATCTGTTAGTTTTCAAGTTCATGAAAGGCTTATAGCATACTAAACCTCCAGTTGCAAAACCAACTGTCCAAAGGGACCTAAAGGTGGTTCTGGTAGAACTAATGAAGCTGCCATTTGAACTCGTGTCTGCTTCTCTTAAGTTTGGAACATGGAAAGTAATAGCTGAGAGTTTATTCTTTGAATGGCGATCAGAAAGTTCAGTAACAGGAAATGGAGTAGAGACCATTGCAGTAATTATACACATCAGTTTCTTTCCTAAACCTCCTAACCAGTTTGGATGCCAAGACCTAGGAAGTCCCAGTCCTATCCTATTGGATAGGCTGCAGTTTGCTAGAGTAGAAATATTTGGAAAATGTGCATAGTGACTGATTCAAATGGCAAATATAAGAAGATCCATTGGAACTGATAGAGCAGTTTCAAACCTTGAGCATTAGAATAGAAACATATATAGAGAAACATAGAAGTGACAGCAGAAAAGGACCCAGTGGCCCATCCAGTCTGCCCAGCAAGCTCCTATAGTGATAAGTTACTCAAACCGCCAAGGTCAGGTCTCTTGTTGGTTACTGTTTGAGTCTAATTTCCTTCCTTCCCTCCCTACCATTTATTTTATTTTATTTATTTAAAATTTGTGTACCTCTTTTACAATATTGTTGGTCAATATGGTTTACAGAATAAATAAAACACCATTAAAAATAACATAAAAACAAAGAACATAAAATACCTAGAGGGATATAACACAGGATTAGAGATAAAAAAAAAAGGTGAACATAGGTTAACATGCCAAGCACATCCTAAGGTAAGATTAGACAAATGGAGCTAGTGCATTTTGCGTGCCATAGTGATGTAAGAATCATAATATTAGGTAGCGGAGGTAATGTTAAATGCAGTTGAAAATAGGGTTTTAAGATTTTTTATTTTTTTTTTAACACGTTGGTGATTTGCCTTAGTTCATCAGGGATGGCATTCCAAATTTGTGGGCCAGCTACTGAAAAAGCACGTCTTCTGGTGATGTCGGGTCTAGCTTTGCGAATAGTCAGGATTTGCAGTAAATTTTTGTGGATAGAATGCAGATTCCTATTGGGTTGATATATGCCATTGAAGCAGAGGGCAATGTTGGAGTTGCATCAGAAGCGTAGTATCAGGCTTTTTTGTTAAGGGTAGTAACTGCCGCATCAAGCAAGTTACCCCCATGCTCTTGTTGGTTTCTGTTTGAGTTCAGTTTCTTCCTCCCCCTGCAGTTGAAGCAGAGAACAATACTGGAGTTGTATCAGAAGTTTAGTATCAGGCCTTTTGGTTAAGGGTAGTAACTGCCGAATCAAGCAAATTAACCCCATGCTTGTTTGTTTTCTCAGCCGGTACAGTTCAATGTCCTTGTTGGGTGTTGGCTAAATCCAATTCCTCTTTTCCTCTTTTCACCCTGCCGTTGAAGCAGCGAGCAATGATTAAGTTGCATCAACAGTATGAAGGCTTATTTGTTAAGGATAGTATCCACCACACCAGCAAGTTACCCCCATGCCTCTTACTTCATTCCCCTGCCCCTTGCCTTTAGGGATCCACAGTGTTTGTCCCAGCACGAAGATCCGAGTTTTGCAGTTCAAAAACACAGACTTTGATGAAATGGGGAAGTACCTGGAGGAAGAACTAGAAGGCTGGGAGAAGAAGAGAGATGTGGAACAACAGTGGACCAAACTAAAAGGAGCAATTACCAAGGCAACTAATCTATATGTTAGAAAAGTAAAGAAAAGCAAAAGAAAAATGAAACCTATCTGGTTCTCAAAGGAGGAGGCTGACAAAATAAAGGCTAAAAAAACGGCGTTCAAGAAATATAAAGGATCCCAAAGGGAGGAGCACAAAGAAGAATATCTGGTAGAACTGAGGGAGACAAAGAACGTAATCAAGACAGCAAAATGTCAAGCAGAAGAAAGTATTGCCAAAGAGGTAAAGAGAGGTGACAAAACATTTTTCAGATACATCAGAGAAAGGAGAAAAGTTCAAAGTGGTATAGTGAAATTGAAAGGTGAAAAGGATCAATTTGTGGAGAGAGACAAAGAATTGGCAGATATATTAAACGAATACTTCAGTTCTGTGTTCACTAAAGAGGATCCTGGAGAAGGACCATCGCTAGTTAACAAGAAACTGGAGGGGAGTGGAGTCGATGTAACTCCATTTACAGTAGAGAATGTATGGGAAGAGATGGGGAAACTGAAAGTGGACAAAGCCATGGGGCCTGATGAGGTTCATCCCAGGATACTGAGGGAGCTCAGAGATGTGCTGGCGGGTCCGCTGGTTGACCTGTTCAATAGATCCCTAGAAATGGGAGTGGTGCCGAGTGATTGGAGAAGAGCGGTGGTGGTCCCGCTTCACAAGAGTTGGAGCAGAGAGGAGGCTGGTAACTACAGACCAGTTAGCCTCACCTCGGTGGTGGGAAAAGTAATGGAGTCGCTGCTGAAAGAAAGAATAGTGAACTATCTACAGTCAGAAGAATTGCTGGACCAGAGGCAGCATGGATTCACCAGGGGAAGAGCCTGTTAGACAAATCTGATTGACTTTTTTAACTGGGTGACTAGGGAATTGGATCGAGGAAGAGCGCTCGATGTCATCTACTTGGTTTTCAGCAAAGCTTTTGTTACGGTCCCACACAGGAGGCTGGAGCATAAAATGAGAAGCTTAGGAGTGAGTGCCGAGGTGGTGGCCTGGATTGAAAACTGGTTGACTGACAGAAGACAATGTGTGATGGTAAATGGAACTTACTCTGAAGAGAGAGTGGTGTTAAGTGGAGTGCCGCAAGGATTGGTGTTGGGACCGGTCCTGTTCAATATCTTTGTGAGCGACATTGCGGACGGGATAGAAGGTAAGGTTTGTCTTTTTGCAGATGACACTAAGATCTGCAACAGAGTGGACATGCCGGAAGGAGTGGAGAGAATGAGACGGGATTTAAGGAAGCTGGAAGAGTGGTCGAAGATATGGCAGCTGAGATTCAATGCCAAGAAGTGCAGAGTCATGCATATGGGGTGTGGAAATCCGAAAGAACTGTATTTGATGGGGGGTGAAGGGCTGATGTGCACAGAGCAGGAGAGAGACCTTGGGGTGATAGTGTCTAACAATCTGAAGTCGACGAAACAATGTGACAAGGCGATAGCTAAAGCCAGAAGAATGCTGGGCTGCATAGAGAGAAGAATATCGAGTAAGAAAAGGGAAGTGATTATCCCCTTGTACAGGTCCTTGGTGAGGCCTCACCTGGAGTACTGTGCTCAGTTCTGGAGACCGTATCTCCGAAGGGACAGAGACAGGATGGAGGCGGTCCAGAGAAGGGCGATTAAAAGGTGGATGGTCTTCATCGAATGACTTATGAGGAGAGATTGAAGAATCTAAATATGTACACCCTGGAGGAAAGGAGGAGCAGAGGTGATATGATACAGACTTTCAGATACTTGAAAGGTTTTAATGATCCAAAGACAACGACAAACCTTTTCCGTTGGAAAAAAATCAGCAGAACCAGGGGTCATAATTTGAAGCTCCAGGGAGGAAGACTCAGAGCCAATGTCAGGAAGTATTTCTTCATGGCGAGGGTGGTGGATGCCTGGAACGCCCTTCCGGAGGAAGTGGTGAAGACCAAAACTGTGAAGGATTTCAAAGGGGCGTGGGATAAACACTGTGGATCCATAAAGTCTGGAGAATGTGAATGAAGAGAAGAGGCATGGGGGTGACTTGCGGGAATGACAGCTACTACATGGAGATTAATACCCTTATTCAATAAACATACACACGGTTAATGCGACTCCAACATTGCTCTATGCTTCAACGGCAAGAGGAAATGTGGAAAAAAAGATTTGCATTCCTAAAAAAGTAGGGAGTAGCTTGCTTGTTGCGGCGGTTACACCCCGAATCAATTAAGCCTGATACTTCACTTGGAATACATATCCAGCGCAGCTCACTGCTTCAACGGCAGGGGAGAATGAAGAAAAGATTTATATTCAGACAACAACCAACAAGGACTGAATTGCACAGGCTGGGTAAACAAATAAACGTGAGAGTAGCTTGCTTATTGCGGCAGTTACTACTCCTAACCAATTAAGCTAGATACTTCACTTAGTTGCAGCTCCAGCTCTGCTCTCTACATCAGTGGCGGGGGTGGAAGGTAAATAGAACCAAAAAGTTACTAATAAGGGCCAAGAATAACAGATAAGATTGAGAAACAAATGTGTGAAAGCTTGCTGGGCAGACTGGATGGGCCGTTTGGTTTCTTCTGCCGTCATTTCTATGTTTTTATGAAACCTTGCAGACTTTTGTCTTCACTACCTCCTCCGACAGGACATTCCAGGTGTCACCACCCTTTCCGAAAAGAAATATTTCCTGACCTTGTTTCCAAGTTGTCCTTCCCGGAGTTTCATTTCATGACCCCTAGTTCTATTGGATTCTTTCCAGTGGAAAAGATTTGTAGTTGGTCGTGCATCTTTAAAATCTTTCAAGTATCTGAAGGTCTGTATTATATCTTCTCTGCTCCTCCTCTCCTCTCCTCCAGGGTATACATATTGTGGGGCTGATGCAATAACTTTCGTGGAAAGCAGGCGCTGACTTTTCAGTGCCCGCTTTCTTAACGCACACATGGCGACCCACAAGGGGGCGCCATGCACTGTGTAAATTAGGGGGTCACGCTAGGGTCGCTTGCACAACCTTAGCGCCTCCTTGCTAATGTGACCCGCCGCGGCCTGTCTTCCAGTAATGAAAACAGACACCGAGTTTACCGGCATCTGTCTTCATAATTCGGCGGTCTGCCAAGTTATTTATTTATTTAACTTTAAAAAAAGAAGTACAGAAAAGCAGTTTTTTCTGCTTTTCTGTACTTCTTTTACCTGCGCTCAGCTATTAACGCCTGCTCCAGGCAAACCTTAATAGCTGAGTGGTAAATGTTTGTCTGAGATGCACAGTTATCTTTTTGCATGCAGAGTGAATGAGTAATAGGCTCATTCACATGCATTTGCATGTGATGAGCACTATTACATTCACTCCGCGTCCGTGGCTTAAATAGGCGCTAATCCCCCTATTGCATTAGGGAGTGCATTAGTGCCTATTTAACCCACGTTGGCGCACTGTATTGCATCGGCCCCTGAGGTCCTTCAGCCTCTCCTCTTAAGTCAATTGATGGAGATCTCCCACCATTTTGGTCACCCTTCTCTGGACCGCCTCCAAACTGTCTCTGTCCATTTTGAGATACTGTCTCCAGAACTGAACACAGTAGTCCACCTGAGGCCTGAACAAGGACCTGTACAAGGGGATTATCACTTCCTTTTTCTTACTAGATATTCCTCTCTGTGCAGCCTAGCATTCTTCTAGCTTTAGCTATTGCCTTGTCACATTGCTTTGCCTTCTTTAGATCGCTAGATACTATCACCCTAATGTCTCTCTCCTGTTCCGTGCACAGCAGCACTTCACCCCCCATCGCATGCAGTTACTTCGAATTACTGCACCCCAGATGCATGACTCTACACTTCTTGGCATTAAATCCCAGTTGCCATATCTTCGACCGCTCTTCAAGCTTCCTTAAATCATCTCATTCTCTCTACTCCTTCCAGCTTGTCCACCCTTGCAGATCTTAGTATCATCCGCAAATACTCAAATTTTGCCCTCTATCCCTTCCGCAATGTTGTTCACAAAGACGTCGAACAGCACCGGTCCCAACACTGATCTCTGCGGCACTCCATTTAACACTGCTCTCTCTTCAGAGTAAGTTCCATTTACCATCACCCACTGTCTTCTATCCATCAACCAGTTTGTAATCCATGCCTCCACCTTGGCACTCACTCCCAAGCTTCTCATTTTGTTCACGAGTCTTCTGTGCAGGACCGTAGCAAAGGCTTTACTAAAATCCAAGTAAATCACATCGAGTACTGATGCCTGCTCCAATTCTTTAGTCACCCAATCAAAGAAATCAATCAGATTCGTCTGACAGGACCTTCCCCTGGTGAATCCATGCTGCTGCGGATCGAGCAAGCCACGAGATTGTAGGTAGTTCACTAGCCTTTCTTTCAGCAGAGTCTCCATTAATTTTCCCACCACCGAGGTGAGGCTAACCGGCCTGTAATTTCCAGCCTCCTCTCTGCTCCCACTCTTGTGAAGTGGGACCACCACAACTCTTCTCCAGTCACTCGGCACCATTCCCATTTCCAGGGATCTATTGAACAGGTCACACAGCAGAACCCCCCAGCACATCTCTGAGCTTTCCTCAGTATCCTTGGATGAATCTCATCAGGCCCCCATGGCTTTGTCCACTTTCAGTTTTCTAGCTCTTCCCATACATTCTCTTCCGTAAACAGGGTTTCGTCAAATCCACCCCCATCTACAGCCTTGTTAATCAGCAACGGTCCATCTCCAGGGTCTTCCTTAGTGAACACCGAACTGAAATATTTGTTCAATATTTCCGCCTTTTCATGGTCTCTTTCTACACATTGATCTTTTTTACTTTTCAGTTTCGCTATACCACTTCTGACCTTTCTCCTTTCTCTGTGTATGAAAAAAGTTTTGTCACCTCTCTTTACTTCTCTGGCAATCCTTTCTTCCGCCAGACTTTTTGCTTTCCTGATTACTTTTTTCGTCTTTCAGTTTAACCAGATATGCTTTCCTGTGTTCCTCTTTCTGGGATACTTTATATTTTTTGAATGCTGTTTTTTTTATTTTATGAGCTACCTCCTTTGAGAACCAGATAGGTTTCTTATTTCTCTTGCTTTTGTTTACTTATCTAATGTAAAGATTAATTGCTTTTGTATTTGCTCCTTTTAGTTTGGCCCACAGTTATTCTACCTCTTCCATTTTCTCCCAGTCTTCAAGTTCCAGCTCCAGGAATTTTCCCATTTCAGCAAAGTTTGTATTTTTGAAGTTGAAAACTCGGGTCTCTGTGTGACTTTTCAGTATCCTATGTGCAATATCAAACTATACCGTTTGATCATGGGTGCTAAAGTGGGCACCCCACCTGGACATTTGAGATGCTATCTCTGTGTCAGCACTAAGTTGAGAATAGCTCCCTTCCTCAAGGGTTCCATTACTATATGTTTGAACAGAGCCCCTTGCAGGGTATCCACTATCTCTCTGCTTCTGTTAGATTCTGCAGAAGGGATCCTCCGGTCTACGTCTGGAAGATTAAAATCTCCAACAATCAATGTAGACTAGGGGATCCCTTTTGTGGAATTCTCTAGTCTGGTGGGCGCATTTGTTAGTACACACTGATCAGGTACCAGTTCTCTGCTGTTCTTAGATTGATGGTAACAAAGTTGGGTTTAGTTGCCAATAAGTTCTTGACCTACTCCTTTAGGATTAAAACAAAAACTAGCATGGCGCAGGCAGACTTATGTATGGATACAATACAGCAGACTGTCTTCTTCAGTCAACACTTATGTACAGTTGGATCAAGTGAGCTTAAACTATCGTTCCCCTGCACTGAGGCATGCTAATCTACACCAGTGGTTTTGCTTACCTACTGGCAGACAGAGACAATGGACTTGCTGACGTTACCGAAATATAGCCCTGCCCCATAATCAGCCTGCCAGTATTCTCCATCTCCTGCAGATGGTGGACATGCAACTTCCTAGTAGGGATTGTCTGTTTAAAAAAAAAAGAGAAAAGAGAAGAAACAAATGTGAGCTCCTGAGCTAAACCCAGTCTGGGGCTCTCCTTCAGTTGAGTGGTTGAGCATCTGTGTCTTGCCAGGTTTAGGCTCCAAAAAAAAAAAAAAAAGGAAGAGGAGGAATGGGGGAGCTTGGCGGTAAAAGCTTGTGCCCTCTCTCTCCCCCGTAGGCATCGGCCCAGTCGAGATTTCAGCCAGCAGAGGTTGGAGATCAGGTAAAGAAGAATAAAGGGAGCTTTCTCTTCTCTAGCAGGCTGTCTCCTCCTCCTCCCCCCACGCACCTCTGATTTTGGAGTGGAGCGGGGTGTCAAACCAACGATGCAGTTAGTTCAGGCGGCAGATACATTTTGGGGCTCCTGCGCCAACGTTCATGTTTGTCTGCTGCATGAGGAAAGGATATGCTGCTGCAGCATGCGATAAGGCCACATCTGGGGTTTTTCTCGTGTGCTAGGCTGTAGCTTGGAGTTCTGTGCGCATATACAAATGCACAGGTATATGCACAAGCCTGCAGACTTGTTTTGCATGTATGTGTGCGGGCACAGCCATGCACCCTACTGAGTCGTTGGCGGTGTTTTATCAGCACACAGGAGGCAGCCCCTTTGTTGAGGGATAATGGGGCCTGGCTTTAGAGAAACTGAGAAGCCTCCCATGGTGCAGTTTGCCAAATACGGGCAGTCCAGCTGTTGCTGTCTCTTTGCCTAGACCAGCATTGCCTGATGTCTCAAGCAGAATTGCCCTGCAAGGAATTTACTGTTGGCCAGTCATCTCCTCTGCCAAATAAGACTTGGAGGGGTGTGTAGGAGGCGATACACTGGCCAGTGACCTACCCTCTCCCATTATTCTAAGAGAGTGGAGTCCCCGTGGGGGGGGGAGGGTGCATGGAGAGGGCTTTGGTCGGCCCCATGGGCCTAGGGATGAATTTGGCATACTTTTCCTGGGTGGAAATTTTGTCCAGGGTTTGCAAACCTTTTTGAGAGGGTTGACCAGCTGGGGCCAAGTAGTCCAATAAGGAAAGAAAATGTTCTAGGCCTTCCTACTCTGTGATCAGTTCAGGCAAGGTGATTCCAAGGACGATTTGAGTTCCTCATGTTTAGATGAATGTATGAAATCCCACCTGACTTAGAGCCACATAGGTCTCTGCTCCATTTTCTTCCACAAGGTCGGGTTTATTAGCTCAGACCGTGAGAATGCTGGGAGTGGATGAGAGTGGGATTACAGGAGTTCAGGGGAAAGTTTCCATCTTGGTCACTTTAAGTAAGGCGTCCGGTTTATATTGCCACTTCAGGAGCTACTGTAGTAGTTCGTTAACTTTGAGTGGTATGCCCCAATAAAGAAATTTTAAAGGGGCCGATATTTGGCAGGCCTGTAATCCCTGGTCCCAAGGGCAAGGGAGCAGTTGGATTCCCTGAGGTTGATGCTCTAGTGTGTACAGTCTCTGTGAACCACAATCCTGGTTAGGGGGGAGGGGATGGCTCTGAAGGATTCCCTGAATGGAAAGATTAAGGCTATTCTCAAACAAGCATTTGAGACAGTGTCAATGCATTTGCAATAGGTTTTTGCTACTCTATATGGTGCCTCGAGCAGGCTTGCATCAGTTAGACCCTCAATGGAATAGGGAGCTGCGTTTCTGGCTGATGCGGGCTGTGTCTCAGTGTGCATGACTGCTAGAGGAATAACTTTTGCTATAGCTGCAAGGTACCCTTCAGTGGCTGCCTTTCACGTGCTACACAACGATGCACCAATTTCTACCCATCCCCTCATCTCCAGATTCATGAAGGGAGTATTGCTATTACGCCCACTGGTATGCAAACCACCTGTGCCGTGGAACTTGTCCTGGAGCAACTAATGCTGCCTCCCTTTGAACCACTGGACACCTGTCACCCCAGATACCTGGTGTGGAAAGTACTCTTTCTAATAGCGCTAACTTCAGCTAGAAGAATCAGCGAGCTACAAGCTCTAGTTCACTACTCCCCATACCTGGTATTCTACCATGATAAAGTAGTTCTACGCCCACATCCAACTTTCCTTCCAAAGGTAGTTTCACCTTTCCATCTAAATCAATCCATAACTCTACCAACCTTCCACCCTCGTCTGCACACGGATGCGGCTGAACGGCGACTGCACATGTTAGATTGCAAGCAAGCGCTCGCATACTATAAACAACGCACTGCCTCTGCTTCCAGACTTTCGCAGCTCTTCCTCTCCTTTAATCCGAACGCACCGGGCGTACCGGTGTCAAAACGGACTTTGTCATCCTGGATCACAAATTGCATTCAATTTTGCTACCACAAACGTTCGGAACAACTCTCATCTACGCTAAAAGCACACCAAGTAAGGGCAGTAGCAGCCTCTATTGCCCACCTAAGTGATGTTCCAATATTGGACATTTGTAAAGCTGCGACTTGGTCATTACTTCATACCTTCACCACTCATTACTGTTTGGACAGACTTGCTTCTTCAGATGCATCAATGGGCAAACAAATTTTACAAGCGGGTACCTCCTAAACTTTTCTGTCACAAGAGACTGTCTGTCTGTGATCTACCTTTGCAACTTGAACAACAACAAAACAGGTCAAGTTGCTAGCTGGGGACTCCCAGACAGCATGGCTAATTCAGCTGCTTATCTACGTGAAAAGAGCAAGTTTGCTTACTGTAAACGGTGTTTTCTGTAGATAGATGAATTAGCCATGCTGACCCTCCCGTCTGCCAGGACAATCTTGCACACTATACTGCTTTATCACGGACTGAGGAGACTCCGCACAGGGGAGGGGGAGGTGCCAAACAGGCACACACTGTAGCAAGACTTAAAACTTTACTTTGAGAGCTCCGCCACCTACAGGACGGGAGGATGTCCCAGACAGCATGGCTAATTCATCTGCTATCTACAGAAAACTTGCTCTTTCTAAATATTTCCCATCTCTGAAATTGAGCCCTGCTCTTTAGAAACTCCATATCTCTATAAAGTAGATCAGCATGTCAAAACAATCCTATCCTGTCCCCTTATAGTGAGTTTGACTGAATGTTCAAGGTTAGACCTAATGAAATTGAGAGCCATATTTCACTGTTAAGTAAAAATCCCTGCATATTTATTTACACTTTATCCCTGACTTAGAAGCATTGGACACTAGGGCTTAGATTTATACATAAGAACATAAGATTTGCCATACTGGGTCAGACCAAAGGTCCATCAAGCCCAGTATCCTGTTTCCAACAGTGGCCAATCCAGGTCATACCTACCTGGCAGGATCCCAAGGGTTAGATAGATTCCAAGCTGCTTATCCCAAGAATAATCAGTGGATTTCTGCAACTCCACCTTAATAATGGTTAATGGACTTTTCCTTTAAAAATGTGTCCAAATCTTTCTTAAACGCAGCTACACTAATAGCTTTCACCACATCCTCTGGCAATGAATTCCAGAGTTTAATTATGCATTGAGTAAAAAATTATTTTCTCTTATTAGTTTTAAATGTATCACCTAGCAACTTCATTGTGTGTCCCCTAGTCTTTGTATTTTTTGAAAGAATAAACCGATTGTTTACCCATTTCACTCCACCCCATTCCAACAGCTCTGGAACAAAAATGAATCTAGATCCTTTTAGGATCTTATGTTTTGAGTTTGTTTCCTGGATATACAGTTTACTTACATCTTCAGTTAAGAGAAGCTGTGAGCTGTATGCATAAGAGGATGGGTTCCTGGAAAACTTGATGTAGTGGAAAAACTTTGTTCAACCAAGGCGGAAATCCTATTCTGGCAGTTTTATATAACTGGGTGGTAATGCCCATCAGGAGGTTAGTATGGAAAAAGATACCCCAATTTTAATTTGATTATGAAATGAGGAGTTAAATATTGATTGAAACTCATAGGATTGCAATTTAATTTGGAGAAATGCACAGTGGCACTCTCTGTGCTCTAAAAGAACAGAACTGTTAATTAGATTACTACTCAGAACAGAGATCCCACATTTTTTATTAAATTCTTTTCATCTTCTAGTCCACTGTGTTGGAGGACCTGTGACAAGATGGAATCACATTTACATATGTGGTGGTCTTGTTGCTTTGTACAGCGATTCTGGAGAAAGATTGAGGCTGAGAACCTCAGTTACAGGTATACATGTTTTTAAAACTTTTGGTATGTCTTCTGGGTCTATGAGAGTAAAATGTCAGTTAATATTTAAAAAGCTTACTAATTTTATTCACACTGCATGATACACCATAGCATTTTTCTGGAAGAGAATCCCCTGTCTTTATTTCATTTATTTATTAACATTTGATATTCCACTTTTTTCCAAGAATGCCTCAAGGCAGATTACAATCAAATTTGAATCAAACATGCATTAACATTAGTCTCAAGTCCACTTACGATCACAGTTGAATCAGATTTATACTTAAAGTAGCATTACAAAATGCTTTCCACTTCTTCCCAGAAGAACACAAAGGTAGTGCATTTGTGTAAATAAGGTTAAGTGTGAGGTGGGTTTTGCATAGTTAATTGGGTTGTAGAAGTTTCTTAGTTCGGGAAGGGAGAAAGATTGAGTCATCATCTAAGTGCTGATATCTATAGTAGAATCAATGATCTATTGGGGGAAGCAAGAATACAGAATAGATGCAAGCAAAGACGCATTAATAATAATGCTGGCACTTGGTCCTGATAAAGTAAAAATCTTAAATATGAAAGCCCAGAGGTTCTGGTAGTCAAGTCATAAAAACAAAGTCTTTGCTGAGGGATTTATTGGAACCAAACATGCCTTGGCTTTTTTCCGGAAAGTGAGGTATCGCATCTCGAGGCATAGGGTTAGTGGTACCTTGTTCCAAATTTTTGGTGCAAAACAGCTAAAAGCACAAAATCTTGTATAAGTCAGTCTGGCAGAAGCCAGAGGAGGGGAGTAAAGAACGGCCTTTTGGGAGGATCAGAGTTTTCTTGATGGAATATAGGAGAAACAAAGTTGGGCGAGATACTTGGGGACTTGCTTATTAATGCATTTAAAGATGATGCAAAGGATTTTGAATTTTATCCTGCTTTATACTGTCAGCCAGTGCTGCTAATTTGACCCCTGCCAAAATTCCAGCAGCTGTATTCTTTTAAGAGTTGGAAGCATTTCAGATTGTATTGTGAGATGTCATTAAATAGAGAATTGCAATTTGGTGATCAATACATTTTCACGGATGATAGTAAAATCTGCAACAGAGTAGACAGACTGGAAGGGGTGGAGAGAATGAGAAGTGATCTAAAAAAAAGCTAGAGAAATGGTCAGAAACATGGCAGCTGAGCTTCAATGCAAAGAAGTGCAGAGTCATCCATCTGGGGAATAGCAACCCAAAGGAACATATGTATTGGGGGTTGAAGAACTGATAAGTACTGAGAAGAGAGGGTCTTAGGGGTAATAGTGTCTAGTGATCTGAAAATGTTAAAGCAGTGTGACATAGCGATTGCTAAAGCCAGATGAATGTTGGGCTGCATAGAAAGAGGAATATCTAGTAAGAAAAAAGTGATAATTCCCTTGTACAGATCCCTGGTGAGGCCCAACCTGAAGTACTGTGTTCAGTTCTGGAGTCCATATCTCAAGGGGGACAGAAATAGAGTGGAGGCGGTTCATAGAAAGGCGACCAAAATGGTGGGAGGAACTCCATTATATGACCTATGAGGATAGGTTTAAGACCCTAAATATGTACCCCTGGAAGAGAGTAGGTGCAGAGGGGACATGATACAGACTTTCAGATACATGAAACTAAAAACAACTAAAAACAAACCTCTTCTACTTGAAAGATACAATGAGAGCAAGGGGTCACAATATGAAACTCCAGGGAGGTAAACTCAAACTGAATGTCAGGAAATGGTTCTTCACAGAGAGGGTAGTGGATGCTTGGAATGCCCTGCCAGAGGAGATGGTAAGGCAGAAGACTATAAAGGACTTTAAAACGGAATGGGATAGACTATGTTGTTCCTTAAGGAAATAATTTCCAGGAGCTCCCAATAGTATGGGTGATGAGCAGAAACAATAGGGAGGAAGTAAAGGAGACATTGTGAAGAGGTAATAGGACAGGATACCAATAGGGAATTAGTTAGATTATGTGGACCCCTTAAGGAGTTATAGCAAAGGGGCATAGGGTTAATCAGTTTCAATGAAACCCTAGTTTGTTTATTTATTTATTTAAGGTTTTTATATACCGGCATTCATGATAAAATCACATCAGGCTGGTTTACATTAAAACAGTGGTGCATAGAAAGAAAAAACAAACTGGAACTGTAGTGCGGAAGAAAGCAGTTACAAAAAACAGGGATGCTTAAACTGGGAGAGGAAGGAAAAAGAAAAGGTTAATAGCATTTTAAATATTTAGAACGAACAGTTAAATGAGCTGGTTGTATTATAGAACTTGAAGTTGAAGGACATATATATATATATATATATGGGGGGATATAAATCTGGGGGGATTTATATATCTTATTCCATGCTGTTAAAGCACTTTTCGATATTACTTTAGATGTCAGGTGTATCTTAAGTCATTTTCCCCTCTCCTGCGGCTACACACAAGCCAGAAGCGCAGCTATCAGTTCATCCATCTTCTGTTTTTTTTATTTGCTTTTCTTATTGAATCTGCTTCCTGGCCTATCTGATATTGCTCTCATCCCCCTGTGTTGCACCCTTCTAGTGACAATGAAAGGGCCCAGACTGAAGATCTGTGATTCAAATTCAAAACAAGATTGTCGGGCAGATTTGTTGGACTACCTGGTCTGTTTCTACCATCTGTGTGTGTATCTATGTATTAGTAAGGTTGTGTTTATTAAGATGGTTCTACAGTTTGCGTATCTGACAGATGCATAAGAGGTTTTTACCGTCTTTTGAGATGTGGGTTTCCATTGTGAGGTTTTGATAGTTGAAACCCTAGGCTTCACACTAACTTCTTAGGATGTAAAGGGGTTCCTAACAGGTAAGGTAGAGAAATAAAGGATGACATTAACAGCATAGCCAAAGGAGTTTGATTTGGTGGAGTTTATTTTGAGTTTGTGGTTGCTAAGTAAGTACTGCTATAAGACAATAACTGAGATTAGCATGGGATGAAGTTTGACCAGATCCTATTTTGATGCAGAGTTTGAATGTCAGCCAACACAAGCCTTGACTTTTTTACAGTCTGGGGTACTGATGCACAGACATGAGGGAAAAAACACAGGACTGTTTCTACGGCCAAGTCCATAAGCAAAGCACTTCAAGCAGCACTGTCTGAATTTTCAAGAAGGCTCATTACCCAGTAAAAAATGTTGCTAGTAGTAAATTTGAATGTGTTGTTATAAGGCTTGGGAATAACTGGATGGAATGGCAGTTGCTACCCTTAAGATAAACATGGAGGTAACCTGCATGGCATTTCAGATACTGCCATAAGAAGCTTGCTGAGCAGACTGGATGGGCCATTTGGGGGTTTTGTTTTTTTTTTTGCTGTTTCTATGTTACTATATTTGACCAGATATATTTACTCCCACAAGGAGTCCCAGTATCCCCAGTTTGAGTGGATATTCCATCAGAACCCCGTGAGGTGGTTCTGGTTCTTGGTATTTTCATGTAGTGGATCCAGCAGTCAGAGGATATCTACCAGGAGTATACCCCTCTGATGCAGTCAAGGATCCATGCACGGTCACTTTATTCACCATTGGGGTCCTGGATCAGTTTCCCATACTTCTAGGCTTTGAAGAGGGATTGATGGGATCTCTTCCTACCCTCCTTCTGGACTCTTCAGAATACTTGTTTCCATTGAAAGACCTTTCCTACTCCAGGTTTCTGGACAAACTGGGAAAAGAAGTTGGCCATAGAGGCAAAAACTCACAGGAAAAATGTTTTTAAATATATCCGAAGCAGAAAGCCTGTAAGGGAGTCAGTTGGGACCGTTAGATGATCGAGGGGTTAAAGGGGCAATTAGAGAAGATAAGGCCATCGCAGAAAGATTAAATGATTTTTTTGCTTCAGTGTTTACTGAAGAGGGATGTTGAGCAGATACCCGTATCAGAAAAGGTTTTTATGGGTAATGATTCAGATGGACTGAACCAAATCACGGTGAACCTAGAAGATGTGGTAGGCCTGATTGACAAACTGAAGAGTAGTAAATCACCTGGAACGGATGGTATACACTCCAGGATTCTGGAGGAACTCAAAAATGAAATTTCAGACCTATTAGTAAAAATTTGTAACCTATCATTAAAATCATCCATTGTACCTGAAGACTGGAGGGTGGCTAATGTAACCCCAATATTTAAAAAGGGTTCCAGGAGCGATCTGGGAAACTACACACCAATTAGCCTGACTTCAGTGCCAGGAAAAATAGTGGAAAGTGTTTTAAATATCAAAATCACAGAGCATATAGAAAGACAAGGTTTAATGGAATAAAGTCAGCATAGCTTTACCCAAGGCAAGTCTTGCCTCACAAATCTGCTTCACTTTTTTGAAGGAGTTAATAAACATGTAGATAAAGGTGAACTGGTAGATGTAGTATATTTGGATTTTCAGAAGGCAGTTGACAAAGTTCCTCATGAGAGGCTTCTAGGATAAGTAAAAAGTCATGGGATAGATGGCGATGTCCTTTCGTGGATTACAAACTGCCTAAAAGACAGGAAACAGAGTAGGATTAAATGGACAATTTTCTCAGTGGAAGAGTAGGCAGTGGAGTGCCTCAGGGATCTGTATTGGGACCTGTACGTTTCAATATATTTATATATGATCTGGAAAGAAATACGACAAGTGAGGTAATCAAATTTGCAGATACAAAATTGTTCAGAGTAGTTAAATCACAAGCAGATTGTGATAAATTGCAGGAAGACCTTGTGAGACTGGAAAATTGGGCTTCAAAATGGCAGATTAAATTAATGTGGATAAGTGCAAGGTGATGCATATAGGGAAAAATAACCCATGCTATAGTTACACAATGTTAGGTTCCATATTAGGAGCTACCACCCAAGAAAGAGATCTAGGTGTCAGAGTGGATAACACATTGAAATCATCGGTTCAGTGTGCTGCAGCAGTTAAAGCAAACAGAATGTTGGGAATTATTAGAATGGGAATGGTGAATAAAACGGAAAATGTCATAATGCCTCTGTATCGCTCCACGGTGAGACCGCACCTTGAATACTGTGTACAATTCTGGGTACCGCATCTCAAAAAAGATATAGTTGCGATGAAGAAGGTACAGAGAAGGGCGCCAAAATGATAAAGGGAATGGAACAGCTCCCCTATGAGGAAAGACTAAAGAGGTTAGGACTTTTTAGCTTGGAGAAGAGATGGCTGAGGGGGGATATGATAGAGGTGTTTAAAATCATGAGAGGTCTAGAACGTGTTAATGTGAATCAGTTATTTACTTTTTCGGATAATAGACTAGGGGGCACTCTTTGAAGTTAGCATATGGCACATTTAAAACTAATATATGATAAAGAAGCTGACTGGCTAAATACAGCTCTAAGAGTCCATGTACCGCAAAGGAACCTTCGTTCGGCTAACAAGGCACTACTAACAATCCCCACAGTAAAATCAGCTAAACTAACACAAGTAAGAGAAAGGGCTTTATCACTGGCAGGGCCCTTTCTATGGAACACAATGCCCACTGGACTAAGATTACAGAGTGACATCAAATCCTTTAAAAAAAACCTTAAAGACATGGCTCTTTAAGCAAGCCTTTCCAAAAGAAACAGTGGGGTAGAGAGGGAGAGAGAGAACGAAAAATACAGGAAATCGCAAGCCAAAATAAATGGCACCACAATATTATAAATACATAGTACAGTAGAGAAACAGACCAAAGGAAAGTACCACAATAAACCTTCCCACAACTATTTCATCACTACCCAAAAATGTATATTTATTAATGATATTGTTACCGTTTGTAGCTGGCACTTGTTAGAATGTACGATACCCACCTATATATACATTATTTGTGCCTATTTGTGAACCGTTGCGATGGTACATAACTTAGCGACGGTATAGAAAAGTTTTTAAATAAATAATCGGGAGAAAGTTCTTTTTCACTCAACGCACAATTAAACTCTGGAATTTGTTGCCAGAGGATGTGGTTAGTGCAGTTAGTGTAGCTGTGTTTAAAAAAGGATTGGATAAGTTCTTGGAGGAGAAGTCCATTACCTGCTATTAAGTTGACTTAGAAAATAGCCACTGCTATTACTAGCAACAGTAGCATGAAATAGACTTAGTTTTTGGGTACTTGCCAGGTTCTTATGACCTGGATTGGTCACTGTTGGAAACAGGATGCTGGGCTTGATGGACCCTTGGTCTGACCCAGTATGGCTTGTTCTTAAGTTATTGTACATTAGGACAAAGATCCTCATGCAAATGTCTTTGACTGTCTCCAAATTCTGGAAATACTGGTGGAGCCAGCAACACTTCTGATTCTTAATATCCTGCAAGAATTGCAAATCAGAATGTGGAAAAATTATATTTCCCACTTTCTGTGACCCAGTTACAAGGAAACTAGACCTCAAGTACAGAGTGCAAAATCCACAGGGTTTGGAATAGCACATCTACCCCACTAATCAATTGTGGTAGAATCTGCTCTTAAAAGAGCAAAGAAAACGACAAAGAAGGAACCCAGGCTATTGGACAGTTTTGGCAAAAATGTGTTCCAGAGCTCCATGCTTAATGCACAAATTTCCTCTCACCAGTTGTACATGGTTCAATACCTGCATGACTATTCAGGAGCTAAAGCCTTTCCTTCTGCCCAGTGAAGGCACAATTGCATATCCTCAGCCACTCTTAAATGCAGAAGAGAGTGTATGCCATATTATCTGATCTATCTTAGACATTTGATACCACAGAGCACACCACATGGTTTAATTAAGGGCCAATATCCTTCTTGATATCTGATAAGCTGGCAAATGTCCCCTGCCTGGATGATTACCTCTTTGGAGAAAAACTCAAGAGAAACTTGCTTAAATAAAGGAGTAGCTTGTGGTAGTCCATTCCCTTTCTATTGAAACAGTCTTCTGCAAAGTGTGCTTTCTATGCTTTTAAAAGACCATATTTCAAGAAACAACTTCTGACTTGCACTCAACACTACTCCATCTGGATGTGGCATTACTCCTCTAACAGCAAGCGATAGAACCAGTTCCTCCCTTATTCTCAAGAAATCTGGGGGACTGAGACCTATCCTGGATTTAAGAAGCCTGAAATAGCATAATTATTAAATTTAATATACAGTTTGTAATCCCATAAGAAACCAAGTGGTTTTCAGACCTAAAACATACATAAGTATAAAATCATACATAAAATATAAAATCATAAAACAATTATAAATAAAAACGAATACAATAGCAAACACAAAAAATACCAAAAGAAACACAATCAAACATAAAATTTAAAAAAATCTTCACTATTAACACATTCCTAGCTCCAGGACCTATCTTATCTAAAACTAATTCCAGGGCTAAACTATGGTATTGTCATAAGCCTTGAAAAATAGCCAAGTTTTTATCATAACGTACGCAGTCACCACTTACTCTCAGCGTGTCGCGTCCTCTATCCCCGTCCTCCCTTTTTCCCGTTTGTTCTTTCTTCGTGAAAATTCTAAATAACATCAAACACTTGACAACTGTTGTTTGGTGTAAAAAGGCCGCAGCTTTTATTGTTTAACAACATGTATAATACCTTCCTGGTATACCCGAGCCGATGAACTGCCCCTGACCGCCTGCCGTAACCAAGCCAGGCGTCATGTAGCCAGGATCCCCCGCCGCGTGACCTCACCCTGGCGGGGGTCCCGCCCTTGGCGCTTTTTATCGCGCCCCGCCTTAGCGGCGCCTCCCATGGCGCTGACGGCTCACACTCAGTCTGGTAATGCCGCCGGCATCCCCTACTCACTCTTTGACCGGCCCGGGTAACCGCCTTCCCCTAAGCTGCGACATCCTCTGCTCGTGTACTTTATATTGTCTTACCACTAATAAAACGCTAATTAACCTGAAGTAACCCTTAATAACCTCGATTTCCCTCTTGCTTCCCGCCTTCTTGTAGGGTGGGTGGGTGGGTTTCGCCTCGCGCTCTGGATGGAAAAGGGGCTGGGGCTGCCCCTTACGACCCTTTAAGGGGTCGAGAACGTCATCGGTCGGCGCCGCAAGCGCCTTCTGATGACGTCTTGCCCCTCTCCCCTCCTCCCCCTTTTCCTCTCACGGACCGCCATCCTTCGAGGGTGGCGCGCCCGTTATGGGGCGGGCTCGGGCCAGTAGGCCCGGGCCCTCCTATTAACGTACGCAGTCACCACTTACTCTCAGCGTGTCGCGTCCTCTATCCCCGTCCTCCCTTTTTCCCGTTTGTTCTTTCTTCGTGAAAATTCTAAATAACATCAAACACTTGACAACTGTTGTTTGGTGTAAAAAGGCCGCAGCTTTTATTGTTTAACAACATGTATAATACCTTCCTGGTATACCCGAGCCGATGAACTGCCCCTGACCGCCTGCCGTAACCAAGCCAGGCGTCATGTAGCCAGGATCCCCCGCCGCGTGACCTCACCCTGGCGGGGGTCCCGCCCTTGGCGCTTTTTATCGCGCCCCGCCTTAGCGGCGCCTCCCATGGCGCTGACGGCTCACACTCAGTCTGGTAATGCCGCCGGCATCCCCTACTCACTCTTTGACCGGCCCGGGTAACCGCCAAGACGCGAGGTAGGTAACCCCTTGCCTCGCGTCCCCCCACTAACCTAACTAGCTGCGGCCTTTTTCTTCCTTGTATGACCTTCTTCGATTGCGTCCTGTAACATATTATTGAATATATCATACCCGATGTCCGACAGGTGTATCCCGTCGTCCCTGAACAGTCCTGGACACTTGTCTTCTGCCCACTGGTGTCTTATCTGCTGAGTCCCGCTTTTGCCTGCCCATTTCTCCAACTGTCTGTTCACTTTCTTTCTCCCTCTGTTCCATAACTTGGATTCTGTCCACTTGGGCCTCGGTATGATCTCTGACCAAATCACTGCTGCCTTTGGGTATAACCCTGCTATTATTTTTAAGTCGTCTTTTACTGCTTGGATTAGTCTTTTGCAATTCAATGAATTCAAATCATTGCCCCCCAGATGTACTATGATCACTTCTGGAGCCGCCTTGGATTCCCTTAGGCGCCGTAATAGGGGCAATAATTGTTTCCATTGCATGCCGGGTTTTCCTATCCATGTAACGCTCCACCCCTGTGGGACCAGGCCTAGGTGCTGTCCATAAGGTCGCTCCCTCGCTCTCTTGGCCGCCCATCTTATGTATGAGTGGCCAATGATCCAAGCTGTCCGCTGCGCCCTCTGTTGCTCTGGAAGATAGAATTAACAGGTTGATTAGTACACTTAAGAGCTACCCTGTCCAGCCGCACATATGTGTCGACTGCGTTTGATCTCCATCTCCCGATCTTTTTTATCGTGTCCTTGTCCAATCCCGCTTGCGCTGCGCTTGTAGCTGCTCCTATTCGGAACGAGTGCGAGCTGAATTTTTTAATGTCCCATTTTAATTTGTTTGCCGCTGTTTTCAGTACGGCTATCAGCTGAAATTTTGTTAGCGGGGAGCCGTCTTGATGTATCAGCAGGTGTTTCCTACCCACTGGGCGTGTATCTAAGTATTCTCTGGCATTCGCGATTGGGCAGGTGTTACAACCCACAACTGGCTTGAGCGTTAAGGTGGAGCCTTTTTCTTGCTGGTCGGTCTTGGATCTGACTATAGTTATCCGGAGTATCTCTGCTGTACATAGCACGTTTTTTATCAGTATTCCGTTCTCGCCGTCGTCTTTTTTATTACGTGCCACTAGTTCGCTGACTCGCAAGGCTCCGTAGAATGCCAGCGAGAAGGCGAGCCTGAATAGCTTGGTCTCGAATGCCGATTTGCAGATTGTTTCTAGTGCTGCCCATAACGCTTTCAGCCTGTGGTGCGTAATGGGATGCCTGTCATCCCTTTTTGGGCCTATTTTCTTTGCCCAACCTGCGAGCAACTTCTTCACTAAGAATGATTTTGTTGGGTCACCCCATCCGAATGCTTTAAGGAAGAATGCTGCGCCCGCGAGGCGCTTGACCACGGCATTCCTGGACATTCCGCTTTCCTTTGCTGTAACGATGAATTTGATCAATAGCTCCTCGCTGACGGGTCCCTGTGACCATCCGATCGTTCCGAGAAAACTGGCGACTTCGTCGAAACTGCGTCGGTATGATGTCCATGTTGCCGGGGCAACGGATCTCTGGAGTAAGTCTCTTGTTATTGCAGACCAATTTGCCATAATCGATGTGGCATTGTTGTTGCTGTCTCGTCTGCCGTCGGTACCTGTTTGCGAAATAAATGCCATTTAGCGCGCGACAATGCATCGGCCGCGCCATTTAGCGCCCCCGGGACGTGTCTAGCCCTTAAGGTTATGTTATTTCGCAGCGCCTCCAGCACTATTTCTCTTAGTAAGTTGACTACTCTCTGGCATTTTGCTGATTGCGCATTCAGCACGTGGACTACTGCCTGGTTGTCGCACCAGAAGATTATGTGTCGGTTCTTGAGTTTGTCGCTCCATAGTACCAACGTGACCCATATTGGAAATAGTTCTAAGAAGGTGATATTTTTTGTCAATCCCTTCTCTTTCCATTCTTCTGGCCAAGGTTCGGCGCACCACGCTCCTTGACATAAGGCGCCAAATCCCCACGTGCCTGATGCATCCGTTTGTATGTTCAAATCCTGGTTGGATAAGGGGGGGTCCTGGATAACTGCAATGCCGTTGAAATTGACTAGGAAGTCGTTCCATATCCTAAAGTCCTCCCGAATTTCTTTCGACACGCGTAGGTAATGATGTGGCTTCTTTAACCCGACCGTTGCGGTTGCCAACCTTCTCATGAATGCTCTGCCCATGGGTATCACTCTGCACGCGAAATTGAGGGTTCCTAAGATGCTTTGTGCCACTTGTAGCGTAATTTTCTTTGCGGCTCCCGTTTTTTGCATCATGTTGCGCAGTTTGTCTACTTTTTCTTCCGGTAATCTTGCTGTCATTCGCACGGAATCCAGCTCAATTCCCAAGAACGCTATTGTTGTTACTGGACCTTCCGTCTTGTTGCTGGCTAGTGGTACGCCCAATTCGGCTGCTACTGTCTGGAAGTCGGCGAGTAGACTGCCGCATGCGTCGGAATCTTTGGGTCCCACGAATAGAAAGTCATCTAGGTAATGTATAATATTGTTTGATTCTGCTTTCTTAGCTACCACCCAATGCAGGAAGGAGCTGAAAAGCTCGAAATACGCACATGAGATGGAACATCCCATGGGCATGCATTTGTCGAAGAAGAATTGGCTGTTAAATGTGAACCCCAGTAGGGGGAAGCTATCTGGGTGAACTGGGAGCAACCTGAAAGCGGATTCTATGTCCGCTTTTGCCATCAGTGCCCCTCTTCCGCATGACCGAAGCAGTGCCAATGCGGTATCGAAAGATGCGTATTGCACTGAACAATCCTCTTGCAGCAGGTGGTCGTTTACGGATTTGCCTGGCGGGGATGACAAATTTAGTATGAGTCGGAACTTTCCTTTCTCCTTTTTTGGGATCACCGCTAGTGGTGATATGTACATTGATTGGAATGGCTGTTGCGCAAATGGGCCTGCTATCCTTCCTAATTCTAATTCTGTTTGCAGCTTCTGACGGACGATATCCTCATGTTTTATTGCTGAGGGAGAGTTGCTGATTGCTGCTCCTTGGATTTGTCCCTGAAATGGGATGACGAACCCATCTTTGAACCCATTCCAAATCTTGTTTGCTTTCTCCTTGTTCGGGTAAAGTTCGAGCCATACTTTCAGAGCTCTGAACTGTATTGGTGACGGTGCTTTTTCGAATTGTCTCGTCTCATGGATTAACCTTACTCCCTGTCAATACCTTTTTGTTACATTTTGACATTGGGTGCGGTGCTGCGCATATGGTGCAAACATGTTTAAATTTGCAGTCTTGAAATGTACATGTGGCTTTGTTGTATCGCCAACAGCTGTTGTCATGGGCCGATATCTGTTTTGACGAGTATCTGAAAGGGGATGACCTTCGAGTATTCCTGATTTTCATCCCTGTCTCCGCGGTTTTGCAAGTCATGTGTTGAATCCATAGGCTGACGTCCTGCGTTCCCCAGGTCATATGACGGTTCTCTTCCATTTTGTCTCGGAACTGTTCGTCATAATTAAGCCATGACCAGCCTCCGTGTTGTTGATACGATCTCATGATGTTGACTGCATAGGCCATCATCGGTCCGTATTGTGATTGGTCCTTCCTCCCGATCACACTGGCCATGTATAGGAAGGCTGTTATCCAATTCACTATTGTCTTCGGTATTTTTCTCTCCCTCTCTTTGTAGTGCTTTCCGTCTGCGGACTTCTTTCTCCCTTCATTTTTTCGTCTTCCGAGTAGTATGGTAAAGATGTCGATGTATTTCTTCTTTTGAATTTTCTTCCTTAATCGCTTGGGTACTTCTTCCCAAAGCTCCGACAAGGTAGTGAGTGCTGGTGGGCCTCTTGACTCCTTTTCGCCATCCCTCTTGCGTCCTTGTTGGTCGCTGTCGGAGTCTGAGGATGAACTTGAGGAGCTATAGGAGCTGCTGGAGCTGGTGCTCTCTCTGCGCTTGCGCTTTGTTTTTCGTTTCTTTTTCCCCGTCCCTGAACTATCGTTCGTCCCCGTGAGCCCTAAACTATACTGTGGTATACCGATCGCCAAGTCAGCGTCTTTTTCCGAGCACTCACCCGCCACGCGACGATCTCGTGTTGTTTGGTGTGCTGCATAACTTGTCGATGGCTGTTCCTCCACTTCGAGTTCATCACCCGGCTGCCCTCTTTGTTCTCCTGCTGAGGTTGTTCCTTCTTTCGTGACTTGTCTTGTTGCTGAAATAGGCCTGTCTGGCTCTCTTCTTGTTGTCCCGTTTTCCTCTTGACTTATTCCTCTGCTATTGTTGACTGCTAGTTGCATGTGTCGTGGCGAATGCCATGATCCTACCTCACCGTCTAGTCTCCGGGCAGGTCTCGAAAAGGATTCGATCCATTCCCCATCTGCTGGGTGATAATGGTAGTCGTACTGCCTTCGTTGAAGCCAACTCTCCTGGGGTCTCCTGTTCGTGTTCCCGTAGGGGTACTCTCTTGGCTCTTCCCGTCTGCCGCGCCGTTCTCCGACAACCCAGTTTTGATTTTCCCTCGGGTGCCAACCTGATCTGTCTTGGCGATGCCCGGGATCGCCGGCTTGATGGTCGAACTCGAAGCTGTTTCTCGTATGGAAATCTCTGTCCTGGTAACTCGCGTATCCCGAAGCGTTCCGCCAAGCTTCTTCGCCCCAATTGTGGTACTGCGGCGAGTGTTCTCTGGTCCTCTGCAATCTCGTCGGAGGTTCGCTCGCCCTGTTCCGCTCTTCGCTGGAGACCTCTCTTGCTTCGCCCGGCGCTGTCTCAGCGACCTTGCTAACTCCTGGCGCTTCTGCTGTCTCTATTTCCTCCTGCTCGACGGTTTCGTTGACTATCGCCCTGGGACCGGCCTTACGGGCTACCCCGCGCTCTCCTCTAGTCCTCTTCCTGCCGCGAGGTCTGTGTGGCGTTGGTGGTTCCAGGTTCGTTCTTCCTGTCTTGTTGGCTTCCGCCAAGGCCTTGGACCTTGTAATTCTCTGGGTTTGGCCCGCCTTCTTGGCCATCTTTGTCACTCGCGATGCTTTGCGAGCTGGCATGCTGTTTCTATGGAAAGACTATAAGGAGGCACAGACTGATTAGTATGGGGTTGACACTTTTCTTTATGCACGACACTCTGAACGCCCGCTCCTGGGCGTTTACTTTTATTCACCAAACAAAACAACGAAAGGAAAATTAAAATTTTTTGCAGGGTTATTATTGTGCTCCGTTGGTATCCTCGCACACTGCTTTCGTTGCGGCACCTGAAATGCGATAGGGTAAAATACTTCTGGGCTGTGAGATGCAGCTCTCCGCGCCCGACATGCCACAAATCGACAAAACATATTCAGGTTTGAACTTATTTCGTTTCGTGAGGGCTGTAAAGTGACTTGCCCCGGTCACGAGGAATGACAATATGGCTTGAAACATGGTCTCCTGGTTCATAGACCCCCCGCTCTAATCGTTAGGCAAATTCTTCCTCCCCTTAATCCCTACGATCAATCAACAATCAACACGGCTACGCCTGCGCTTTGCGTTCGCTGACTGGATGCATGCGGAGGGGCGAAAAAGGAGAGCACGACGTCGAAGACCGACGCCACCGCGGCAGACGGTCCCCACCCATGAATCAGCCGGACTTCGTCTCGTGATCCTGCTTGGCTGCTCTGTTCAAAGAAAATTTTTTTTTTTTTTTTTTTTTTTTTTTTTTTTATAAAGGCACAGGGTGGGGGGGGGGGGGGTACCAATCCCTTGCAGCCTTCACCATCCCGGGCAGCCATCCCGCTCTAGCTGGGGGGGGGGGGGCATCGCAAGAGCACCCCACCCGGCCCCCTTTTTTTTTTTTTTTTTTTTGCGACCCGCACGACCCCTCTCCGGCGTGGCCTCGGCGCCCGTGGAGACCTGCACTCCGGAGCGCCTCTTACCCGGCCTCCAACCCACGTGGCGCGCCGCGCGGGGGGGGGGGGGTGTGGTGGTCGAATACTCCCGGGGAGCAGGTGAGCGTGGTGCCGGGGCACGAACCTGCGGCCTATCCGCAACCAGGAGCGTACTAACTTCCGCCCCGCGCGAGGAGTCGTGTCGCCGCCGGTGAGTTGGCACCCGCGCTTGCGGCGGCGGCGGCGGCCTAGCGAGGTACGGGCCGTCGGGTGGGCAGCGGGCCAGCGAACACGCGGCGGCAGCCGGGGAGGGGGGGGGGGGCCTCTCCGGAACCAGGCAATTGCTAAATTCTGCCCCGCGCGTGGAGTCTTATCGCCGCTGGGGTGTAGTCACTAGCGCTTGCGGCGGCGGCGGCATAGCAAGGTACGGGCCGGGGGTGGGCCGCGGACTAGCGTACGCGCGGCGGCGGCCGGGGGTGGGCGGGGAGGGGGCAAGGGAGGAAAGCTAAATCAGCAGCGTACGGAGTGCATTGTTTTACTTACTCCCGGTCTGCTCCTCTGTCTGCTCGCTCTTTTGTTCGCCTCCCGGGCTGGTACTCGTTTCCGCCTCGTGCCGACCCGCTGCTCACGGCCACTCGTTTCGCCTCGCGCTCTGGATGGAAAAGGGGCTGGGGCTGCCCCTTACGACCCTTTAAGGGGTCGAGAACGTCATCGGTCGGCGCCGCAAGCGCCTTCTGATGACGTCTTGCCCCTCTCCCCTCCTCCCCCTTTTCCTCTCACGGACCGCCATCCTTCGAGGGTGGCGCGCCCGTTATGGGGCGGGCTCGGGCCAGTAGGCCCGGGCCCTCCTATGTTTCCTAAATTTCAAGTAGTTTGTCGTCTGATATCTAAAGACACGGAATTCCATAACAATGCAGCCCAATAATTAAAAGAACAGTGAGTCCCCTCTAGTCTAATAACAGTTGGAGAGAGTAAATGCAACAATTCACATTGAGAACATTGTAAAGTCCTTCTTGGAACATATGGAACTAACAGCTTAGAAAGATATTGTGGTTGACCTTTATGATTACAACGAAACACAAGGCATAGAAACATATAAATGACGGCAGAAGAAGACCAAACGACCCATCCAGTCTGCCCAGCAAGCTTTCACTCTTATTTTTTTCTCATATTTATCTGATACTCTTGGCCTTTATTAGTAACTTTTTGGTTCTCTTTACCTTCCACCCCCACCATTGATGTAGAGAGCAGTGCTGGAGCTGCATCTAAGTGAAGTATCTAGCTTAATTGGTTAGGGGTAGTAACTGCCGCAATAAGCAAGCTACTCCCACACTTATTTGTTTACCCAGCCTGTGCAATTCAGTCCTTGTTGGTTGTTGTCTGAATATAAATCCTCTTTTCATATCACTTTAAACCTAATATTGCATAAAACTGGGAGTCAATGCAGCCTCTGCCGAGCTGGGGAAGCATGATCAAATTTCTCAAACCAAAAATAACCTTGACTTCTGCATTCTGCAGAAGCTGCATGTTAGTTACAGGCACTCCAAGATGATATATTACTATAATAGTGCACAAAAGCATTGACTAGAAGTTGTAAGTTACAAGAATCTACAATCTGCCTCAAATATCTAATATATCTAAGGGGGGGAGGGGAGGATGTTTTTACAACATCAGAAATTTGAGGAATCATGAGTAACTTGGAATCTAGCTTGACCATAAGAGCAGAAACTATCTTTTTAAGAGGGATCTTCGTGCCAGACATAAAAGGAGACAAAAGCAGACCACCTAGTTGTCCAAAGAACTTATAACTTTTAGCTCATAGGAAAAATGCCATTCAGCAAGCCAGTCCAGGTAGCTATTAAATTTCAAGACTTTATCTGGGAGGCTAGAATCCATGTAAGCCTGGATAATTGCATAACAAAATGAAGATTACCCACTATTATGAATTGTAATAATGGGTCAAATACGTCCAGGAGCCAGTGTCCCATTTTGCATTTCTCCACACAAATGTTTGCCAATTCTATTATTAAAAGACTTGCTTTACTGTCATCTCAAGTGCAAAACGCATATCAGCCTGTAAGAACGTCTTTATTACCTGCATCTTTTAATTCAAGCTTGTCAGCTTCTACAAAGTGGCAGGTTTTCCAGAGGGTAGGAAAATCTGAAGTTGGATGTGCTAACCTCAAGAATTCCTCTTGTTTCCTGGACCCATGTCCATTTGTAATTAGCTGCTGGCTAAAAGAGGATTTTTTTGACATTATCTCTTTAGTTTATTTCTTGAAGAAGACAACGTGCCATCTGGCCTAAAAAAAGCCATTGTTCATCCAGTTTTAAAAAAGGGAAATTTAGATGTTTCCTCAATTAATTACTGGCCAATTTTCAGTCTTCTTACTTTGAGGAAAAGCTGCTAGAGAAAGTTGTCTATTCTCAGCTGGCTGACCTCAAGAAAACAATGTCCTGCATCCTCATCCATGTAGCTTTTGTCAGAAACATAACACAGAGACCGTACTTCTTTGTTACTATCTGCTACAGGAGTTAGATCAGGTATCAGCACTAATTGCTATATTTCTTGATGTGTCATTGGCCTTGACACTGTCTCATTCTATTCTTCTAAAGCGACTGTTGGATCTTGGTCTTGGGGGACAGGTTTACTCATGGTTTAAATCTTTTTTTGAGTCAAGGGAACAATTGGTTTCTTTTTCTGGGGATTCCTCTGATGTGTTTACTATTCCCACAGGGTTCTGTTTTGTCTTTGGCCCTTTTTAATATTTAAGACCACTTTGTGATGTATTAGATCATCAGTCTATTAAGTTCAGAATTTACGCTGTTCATCTGCAGCTTTATTTTCCTGTTAATGGTAATTTCCCCCGTACACTGAACAATATTACACATAGTTTATCACTTCATGAATGGATGTGTCAGAATCACCTGTTATTAAATGTGAGTAAGACGGAGGCCAAATGTTTCTCACACCGTGATAATTTTTTGGGTGGGCAATGGTTAAAAATTGTCTTGGGTAACACCATTCAGTTTCAGGATACAATAGGAAATTTAGGATTTATATTTGACTCGGGGCTCTCATTTAAACCCCATATACAACAAGTTCTTAAGAGAGGTTATTTTAAGTTGCATATGCCCTGTCATTTAAACCTGATTTTAGAATACACTGACTTTAGCGTTGTGGTTCAGGCATTTGTCCTTAATAATAGACTACTGTAACTCACTGTATTTTGGATTGCTGCCTGTCTCGTCATTAATAGATATAGATAAGATCATGTTACTTCGCTATTGTGTGAGCTTCACTGGTTGCCAGTAAAGCAGAGAGTGGAATTTTAAAATGTTAGTGTTGATTTTTAAAAATTTATGCTTGAATGGTTCTTATTTAGTAAACCATATAACTTTACATAATTCCTCTTGAACATCACATTCCCAGTCTAAGAATTTTCTAAAAATGTTACTGCTGAATTTCTTTAAACTTATGCTTACAAAAAGTCAGGTGTTTATCAAGGGCCCTGATTTGCTGGAATGCTTTGCCTGATTTTTTTTTTAAGAGCCTCTGATAATTTATTCTTTCGCAAGCATCCAAAGGCTTATTTTGTTTGAAGTAGCTTTCAGAAGTTCATATTGAGGCAGTAAACATTGTGCCTGTATCAGCCTGGATAATGTATTATGATATGTTTGTTGTTTTAATCATGTTTTTCATGTTTATTATTTAGATTTTAATGTTTGGCTTTTTGTTTGTGCTTTTGCCTCTCTAATTCACATGAATTTTTCTTTTTCCCTTGATAAGCTGAGTGAAATAGCCATGCTGTCTTGGGTGTGACGTCATGTGGTGGCGCGTAGCTTGAATAGCAGAGCTTGACGCTTTGCCCATACACGGATATTCCTGCGTGATTACCTGAGTCTTCAGTTCCTCAGTTGCGTGTTTTCTCTGTTACTGATCAGACACAAATCTTCTCATTCAGTTCATTAGTGTAAAAAAACAAACCCAAAAACAGCACTTTGCAGTGTTAATAAGATGTCAAACAAAGCTCCAGGGTTCAGGTACTGCTTGTGTGACCACATTATATCTGCAAGGGACAGACATATTTATTGTTACCTTTGTCTTGGCTCTAACCATGACCAGTCTGCCTGTAGGGTCTGTGGCTGCATGTCTCCCCGGGCCTGGCATCAGAGGGACAAAAAAATTGCAAGACTGTGCGAAGACTATGCGCCATTGCCTTGCCACTCTGTACAATCATCACCAGGCCCAAAACCCCAACATAGACACACACAAATGAGCAATATCAGATTGTGCACAAACGGCAGGGCAACCTAAATAATGGGGTAAGCACCACAAGCTGACTGAAGCAGAGCCCCATAAAAGTAAGGGCAGTGCTTCAGCTGTAGAGGACAGACAGACCATGGTCAAAATCTTTGTCCTCCAAGCCGGGAACAACGGCGCCCAAGAACGATGTCATGGAGCGAAGCGGTTGGCACAGCCACTCATGACGCACCACTGTGCGATGCACATGCATCAACCCACAGCACGTGAACAGCAACACACACAGCACTGTCGATGCATGGCGCAGCAGCATCCAAGCCCCATGAAGCACATCAACCATAAACAAAGCAATAGATTCTACATGACGCAAATGCGTCAAAACCAAAGCTGTCCAAGCCACCACGTGAAGCAAGACAGCTGCAGTTGGAACAGTCAAGATTTCTGAAGCCACCCAAAGAAAAATTTGAGCTCAGTGACCATGCAGATGGCGCAAGAGCTACATTTATAACCTGTCCCTCAGTTCCATAATCCTGACAGGACAGGGGAACACTTATCGCATAGAGAATCAGCAAGAAGGAAGCTATAACGAGACATAGACTTCTCAGTGGACGTGGAACCTGTCCCACAAACTTATGTGCCCATACCATGGACATCTCCACCAAGATCACCTTCGATTATTTCTTCAGGATCATCAGTCGTCTTCAGGTCTGTTCTTACTAATCAATGGTGTTGAAACGAAAACGTTAAGAACCCCGACTTAAAGAGACTCTGTTCTTCAGGGACAAGACAGTCTTTGAGGAACATAGACATGATAGGCCTCTATATTCTCTTGTCTCTGACATATACCTAGCAGCCATTCCTGCATCAAAATCCCACAAACGACCCTCTCCTTCATCACCACCACACAAAGCGTACTTCACTTTCTCCAACTAGGAGATCAGCAGAGAAAATGGAACAGATCTCTTCAATAATTAAGGGCTTTTTTTCCTTCTTGTACCCGAACATCAGCCCAGGACCAAGAGGAACAGGGGAGAGACTACTCTTCCCCCACAAGAGATAGTGTGAAAAGCCCTAGATTACCAGACGGCTCCCAAGGCCCCCAGGGAAGAACCAAATAAGACAGATTCTCCTCTGTCTTACCATTCTCCACAGTTGTCACTGGCCTCATCTACAGACCTTCCGTCTGATGATCCAGAGGAACCATCTGAACATTCTTCCCCACTGGAGGATCTGACATATTCTAAATTCATAGAAAAAATGGAAGAAACTCTAAAAGTGGAAATCAGGGAAATCCCAGAGGCCCCGCAAGGAAGTCTTCAGAATACTGAAGATCTTAGACATTCCTTCTGAGCCAGTGGTCTTGCCATCTCATATAGTTTTAGATTCCGTACTTCTAAAATCTTGGGAGTCCCCACAGTACAATCTCACAGTAGCTAGAAAATTAGACTTAAAAAAAAAATTTAATCTTAAAAAGTTTCAATGTTATGGCCCAGTGCAATTGCCTCATACATCTGTCATAGTAGAATCGTCCATGAAAAGGGCAAAGAAATTGAAATTCCATGCAAATGCCCCTCCGGGTAAAGTCTATAAAATCCTGGATGACTTTGCTAGAAAGATCTTTCAGAGTGCCATGTTAATCTCGTGCATTCAGCAACATCAGTTTTATATGGTGCAGTACATTTGTGAGTGCTTACAGCAACTCAGTCCATTTGCATGCTCTGAGACTGAACAAATAACACCCCAGCTCTGCAAGCCCTAGAAGAAGGCATTAGGCATCTCCTCCATTCTGTTTACAAGGCTTTCAAAACAACTTCAAGAACCTCAGCATCTTCTATAACAGCCCATAGGACTGCCTGGTTACGAGCAAGCACAATCAGAGGACGTGCACAAAAAACTAGCAGGTCTGCCATGCTCAGGAGATAATTTGTCTGGGGACAAGCTCTGTGAAACAGCACAAATTAAAAAAAAAAAAAAAAAAAGTGGCAGTGTAATCCCTCACATTGCAAAAGGACCCTCCCACCCCATTCAGATGGATCTTCTCACAGTACAAAAAACCTTATTACCTATGAAAGCCCTACAAACAGCACACCCAGTATAGGACACCAATCTACCAGGCAGCAAAAACCACAATAGCAAACAAACCCTAAAAACCAATAGGGTTTTTGAGAGATTCCAAGCTATAGTCACCTGCTCCTGTCAGGGGCAGAATATTCAGTCGCTTTTCATCATGGTCCCTAATAACGTCAGACTGCTGGGTATTGAAAATAATTCAATAGGGCTACCACTTGCAGTTCAGTGCTGCCCCGAGCTTTCCTCGATTAGCTCTTCTGATGAGGCACTTCGATCAAATCCCTCTTGAAGAAAGAAGCAAAGAGTCTAATAGCACAAGGAGCCATTCAACGCATCCCATCTTTTCACAGCAGCAAAGGATTCTACTCCCAATACTTTCTCATTCCCAAACGTATGGGGAATCTCCGCCCTATACTAGACCTCCGTCCATTCAACAAAATGCTAAAAAAGAACTCTAAGGTTTGGAAACACATTCAGCTAGAAGCTCACCACAGCTATATCTGTGTTTTAAACAAGTTGAACTAATGATCCGATTGTTGCACAGAACTTACCAAACACTTTTTTTTTTTTACAGTAAATTTATGGGGACGCAGCAGCTACGTGCTGTGGGTTACAGTGAGTTTGGAACATCCATGCATATGTGGTGGTACTGTTAAAGTATACATCATTTTTGGGGTCAGGTTACGCAGGAAATTGCTGATATATTGGGATTCCCTATTGATATATAAGGTACAAACTTAGATTGTAAGCCCTTTGGGGATAGGGAAATACCTACAGTACCTGAATGTAATCCACTTTGAAGTGCTGAAAAAAGTGTGAAAAGCAGAAAATAAATAAATATTACTCGTACACTGGGTGGTCTTAGTAGATGAATGGGTTCAGCGATTCCCTGGAAATACAAGTTATTGGTGGGTCAGTTATTGCTTGCTGCCAAATTTACTATTGCCACCTTCTGGAAAACTAGACCTGGGATGCATCATTGGCGGGCCCAGGTTCGAGTGATAGCTGATAATGAGTGTTTGCGATTTGCTTTATGAAATGAAAGTGTTAAATCAACATGTTTGGGGCCCATATAATGCTTATTTCAAGACGGATTGAAAATGCTTTTGTTTTGCGGGTGGGCAGCCCAACGATCCATCTCATTGCAAGCAACATATCTACCAGGAATGGCAAAAATTCAAGCGAACAAACTCAGCAGAATGTTTCACCCGCACAAATGGGCCCTAGACCAGACAGCTGACACCATATTCACCAAGTGGGGCAAACCCCGTATAGACCTCTTTGCAACTCAATACAATATAAAACTTCAAAAATTTTGTTTTCTTCTACCCAATCCCAACAGAGTCGCAAGATGCATTCTTTCTTTTATGGTCAAAATGCCTACTCTATGCTTTTCCTTCAATCCTCTCAAGTCGGATGAAACAAAAGTATATCCAGGATCAGGCAGAGATGATTTGCATAGCACCAGTGCGGCCAAGTCAGCCATGGTGCGCGTATTTGTACAACTCAACACAACTGCCAAATCTACTCGTTCAAGACCTCTCATGATCTTAAAGACCTCTATCATATCCCCCCTCAGCCGTCATCTAATGGTCCAGCTAACTCCCTCGCAGGAGTGGAAGTGATCCACAAATGCTTCATACCACAAATGTTTCATACCGTTCAGGCTTTATTTTACAAACTACATTAGTATAAATTAAATGGGCATACAACAGGTCTGGCATTAATAAAAATGATTGTGTTATGTGTAGTGATTAACCAGAAATTGTAAGCAGTGGCTGACATGCAGGGTTCAGTTATTGCCCCTGTTTTAATGTTTTAAAAGCTGTAAAGACACAAAAAAACTGACTTATTTTCAAGTAAATCTGCTTTATCTTTGATATCTTAATTTGTGATATCTTCTTATCTGGGGGGTGTGTGTGTTTTTTCATAGATGATACGTGTACTCCTTGGTCAAAGCACATGTATCACTCTTTCAAAGACTGCAGCAATATGATTTCTTTTTTTTATATTTTGATTTGTTTGTTTATATCTATTTTATAAATATACTGCAGCATGGGACTTTGTGTGTTAAGGGGTTTTGATGACATCTATGAAACTTTAGTGGCCTGCCAATACCACTAGGACCCTCTATTTTTATATTAGGCATAATCATCCTGCCTTTACCATGGTTGTATAAATACCACCAAAAAAGAGGATCCGTTTAATTTATTTATTCATGAAAAACATTCACCTATCTAACATTAAAATCTATCTAACACAATCATTCATCTCACACATACCCCCACATAAAAACATAATACATCAAGAAACATGAAATATGTATCAAATACAATATGTATAACAATGTAATTTTACAAAATTCGTATTAATTTTGATCTTAAACAAATTATATAAAGTGCAAATGCTTTTCTTTGAATCTATAAATCCAAACCTGAAAAAATGTCATTAAATACAAATGTTAAATGTATTTTCTAAATATATTAATCCAAAAGGTTATATAAAATGCACATATTATTTTCCAACTATTAATTTAAATGAACAAATGTTAGCTCATATACATTCCAACAAAGATCTTCGTTTCGCCTGATCTCTCAAAGGCTTCTCTTCACAATAGGGCGCAAAACAAGCCCCAATGTACAGGTTCTTAATTTCAGTCAAAGGACCAGGGAAAGACCATTTTTAGATCATGACTCACACCTTACCTTTGATCTCAGCCTAAAGACAGAGAAGCTACTAGAACCTTAGTTCAGTCCTATCCTTTATTGTAGTGATTCTCAAACTGGAGGGGTATGAGACTGATTTGACATAACTTTAATTGCTGTATATTTTTTTTTATAAACCATTTTTGCTGTTTGCCTGATGGCAAAAATGTATATTCATTGGTCTGTTTATCTTCACTATGCAAAGCCACGTATTGATTTCACTAAATTCCAAGTTTTCTAATTAGCAGGGATCTGAAATAATTCATAGGAGTATTACCGTCTCGCCATGATGAGAAAGTTTAGTTATGATATACTACTGAATGTGTACAATTAGTCTTCATTGCAGCTATTCAGTAGATGTCACTGTAAGATAGCTGTGCTTATTCCTGACTGAGAGTAAATGAAATGTGTACTTTCAGTTCATGCCAGCAGTTCGTGTAAGCTCAGGATTTGAGCATTTTAGGCCATATTAATAAAATGAGTAAATCATTTGATGACCTAGGCAAATTGACTCATTTATGTTAATTGTAGCAGGAGGCAAGACACCAGTTAAAGCTGTCAGTCATCACACACAAGATGCCATGATGTAGAAAACATTTTTTTGGCCTGCATACTAAAGTACTTTATTTAAAAAAAAAAAAAAAAAAAGACACACAGTACATCAGACAAGCTGATCATATGACTTGTTAGTATAGCTGGCCATACTCCAGCAGAGACTATGCAAAATTGATGGCAGTTGTTTGGCTTCATTGCCTTGTGGTGAAGAAGTATGTCTTTAGAAATGGTCCGTTGCTCTCTAAATAGAATGCCACTGAAGAGATTGGCTCCTGTAGATTCTTCCCATTCCAGCCCTCAATTAGCAGAGGTGTCCGAATGAGCTGAGCAGCCATTCCATAGAAATGAGAGGAGGAGGATGGAGAGAGAGGACATGATGAAAAAAAAAATGCATTTACAAAAGCAGATCTTACAATGCTGAAGTTACAATAAGTTGAGACACAAAAGTAAGCTCTGTGACTGATGGGTGCCTTATGACGATCACTACTTAAGATTTCTGTCTTCGGTGAAGCACTATTCTAATAATGCAGTAGATCTCATTGTGAGCTAGGATTGCTTAGCCCAGATTGCAAGGGAAGGAAATCCTGGAAGGAGACAGTCTAAGGGCATAATTTATCAAAGGGTTTCTTCAGTTTCTTACCTGAAGGGAAAATAGTTGATGAATGGAATTTTTTTCATGAAACTCTCCATGCATTAAATTCTATCAATAAATACAATCTCTAATCAAAGTATACAAAATCAGCTGAGTAAATACTTATGCTGCTAATTGCTGTCCATTTGAGTCAGTTTTTCAGTTACTTCCCATGAAATGTTTACTCTACTCCATGCACCTAAAAAATGGCTGTTTCAGCTTTGTAATCTTCAAAGACCATCCTGATGAATCAGCCATACAAGTCAGTGACAACATCCAATAGTGCTGAGGCAGAACATTTCTTAAAAGTTATGGAAAACATTTTTCCATGGCATGCACAGGACTTCCCATTTAGCTACTGTCCTCAGGGGAAGGGGCATTGACCCTTCTGCTGTCACTGAAGAGCTAATCAGTAAAGTGAATAAATGAATACTTGCGTGTCGGGAGCTGTCAGAGCTCCAGCATTTATGTAATATGGCAGTGGGAGGAGGTAAAACATTTTACTACTCCCACTCTAGGTTTGGGAACCTGTTGGGGGTTCCAGGGTGAGGGCAGATGAATTTCTAAACTGTTAACTTAGGGAAGGAAGAGGATTCAGCCCTTTCTCAGCCTGGATTATTTTTGTAGCCCTACTGGTAGGAGAAAGATATTTTTAAATGCTCCGCAATTGCTTTTATTAAAATCTGTATATACAGTGTTCTTTACTCAAACTGCTCAGAATAAAATAAGGCAAGGATCATTTGTCCAATCACATTACTACATTGGCAAAGTATTCTGTCTTTTATAAGGACACCAATTAAAAATACCTGGGGTTCGGTTGTCTGGTTCAGCAAGCAGATGCAGTTCCTCAGGTACAACTCTCCCTTGGGACCTACAGAACTCCAGCACAGATTCTTATTTTACTCCAATCTTCTCTGGCCTTGGTCTCCTCAGACACTCTCTCTCTCTCTCTCTCTCTGCTGCTTCTAACACTCAACTCCTGTAGGGCTTTGTAGAATCCCCAATTCTCCTTTCAGCTTCTCTTTAACTCCTTCTGGAGCCCTTTAGCACTACTGGGTGTAGCACCTATTTGTTCTTCTTGACTCAAGCCCCTCTATAGCCTCCCACCCTGAGACTCCTTCCTCAGTGACTAGCAGTTTCTCCTTGCAGAACATCCTTTTATATCACTCTGATACCTTCCTCATTTGGACTAAGTCACACTGCCACTCATACACTGGCATACACTTCTACGCATTCCATTTGATCCCTAAAGTTGGAAAATTCCACATAATATTATTCTTATGCTCTTTAAGCAATTTCCAATATCTCTACACCGTCTAATAGCAAAAGTGATACGCTATGACAGACAGACCGATGGATTGACCAACACAAACCTTATATATGGATTATATATAGAGAGAAATTAAGAATAGCCATACTGAGTCAGACCCAAGGGTCCATGAAGCCCAGCACCCTGTTTCCAGCACTGGCCAATTTAGGTCACAAGTACCCCAAAGGATCCCAAATAATAGATTCCATGCTGCTTATGCCCAGATAGATGCACTGGTTTTCTCCAAGTTTGCGTGGTTAATGTTTATGAACTTCTCCTCCAGGAACTTGTCCAAATCCTTTTTTTTTTTTTTTTTTAAACCCAGCTATGCTTTTACCACATCCTGTGGCAATGAATTCAGAGCTTAGTTGTGCGCTGAGTGAAAAAATACATTATTTAATTTGACCGCTTATGGATCAAAGTTGTCAGTGGTTATAAAAGGTTACATAAAGCAAGTTCAAAATGAAAACATTATATTCGATATTAAAAATCAAGATTTAAAAAAAGAACCTAAACTTAAAACCTTGAGCAAGTTAAAAGAAGAACAAACAAAAAAAAAACTAAATAAAATAAGCCAGCCAATTAAATAAAAAGTAATAAATGTGAAAAACGAAAGATTAGATGCTTGCAGGGAAACCCATGTTTTCAAGCTCTCTGAGTTTTATATAGTTTTGTTTTTTTCTTTTCTAACGACTAGAGGTATAGAATTTCAGGTTGTTGAGGCTACATAGCTAAAAGCTGTTTGGCCAAGCTTGCTTTACTCCAGTGTTTCCCAACCAGTGTGCCTTCACAACTGATCAAGTATGCTACGGAAAAGTCACTACAGTTTGATGCTCAGTTCTAGGCCAACACATGGGCTGTGCTCTCAGCACCTTGTTGAGATACTAGCAATGGTTCTTAAACTTGCAGCAGCTCCTTTCTGGTAAAATGTGTAACACGCATTCCTCTCCTTCCTTGTTACAGCATGAGTTTTGGAGCGTGATAATAAATGGGGCAGTATGTAGAGCTTGGATAGCTGGGATTCATTTTGTGCATCACACACATTGCTTCCTCCTCCTTGCCAGTGGGAGTAGAAGAAGGGAGAAGGCTTCCAATTGGCCTGCGCGGGGGCAGGAATAAGGGAGGAGGCTTCCCATTGGGCAGTGGGGCTGGAAGAAAGGAGGCTTCCCATTGGCCCACAGGGGCAGGAAAAAGGGAGAAGAAAAGCACAACTGGGGCAGTGGGACACCAGGTACCGCGACACATCTGCCAGTGCTTGGTGACACACTGGTTGAGAATTGCTGCCTTAATAGAATTGGTAAGTCATAAAGAGAAATCCAGACCTCTTTATAATCTTTGGGCAAAGAACAATGTATAAATACCACATTTAACCTCGCAATGTGCATCCAGTCTGGCATAAGGTGCATCTATAAGTCAATAGTAGGAGGTTCTGAATGGGTCCAAAATTTTAAAATACAAAAAAAGCCATCAGCAAAGCCACAAAAATTTAATAAATCCTTTAGACACTAGCAAAGTAAATAAAGGAGAATCTAGGAAAAGAAATCAAATATCAAAAGAAGGCCCTGTCCCAGTGATTCTATGAATTAGAGAAATAATAGTATCCCAAAAGGAAGAGAACTTATGGTATAAAAAATGTTTATGAAGTAATGAACCACTTTCAGTCTTACAGTGAGGACACTGATCCAAGGAAGAGATTCCAAATTTAAACGCCTTAACATTATCTATGTAGCTGTGACTAAGAAGTTTTAAAAACTCCTCTTGATATTTTGCATTCAAAGATATTTTAGTACAGTATTGAAAGCAATGTTCACTGTCATTAGTAAATACTGCCAGGCCAGTAGCTTGCGACCACCAAGATGAGATTGTCCAACGTGGAAGATGTTATCTGAAACATACAAATCTTGTACCACTAAGACAATTTGTTCACTCTCTTACCCATAGAACAAAAGGACACCACCAAAGAAGTTGAGAACAATCCAGGGAATTCTTTTTGCAGATACATTATATAATGTTGCACTTGTAAATATGCATAAAAGTATGTATGAGATAAAAGGTATTTGTTACAAAACTTGTTCAAAAGAATAAAGACATTGATCTTTAAAACTATAGAGGGAGGATATATTGATTATACCTTTTAAGTACCATTCTTTGAATATTCTTCCATCTATACCTGGGGAAAACTGAAAGCTCCACAGTAATGATATAAATCCTGATATACCTGCCAGATCCTTCCAAAATTTGCATAAATACCTCCATGCTAGTTGAACAGACTTAAAGTTTCAATATTTCTGGTAATCTATCATCAGGTACATGAATCCACACCAAAATTGAGAAATGAGCCACTTTATCTGCCACTAGATTGGGAGTACAAAAATTATATTTCAATGTGACCCATTCCAATAGAAATTGAAGCTGACATATGCAGCATTGTAAAATCTTATATCCAGAAGGTTAAGACCACCCAGAAGCTTAGAGCGCAGCAATTTTGCATAATGAACTCAGACTCTTTTTCCTTTCCTCAAAAATTGAATTCTCCTAGGTCAGGCAGGATGGTAGTCCTCCAAACATTGGTGACATCATTAGATGGATCCTGGCATGGAAAACGTCTGTCAATTTCTAGAACTTTGACTAGCACTCTGAGCATGCTCAGCATGCCCTAATCCATGCATCCAGGAGGTCCCCACGAAGCTGTCCTATCGCAGTCGTGGAGCTTGTGCTCTTTTTCTGGAAAACAAATCCATTTTTGGCTTTTTGCCTTGTTTCTGCGCCGGGCCCCTCTCTGTTTCCCTCTTTAGTCAGTCCTGCAGTGTGGTAAGTTCTCTTTTTGTGGTTGGTTCCCCGCAGCGGTGTCCTTCGGGGCCCACAGGCCATAGTCTGTTCGCCGGCCTTATTTTTGTCATGGTGTCGTGTTTTCGTTGGTGCCCTCGGACTATGTCCATAACGGATCTGCACAACAAGTGCATCCTGTTCTTGAGGGCATCCCACAACATTTGGGGGAGCTTGCTCTGTGACCAGATGACACACAAGGGCTGGTGGGCCCACCTCGATAAAATGAAGAAGCTGGAAGGTCATTTTTTTTGGTAGCAGTCACTTCAGCGCGCAGAATCAGTGGACTTCAGGCGCTGATGACTTTACCCTCCCTACACAAAGTTTTTTCATGACTGGGTGGTTCTCCGAACACACCCAAAGTTCCTTTTCAAGGTGGTGACAGAGTTCCATCTTAACCAGTCAATGGTCCTGCCGACCTTTTTTCCCAAGCATCACTCACACCAAGGTGAGCAGGCCCTGCACAGTCTGGATTGCAAGAGGGCTTTAGCCTTCTATCTGGAGCGGACAGAAGGTCATAGGTAATCCACGCAACTCTTTGTCTCTTGAGAAAAATAGATTGGGAGTTGCCGTGAGTAAGCAGACACTGTCCAACTGGTTAGCAGACTGCATCTTGTTCTGTTATACACAGGCGGGGATGCAGCTTGGGGGTCATGTCAAGGCTCATTCTGTCAGTCATGGCGACTTCGGTGGCACATTTAAGGTCTCTGCCTATGGAGGAGATCTGCAAAGCTGCAACTTGGGAGTTCCCTCATACGTTCACCTCTCACTATTGTCTGGATAGGGATGGCCAACATGACAGTAGCTTCGGCCAGTCCATCCTCAGGAATCTCTTTCAGCTCTAAACCCAACTTTTTCTGCCTACTGCCTTTCTTTTTTCGGATTCAAGCTGTCTCCCTCTGTTACCAACAGCACCACTGTTTTTCCAGTTGGCACTTTGTTAGGCATCTGTTGTTCCTTCTGTTCTCAAGGACAGCCTGTAGCTAGGGATTTATCAATGTGTGAGGTCTACCATTCTGCTTGTCCTGGGAGAAAGCAGAATTGCTTATCTGTAGTAGGTGTTCTCCTAGGACAGCAGGATGTTAGTCCTCATGAAACCCGCCCGCCACCTCACAGAGTAGGGTTTGTTTTTTTTTTGAATTCTTTATTTATAACTTTTGCATATTACAATAACTAAAGATATACAAGGTACATTATCTTTGACAGATCATCTATAATCACAAAGGAAATATCTTTCAATCCAGGAAATTTAACATTTACAAATCATGTCAAAGAAAATAGTGCTTAAGGCAATATTAAGCTAATTCCTCAAATATTGGAACGGTTCTTATTAAATATCATATATAAGGAAAATACACAATTAAGACTCAATTTTCATTCATTAACCGGCTCTTTTTCTCCGAGAAGATTCTTGAGACCGTCTGGGTCTAAAAAGGAATAATTCTTGCCATCTAGCTTTACTATACATTTGCAAGGATATCTTAAACTAAAGTATCCACCCTTTTCTATTACTCCCTTTCTATACTGCAAAAAATTTTTCCTCCTTATCTGTGTAGATCTTATTAAATCCGGATATATCCAAATTTTTTGGCCATAAAATGTTAAAGACCTATTACGAAAGAAGGTTCTCATTACATTGTCCCTGTCAGTAGAGAAGGCAAATTGGACGAGAAGAGTTGCCCTAGACGAAATCTCTATTTCGTCTTGGGATTTCTGTAATAGATCAGAGAGATCTATAGATACCCCATCAATTGGTTTACCTTCCTGTTTTCCTGTTTTTTCTATCTCCAGCTCTTTCTTTTTATTTCCCAAATAATACACTTTTACTATTACAGGCAATAATTTCTCAGGAATTTTTAATATTTGCAGCATGTAATTTCTAAACAGTTCTAATGCATCTATTTTTTTAATCACAGGGAAATTGTTTACTCTTACATTTAGCGATCTTACCGCATTTTCAAGGCTTTCCAATCTTTTATCTATTTCATTTTCATTTTTTATTTGGTGAGTCTGAATTTTCTCAAGATGTCCTACTCGTTTTTCTATCTCTTTAATAACCTCTTGTTGTTTTCCCAGTTCATTAGTATTTACTACTAATGAATTGGATGTTTTTATCACTACTTCAGTTAAGTTATTAATAGAAGTATCTATTTTAGCCATATAATTCCATAACGATTCCATGGTAATATTTACAGGCTTCTTAGGTATATTAGATGGTTTAATTATTACTGAGATATTTTCCTGATCTACTATTAATTGTTTCCCAATTTTTGGTGTACTCGTTTCTTTCGGACTAATGACAAGGTTTTCCATCTTACTTAATTTTAAGCTAACTTCTTTCTTACTTTGTTGGGTAATTTCCAAATTTAAAGCTCCTTGTACAAGACTATCCTGATTATCCAAGACAGTCTCAGTCCTCTCGTTAATATCACCTGGAGTTTCAGGGGAAGCCCCCCTTCCTTTTCCAGGTGGCGATGGCGTTTCCGGTGCTCCAGGGCTAAGTGATACCTCAATGGCCAGAGGTGAGCCCTCCCGTTCCGTTGGTTCAACCTCAACGGCCAGCTCATCTGGAGTATTTTGTGAGTCTATCCATTGCAGTACTGTCTTTTGTCCGGTTTCCAATGTAGCCACTTCACTGGAAGGCTTAATCTTCGCCTTCCTTTTAGTGTGTGGCATTATTAAGGAAAATTTTTAACAGGAACTTAAACCGGAGTCTCAGTACCGAAGTGATTGTGTATATTTATCACGAGGATTTAGCTTAGTGGAGGCAGTAGGTTTGAGAGTAGCTTATTACTCATATAGGTAAATAAAATATATGTCTGACCTGATAGGGAGTCCGGCCTCTCCCCGGCGAATTCCCGGCGAAGCCCGGCAAAGCCTAATGCGCGCGCCCCTTGAGCGCGCGCGGCTTAAGCAGCGCGCCGGCGTCGGCTGCGCGCCGCAGGGAAATAATCTTTTATAGGAACTTCCGGATCCCGCCTGCAGTGGACGCTCCGGGTAGGCAGAATCACAGTCCCAGGTGGCAATCAACGTCGGGGTTAGCCAGAACACCCTCGGAGTCAATTGGTAGGCAAAACAAGCTGTTCTCTCCTCTCTGCCTCAAGAATTCAGGCAGAGGTGTACCTTTTTTATAGGAACTTCCGGGTCCCGCCTGCAGTGGATGCTCCGGGTAGGCAGAATCACAGTCCCAGGTGGCAATCAACGTCGGGGTTAGCCAGAACACCCTCGGAGTCAATTGGTAGGCAAAACAAGCTGTTCTCTCCTCTCTGCCTCAAGAATTCAGGCAGAGGTGTACCTTTTTTATAGGAACTTCCGGGTCCCGCCTGCAGTGGATGCTCCGGGTAGGCAGAATCACAGTCCCAGGTGGCAATCAACGTCGGGGTTAGCCAGAACACCCTCGGAGTCAATTGGTAGGCAAAACAAGCTGTTCTCTCCTCTCTGCCTCCACAGAGTAGGGTTTTATCTGTTTTTTTTTTGTAATTCTGTGTTACGAGACTGAAGAGGGACCCCGCATGGATTAGAGCATGCTGAGCATGCTCAGCGTGCTAGTCAAAGTTCTAGAAACTCTGGTGATGATGTCACCCATGTATGAGGACTAACATCCTGCTGTCCTAAGAGAACACCTATTACAGGTAAGCAACTCTGCTTTATCATTTTCAAAGATGCAAGGTCTTCGATATCCAGCAAGGCACCATTTGCATTCTATAAAACAATTTAGGGCACACCACCATTTTATACAATGCATATCTGCCCAACAATGAATGGCAATTCAGTTAATGCTTGAAGTTGAGAATGTATTTCAGTAAGTAAAGATTTAATATTAAGTTGATAGAATAAAGCTTGATCCCGCGGAATCCTGATCCCTAAATATTTAATACGGTTTGGAGCCCAACTCAAAGGAAATTCCCCATGCCATGCAGCACAAAAAGTCATGAAATTGCAATAGCTCCTGACTTGGTAAAATGAATCCATAAAAACATGCCATACTGGATCAGACCAAGGGTCCATCAAGCCCAGCATCCTGTCTCCAACAGTGGCCCATCCAGGCCATAAGAACCTGGTAAGTATCCATAAACGAAGTCTATCCCACGCTACTGATGCCAGTAATAGCAGTGGCTATTTTCTAAGTCAACTTAATCCAGTGAACTCCCCAAAGAGTATGAATAAGTCTAGGACATGGCTTAAAGACAACTCTGGGTTGCCTAAAAATGTCATCTGCATTCAGCAGAACCCAACTTCAATCCTTTAATAAATGGGGATGTCTTCATTTTAAGTGCAAGAGGGTCCACTGTCAGTAAGTACAATAAAGGGGAGAGAGGACATCTTTATCTGGTATCACAATACAAGGGAAAAGATTGTGAAATCACATCATTAGCCTGTAGTGTAGCTTGAGGCACAGCGTAAAATAATCAAACCCAATTGAAAAAATGATCCTACAATTCCAAATTTTTCCAGTACCTAAAACATACAACACCATTGTACTTTATCAAATGCTTTCTCGGCATCAAGACTATCTCTTCTTGGTTTTCAGAGTATGTACCATACAAGGCCACTAACAATTTGCATATATTACAAACTCCATGTCTCTCTTTGACAATTCCAGTTTGATCTTTAGTAACTAAATGGGGATAGCACAATACTTAACTGCTTAGCTAATATGGAAGCTAGAATCTTTATATCAGTATTAATTAGGGAAATTGGTTGGTAGGAACCTGGAGAAAAGGATCTTTTCCAGGTTTAAAAAAAAATAGTAATAAGACAATGATTAGCACCTAATGAAAATTCAGCCTTCTCCAAGCAGAAGACATACATATCCAGTAACTGTGTCGAAATGGAGGAAGAAAGCAATTTATAAAATTCTGAGCCTAGACCATCAAGTCCCAGGGCTTTGGCTAATTTCAGGGACTTAATAGCATCTTCAATTTCCAGAAGAGTAATAGGGCTATTCAGTCTCTGAAGCTACGCATCAGAAAGAGATGGTAAAGGCCTTCAAAAAAGGCCAAACATACCTCTTCTGAGTTAAGACCAACTGAATATAAATTTTTATAAAAAGCCATTAAAGTGTCTGTCATTTGTGCTGTGGTTGTTACCTTATCTCCATTCATATTCTTTAAGGTACAAATAAACTGGCTAGATTTAGCTCCATGTATTAGTGGTGCTAACAACTTACTAGGTTTATTTTCATACCTAAATAGTTTACTTTGAAACCAGTAATATTTCCTAACTACATCCAACATCCATTATTTGAGATTTGACCCATTTGTAAAGTAGCCATGCACGTAGACTTAAGGGTGACAAGTTCCTTCGTTAACTGCAAAATTTCAGCATCAGTGGCTTTATACTTAGGTGCTTCATAGGCAATTATTTCATCTCTCATTACCACCTTGCCTGCCTCCCATAAAAGACCAGGAGAAACATTATTCTCAAGATATTCCTGCCATTTATCAGTCCAAAATATTTTAAACTCTGGATCAAAATATAAAGAGGGATTTAGTCTCCATTTAAATGCTCTAGATGGAGAAGAGCCTAGACTTATTTGGAAAGATATCAAAGCATGGTCTGATAAAGTAGATATTCCAGTAACTGCACAATTCTCCATGGGAAATGAGAGAATCAGATATCAACAAATCTATACGTAGTAGCAATTATGAGAATCTGAAGAAAATAAAAAATCCTGGTCCCCAGAGTCTCCATATATCTAATAAATGTAATTTTCGCACAAGAAATGGAATCCCCAACCGTATGTGGAAACTTCCTAGGCAGCCTGGGAGGCTTGGCAACATTAAATTTGCCCCCCCCAAATAATCCCATGCTCAGAAAATTGGCTCAACATCGTTACTGATTTAAAAAAAAAAAAACAAAAACAAAACAGGAGTGATTATAGACATTAGGAGCCATATATATTACAAAATACTAACTTCTTATGAAAGAGACTACCACTGACTAAAATAAATCTGCCCTCCGGATCAACAATTTGTTTTTTCCATCAGAAATGGAAGATATTTATGAATAAGAATGGCCACTCCTCTCTTTTAAGAAGAAAGAAAACCTGTCCCACCCTTTGAGATTTTAACTTATGTTCAGTAGGAGCTAAATGAGCCTCTTGTGTAAAAAAAACAAACCCCCCCCCCCCCCCCCCAAAAAAAAACAATGTGTATAAAAAGGTTAACAGTTTTTTCCTCTTAATGGGGGAGAATGGATTCCATTCACATTAAGAGAAAATTGAATATCACCCATTAAAAATAAGAGAAAATATAAAAGATTAAAGACAACAATTCAAGTTGCCCAGACATCCCTTAGCACAGATGTTATGCCAATGAAAACGACCCCAACATCCCACAGCATGTAAGGTACCGTTAGTAGTCATCACTCTTAAACACTGCAATAAATCACACACACTCCATTCACAACACAAATACAAGACGAACACAAGAATTGATATCTCAGTGCTCCAAGGAACCACATCTTCAGTATCATTGAAGATGTGTACTAGAGGGTCCACCATAATATGAAAACACACTAAAATAATATAAACCTTCACTTCTGTCTATACAGCAGAAACATATATATAGAAAACATATATATATAAATAGGAGAGAGACAGCTTGGATCTAGAAGAATCCAGATTGTACAACTAATAATCTCCCAATCACATTTTGTCCTCTGGCTCTAATAATTCATTGGTGGAAATTAAAAGTAGAAAAAGAAACAAAAGAAAATGTAGACTTATTGGGGGAAAAACCCCCAAAAGTTCATAAATATAGCTCTTCAACCTGTGTTGACTGGCCAAAAAAGGCATCGTTGCTCATATGACACATTCAGCACCCAAAAATCCTCCCCCTGTCCAAGAAAACTGAACTATCATCGTCCCACTATCAGTCCAAACTCCAGGAAAATAGGATATTGACCATCCAAAAGAAAAAAAGAGGAAAACCTGTCAATAAGACTGAAATATAGACATCTATATGTCCATTACAGCACAATAAGCAATATAAAAATCATAAATCCTCTATATTAGACATCCAAGGAGGAAAAAAGCACAAATGCGTAATAGCCAGCAACAAAACATTAACTGCCAAGAGTTGGTGTGAAAAAAAAAAAAGTGCATCCAGACTTCACACCACATAGACCAACCATAACGCAAATATATAGCAAAGACTTACTATGTAAAATCATAAGCATTCCATATATCACTGTGCTTGCTCTTTAGAATGAAGCACTATATGTTTGCCATCTGCAAATACTTGTATTTTTGCAGGGAATTGAAAAGAAAATTTCACTCCTTTTCAATATAGAGCTGTACAGATCGGCACCATTTTATGATGATCCTCTGAGGTTGTTGCAGAAAAATCACCAAAGAGAAGCAATTTAACCCCTTAACGCTCCAAGGATTTATTGCATTTTCGGTAGGCTCTCATAATTTTGACCTTGGCGGCATAATTCAAAATATACGCAATGACTGGTCTAGGTCTTGAATCTTCTCTGTGTATCCCAATGCAATGTGCCCATTTGACCACAATAGGCTCAGTTTCAAGAGAGATTCCCAAGTCCTTAGGCAGCCATATTTGAAAAAACTAAAAGATTTTATTCTTTGACTGAATCTGAGACCAATAACATGGATATTATTCTGTCATGCTCTATTCTCTTGGTTTTCAATCTTTTCCTGTAAAGCCACAGTCTCTTTTTTTTAAGGTCAGCCAACTGTGCAGTGAGCTGGTCCGCTGTTATTTCTTGTGCACTTACTCTGCTGTTGAGCTCTGAAATCTTTATAGCTTGGGCCATTCACATTCTCTGTCATTTCTTCCATCGCCAAGTATAATTTTAAGTTGATTAGTCAGAGGAGCAGTGACATTCTTTGAGATATCCTGAATAATATCTTTTCAATTCTGCAAGTGTGCTCTGGGGGCATTGCCATTTTGGATTCAACCAACACAGTTTTCTCACAGTCTTTCCCCTTTGTCTTTAGTATTATGAGAAGTTTGTGTGTCGACATTCCAAACTATCCAGTTTGCAGCACAACTATCTAGGCAGGGGCTGCACCAAAATTCGCCCCATGCAAGCCACCAGAAAACGCAATAGATGAAGAAGTGTGGGCCCTCACAGAGCTCTCTGTATCTACGACTGCTCGAGTTAGAAGGCATAACCGGAAGTCCACTAGAGCAATAGTTTTCCTTAATATCCTCCCGGTTATTAAGTTAAATTTGATTGGATTATGATCTCTAGGCGACATACAATCTAAAGACTAGGGCACATGAAATCTAGTATATTTAAAACAAATAGGAAATATGTTTTTACTCCAACACATAATTAAGCTCTAGAATTCATTGCTAGAGAATGAGGTAAACGCTATTTAGTATAGCTGGGTTTAAAAAAGGTTTGGACAAGTTCCTGAAGGAAAAGTCTATAAACCATTATTAAGGTGGACTTGGGGAAATCCACTGCTTATCCCTGAGTTAAGCAGCATAGAATCTATTTACCTTTTGAGATTCTACCAGGTACTTATGACCTGGATTGGCCACTGTTGAAAACAGGATACTGGGCTTGATGGACATATCATCTAACCTAGCATGGCAAATCTTATGTTCTTATGTATTATTGTCAAGTGGCCTCCTCCATCGTTAACTTTTGCACCAAATCCTGCATTTCACTAAGGATTAGGTCTCGTGTCTGCTACTGGACATGTCGCTTCACAAAGCAGTCATTTATTTCATCCAAAACCTTTATCTCCCTATCATGTCCTGATGTGATATTTATCCAGTCAATAGCGGGGTAATTGAAATATCCCATTATTATTATGTTGCCAAATTTGTTAGCTTCCCTAATTTCTGTTAGCATTTCATCATTTGTCTGTTCATTCTGATCAGGCAGAATGAACTGCTATACTTTTCCCCATCATTCATGGAAATTCTACCCATAAATATTCCACAATGCATTTGGTCTCCTAAAGGATCTTTATTGTATTTTAATGTATCCTGTTTTTAATATAAAGTGCACCCCCCACCACCCATTCAGTCCATCCTATCATTGCGATAGAATTGAATTGCACAGTCTCCTATTGGTTGTCCTTTTACCTGGTTTCTGAGATGCTGATTACATTGAAATTTTTTGACATTATACTGAATTTGCTTATTTCTCTGAGGTAGTATAACCAATATGCCTGGTTCTTTTCAGTGTATTTAATATGAACATTTTGAAAACCTAATCAGGAGGGAAGGATTCAGTCGCTAAAGGATTTTTCAGACAATTTTAGTAACATAATTATATGTTAGGAAAAAATCTACTGGTCCATCTGGTCATACTGGTTTGCCTGCTATTCCTCTCCACACTGCCAAGGGAATATCCCAGCTACCAACCATACATAGTGTGACCACTTATAGGATATCACTCATTATTCAAGAAAGGTTTTATTGTCTTTCTCCTTTTCACATACCCAAGACAGAGTACACATGCAAGGTTGCCTGTTTGGTCCACACCTAGAACTCTTGCCATTTCTAACCACAAAGTCCAATCACCAGTGTGGCTGTTGCATGCTCCCTGTGGCCACCCCCACCAACCTGGTTGACACGAAGAGTGGACAGCCCACTGGACAGCCCGCCTACATGAACACCTGTGTCTGTCGTTCATTCTGGCAATCCCTACCCTAATTGTTCTATTGTTTATGTAGGGCACTTCAAACATGTGCTGCTAGGTTGTGTTTCCTCTCTCTTCACTTCTTTGTAACTAATAATACCTTTTAAAAATCTGTCATTGTTTTAGCTTCCACCACCTATGCTGGGAGAGTATCTACTACCCTTTCTGTAAATGAAAATACATTTTCTGACGTTGCTTCTGAGGCTAACCCCTTGGTCCCTCACCTCACTATCTCTGGTTTTACATAGTAACAAAATAATGACCGTCGAAAAAGACCAAATGGTCCATCCAGTCTGCCCAGCAGTATGGTAGTAACTGCTGCTCCATTGCAGGTTACCCCCATGATTCTGTTAAGGGTAATAACTGCCACTCTGTGCAGGTTACCCCAAGTCTTATATTAAGGCTAGTAATATTAAAAATCAAAACCAAGCAATTGTCAAACCCACAACAAAATTACTGCTAGCAACATTTTTACAGAGTGAGCAGCCTTCCTGATATTTCATACAGTGCTGCTGCTTGAACGTGCTTTATTTTTGGACTTGGCCATAGAAATAGTCCTGTACTTTTTCCATAATGTCTGTGCATCAGTATCCTAGACCGTAAAAGTCAGGGACTAGCATTGGTGGTCTCCTCACACCCCCCCCCCACCCCCCCCCCCCGGCTGTCAAAGTGGAAAGCGATGCTGCAGTTGTGTCAAAATCATGTATGCTAAATGGTTAAGGGTAGTAATCCCCATGCCTTCTGTTAGAGGTAGCAGCTACTGCTCCATGCTGGTTACCCCCCACGCACCCTTTTCTTAATTTCCAACTCTAGCTTTTAGGGATCCACTGTGTTTATCCCATGCCTTTTTGAATTTATTTACTGCTTTTGTCTTTACCACCTCTTCTGGAAGAGTATTCCAGGCATCCACCACCCTCTCTGAAGAAATATTTCCTGAAGTTGGTTCTAAATAGTCCCCCCTGAAGTTTCATATCACAACCCCTAGTTCTACTGTTTGCTTTCTTCCAGAAAAGATTTAAGGAACATGTACCATTAAAACCATTCAGGTATCTGAAGGACTGTATCATATCTTCCCTGTACCTCCTCTCTCCTATGTTATACATATTCACATCCTTCAGCCTATCCTCATATGTCTTCCAGTAGAAATCCCACACCATTTTGGTCACCCTTCTCTGGACTGCTAAGTGGGCATGATGTTCCAGTTTTTGGAATGATACTTGACTGTGACTAAGGTTATGGCTCACTTTTTTTTCCATAATTTATTGGTGACACTTGAGCAAATGTCCTGTCATTTTTAGCATATAGTAGTCAGTTGAACTAGGAGTCATGAAATGAAACTCCAGTGGGGACAACTCAGAATCAACATCAGGAAATAGTTCTTCATGGAGAAGGGTGGTGGATACCTGGATTGCCCTTCCTGTAGAGGTGGTGATGACGACAACAGTAAATGAATTAAAGGCATGAGAGAAACACTGTGGATCCCTAAAGGCTAGAGCAGTGGTCCCCAAACCTGTCCTGGAGGGCCACCAGCCAGTCGGGTTTTTGGGATATCCACAATGAATATGCATGAGAGAAAATTTGCATGTTATTGAGGCAGTGCATGCAAATTTTCTTTCATGCATATTCATTGAGGATATCCCAAAAACCCGACTGGCTGGTGGCCCTCCAGGACAGGTTTGGGGACCACTGGGCTAGAGCATGGAAACGAAGAAAAGAGTGCATGCGGATAGCTTGCATGGAATGGCATTTACTACCCTTAAACAATTAACTTTTATGATTTTGACACAATTGCAACATGGCTGACTGCTTCAACAAGGGAAGTAAAAAAATGAATTTAATTCAGACAACCAAATCTGGGCCCATGTATATAAGGTCTGGGATACTGATACACAAGACATTAGGGAAAAAAGTGCAGGACTGCTTCTACGGCCAAGTCCAAAAGCAAAGCAGGTTCAAGCAGCATTATCTGAATTATCAAGAAAGCTGCTTACCCCATAAAAATGTTGGTAGCAAGAATTTTGTTATGAGTTTAGCAGTTGCTTAGTTTGATTTGTATATAACTACCCTTAACAAAAAGCTTGGGGGTAACCACAGAGCGGCAATTACTACCATAAGAAAATTGCTGGGCAGACTGGATGGACCATTTGGTCTTTGCCATCAGGAGATGAAAAATGCTTTCACAAAGAGCAAGGCAATGTAATTTTGGGATTGGCACTTTATAGGGAATAATTTTAGAAGTTGTGGTATAGATCAGGTATTCTCAACCCAGTCCTTGGGACCAACTTAGCCAGTCGGGTTTTCAGCCTGAGATTAGATTTGCATGCACTGCCTCTACTGTATGCAAATCTATCTCATGCATATTCATTGTGGATATCCTGAAAACCTGACTGGCTAGGTGTGTCTTGGGTTGAGAACCCCTGGAATAGATGTATACTGTCTGGTATGATTTGGGTGTAGCATGCCTGATTCCCCTATCAAATGATGTGAAAAATTGACTATATAAAGCAAAGAGATCTTTCAGTTACAGATGTTTCAAATCTATTATCACAGTATATTTCATATTTTTTGTTTAATAGCTTATTACTATAAACATGAGATTTGTATCCCTCAACAGAGCAAAACCCTTGCACACAAGCATGTTTGCCCTTTTTTACATCATGATCAGGTGTTTCTTTCTTGCCAAATAATCTTTTTGTATAACCTGGCATAAATACCCCCTACAAAGTGCATTTCTAGCTTGCTTGCTGCTGTTAGCATTAGTGGAAAATACCATTTGGTATGTTTTGAACTGAGGAGTGAAAACAGGAATAAAACCAGAATTGAGTTTGCACTACCAACTGTAAGAATAGTTTAATGATTGCAGATCCACCCACAAACACATGTTCTCATTGCTAATAAGGACCAAAGGAGTTTGAATTCTTTTATATTACATGTACAGGATTTGTTCTCAGGGTATAGCCACTAGCAAAAGGTATCTTGTAATACTGGTCTAAGAACTTTCACGAGTTCATTTTCATTTTAAAGAGTTAAAATAAGCAAATGATTTAAAATAATGCAGTAGATGATAAGTAATGCTGGGTTAATAAGGTTTTCTCTCTCTCTCTTTTTTTTTTATTTTTTTTTTTAGATTTTCAATATTCACATTTTACACTTCACCTTTTAGGTGTTTCATATGCCAGATTTCAGCAAATGATACCTTATGCCTCTTATTTGAAGAATAGCAGGACAAAGTTCAGTTTTGCTTGTTTCTTAAAAACTGGAAGACAAGAATATTTTGCTTTATGTACTTTTTTGGCCATATAATCTATTTCAGATTTTCTCTTCATTTTTGCTTGATTTTGCTGTTTGTTTTTGTCTTTTTCTTATTTTTTTTTACTCTAGCTTCTCTGTGGCCCTCCCTCTTAGCAGGTAGAGAGCAATCCTAGGCTACAGAGACTCCTTCTGGGCTTGCAGTAATGACAGAAGTTCTCTTCTAGTCGAGGCCTATCACAGAAGCAGTGGTTTTCACCCTAGGCTCTACCCTGCTAAGGTGGAGGCTCCTCTCTTCTGGTCGTGGCCTATTATGATGAGGAGGCTTTCTTCCAGTCCATTCTAGCAACAGGTGCCAACTTTATGATGCCTGATTGACTTGTATTCTCCACCTCAGTTCATGAAATGTACAGTACAAAGCTTTTTAAGGGAGCTGCATAGTAAGCAGCATAGAGAATACTGTGCTTTCAGACTATCAGTTGTGCTTTTCTCTATCTGTAATTTTTTCATCTGCTCTTTCTATTGTCACTTTTAAAGCACAGAAGCAGAATGTCAGCCCCATTAGGCAACAAATTATAAACCTTTTTCTGCATTGACAAAAAAGGCTCTATTGGCCATGATACATGGGTGACTGTGCTGAATGGACCCAGCTCTGTAGCCCAGTAGAGCTTCTGCTACTAAGCATGCATGAGAGTTCCTGTGTGCACTTTGCCTCATGAGCCCTTCAGTCTCTTGGTTCGCTCTATTGCACAGATGTGTACTTTTAAAATTTTGTTTTTTTTGGCTTTGGGACCTTGCTTTTTTTCTTTTTAATTGATGCCTAGGCAGCCCCTCAAACAGCATGTTCAATGCTACAAAAAAAAAAAAAGCTTTTGCTTTCTGTCTCATTAGATTTTATTTTCTGTGACTGTGAGACGCTTCTCCTGCTTCAGATAAACTCAAGCAGTTAGGGACATTTTGAACAGGGCTCTCCCTCCTTGTGAAGCTGAATTCCAGATCCACTATAGTCCGGGGTTGAGCAGAATGTGCAGGGCACTGGAGCCAGATGTCCCTGTCAGGGGGAGAGGTAACTTGTGACATCCATTGACACAGGAGTGTCTGGTGCCATTAATTGAGCTATGGTCTCCCAATGAGAGGATCCCCCCTCTGTATCTGAAAACACTGGAGCTTGCTTATTCTACTCTACAATGCCTTTGGCTGGGAACTCCTACTTGGAGCCAAGTGCAGGCATCTTGACCCAGTTGTAGACTCAGATGCACAAGCTCATGGCAGGAGCGGTGAGTGCCATCGATGCAGAAATTTTCAGTGCATTGAAGACTGCTCTTGAACCCTGCCCCAGTAGGGCATGTCATTGCACATGCTCATTCAGAGCCCTATCAGAGTTATCTGCTAAGTCCAGGGTTTCTTTACTGGAAAGACCAGTGGCATCGGAAGATAATGCCGTTGTACTCCAAAAAGTAGACAGAATTATTCCTATCAGGTATCTCTTCCATCTCCTGCCAGGGTTCCAACTAGGGGAATTAGTCTGCCTCAGTTGGACAATATATTCCCCACGGTGGAGGATTCTGGAGAGGATCTGAAATAGTTGCCTTGGATTTGCCCTAGGGATTTTTTCCACTCCAAGATGATAGAAGTCCCTGCCTTGATCATAGTAGCCATCAGGATCATGGCTTCCCCCTAATATTAAGCTCTGAGGAAAGGTCTACAGGGAATCCCTTTTTCCCTGATCTGCAGAACTTATCCAACCACTAGAACTCTCATGCCTAGATCTGGGTGGAGGAAGGTAATTGAAGTCATTCAGAGGAGGTTTTTCAGAATATTAGCAGTGATGCCAATACTTCATGTTCTTTTGCGGCCTGTGTCGAGACAATCCAGCCTCCTGCCCTTCAGGGCAAGGAAACTTGGCTGTCAGAGTGTCTGCTTTTTTAGGTAGTCCACAGACCACTTTAGTCAGTCATGGTACAGTAGACCTCAAAGTAGTGAAGAGGTCTCTCTTGTTTTGAAACAGATTGGGGGGAGGAAGCCTTCCAAACCTCTGTATTAAATGTTTATATTGCAACCCATGAGCCTTATATGGTTTAATGATTGCATAGCGAATGTAAGTGGGCTGACATCCCATTCTCTGATGATATTCTCTTTAGGATATTAAGGAGCAGCACACAGCCAACCTTTTATTTCAAGGCACCTCTATTTTTGGAAATGTCCATTCTATCCATTTCAATGCATGTTTGATTTGCATAGCAGCTTCTGGCCAGAGGCCACACAAATGAGGGAAGTTAGCCAAAGAAGTACACAGCCTAGACCCAGTTTTTTGATGGGCCTCATATCTCCACAGTTTCCATCAGTAGAAGATAATTTTTCAGCTATTCCTCAATAATTGGATAAAAGTCACTAAGTACCATTTGGTCCTCAAGTTTGTAGTGTGTGATTACCATTTACACTTCTTCCGTTCTAGCGCAGCACGTTGGTTTGATCTTCAAGTCAGGTCTGACTTGATTGCCCCAACTGTCTTGAGATAGAGTTGATTCTTCGACTGCAGGCACTGGAGCCAGTTTCTCCTGAGGAGCATAGCAAGGGGTTCTATTCCTGCTAATCTTCTCATGTCTAAGAATTCAAGGGATTGAGATCTAGCCAGGATTTAGAAAGGCTGATAGGGGGCTGTTCTGGGATAAGCTCAAAATGAGCACGCTTCACTTCATCTTGACCATTTTTCAAAGCAGGGAATTGGATATATGCTCTGGATCTGATGACTTTCTACCCTCTGGCCTTTTGGTTGCCATGAGGGTCTTTGCTGAATATTTGGAAGTGGTAGAGGCAGCACATTTACGCTGCCAGGGAATGTGCATCTTCCAATACCTAGTTGGTTGGCTGGTGACGAAACCATCTCAAGAGGGGTCTGGGACTTCTTGACGTTTTTCAGATCTCTGTTCTTAAGCTTTATTGCTTGGATTTTCTAATTTGGGCATTGGTCCAGATCTTGTTGAAGTTAAGCCAGACCACTGGCAGTTAATGTTTGCTTTGTGTCACATGGCAAAGGCAGGGCATGTAGTCCCCTTATGCGCCTAAACCTGAGTCCTCTTCTTTATGCTGTTCTCATTGGATTCAGCTACGTCAACCCCTATTATTCTCAGTGTTGGTTCCTCAGTGATGAAGACATCCCTTCATTGGTGGCTAAACCTGTTGGTCCTGGGAATGCTTTCTCCTTTGTGGGTTTTTCCTTTATTAGGTCACCGGTTCCTCTCACTTCAGGGACCATAGTCTGTAACAGAACATTTTTTCCAGAAAAACCTCTTGGAGTTGCAAGCAATTCCAGTTTGTACTGAAAACATTCTCTCATCTTGTGCAAGGAGTAAGACTTTTTAATCCAGATTGACAATCAAGTGGTAATCTATGTAATCAAGTAAGGAGGCACAGGTCTGTGACCATTTGCTGAAAACCTCAGCAAACTGGGAATGGGCTCTTGGTTTCAAGGCCTGCCTTCAGGGAAAAAACCCTCCCGGAGTCTGACATATTAGCAGATTCCCTCCACAGGGGGGATCCAGCCTTTGGGTAGTCAACCTCAGACTTGTTTGTGTTGGAAAGCAACAGGAAAGTTGAAAAATGTTGTTCCATCCTATGAAGCAAACCATGTTCTTTCCAGTCACTTCCCTGCTAAAGTGGGAGGCAGACCTGCTGTATTTATTTCCACAACTGTGATTAGTAGCAAGAACATTTCAGAAAGTACTCTAGGATTGGGCAAGGCTTTTCCTCATCATCCCAAGATGGACCCAGTCAGGATTTAGTTTATTCTAACTCATCTGGTTATCAATCCATCTTCCAGTTCTTCTGGAGTCGAGGCTAGGAGGAAGATCTTCTATACTTCTAGAGCCTTCCCTCGTTCAACCTGATGGCAAGGATGTTGAACACTTGGTAGTCTCCTCTTTTATGCTGTTCAAAGGGTTTGAGAGCATCATCTTTTCAGTCAGGAAACGATACACCAGAGGGTTGCATGGTTTAAATGGAAGATATTTTCATCCTAGTGTTAGATGGGCTCTCTGATTACCTTTTATCTGTTCCTCTAAGGATCTGCATCAGTACTTATTCCCTCTCACTCTACTGGGTCTCACTACTTTATTGGTAAGAGTGCACCTTACTGCCATTGCTGCTTACCTCTTCCAAGAAAAGGAGAAAATGATCTTCATTCTTGGGTATCAAAATTTATGGTATGTTTGTGGCACATGGAGCCTCCATTTTCAAAACCTCCAATGTCATGGTAATCTCAATGTCGAGCTGCTGAAGTTGGCCTCCTTGAAGTCTTACTTGGAGAGGTGGTGGTCCTAGTTGCTATCTCTTTGGCTAGAAGGGTTAGTGATTGCAGTTCTTTCATAACAGATTGGTGCACCACACCCATCCTGAATTTCTTCTGAGGTGGTTGCAGTTTTTCATCAGAATCAAGTCATGTGCATAGAGGAGAGGAGGCCTTTAATTCCCTGGACTTTGAGAGGGCTGTGGCCTATTACTTGAGGAGAGCTGAACCACATTGTCAGGCTTCTCAACTATTTATATCCTATGATTCCAACAGTCTGGGAGCAGTAGTCACCAATTGTTCCTGGTCTAAATTGCATACTGCTGTGCTCTCGGTAGCCTTCCAATTACAAACTGTAAAGAATCATCAAGTTAGAGCCATGGTTTTTTTAGTTACTGTCCTAAGAATGCGCTCCATTGCAGACTTTGGCAAACTGCAACTTGGTTATCTGTACACACTTTAACGCCCTACTACTATTTGGACAATTTTTCCAGAAGTAACAGTAAATTTGGATAAACAGTTTTGCACAGCCTGTTCATCCATGAGGAAGCCAAGCTGCTTTATTCAGTAAGTGCACCACCATACAACCCTCAGCTTGGGACTCCCCACGTGTCATGGCTAATTCAGACCTGCTTGATGATGAAAGCAAGTGTTCTCTGTAGACAGCAAGATTTATTTATTTATTTGTTTATTTATTTATTTAACAACTTTTAATATACCGACGTTCGTATGGCACATCACGCCGGTTTACAGGTAACTCAAATATAGGAGGAAATTACAATGAACATGAATTAACCATGCTTAATACTCTCCCGCCTTCCTGGAGAGTCACCTACCTCGCTAAAGCTAAGCTCTGCAATGGATTGAGGGGCTCATGAGGCAGTACACATGTGGAAACTCCTGCATATGCTGAGTAATAAAAGATCGTAGTGGGTAATACATTAAAATCATCGGCTCAGTGTTCTGTGGTAGTCAAAAAAGAAAATGTTAGGAATTATTAGAAAGGGAATGGCAAAATGGTGGATGTAATAATGCCTCTGTATCACTTCATGGTAAGACTGTACCTCGAATATTGTGTGCAGTTCTGGTGGTCACATCTCAAAGATATAATTGCACTGGGGAAAGTGCAGAGAAAGGTGACCAAAATAAGAGGTATAGAATGGCTCCCCTATGAGGAAAGGCTAAAGAGGTTAGGGCTGTTCAGCTTGGAGAAGAGATGGCTGAGGGGGGTATAATAGAAGTCTACAAATCATGAAAGGATTTGAACAGGTAAATGTACATCGGTTATTTACTCTTTCAGATAATAGGACTAGAGGGCACTCCATAAAGTTAGCAAGTAGCTCATTTAAAACAAATATGAACTTTTTTTCACTCAATGCATAGTTAAGTTCTGGAATTCATTGCCAGAGGATGTGTTATGACAGAGTAACTGGATTTAAAAAAGTTTTGGATAAGTTCTTAGAGGAGAAGCCCATAAACTACTATTAATAAGGAATAGTAGCTTGGGATCTATTTAATGTATGGGTACTTGTGACTTTGATTGACCACTGTTGGACACAGCATACTGGGCTTGATGGACCCAGTATGGCATATCTTGTGTTCTTATCTGCTGAGCTAGAGAGATCGGTCTGTTTTGTGCTGTCTGATGACATCATCTATGTGTCATGGCTAATTCATCCTTTTGTCTATGGAGAGCCCCATTTATGGTCAGCAAACTTGCTTTTTTTTTATTGCCAACTTATTTGTGGATTTAAAAAAAGACTAATTTTAATTTTCTTGAAATTATTTGTGTTGGGATCCTTATTAATAATTAAATACTTATTAGGTATTGATCTAATTTAAAATCTAAGGTGCAAATTTGCAAAGCTGCCATGTGCCATAGACTCTGGATTTTGGCCCCTGTCAGTCTTGGTTGCAATTCACCACTCTGTCAGTATGTTATCTTCCTCCTTCCTCCAATACTGAGCAGAGATAGCCAAAATGAGTGGTTTTGGCATGACTGTTTAGTGAGCACTTTCTTCAGTGGCTCATCACTCTTTCCGGCTATCCTGATTCCCAACCATAGTTCCCTCTGAAGAAGTATCTGTTCATGTGGAAACATTCTTCTGCTTGCATCCTAGAGGCCACAGCTTGGCACTGGTCTTAGAACTGCCCTGAGGAACTGTTGTGACATTACATGTCAGACTTCGACAGCATTAGATACTTATAGTGCCAGGATTTCATCTACACAACTTTTGGTTCACAAGTTATTGTTGTATTTTAATAGTATTGCTTTCTGTGGAAGGTGATACATTCTAGAACAGACTTGTTTTCTTTGAAGATTATTTTTTAAAGCAGTGTGAACATTATAAATATTAAAGTTGTAAACACTATGTACATGATGCTTGTTTCTCTGTTACTATGACAACTAGTCTTTCATGTTCAATTTTTTTGAAATTTCTGGAAATTAGAATTCTGTCTGGGTAATCTTTGTGCATGTTAATTTGAAATTTAAACACCTGGAAAGGGTAATGGTTTTACATACATTATTTTTAATAAGCTGATAAGAATAACTCTGCTGTTAGACACCTAAAGGGAATTTTAATAAATACCTTGACTTGCTGAATTACAGTTGATGTAAATTTAAGGGCTGTATGGTAAATGTTTCCAAAGGTAGGGGTCCTCAGCCTGACAGTATTTGTTTAGAGACCTGAAGGAAGAACAGTTAATACCAATATAAAGACCATCTTCAGTTTCGACATCATCAAAATTGCAAGATGCAAGAACAGCTCTCTCCATTTTTCACCCTTCAGTTTTCTCATGCACCTTTGAGCTTTACAGCTCAGTCAGAATCTGCCTCTATTGGGCTATGTCGCATCGCCATGACTTTTCATTTTATATCCCCCTTCCTACGTACCTAGCCCAGCTATTGCAGTGATAATCCTGACAGGTGTCATGCACCAGGACTCCCTCCAAAATTCTAAAACTGGGATTCCTAAGTCAGACAGCTGGATATCACCATTGAGCAATAACTGAGGCTCACCTCTTCATCCTTAAAAGCAGTTTCCAAATATTAATGTTATAATGGAAAAAATGTGGGAATAGTATCCATAGTATATGTACAATTGTGCTCATAAGTTTACATAGTCCTGGCAGAATTTGTAAGATGTGTAGTATTTTAAGAAAACAGTGATCAGACAAAACATGTCTATTATTTTTAATGTGTTTCAAATTAAACTATTATGCATCACAGAATAGCACAATCATTAAACCATAGCAATAAGGGAAATAATAAAATGGTCCTGTTCAAAAGTTTGCATGCCCTTAGTTCTTAATATCATGTGTAGCCCCCTTTTGCATCAATGATGGTTTACAGTCTTTTGTGATAGTTATGGATGAGGCCCTTTATTTTCTCATGTGTTAAAGCTGCCCATTCCTCTTGGCAAAAAGCCTCCAGATCCTGTAAATGTGGTTGTCTAGCATGAACTGCATGTTTGAGTTCTCCCCAAAGTGGTTCGAAGGGTCGACTTGGCCTTAGGTTTCAGATCATTGTCATGTTGGAAAGTCCAAGTGCGTCCCATGCACAGTTTCTTGGCCGATGAATGCAAATTCTCCTCCAGTATTTTCTGATAAGATGCTGCATTCATCCTGCCATCAATTTTGACTAAATTCCCTGTGCTGCTGTAGTTCTCGCACCCCCAAAACAGCAGAGATCCACCTCCATGCTTCACGGTACGGATAATGTGCTTCTCTTCATAGCATTTATGGTTGTAACCATAAAGTTCAATTTTGGACTCATCACTCCAAATCTTTGTTCCAGAAGTTTTGAGGCTTCTCTAGATGCTGTTTGGCGTCTTGTAAGCAGGCTGTTTTGTGACGCTGTTGCAGCAATGTCTTATTTTTCTGGCAACTGTTTTTGTTCAAATATCTCCTTATTGTGCATGCTGAAACACCTATACCACTTTGTTTCAGAGAAGTTTATATTTCAGTAGAAGTATATGGATTTTTCTTGCATCCTGCCAAATTTCCTGGCAGTGGTGTGAAGTCTTTCTTGGGCTACCTTGGTATTAACAAAACCCATAATTTTCCACCTCTTGATCAGAGTTTGAACACTACTGATTGGGATTTTCAAATCTTCAGATATCTTTTTATATCCTTTTCCTGATTTATAAAGTTGAACTACTTTTGCTCGCAGATCCTTTGACAATTTCCTTTTGCTTTCTCTGTGCTTCAGTAACCACCAAAATCAGTGCAGCCCTGGATGAAATTCATAAGGGTTTCTGAAGAACTAAGAAACTCATTGACTATTTTTATACAGACACTAATTAAAGTCAAGCAAGGCATGGGTGTAGATATCTTTCCTTCATTGCCATCTCAACCTGGGTGTCAACCTGAATCTATTATCAATCCAAACATTCAGGGGTATGCAAACTTTTAAACAGGACCATTTTATTATTTCCCTTATTGCTATGGCTTATATAATGATTATGCTATTCTGTGATGCATAATAGTTTAATTTGAAACACATTAATAATAATAGATGTGTTTTGTCTAATCACTCATCTTAGAAATTCTGCCAGAATTACAATTACAATTACAGTTGTACTTGTAAACTTACAAGTACAACTGTAATTCTGTAGCTTTTTATATATCACTTGCATTTATGATAAGCTGAAAATAACCAGTATCTGACATCAGTGAATGCGTTGAAAGAAATGATCACCTGCACCGTGCTTAATAGCAAAATTAAACTGGTACAGAATATAGAGATCTGTATCGGTTTTCTTTTTTTTAAGTAGTGACATAATTATTATGTAGGTGCACAGTATTTATTCCAGAAAAATCTTTTGTATATCTACTAGCACTATAAAAATGATTAGCAGCAGTAATGCACTGTTCATGCTGCCTTTATGCCTTATAATTTGTTTGCACACATGGGATTCTTTTAAGAATTAGCATGCTACCACCTTAATTTACACAAATTCTTAATGATAGGTTTGGCTGACAAGGAGGAATTTTCAGAAACTTACACCCTAATATATCCTCAGGAATTAAGGATAAAAGCGGGATGTTGATCATATTAGTTTAACTACCAACTACATTGCTAGAGACATTTTTCCTAGTATTGCCACATTAAAAATGTTCTTGCACAAGAATTAGCATACTTTTACCCTTGTTTGCATGAAAGAGATGCAGAACAATCTGTCTGCCTGACCTTTGTTTCCCAATATATCCCCCCATACTGCTATTCCCTTTCCTTATCACTCCTATGAATCTTGATGCAGAGCTTATCCTAGGAGACTATGAAAAGGAAACTGAATGGGAAGCAATGGTCTCTAAAGAAAAACAGGAATTATGGGAAGCAGAAGAGAAATATTATAGATTATAAGCTGTATGGAGCATGAACTACCTTTTTTTATATCTGAGCAGCGCTGTAGAAATTAGTAGTACAAAGTAGGGGTTGCAGTGATATTTTGTCATTTTCATTTCATGATGTGGTTTGTTTTTTTTTGCGCTAGATTCAGTTTTTAACATGGCTCGTTGGTTTTTGGGGGGTTTTTTTGTTCCTGATTTTGTGGTTAGTGCGCACTAACATGAAATTAAAAAATTAACAACATTTTGGCGTTTTTTCTTTCATTTTGTTGTTGCAACAAAATGAAATGACTGCACATCCCTAGTAGAAAGTGCTTCCCATGAGTCTGTAGTGTCCCTGTAGATGACACCACATCCAACTTCCCTGATCTGGCCCTATCAGTTCTGAGAGCTGGGTAGCTGGAAGTGGTGCACATCTGTAGGGAGAGGACAGCACTTGCACTCTACCTCTGCAGTTGCCTGGCCTTTGTGCATGTGTATTTAGTTCTTTTCTGCAGTAGAGGAGCAGCTCTCCACTACAGACCATCCCCATCAACAAATCAGCGGGGTTGGGCCTCCCACAGCCCCAAAATGAGCAGTTTCAAGTTCAGGCGTCTGATTAGCATTCTGACCCATGCATTGCCCCTCCAATCTGAAGCGAGTTAATAAACTGTAGCCTTCATCTCACCTAACCTCTAATGTATCCTGTTAATAGTGTTAAACGAGCACCTATCTGTTCTTCCACTTGACATGGTATGAATGGCTGCTTCTGTAACAATTTCTGGTGTATTAAAAACAAGTCTTTACATTGTTTAAAAAAATATGAGATCTTGCCATAATAAAAAGTTGTACATAGTGTGAAGTCCAAATAATGTGACCAGTATATTAGACTATTGGATAATATGAAGATCTGGAAAAAGACCAGTAGAGAGAGTACTAGGGCAAAACAGTTAAAGCGATATTTTAAGGATGCAATGCTTTTGCTTTCATCTGTACTCAGATGAATGCCATACACAGGGCTGGCGCTAATTTTTTTTGTTGCCCTGTGTATGCCCCCCCCCCCCCAAAATCTTGATTCATTCACTGCCTATCAAAGCCCAACTCCATCATGCAATCCATATTTTTAAAAAACTGACAAGCCCCCCCCCCCCCCCCCCCAGAACCCATGGTTAAGGAAGTGTATTAGGTATCCACGGCAAACCTTACAGCCTTGCACACACTGCCACTCCCACACCCTTTACAGGCACAATTAAATTATGCATTTATAACAAATTTTACATGAAAAGAACATTCAAGAGTACAGTCTTCTGAGGCAAAAATATCACTTACACACATTTACATGCACTCCTATGGTGCCAACCAGAAAACTTTGCAAAAAAAGACGCTTGGAGCTCCTATGGAATTAGACTTTTTGTAATGCGTATTTAATGTGAGCTTTGTCCCCAGAAAGCCACAAACCAACAATTACCATTACCCATACCAAAACAACCTAACAACCTTATCTATGAAAAGGCAACACTGCACATAGTACACCAGGCCCTAGAACACCAATAAAAGCTCTTATTAGGAAACCAGGCTGCTATAGATCCCTACACAGAAATTACATGCCAGCAAAATACCTCACCTCGGTCACATATACAGAGCACAGAGAGACCCTGACCAAATACAGAATAAAGAGATCAGAAAGTATAAACAAAAACGTGCTGAGAAGAACTGAACTGGAACCCACCACAAGCCAACCTCTATATACAGAGCAACAATGGAAAAATAGAAACATTACCATTCTTCATAAAACACAAAATAATAAAATCAAGAATTATAAAACATTAATCAGAATAGTAAAATCATATTCATAAAAAGAATTTCAAATCAGTTAATAGAATATAAACAATTTCCCAAACACCAAAAATTTTTAAAAAATGTGATGAATAAAAAATCCAATTAAAAAATGTTCTGTTAACCCCCCCCCCCCCCAAAAGAAAAGAATCATCAAATTACACCCAATAATTAAAACTAATAAGGATTTCAAAATCAGCTCTCCATACCTGGGATCTGGTTTCTTGTCACCCTGAGATTGTTGTGGATTCAGGGAGGTAGGGCCACACAAATTTTATCTTCTCTCACACACAAGCACAATAATGCATGCATTCTCTCACACACTCCCTCTTGCTAACATACACAGGCTACCTCTCCCTCACCCTCACAGATGCATTATATGTGGGTGCGTGCCTGTGAAGGCCTATATGTGACATACAGGCTCTCACAGGCACAAAACATATACAAACACACAAGCTCTCATACAGACATACACATAGGCTCTTACACTTTCTCACACACACATGCAGACACACACAGGCTCTCACTCATTCACACATACATACAAGCTCACACACGTGGTCTCCTGTTATCGGGCCGTGGTGGGATGAGCTCCACCAGAGTCCTGTGGGCCTCCTGTCCTGCTGTATTTTTGGGCCGTGCCGGAATGAGCTCCACCACGGCCACGAGGGCCTCCTGCTGTCTTCGGGCTGTACAGCCCACCTATCTTCTTGCTTTGGGGGGGGGGGGGGGGAGTGGAAGCTTGTGCGGCATGCACGCATGCTCATACCCGGGAGAGGGGCCTCTTCTTCGGTCGCTGGTGCTCTCTCCTTCTTCAGCCGCTGGCTGGTTAGGCTCTGCCTGCGGTCTCCTGCTGCCGCCAGCCCGCCGCTTTCCCGGGTGTGCCACTCTGTGCAAACGCACGAAATGCACACCCGGTCATGCCAGGCCTGGGCATATATTTATTGGATAGTAAACAAGGGTACTGTGCAGTTGGTTTAGTTCATGCAACACAAATATAATGCATCTAAAACAGATTACGTATGTTCTAGCATCTTAAATTAGCCTTACTATTTTGGATGATTCAGAGCTGATGCTAATGCACTGCTTAGTTGTTGTCAGTCTCTTGGTATCATAGATGAGTTTGCTTGTCTGCTTTTTTTCCACGCTTCTTGGAACTAGGAATAAAGAAACTCTTTCTAACAGGATTTTGCTATCAACAAATCTTGCACCTTCCTGTTCTGATCTATGCTGTCAGCTCCTGGAGTGCCTCTGCTTCCAGTGTTCCCTTGCATTCTTACCACAGGAAACAGATCAGGCCTCCTTTGCTAGCAGTCTCTAACTTGCTGCACAGGAAATTTTCTAATTGCCGGAACAGTTGGTAGCAGCAAGAACTTTGAGGTTTGGTCTTCCTCTTTGGCTAGAACTGAACACTGAAGTCAGAAAATGTTTAATATCATGGTTCCATAGCCATGTTTCGATTTTGGGCCCTCCGTGTTCGTTCTGTTCGGGTAAGCATTTCCACTGTTGAAAATAGGACGACAGATAAATATTCTGCTTAGGATTACTGAGAATGGACTCTACTTAAATTTTTAGGGCTTCTTTTGCTTTGTGTAGGTCCCAGTATGTGTGTTATATTAAGCTGTTAAATGTCAGGTTAGTATTTTAAGCGAAATTCATAATTCAGTTATAAAATGTTTAAATGATTAGTGCATGATCAGATGGAGAGAGAGAGCTGTTTTTAGCTTTTCCTCTTGGATGCTTGCATTCTTCCTACTGTAGAGGTTTTTGTGAAACTGTCAGATGAAGAAATACTATGTTTCTTCACTATTTTCTATTCTCTGCCTTTTTCCCTAGCTGTTTTTGTTCATTGATGCTGCTATATATTAATCCTGCAATGGTTATGATTTGTAAATGAAATCCATATTCCAGACATTTTAATTTCTTAAAACATTTTAGCCTGGAAAATCCATCTTGGCATGCTATGAAGAAATGATGTGAAATGTTAAATTTTCTAGGCAAGAGGCTTTTTTGATGGAAGCTGGAAATGATATATTTTATTCCATAGCTATTTACTCTGAAGTCCCTTGTTAACTTGGTAGAATGGAAAAGAATTTATCTATGCCGGTGTTTACCTGACATAACTGTAGAATAATTGTGTAATGCATTTGTAAAACCTGTGTACCTGTATTTGAACTGAAAAGTTTATATTGAAATATACTGTTTTAATTTTATTAAATCCACACATTGTAACATATGAGCAATAAGGTCCCATAACAGAACCAGCTTAATAAACAGTCTTTGTGCATGAAGTCAGTGGCTAAAACTGGTCTTCAGGAAAATGCTTATGTATAGGGCATAAGAGATCTCTAAGTGGCATTTAAAATCGATAGATTATATTCCTCACAGCTGTTTGAACTTGCAAAACTTACTGCAGTAAGCATAGAAGAATGTGCATCAGTGTGTTTTTACCAACTGCAAAGACTGATATTAAAACTGACATCTTAGCCAGTCTACAATTCAAATGAAATTTTATGTAACTTAAACATGGAGATGTGGCCATTTCATGTTTTAGTTTTCTTCTATGGTACAGAAATTTGCACATGGTTATGAACATTATCTTGCACTGGTAAGAGGGAGGGGTTCCCCCATGTTGGCTAGGGCCAAGCCTGAGCAGGAAAAAAAAGCTGATGCTGGAGGATGGAAGGGAAGTGGAAGAGGCTGGGTGGGGAGGAACGGAAAGCAAAGTTTAAAAAAAAAAAATTAAAACCTAATAACTAAAGATTTTTCACCTGACTCCTTAAAAAAAAAAAAAAAAGGAAATTGGCCTGGGAGAGGAGTTATAAGCTGGCATAAAAAAAAAAACAAAAAAAACCCCCCAAAACAAAAAACATGTTTAGGTAATGCAAAGGACTCTTAACCTCACACAAAATAATTGATCTGTTTTAATTTTGTTTGGTTAATTCCTGAAGAGGTATTGGTGTAACTTTCTCAATGGAACATTAGAGCAACTTTGTATTAGGGTCAATAGGTTTTCATTGTTAGAATATCATCACTTAGCATTGATCATGTATATACATATTTGAATAAAGATTTGTAATATTAACATTTTTCTGTAACTCGCATTGTAGTTCCTTGATTCCCTAAGTGCTTTTGTCCCACTCTATTAGGAGAGTAATGTTTGTTTGTATAACAAGCACTGATTAGTGGCACATATTGCCTGATTTTTTGTTTATATATATATATATATATATATGTTTGATTTTAATTTATTTAAACCAGTCTCTATTCTACAACTTACACAATTTGTTCAGTGTGGATTCCAATAAAATAGTCATAGTATAAGTGGTATCATACCTATAAGGGAGCTGGGACCGACGTGCCACGAATGCGCAGTAGAGAGCAGCTCTGTAGCTCTCACCAAGGGGCCCAGCATGCGCGGAAGACAGATTTCTCACTGACGTGTTGAGTTGACGCCACCTCGCCTGATCCTCCTTGGCCACTGCTGCAGCTCCTGCCGCAGCCTATGGCCCTTCGCGGTGCTGGGGGGGAGAGGAGGTCGGACCTACAACAGCCTGAGCCTGTCCCTCCGCCGCTGGGGGAGGAGTTGGGATGGCCAGAGCACAGCAAATCTCGCCCATTTTAACGGGCATTACGGCTAGAGGGACAGCAGTAAGAAGCCACAGTACACAGGGAGGGAGGTAAGGAGAGAGGCAGGTCCCCGTAGAGGCGTCCCTTGCCCTCTGCATCTCACAGGTTCAGCAGGGTATAGCCAGCCCTGTACAAGAGAAAAAGAGGGAGTGGAGGAGGGCTGAGGGAGAGGAAAGGGATTGTGGATGAGGTGAGAGAGGAAGGAAAGGAAAGAGGATATGAGTGAGTAAGTGGGAAGGGTAAGACGTTCTGGAGAAGAGAAAGAGGGAGTGGAAGAGGGCTGAGGAAGAGGGAAGGGGTTGTGAATGAGGTGAGAGGGGAAGGAAAAGAGAAGAGGATATGAGTGAGTAAGTGGGAAGGGTAAGAAGTTGTGGAGAAGAGAGCAGCTCTGACGGACGTGCCGGTCTGACCGATGGAATCTCGCCTGTTTGAACGGGCCTAACGGCTAGTATACAATAAAACAAGTATGAAACAAATGAAATTACAGTAGAAGACAATTCGCAAAAGATTCATAAGCTTGTATAAAAACTAGGACTTCTTCCTAAAAAATTTTATATCTTTCTCACATCTGGTCTATGGGTAATGCATTCCATAATGTTGCCCCCATATAATAAAAAGCTTTTGCACTTGTACCTTGTAATCTATACCTGTTGCGTGCTGGTAATTCCAGGAGGTTGGTGCCAGTGTCTGGGGTGAAGTATTCTAATTTATTTTGGCTGCTACTGTGCATGAAATGTAAAAATGCATCAATTTTTGTATAACAATTAATGTTCTGAATTGAGATCTCAATTGCACTGGAAGCCAGTGCAATCCTTACAAGATAGGTGTAATGTACTCATTTCGTCTAGTACCACTAACAAGTTGTGCCATGGCATGTTGCACTAACTGCACTAACATGCAGTGCATGTGCACTAACATGCAGTGCATGTGCACTAACTGCACTAACATGCACTAAGTTTAAAAAAAAATTCATGACTTGTTTAACTGTACAGTTAAACAAGTCATGAATTTTTTTTTAAACTTGGAGCATACCTATAATTTTATTTATGTACAGTAAGGTTTGGGTTTGTTTTTTTTTTACCAAGTAGGCTTCTAGTTCAATCAAGAACCTGTTTACCTCCAACCCAACACCTGCTCCATGCTCCCATACCTTTTACCTGCATTTTCAACCCCTCTCCTACCATTGCCCTCCATATCAGTCCAAAATGTGTCCAGAATCTGTTAAACATTCTGGCCTCTACCACCTCCACTGGTGTAGGCCATTTCAAGCCTTGTCATTTTCCTCCTTAAGACTGACTAAATCCAATATCTAGGTCCCCTTCCATAAGATGCCCAAGGCAGCTTATGTTTGATTTGTAAAACACAGAACACAATATCAAGAGTAATCAATATATAATGAAATAGACCATACAAACAGTTTAAAGCAAATACAATGGAATTTCTAAGAATCCATTACCAAACCAGCTGCCATTGTCTAAAATATCTGTCCTCCCCATACCTATTGAAGTTGCATTGTAAATACGGTCACTAGATATAGATTACCCAAATGCTTTGCAACCAGATGCAGCCATATTGCTGGATCTTGCATGTTACCCCCATCGCTCCATATACATTATAACAATATCTTTTGGAAGCCCTTTGCCATTATACCTCTGCTGTTAGGAATGTAAACACCACTCCATGCAGGCTACACCTTGATGACTCCCGTGGCCTGTGGTGCCACTAGATCATGCTTCTGCTATTGCTTAACCTTTTGCAAGCAAGGATCCTATGTTTCTCCCATGAATTTTTTTTAAGGCCATTACCATTTTAGCTTCCATCATCCATTCCATGAGAGCATTCCAGGCATCCACTACTCTTTCAGTGAAAATGTTTCCTGATGTTCTTGAGTTTACACCCTTGTTGCTTTGTTTCATGATGCCCAATTCTAAAACTTCCTTTCCATTGAAAAAGGTTTGTTACTCGTGCCAGAAGTTTTCTAAATTCCCTTAACATCCTCTGATGTATCCCATCCAACCCTATTGTTTTGTCTACTTCTAGTTTTTCTAGCTTCTCAAGAACACAGTCTTCTGAAAACTGAATTGTGCCTCACTTACATTTATATTTGTGTCAGTTTTCTGCAGCCTTATTCCAAGACCTTCTCCAGTGAACACTAGTCATTTGTGGGGGTTAGGAGGGACAGGATTGTAACTTGTTCATTGCCATCTGGTGTTGGGACAAAGCCTTAGATCTTTTATTTTCATGTACCCAAAAAATACTAGAGTAGCTTTTATATCTTCAGTGTTTGATCTCAAAATCACTTCTATTAAGATTCATAGTGCATCTGGCACTTATCACCAGCATATAGAAAGAAAGACCATCTCTGATTAGCCTTTGATTTATGCTGACCTTCTTTCAGTTGAAGCCTCCCATTAAGTTATCTGCAGTGGTACTTGCCTAGCTGATGAGTCTTTTTGAACCTCTGAGCTCTTAGCTCAGGTTCCTGACCTGAAAAATGTTTTTGGTGGTGGTCACTTCAGACTGCAAATCAGTGAGCTTCAAGCCTTAGACAATTCCATCCTATACTAATTTTCATCAAAACAGAATGGTGCTGCACATGGAGGTATTGTTGCATTTCAGTCATAACCAATTGGTCGTCATTTTCCCAGACCTCATGCTTGTAAAGGTTAATTTAAGCCTTTTGCAGTTTGGATTACAAGAGCGCCATTGCCTTCTACCTGGAGTGGATCAAAGGAAGTCCTTTCAACTTTTCATTTCACTTGGTCGGACAGATGATGAAATGCTAAGAGAAATCAGGGAAGCTAACCAATTAGGCAGTGCAGTAATAATGGGAGATTTCAATTACCCCAATATTGACTGGGTAAATGTAACATCAGAAAATGCTAGAGACAAAATTACTGGATGGAATAAATGACTGCTTCATGGAGCAATTGGTTCGGGAACCAACGAGAGTGTGAGCTATTTTAGATTTAATTCTTAGTGGAATGCAGGATTTGGTGAGAGAGATATTGAACTAATGACTAGAAGGGGGGGCAATATGTAAATCTACAGCTCTAACACTAAATTTTCAAAAGGGAAACTTTGATAAAATGAGGAAAATAGAAAAAACTGAAAGGTGCAGCTGCAAAGCTTAAGTGTACAACAGATGTGGTCATTGTTTAAAAATGCAATCTTAGAAGTGCAGTCCAGATATATTCCATGCATTACGAAAGGTGGAAGAAAAGCAAAACAATTACCGGCATGGTTAAAAGGTGAAATAGGCTATTTTAGCCAAAAAAAAAACATCCTTTAAAATCTGAAGAAGGATCCATCTGAAGAAAATAAGAAAAAGCATAAACATTGTCAAGTGTAAAACATTGATTGATAAGGCAGGCTAAGCGAGAATTTGATATGAAGTTGGCCGTAGAGGCAAAAACTTGTAATAAAAACTTTAAAAAATATATCCAAATCAAGAAACCTGTGAGGGAGTCGGTTGGACCGTTGGTTAAAGGGGCTCTTAGGGAAGATAAGGCCACTGCAGAAAGACTTAATTCTTTGCATCTGTGTTTACTAATGAGGATGTTGGGGAGATACTGGTTCTGGAGATGGTTTTCAAGGGGTGATGAGTCAGATGAACTGAACCAAATCACTGTAAACCTGGAAGATATAGTAGGCCAGATTGACAAACTAAAGAGTAGGAAATCACCTGGACCAGATGGTATGCATCCCAGGGTTCTGAAGGAACTAAAAAATGAAATTTCAAATCTGTTAGTTAAAATTTGTAGCCTATCATTAAAATCATCCACTGTACCTGAAGACTGGAGGGTGGCCAATGTAACCCCAGTATTTAAAAAGGGCTCCAGGGGTGAACCAGGAAACTAGAGACCAGTGAGCCTGACTTTAGTGCTGGGAAGAATAATGGAAACTATTCTAAAGATCAAAATCACAGAACATATAGAAATACATTGTTTAATGGAATACAGTCAGCATGGATTTACCCAAGGGAAGTCTTGCCTCACAAATCTGCTTCATTTTTTTTAAGGGATTAGTAAACGTGGATTAAGGTGAACTGGTAGATGTAGTGTATTTGGATTTTCAGAAGGCGTTTGATAAAGTCCCTCATGAGAGGCTTAAAGAAAACTAAAAAGTCATAGGATAGGAGGCAATGTCCTTTCATGGATTACAAACTGGTTAAAGGACAGTAAACAGAGTAGGATTAAATGGTCAATTTTCTCAGTGGAAAAGGTCAGTGGAGTGCCTCGAGGATCTGTACTTGGACCAGTGCTTTTCAATATATTTATAAATGATCTGGAAAGGAATATGATGAGGTAATCAGATTTACAGATTCAAAGTTATTCAGAGTAGTTAAATCACAAGTGGATTGTGATAAATTGCAGGAAGACCTTGCAAGACTGAAAGATTGGGCATCCAAATGGCAGATGAAATTTAATGTAGACAAGTGCAAGGTGTTGCATATATGGAAAAATAACACATGCTGTAGTTACACGATGTTAGGTTCCATATTAGGAGCTACCACCCAGGAAAAAGATCTAGGCATCGTAGTGGATAATACAGTGTAATGGTTGGCTCAGTGTGCTGCAGCAGTCAAAAAAGCAAACAGAATGTTAGGTATTATTAGGAAGGGACTGGTTAATAAAATGGAAAAGTCATTCCCCTGTATCATTCCATGATGAGACCACACCTTGAGTACTGTGTACAGTTCTGGTCACTACTTCTCAAAAAAGATATAGTTGCACTGGAGAAGGTACAGAGAAGGGCGACCAAAATGATAAAGGGGCTGGAACTGCACTTCTAAGATTGCATTTTTAAACAATGACCACATCTGTTGTACACTTAAATTTTGCAGCTGCACCTTTCAGTTTTTTCTATTTTCCTCATTTTAGGGATTTAAGTGTACAACCACATCTGTTGTACACTTAAATTTTGCAGCTGCACCTTTCAGTTTTTTCTATTTTCCTCATTTTATCAAAGTTTCCCTTTTGAAAATTTAGTGTTAGAGCTGTAGATTTACATATTGTCTGTCTCCCTTCCAGTCATTAGTTCAAATTTGATCATGTTATGATCACTGTTGCCAAGTGGCTCCACCACCGTTACCTTTGTCACCAATTCCTGCATTCCACCAAGAATTAAATCTAAAATAGCTCCCTCGCTCATTGGTTCCTGAACCAATTGCTCCATGAAGTAGTCATTTATTCTATCCAGGAACTTTGTCTCTAGCAAGTCCTGATGTTACATTTAACCAGTCAATTTTGGGGTAATTGAAATCTCCCATTATTACTGCACTGCCTAATTGGTTAGCTTCCCTGATTTCTCTTAGCATTTCATCATCTGTCTGACCAAGTGAAATGAAAAGTTGAGAGGACTTCCTTTGATCCACTCCAGATAGAAGGCAATGGCTCTCTTGTAATCCAAACTGCGAAAGGTTTAAATTAACCTTTAGAAGCATGAGATCTGGGAAAATGAGTTGCAGATGATATCCTGGTCCTGCAACATTTTGCAGTTTCTAGCTGCTGGGACTGCAGGTGCTGTTGCTTTCTTTATGAGCAGAGAGAAGGGTGCGAAGCTCCTATAGCACAGCAGTTCTCAACCGGTGTGTTGTCACACTTCCCTGTCCCAGCGAGATAGGAACTTATCTTCCACCCGGACTTCAAATGCTGATAGCCTGGGCGGAACCCAGCAGGAGAACTGGAGTCAGTGGCACCGGCATGGTCTCTTCTTTCCCCCCCACCCCGGAAGGGGAAGTGGAGCAGCTGCGCGAGCAGGAAGAAGAGACCAGGCTAGTGCGAGCGTCACGGCCTGAAGAATGAGCAGCGCGGCACGGAGCACAAGAGGAGCAACATCAGCCCCCGTGGCTTATGGGAGTTCTTTCTCGAGGCTGCGAGGGTGGGAAGTGGAGGAGCTGCTGCTGTCGCTGGTTTGGTTGGGGGAGGGAGAGAGAATGAGTGAGTGAGCAAGCAAGCATATGTGTGAGAGAGCGCATGTATGTGAGTGATTGAGAGCCTGTATGTATGAAAGAGTATGTGTGTAAGAGCCTGTGTTTGGTTGAGATCCTTTGTGTGTGAGATATAGCATGAATGTTAAGTGTCTGACTGAAAACCTGTATGTTTATGTATGATTAAGAGCCTCTGTTTATAAGTGAGAGAGCATGTGTGTCTGTGTGATTGAGAGCCAGTGTAGGTGAGAGAGTATGTGATTGAGAGTCTGCATGTTAAGTGAGAGAAAGAGAGGGAGCATGTGTGTAAGTGTGTGAATGAGAGTCTTTGTGTGTGAGAGAGAGACTGCATGTATGTAAGAGTGTGATTGAAAGCCTGTGTGGGTGTGTGCAAATGTGTGATTAGGAGCTTATATAAGTGAGAGAGAAAAAGCATGTGTATATGTGTGTGATTGAGAGCCAGTGTGAAAGGGAGTTTGTGTGTGACTGAGAGAGAGGAGAATGTTGCATGCAAACCATCTCTCCTACAATCTCGGCACCTGGATATCAAATGTTCCCAGGTATGCAGAGCAAAGCATTTTTTTATCCTTATTTTTCATTATTGGGTCTTTGTCTACTATTTTGAAATATTTTATTGGTCTCTAGAAATTTTTGATATGAGTTTTTAATTATTGGATATTCCATTCATCAGCTGTTGAAATAATTTGTTCTTTTTATTATGGCTTTACTGCTATTTATTTATATTTCTTGATTTGTTTGAGGACTGGAGATGTTTCTCTTTTTCCTTTGTTACACCACATACAGTCTCTCTGGTTTATTGTGGTTTCCAGTTCAGTTTTTATCTGCATGTTTCTTTTTATGCTTTATGGTCTCTTTATTCTTTGTTAGGTGAGGGTCTGCACTTGTGATTCAGGTGAGGTTTTCTGCTGGCGTGTAGTTCCTGTGTAGGGCACTATAGCAACCTGGCTTGTTCCGTTTTCCTAATAGGTGTATTGGTGTCTTAAGGCCTGGTATAATATTTTCAGTGTTGCCTTTTCTTAGGTAAGGTGGTTACTGTTTAAGTGTTGGAAATTGGTGCTGTTTTGTTGTGGGATGTTTACTATTTATTCAGTTTTTGTTCGGTCAGAGGTACTTATCTTTCCTTTTGCCATTCTTAACAATAAAAATAACACTGGACCTTTATTTTTTATTTCCGCCGTGAATTGTATTGAGCAATGTGTCACAGATGTAAGCGTGGTCTGTCAGGTGTGTCACGATGGGAAAAAGGTTGAGAACCACTGCTATCGCACATGTGACTGGGAGGAAGAAAATGCACCTTTTGCTGCAGACCTGCACCCTCCTCTGTGGCTCGATTGCTGTCACTGCTGCCGCCAGCTCAACATAAAAATATCGAGCTCCTGTCTGAATGCTCTCTTCTCCTTGGGAAAACAGAACAAATCCTGCCATACAATTGGGTGACAGCACCAATCTGGATCATGCTCTCTCAGAGCCCAGAAGACTGAAAAAATCCTTTTGAGCTTGCATCATGCAAGCCCCTCAATCTTTCTTTCACAGGAGCAAAGGGATGTGTGTGTTTCTGTTTCTTGTCAAGCTGCTGCATTTTTCTCGTTTTTCTGCACTTATTTTATTGTGTTCATTTTCTTTGGTGTTTGTGCTATCCCCTCTTCTGCCCTTCAAAAAAGAAAAAAAAAAGAGCTTTGTTTCCCTCAGATTTTCTGCTGCTGTTAGAGATGTCAACTAAGAGCTCAAGACTGGGTAAGGCCTGGTTTAAATTATGTAAAAAATACGGGCATAAGATGACCGGTTCAGATCTGTATCAGCTGTGTTTGTATTGTCTTGGCTAGGACCACAATACAGCAAATTGGTGCTTGTGGGCAGAATGTCCTTCAGATAGTTTAAGATAAAGTACCATCTCTCCTCTCCAGAGGAAAAGGGGCATGGGTCAACCAGTATCGAAAATGAAATGATGTAGTTGTCCTCCCATTATGAAAGTAAAAAGGATAAAGAAAAGAGGTCTCTGACGGTTCTGTTCACTTCTAAAAAAAGCATCACAGTGAGTGGTGCCACAAGGGAAAGTGAAGTTGCTTTTCTGTAGCAGGTGTGGGGACAGTAGGACATCCCAGCCATCTAATCCCACCCTCCTCCCCATAAAGTTGGTTATTAGCTAGGTATTAGACCGGGGGGGCTGGTGCGGTGATGTCGGCGCAGGAACTCCTGCATATGCTGAAAGACTTTCTTTTAGTTTTTTTCTGGACTCAGAGCGCACACTGGATCCAGTGCCATGTAGTAATACCACCCACTTGTGTGGATGGTTTGTCCTACAATTCATTGAGAACCCCCATAACAGGTAAGCAACTTTTCTTTCCCCTGTGGCCCAGCCACTGCCACCACCAACAGTCTGATACAAAAATATGGAACTCCACATTCTTCTCAAAATATTTTGTCCAAAAGATAGATAGATATATATATGTGTGATTTGGTTGGAAGAAGACATTTATCCATTGAGTTTGTGGTTTGGGAAGTAGTTCAACATCCATTTGCAGATAATTATTGAACATGGAAATGTATTTCTTAAAATGAAGAATTCATACAGTTTGAGCCATTATTCCTTAACCAGCATACTCATAGCATTTGCAGCCGAAGCAAGTTCATTTCTCAGAACAGGAAATTGTTTAATGACAAGAGCAGCATATTGTAACTGATTCAAGCAACATGATTCATAAATATTCAGTAACAGTATGTAACCAGTTGTCTTTATCTCAAGAAGCAATCTGATCTTGTTTTAATTGCAGTAGTTTATTTTATTAACATGATCACCTCTTACTTCAGTTAAAGCAGGTCATTAGTATGAATAAAATAGTTCTGGTTTCCTGGCAGCTAAAAATAAACCTTTTTAAGTGTTTTTAAAGTCATTTTTAAAACAATTATTGCATGGGTCAGATAAAAAAAAATACCACTTTACAGTTTCAGGGGTTCATCATCAAAATTCTTTTTTTCTAAAAAAGACAATTATAGTACTTGAAAACCTTACAAATGAAAGAATCTGCTAAAACCTGTTGTAAGTAATGAAGCAAGACAATAAGAAAGGGTAAATATGCCATGTGTGATTAGAGAATGATTTTGATGTGAAATGTCAACTCTCAGTAGAAATGGAATAACATAGACTGCCATAATTAAATTTGGTCAAGGTTAGAGAACAGGAGTAGGCTATAGGATTTAGGCAACTTATAGGTTATTTGCATGATTGATTATTGATTCAGTATTTTGATAATTTCCAGTTTGTCCATTTCTTCTCATACTGAAAATTACCAATGTATATCTGTCAGATGCGCACACTGTGATCTTGCCCAGCTCCATTTCTAGCTCACCAGTCTGTGGTTGTGGAGTCCGCCCTCAAGAAAGCCAAGCGCTCCTGCACCCATGCCTCTGCCCTTCTGGGGCGAGAACGTAGGGAGCTGGATGCGTTGGGTAGGAAGGTTTTTCAGGGCACTATGCTTATCACCCATAAGGCTTCCTACCAGTTGTACATGACCCAGGTCAACCGAAACCTGTGGAAATAGGTCCAGGAACTTACAGAAAGCCTGCCGCAACAGCAATAGGACTCGCTTTCTGCCATTGTCCTGCAGGATCTGGAGGCCGGAAATCACCAGATGAGATCCACCTAGGATGTCTTTGAGACAGCAGCCCGGGTGGCCGCCATGGACATCGGCACCCGTAGGATGGGCCTGGCTCTGGGCTTCTGACCTTCATCCAGAGGTGCAGGAGAAGCTGGCTGACCTCCCTTGCATGGGTGACAACCTTTTTGGGGACAAGGTCAGAGATGCGGTGGCTCAGTTGAAGGACCACCACGAAACCTTCCAACGGCTCTCCGCTAGTGCTTCAGACACACCTTCCTCTACCAGGAAGTCTTCCAGACCAAGTTCCAGGAAGTCCTTTTACCGGCAGCGGAAGTACTATCCTCCCACCTCTTGGAGTCACACATCCTGTGCTAGCTCCAGGGACTGTTCCCATCAACATCGGGCATCTAGGCCCCAGACAGTGCCCCAGCAAGCTCTGGCTACGAGCTTTTTGAGTGGGGGTGGGGGAGCAGGAGTCAGCAGGACGTACCACTGGTGCTGGATCCCCTAGTAGAAGGCAGGCTTTTTGGCTTTGCCCACCACTGGGAGCCATCACTTCAGACCAATAGGTCCTTACCGTAGTTTGCCAGAGGTACCAGCTTAATTTCACAAGGATTCCAGAGAACTCTCCCCCATGTCCATCGTGGGGTTTGTCCGCCCAGCAGGTTGTACTTTGGACAGAACTGTCCCGCCCTTCTCATGGTAGGAAGTGGTAGAGAGCCCATTCCTCGTCCTCAGCAGGGCTGGGGGTTCTTTTCAAGGTATTTCCTCATACCGAAGAGAACTGGAGGTTTGCACCCCATTCTCGACCTCAGGGAATTAAACAAATTTCTCACAAGAGAAAAGTTCAAAATGATCTCTCTGGGCATTCTGATTCCCCTTCTCAAAAGAGTTGACAGGCTCTGCTCCCTTGATCTCAAAGATGCTTACGCTCACATAGCCATCTTCCCCGGCCACAGAAAGTATCTTTGCTTCATAGTGGGGAAGGCTCACTACCAGGGCAGGGTGCTGCCTTTTGGGTTAGCCCCCCGTGTCTTTACCTAATGCCTGGCGGTTGTAGCTGCGCATCTGACGCAGTACGGTGCACATCTTCCCGTACCTGGGCCGATACATTAAGGTGCGGTAGAAAGAGGTGCGTTAGGGCCGGGCGCACCCGCGTTTGCCGCATGCACAGTTCGGATCACATACCGCTCGATACTCTATTTAAATGGCATGCAAATGCAAGCCGCGTCCAACGAGCGTCCATGAAGCGCAATCCATTTTACTGTATAGGCGCTATACAGCGCCTGTACAGTATCCTGGGTGCGCTGGTACCTGTCATTTCAAATGTCATTTGAAATGACAGGTACCAGGAAGTGGATCCCAACTTTAACCAAAAGAAAACCTAAAATCCCCTCCTCCCGAAGCAAGGCGCAGGGGGAAAAGCGACTCGACATGTAAAGTATTGTGAATAAGTGTAACCAAAGTAAACTTACTTTTTCTTTCAGCCCTCTCTGCCCTCCTCCGGAGGCGCGCACCGCGACTCCCCTGCCTCCCGGGGGCAGCCGGCGGCGAAAGCGGCTTCCAGCGGCCCCCGCCGGCGAAGATGGACGAACGCACGCCCGTAGTACACGGGTGCTCAAGCCAGCGAATCACATGAATGGGAATGCGTGACGTCACGGCGTACGTTCATACGCTTTCGCTGACTTGGGGGCCCATCAATTTGGGCGCTGAAGCCAGCGAAGCGTATGAATGTACGCAGTGACGTCACGCACGCCCGTTCATGTGCTTTAGCTGGCTTGAGCGCCCGTGCACTACGGGCGTGCGTTCGTCCATCTTCGCCGGCGGGGGCCACTGGAAGCCGCTTTCACCGCGGCTGCCCCCGGGAAGCAGGGGAGCCACGGTGCGCGCCTCCGGAGGAGGGCAGAGAGGGCTGAAAGAAAAAGTAAGTTTACTTTGGTTACACTTATTCACAATACTTTACATGTCGAGACGCTTTTCCCCCTGCGCCTTGCTTCGGGAGGAGGGGATTTTAGGTTTTTAGGTTTTCTTTTGGTTAAAGTTGCTTCGGGAGGAGGGGAGAGAGAACTGGGGCTGCCCCGGAGGCCAGCACCCATGGACGCCGCCAGGGCAGGTAAGCGGGGGCTGGGGGAAAGTTTGCCACCTACCCTTACCCCTGCCTCTAACGCAGGGGTAAGGGTAGGCAGTAAATTAGCAGGTTAAACGCGCGGCAAAACTGCAGGTTTTAAAAAGCAATAATCGGGTTGCGCGTTACTGTATGGGAGGGAATAGCTAATCCGGTCGTTTACATCTTATATACATGCCACGGGCGGAAAGGGTTACCCGTTGATTTAAAGAAGCGGTAAGGATGGGTTAAAAGGGATAGTGAATCGCAGGTTGGACTAACGCGGCCAAATTGTGAGTAGAAAGCGGGTTAGAAGCAGGGTAACCACGGCCGCACTTTACTATATTGGCTTGCTTATTTGTTAAGTTTTCTCAGTAGGACATGCGTTGTGGTGAACTGCTGTCTTTTTATAAGCAGGGCTATTGCGCCTGGTAATAGAGGGAGTTTGTGTTGCTGTTATTGAGATAACATCAGAATAACTTTTTTGTATGGTGAGTTGTACAGGGAATGTTCTAGTTCTGCTTTATACCCATTGCTGAAGGGTTGGGGTGGGGGTTCCTCTGGATGCAAAGTGTACATTTACATTTACCTTGTGATTGTCATGCGTTCAGTGTGTCATACATGAGAAATATCTATCAGGAGTATCCAGACAGAAAAAAGGTTGAGAACCACTGCTGTAGGGGACTGGTACTCAGTGTGGTTTTTGTAGAGCAGGTGTGGCTTGCATCCCTCTTATCAATTGTAAAGCAAAGTTTTATATTAGCTGACATTTTTGAAAGGTTTTATCTGTTAACCTTATACAGTGCATTGCCATAATCCAATTGTGTGGTTACTGTGGCATGTGATATTTGTAGTATAATACATAAAAACCCTAAAAAGGGAAACTGTATGGTATAAATACGCAAAGTATATTTCAAAACTAGTTTTTAATTTAATTATATATAGCATCAACCTTAAACAATACTTTAAATCATTTTTTAGAAAAATCTCTATACAAAATAACTTAGCTAAAAACAACCATAACCCTTATATACTTAACAGATCAATATAAATCATCACCACGGGATCAGTAATATACTATACGCTCAAACCTCAATCAACCCTTTCATACATGCAAAATCTACCCTAGTAAACCAATATGAGGTACTATCCTTCCAAGAATAGAGAAAAATAAATCTTTCTTAGAAACTCTATAAATCAGGTTTTCTTAATAAGCCAAGAAAATGATTAACAAAAGTCCATCTTATCAATTCTTTTCACATAGCATCTTATTGTAGCCAACTCAGCTCTCCAGGATGACTCTTGCGACAGAGCAAAACTTGTCCAAACTTCAGTTGAAATGTATAAAAATTCATTTGTTGAACAATCTTCGATCCTATCTTCAAACGGATAGCAAACCACGATCCAAAGATCAGAACTTGTAATGCAATAGAATTTCTTGGTTAGTATCACTCATCAGACAAGTTCACAATGTTTATCATACACTGAAGCCACCAATAAATAATTTTGGCATAGATTCCATAACGGGTGTGACACCCACACGATGATCAAATTTTTAGCCCAACATGTTTCGCCACAAATGCTTCTTCGGGGGGTATTATAAAGATTAGCCAAAATCCCCCGCGGTGGAATTGCTAAAAGTGTAAAAAAAAAAAAAAATCAATATTAAAACCACATAAATAATGTACTTGTAACCAAAAATACCCCCAAAAAAGTGAATAGCACATTTAATACATAGAGTAAAAGGGCTTAAATGCCATAGTAACGCCATTTGCAATAAACCATATATATCACATGGTCTTAAATTCTAGTCTCCAGATTCAAACCGACCAATCATATACAGAAAAAAGGACATCCCATGTAGCCATGCCAACTTATTTTAAAGAAACAGACCCCACTCCATTTTATTATTAAAACCCCTTGGATGTAGAGATCCCAATTCAAAAATCCATGTTCCTTCTTGGTGGAGAAGGAATCTATTTTCAACTCCACCATGTGGGACCCTCACCTGTTGTATTATCAAACCTTTAAATCACAAATTTGATGTCCTTGATTTCACCAATGGGATGTTAAAGGTGCCTCCATGTGATTACAGCAAATTGAACTATAGTGTTCAGCAATTCCAGTTCCAATGGCTTGCACAGTTTTCCCTACAAAAAATATAATTACATGGGCATATAATAATATACTCCATCTGGGAAGTAGCACAGGAGGTATTAGTACAGAGCGGGTATACATTTTTAGGCAAAGGGTGAACAAACAATTCAGTATCCAAAGATAAGGGGCATACCTTGCAATGGCCACATCTGATGTCCCCCACTGCTTTGAACAGGTACCATCAGTCCCAGAAAGCTCTTTGCTTACAAAATACCTACTAAAATTTAACCATAGGTTCACCAGTACTGAAATATTTGATTATTCTTACTGTCGATTAAGTTAATTGTCGTAGAGAAAAGACATAAAATGCATATTCGTTGTGGATATCCTGAAAACTCGATTGGCTGGTGGGCCCCCAGGACAGGGTTGGGGACCACTGGTCTAGGGGATAGTCTAGGGGGTATTGGGAAAGGTTGTAGGTCATGGTTAATCCATTAGGGAAATGATATAACTTTTTTGTATGAAATTGTATGAGTAGTATAGAGATTTTGGATCTCAGGAAGTGATGAATTAATAAATATGTTCTAGGTATTGTTTGTGAGCCGAGAGTACAGACTGTCATTTTTGGTGTTTTGGTTTGTTCTGCATTATAGACAATCCTAAGCAGTATTTTGGTATCTTATTGGTAGAGAAAATAGTGACTATTGAAGGAAAATTGTTACCTCATTGCTTAATAGGGGCTTGTATTGCTTCAGTATCTTCTCTACGCTGCTTTAAGAAAATTAAGAAGTAAGATGGGAGAATTAGAATGTATAGTAGTGAATGATGATATAGACTTAATTGGCATCTCAGAGACATGGTGGAAAGAGGATAACCAATGGGACAGTGCTATACCGGGGTACAAATTATATTGCAATGACAGAGGAGCAACCGGGAGGAGGTGTGGCGCTTTATGTCCGGGATGGCATAGAGTCCAACAGGATAAACATCCTGCATGAGACTAAATACAAAATTGAATCTTTATGGGTAGAAATCCCTTGTGTGTCGGGGAAGACTATAGTGATAGGGATATACTACCGTCCACCTGGTCAAGATGGTGAGAAGGACAGTGAAATGATAAGAGAAATTAGGGAAGCTAACCAAATTGGTAGTGCAGTAATAATGGGAGACTTCAATTACCCCAATATTGACTGGGTAAATGTATCATCGGGTCACTTTAGAGAGATAACGTTCCTGGATGGAATAAATGATAGCTTTATGGAGCAATTGGTTCAGGAACAGACGAGAGAGGGAGCAATTTTAGATCTAATTCTCAGTGGAGCACAGGACTTGGTGAGAGAGGTAACGGTGGTGGGGCCGCTTGGCAATAGTGATCATAATATGATCAAATTTGATTTAATGACTGGAAGAGGAACAGTGTGCAAATCCAAGGCTCTCGTGCTAAACTTTCAAAAGGGAAACTTTGATAAAATGAGAAAAATTGTTAGAAAAAAACTGAAAGGAGCAGCTACAAAAGTAAAAAATGTCCAAGAGGCGTGGTCATTGTTAAAAAATACCATTCTAGAAGCACAGTCCAGATGTATTCCACACATTAAGAAAGATGGAAAGAAGGCAAAATGATTACCGGCATAGTTAAAAGGGGAGGTGAAAGAAGCTATTTTAGCCAAAAGATCTTCATTCAAAAATTGGAAGAAGGATCCAACAGAAGAAAATAGAATAAAGCATAAACATTGGCAAGTTAAATGTAAGACGTTGATAAGACAGGCTAAGAGAGAATTTGAAAAGAAGTTAGCTATAGAGGCAAAAACTCACAGTAAAAACTTTTTAAAATATATCCAAAGTAGAAAGCCTGTGAGGGAGTCAGTTGGACCGTTAGATGATCGAGGGGTTAAAGGGGCACTTAGAGAAGATAAGGCCATCGCGGAAAGATTAAATGATTTCTTTGCTTCGGTGTTTACTGAAGAGGATTTTGGGGAAGTACCAGTAATGGAGAAGGTTTTCATGGGTAATGATTCAGATGGACTGAATCAAATCACGGTGAACCTTATCATTAAAATCATCCATTGTACCTGAAGACTGGAGGATAGCAAATGTAACCCCAATATTTAAAAAGGGCTCCAGGGGCGATCCGGGAAACTACAGACCGGTTAGCCTGACTTCAGTGCCAGGAAAAATAGTGGAAAGTGTTCTAAACAAAATCACAGAACATATAGAAAGACATGGTTTAATGGAACAAAGTCAGCATGGCTTTACCCAAGGCAAGTCTTGCCTCACAAATCTGCTTCACTTTTTTGAAGGAGTTAATAAACATGTGGATAAAGGTGAACCAGTAGATATAGTATACTTGGATTTTCAGAAGGCGTTTGACAAAGTTCCTCATGAGAGGCTTCTAGGAAAAGTAAAAAGTCATGGGATAGGTGGCGATGTCCTTTCATGGATTGCAAACTGGCTAAAAGACAGGAAACAGAGAGTAGGATTAAATGGACAATTTTCTCAGTGGAAGGGAGTGGACAGTGGAGTGCCTCAGGGATCTGTATTGGGACCCTTACTTTTCAATATATTTATAAATGATCTGGAAAGAAATACGACGAGTAAGATAATCAAACTTGCAGATGACACAAAATTGTTCAGAGTAGTTAAATCACAAGCAGATTGTGATAAATTGCAGGAAGACCTTGTGAGACTGGAAAATTGGGCATCCAAATGGCAGATGAAATTTAATGTGGATAAGTGCAAGGTGATGCATATAGGGAAAAATAACCCATGCTATAATTACACAATGTTGGGTTCCATATTAGATGCTACAACTCAAGAAAGAGATCTAGGTGTCATAGTGGATAACACATTAAAATCGTCGGTTCAGTGTGCTGCGGCAGTCAAAAAAGCAAACAGAATGTTGGGAATTATTAGAAAGGGAATGGTGAATAAAACGGAAAATGCATTAATGCCTCTGTATCGCTCCATGGTGAGACCGCACCTTGAATACTGTGTACAATTCTGGTCGCCGCATCTCAAAAAAGATATAATTGCGATGGAGAAGGTACAGAGAAGGGCTACCAAAATGATGAGGGGAATGGAACAGCTCCCCTATGAGGAAAGACTAAAGAGGTTAGGACTTTTCAGCTTGGAGAAGAGATGGCTGAGGGGGGGATATGATAGAGATGTTTAAAATCATGAGAGGTCTAGAACGGGTAGATGTGAATCGGTTATTTACTCTTTCAGATAGTAGAAAGACTAGGGGGCACTCCATGAAGTTAACATGGGGCACATTTAAAACTAATCAGAGAAAGTTCTTTTTTACTCAACGCACAATTAAACTCTGGAATTTGTTGCCAGAGGATGTGGTTAGTGCAGTTAGTATAGCTGTGTTTAAAAAAGGATTGGATAATTTCTTGGAGGAGAAGTCCATTACCTGCTATTAAGTTCACTTAGAAAATAGCCACTGCCATTAGCAATGGTAACATGGAATAGACTTAGTTTTTGGGTACTTGCCAGGTACTTGTGACTTGGATTGGCCTCTGTTGGAAACAGGATGCTGGGCTTGATGGACCCTTGGTCTGACCCAGTATGGCATGTTCTTATGCTCTTATGTTCTTAGTGCAGATTTATGTACATGTCAGTGCTGGTGGCATTGAAAATTGAATAAATTGCTGTTGACTGACAACCAAGGGGAAGAAAACTATTCTAAAGACAACAGCTTTCAAAATATATTAGCAAAATAAATGAAAGCAACATATCCGCTATACAAAATATTTTTATTTTTAAATTTTTCTCTTATGCCTTGATTTAAAAAGCACTTTAATGTGTTATGGACGTGGAAATCCAGATGATACACTTCACAGAAACAAAAAACTATTCTAAAACTCTGAAATTGTTAAGCCTTGCAATCCTTGAAACTGATAAGCCTGCTAGACAGTGCACCAGATGTATTACACCTTTTATCCATAGACACAAAATGCAAAAAGCCCTCTCGTATACAGTATCTGGCCGAAGATATCACCTGGGTAGTGAACCCTGATGGGAGGACTGCATGCAAAGACAAGAGAGGCTAGTAAAAGTAATGATCAGAAAATATTATAGAAACTGACTAAACTATTGCTTATTCATTATAAATTGGTGCCATCACCTAACCGAATGCCTCAGTATCATCATTTGTATGCCAGATCCTCGTTTCTCTGACTATTTCATGGGCAAGTTGCTGACATCACACACAAGCACAATGATGGGAAAAGTGCAGC